>NC_045429.1:145004303-146204303 GCF_902635505.1 Sarcophilus harrisii
AAATATTGTTGTGGGCTTCCAGTCTGTTCACTTGGGTTCATTTTGGCTTCCTTAGTGGGATTCCTTTTTCAACAGCCACAGCTTCTGTCTTTTTGTGTACTTCCTTGGATCAAGGTGTTGACAAATGTTGCTCTTTGGATTTTTTTTAGGATCATTTTTTGAGCTGGTGTTTTCTAAGCATTCAATAAATGAATAGGAAATGATTTTGGGGTTTATATGAAAATTAACTCAATTCTACAATTAAGAGGAGCAAAAGAAATGGAACTTCTTTTCAAGACCAAATAATATTCATTATAGACAACAGAAGCATTGTACTCATTATACTTGTTATAGACAGAAAGCTACATTGGGAGACAGATATACTCATGTCCTACTTCTGCCACATATTAACTAAGTGATCATGGCTAATGGCCCTAAGCAACATTCTAAGAGTTGAAGTTACAGATAAACTTCTGTTCTGCATCAATGGAGGGAATTTCCACACTGGGATTTCTCCCAGATGGAATCCCAGATCTAAATTGCCATCTCCTGCCCTCCCAAAAGCAAAAACAAATTCAAAGGGGGGTGATATTTGTTCTAATTTGTTTTGCTTTATTTTGCTTGCCTTGAACACAAGTATTTGTAGGCTGCATGCAAATGGCTAAGACAGACGGTAACCCCAGTTGCTATTCTATTAGTTTGTTTGCATGTTGGAATTTTTTTTTATTATTATTATGGTTACTCTACGATTTAACAGTGGGAGGCTAATGGAAATGTTATTCGCTGCAGTGGCAGACTAAATCAGTGGGGGGGGTTAGGGAAAAGAAAGAAATGTGTTTACACTTGAAGATGTCACATAAAGCAGCTGGAGACTCGGTGCCCCTGATACTAGAATTGGCATGTTCTTTACAGAACTCATCTACATTATTACACGCTCCTTCACACTTAGAAATCTATTAATTTACAATTAGTTGTATTGATTTTCTAGTAGATTTGTAATTTCTGTAATAATTTACGGAGTACTGGAGAAATTAACTATGCCCCTTGGAAAGATAAGCATTACTGAAAAATAGATCTCCATGCAAGATATTGAACACATCATTGACTGTCTGGACTTTTTAGCTTTAAATTCTACATTAATTACAGCATAAGCAATAGTCAGTTTCTATTTTACTATTTAAGAAACTTCCTCATTCAAATCTCCCCAAGCTATAATCTTTTCATCTGAAATTTTTTCTAAAGAAGTAAATAAGAAAGTGTTATCTGTTACTGAAAAGAAAAAATCAATTTTAAGATTTAAAATAAATGGTACAACCTATCAATTCATAAATGACCCAAGTAGTTTTTACTTTTCCACATAGAAAGATGCTTTTAACAAATTCTCTTTTGAACATGTCAGCACAAGGATTATCTGTAAATATTTCCAAATGTTTGTGTACTTAAAGAAAAAAAAAACATTTTTTTGCTGAATTGCTATTATAGTTTAATTGTCATCATATTTACCAATGGAAGAAAATGACAGATCTATCCCAATGAAAAATGGCTAGATGCCTGAAAAAAATTAAATCTTAAGTTAAATGTGATTGTTATCTATAGCTAATAGCTTTCTGTAGAATCTTTATTCTTCAGTTGCCCTTTTGAGAAAATCAGTCATTTTCCTAGGACTTTAGAAAGTCTTTAAAATAAGAAAGTTGGGCTAGATTATTACCAAAACCATATATATACACATATACATATCTTTATCTCAATTTAATTGATTTCCTTTATAATTCTCAGCATTTTCTTTTATGTACCTTAAAATGTTATACTGAAAAAGAGTCTATTAGTTTGATTAGGTTGCTCAAAGGGTCCAAGATACAACAGAGATTAAAAAGCCATGGTTTAGGTAATCTGCTAAACTCATGTTTTCCTAAAGGGCAACAAAGAGTCAAAATCACAAAATGCAATGAAATCTGAATTTATATATTTCTAAGTCAATTTATATCAAACACCACTGAAACAAGGGGAAAGGGAGGGGAATATATTTCTTAACTTTTTTTGCCCATAAATGATGATCATATAAGAATTGCCATGGAGATAATCAAGCAGTCAAATACTTTGACCAAATGAGTTTTATTCTAATATTGACATATTCTTTGGGTCCATTTCTGCAGGAAACTTTCCTCACACATGAAACTTTCTTTGGTGTAGTAAGAAATAAATTAAGTTTAAACAGAGCAATACATGGCAACATAGGGTGTTCTTCCAGGATTATAGAAGTATAGAAATGTACTAAGAGTTCATCTGAAGCAAATGAGTTGAGATGAAAAATACATTTGCACATGTTCGCTTATTAGAAAGTGGGGACCTTTTGAGAGAAGAAGAGAAGAAAGTCTTCCTTTTTAAAAAAATGATCTCATTATCCATAGCACAGGGCTTGGCACATAGTAAGCACTTACATTTTAAAAAATCATTCATCACTTCATTCATTCATTAGTTCATTCATTCATTCATGTGAAATATTGGATGGATTTTAACTTTGTTCATAATTTATTGCACTTCATGTCATCAAGAACTAAGGAAGTTGCTTCACCTTCCTAAGTTTCAGTTTCCCCATCTGCAAAAGAGTAGACAGAATAGATCTCCAAGTTCTAAACCCAATGATTCTGCAATGTTCATATCTACTATATTTTATTTTCCTCACACTTTTGTTCATAGTATTCTCTGAGTCAACAATGCACAGTCTCCTCACTAATTCTATTATCATTTAGATAATATGTAGCTACTAGAATGATACATATTCACATACCTATCCATGCATATGTGCATGTGTATTTTAAAAATAAATATATAAATACAAGATAACTTTGGTTCAGGATAAGGCACTAGCAATTGGGGCACTAGGAAAGTCTCTAAATAAAAGATGATTGTTGGGTTGAACCCCTTCTACCTTATTTATTGCTGTGCTGGATAAAAATGTGTAAAACATTACTAAAATCCTATTGAGACTTCAAGATTAGCTCAAACAATACCTTCTCCAGAAAGACTTTCTTGAACCTCATTAGAAAGAAGTAATCTCTCTCTACATTCACAAGAGTTTTAAGTTTTCTTTACATAGTCTTTGCTTACCCCTTCTCAACACCACGACTTTTTTTTGACCACTACTTTTTATTTATTTTTTATTATAATTTTTTATTGACAGAGTCCATGCCTGAGTAATTTTTTTTACATTATCCCTCACACTCACTTCTGTTCTGGTTTCTCCCCTCCCTCCCTTTACCCCCTCCTTCAGATGGCAAGCAGTCCTATACAAGTTAAATATGTCACAGTGTATCCTAGATACAATATATGTGTGCAGAACTGAACAGTTCTCTTGTTGCACAGGAGGAATTGGATTCAGAAGGTAAAAATGACCTGGAAAGGAAAACAAAAATGCAAACAGTTTACATTTATTTCTCAATGTTCTTTCTTTGGGTGTAGCTACTTCTGTCCATCAGTTGAAACTGAGTTAGACCTCTTTGTCGAAGAAATGCACTTTCATCAGAATACAATCCTCATACAGTATCGTTGTTGAGGTATATAATGATCTCCTGGTTCTGCTCATTTCACTTAGCATCAGTTCACGTAAGTCTCGCCAATCCTCTCTGTATTCATCCTACTGGTCATTTCTTACAGAACAATAATATTCCATTAACATTCATATGTCACAATTTACTCAACCATTCTCCAATTGATGGGCATCCATTCATTTTCCAGCTTCTAGCCACTACAAACAGGGCTGCCACAAACATTTTGGCACATACAGGTTCCTTTCCCTTCTTTAGTATCTTTATTCTTCAGTTGCCCTTTTGAGAAAATCAGTCATTTTCCTAGGACTTTAGAAAGTCTTTAAAATAAGAAAGTTGGGCTAGATTATTACTAAAACCCATGGGTATAAGCCCATTGGGCTTGTATAAGCCCAGTAGAAACACTGCTAAATCAAAGGGATGCACAGTTTGATAACTTTTTGAGCTTATGGATGTATTCACAATTCCATCAACAATGTATCAGTGTCCCTGTTTTTCCACATCCCCTCCAACATGCCGCATTATCTTTCCCTGTCATTCTAGCCCATCTGACAGGTATGTAGTGGTATCTCAGAGTTGTCTTAATTTGAATTTCTCTGATTAATAATGATTTGGATTTTTTTGTGGATGTATTTTATCTTTCTTGATAGATCATAAATACCTTCAATCTGAATTGTGTTTTATTTATTACATAAGCATCCTACCCACACCTTCAGTACCTCATACATTAATTTGAATATACTTAATTATTACAAAAGATGAATGATTTCATCATCATCACTCAATAAATGGATTAATTAATTAATTAAAAATGAATGGATGCCCATCAATTGGAGAATGGTTCAGTAAATTGTTGTGTGACTAGAAATAGTTTCAATTTCTTTGTCTGAGAATTGTCTGTCCATATCCTTTGACCATTTATCAATTGGAGAATGGCCTGATTTCTTATAAATTAGAGTCAATTCTCTATATATTTTGGAAATGAGGCCTTTATCAGAACCTTTGACCATAAAAATGTTTTCCCAGTTTATTGTTTCCCTTCTAATCTTGTCTGCATTAGTTTTGTTTGTACAAAAACTTTTCAATTTGATATAATCAAAATTTTCTATTTTGTAGTCAATAGTGATCTCTAGTTCTTCTTTGGTCATAAATTCCTTCCTTTTCCACAGGTTTGAGAGGTAAACTAACCTATGGTCTTCCAATTTACTTATAATCTCATTCTTTATGCCTAGGTCATGAATCCATTTTGACCTTATCTTGGTGTACGGTGTTAAGTGTGGGTCAATGCCTAGTTTCTGCCATACTAATTTCTAGACCACTACTTTTTAAAATAAAACTTTTGTGGATATATTTTATCTTTCTTGATAGATCATAAATGCCTTCAATCTGAATTGTGTTTTATTTATTACATAAGGATACTACCCACACCTTCAGTACCTCATACATTAATTTGAATATACTTAATTATTACAAAAGATGATTTCATCATCATCACTCAATAAATAAAATTCATCATTTATCTACTTTGTGCCAGGCACTAAACTAGGTTCTGGGTATTTGGTGACACAAAAGAAAATAGCCTGCTAGCAAGGAAATTATATCCTATCAGGTAAATACAACAAATAAATATTAGGGCATAATCCCAACCTCCTGTATCCATTTCTCTTGCATCAGGGATAAAACATGATCTAAACAAGATTATCACAATTTCTTAAATTACCACTCAGGTAATATGTAGTTACTGAAATGATACATATATATTCACATACATATCTATACATATGAGTGTGTGTATTTTAAAAATAAAATATAAATACAAGATAACTTTGGTTTGGCATAAGGCACCAGCAGTTAGGGGCACTAAGAAAGTCTTCAAATAAAAGGTGATTGTTGGGTTGAACCCATTCTACCTTATTTGTCGCTATAGTGGATAAAAATGTGTAAAACATGTTTTTAAAAATCCAGCAGCCAAATTTAGCAGCTAGCATCTTGTAGCACCTGGAAAGAATCTAAGTAGAAGATGAACCTTGAGCTGAACTCACTCCCCCATTCTACCTTATTCATTATTAAGACCAAATAATAATAATAACTAATAGTCAAATTTATCTAGTGTGACTCCAGGATGAAGAGAATCTACCTCTTGGCTTGTTCTTAAAGGCTTTTAATCTGACAGAACCTTTCTGAACATAATTATTACCTTTACAGACATATTGAGGCATCAAAATATAATTCAATGGAAGACTTTATTGCATATTGATTGAACAACAATAAAGGGGATGGACTTAGTGAAAATTATTCTAAAACTGATGAGGACCCAAGTAGCAGGTCCAGGGAGCTAGTATATGATGAGAAAAGGAAATGGGATATAGTGAGACACATTGTAATATACTTGAGGCATTTCATTGTCAAAAAACAGAGCAGGGACTTTAAGGTGGATATTAGTATAGTTTCTTCAAACAAAGTATTCTTCCCTCTCTTCTGAGACTTGAGACCTCAGATGATGACCATGTGGAGCAGTTTAATTTAAAAAAAATCACTAGCAATAATCAGTCTAGAAAATGGGACTTTTTGTGAAAGTAAATACATTAAGTAAACATTAAGGCATACCGCTCAGATCCATTTCTCTTGGATCAAAGATGAAACATGATCCAAACAAGATTCTCACAATTTCTTAAATTACCACTCAGATAATATGTAGTTACTTCTGCCACTGGAATGATAATTGTTTCTCAGAGGACTGCTTTATTAGAAGGACTGGCTCATAAGAATAACTAGGAAGTGCTTTTTTTTTTTTTTAATTCTCCAAATTAGCCATTTCTTGCCATATTCCCATTCGCAACTCAATCAGGTCCTTAATGAACCAAACAATATAGGAAGTGTTTCGACTAATATGGTTGAGAAGGAGGTGCAACAGGAGGAAAAAAAACTGGTCTGAAATAGGAACGAACTGAGAAGAGTAACTGTCAGTCCCCCACCTACAGCTATGTGCTGTGATCTCAAAAGCAGTGGTTAGCATGTCAAGTAGTGGGGGCAGAATGTGAGGCAAGGGAGAGATATAGTAGGAACACTAAGGGACTAGCTACGGCTTGCATGTGTTATAGCCTAGCTTCACTTCTTGGATTTACCTTGGGCTGCCATCACCTCCATGGCTTTGCATATGATATCTTTTTTTAAGCTTTTTTATTTTCAAAATATATGCATAAATAGTTTTCAGCATTCATCCTTACAAAACCTTGTAAAAATTTTTTTTCTCTCTCTCCTTTCTTCCCACCCCTCCATTAGATGGATGTGTTAAACATGGACAATTCTTCTATACATATTTCCACAATTATCATTGCATATAATATCTTGATGGGTTTCAGATTATTATCTAAATCATACATAATGGGACAGTGGGCAGCTTGAGCTCCATGATTGCTTCATCAGACAGACCTTCAAGATGTCTGATAATCTCACTAAGGCTATTGCTATGGGTTTCAATCAGAACAGACTGTCCTTCCTTGTCCTGAGGGATGATTTTTTCCTTCCCCCAAAAAGGCTCTTATGGCACAGGGTGGGGGCAGCTCATCCTCAACAAGATCTGCAAAGGAATGGTCTTTCCTGTTGTTGCTATAGCAGTGATAGTCAACCCCCATTGGAGGTTGCTGGATGTCATAGAAACATGGCTTTTGTTGATACACATCTTGAGGCATCAAGTCCTCACTACAAACAAGTGCATTCACTCAATGACATCTAATATCATTCAGAGTATGAATTGTCCTCTTCTGAGTAAAGATGAATCAGATATCAAATTTGTGGCCACCCTCTCACATTACTTGGGCTCCTCATACCCAGAAGAGCTCAGATCCACATCAGAGCAGCTGCTGAAGCAAATGCTTTCTCTCAATGCTAGATCAGTACAAGCTTGAAGGTTGCCATGAGAGGGAAAAGGCTCAGGATTCTGAGGCAGCAGAAAGAGTACATTGAGATCTTTACAGGAGACTTTGATCATACTAGGTGCTAATTTACCAATAACTTAGCAAACTAAATGCCTATTGTGTAATTAGATCATCTTTGAGAAGACAGGTCCTTATTCAAAATCTTAGCCTGCTGGTCCATACATTCATAATTATGGTTTTCCTCAGTAATTTTTTTAAAATTTTTTATTTTAATAGCCTTTTATTCACAGGTTATATGTATGGGTAACTTTACAGCATTGACAATTGCCAAACCCCTTTTCCAATTTTTCTCCTCCTTCTCCCCACCCCCTCCCCCAGATGGCAAGATGACCAGTTAGATGTTAAATATATTAAAATATAAATTAGATACACAATAAGTATACATGACCAAATCGTTATTTTGCTGTACAAAAAGAGCCGGACTCTGAAATATTGTACAATTAGCCTGTGAAGGAAATAAAAAATGCAGGCAGACAAAAATATAGGGATTGGGCATTCTATGTAGTGGTTCATAGTCATCTCCCAGAGTTCTTTCCCTGGGTGTAGCTGGTTCAGTTCATTATTGCTCCATTGGAACTGATTTGGTTCATCTCATTGCTGAGGATGTCCAGGTCCATCAGAACTGGTCATCATATAGTATTGTTGTTGAAGTATATAATGATCTCCTGGCCCTGCTCATTTCACTCAGCATCAGTTCGTGTAAGTTTCTCCAGGCCTTTCTGAAATCACCCTGTTGGTCATTTCTTACCGAACAATAATATTCCATAATATTCATATACCACAATTTATTCAGCCATTCTCCAATTGATGGGCATCCACTCAGGTTCCAGTTTCTGGCCACTACAAAGAGGGCTGCCACAGACATTCGTGCACAAGAGATCCCTTTCCCTTCTTTATGATCTCTTTGGGATATAAGCCCAGTAGTAACACTGCTGGATCAAAGGGTATGCACAGTTTGATAACTTTTTGAGCATAATTCCAAATTGCTCTCCAGAATGGTTGGATGTATTCACAATTCCACCAAAAATGTATTAGTGTCCCTGTTTTCCCACATCCCCTCCAACATTCCACATTATCTTTCCCTATCATTCTAGCCATTCTGATAAGTGTGTAGTGGTATCTCAGAGTTGTCTTAATTTGCATTTCTCTGATTAATAATGACTTGGAGCATCTTTTCATATGGCTAGAAATAGTTTCAATTTCTTCGTCTGAGAATTGTCTGTTCATATCTTTTGATCATTTATCAATTGGAGAATGGCTTTATTTCTTATAAATTAGAGTCAATTCTCTATATATTTTGGAAATGAAGCCTTTATCAGAACCTTTGACTGTAAAAATATTTTCCCAGTTTATTGCTTCCCTTCTAATCTTGTCTGCATTAGTTTTGTTTGTACAAAAACTTTTCAGTTTGGTATAATCAAATTTTTCTATTTTGTGATCAGTAATGATCTCTAGTTCTTCTTTAGTCATAAATTCCTTCCTCTTCCACAGGTCTGAGAGGTAAACTATCCTGTGTTCCTCTAATTTATTTATAATCTCATTCTTTACATCTAGGTCATGAACCCATTTTGACCTTATCTTGGTGTACGGTGTTAAGTATGGGTCGATGCCTAGTTTCTGCCATACTAGTTTCCAAATTTCCCAGTAATTTTTGTCAAACAGTAAGTTCTTATCCCAAAAACTGGGGTCTTTGGGTTTATCAGACATTAGTAATTTCTGAGGTTAAGTTAATTTCTAATCTAAGTTGTTTACTTTTCCTTTCTTATACCATTAACTGCACTTGGGCTGATGAACTGATGTTATTAATTCTTTATAAAGGAATTTTGAAGAGAAAAAGGACTTTCATTTTCATGGTGAAAGAAAGTACTAAACAGCTGGTTTCAAATGACTCTTGTTAGGGATATTAAGCATTAATCATCAAATTAATCATAAATTTAGAGGGAGTTAGGAATATGGTGGGCTCTGTTGGATTTGCATAGGAATGGATTCCAGGAAAGTAGGATTTTAAATATAGTTTGGTACGTATTCTCAACTGAAATGTAAGGAAATTGGAATATAGGGGCTCTTGGGTTTCTTTTAATTAAAGTTTAATGTCTCTTTGGTATTGTAAATTATCAGTGATGATAAATAAAATAATACAAAATGGGATGATCCATATTTTGCATAAAAAGAGAACATCTAACATAGAAAATGAAAACATTTACTAATGTATGAATTCACATAGTCAATCAAGAGAATCTTTACCTGAGGAGGTTGTGTTTCTGTTTGTTTCAATAAATGGAGATATTTGATGTTAATACAGCAGGTCCATATGCTTATTCTGAATACTAATGTCAATTCGTATTTGCTACGAGCCAACCATTAATATACCTTAGCCATCTGGGCCTAATGGAAAATCTGTGTGGAATGCTTGTGTTTGCTTTTCATTTATTAGCTTCTTTCCTCTAGAATCCCAGGCCACTGCCAATCACTAATAAATGAGAACTCAATTTTTAATGGGTATTTACTCTCTTCAAAGTACACAACCAATAAGAACTATAGAAGCCACACCAATTCCCTGCTAATAATAAGTAGGCTATGCCTTTGCCAGCAGTCAGATAAATTTCTGCTTCTGAAGAGTGTATGTGGGGGGATGAAATGGTGTCCTAGTCTTTGTTGGAAGAGTTATATAAGGATGGATTTTTCCTATGGTGACATCTGAAACAATGAAATGGGTCTCAATAACTGCTGTTTTTTTCACACATTTATTCAGTCACTGATTAAATGTTTGCTATGAGAAAAAGATTAGAAGCAAACTGGTATAATAGTTGGGTGATATGAGTTTGAGTCCCTCCTCTTCTAATAAACACTGGCTATATGACCACCTAAAGTCACCTCTTGATACTCCAGGCAACTCTCTAAAACTATATGTTTATTAATATTAAAATTGATAGATAATATTTGTATACTGCTTTAAAGTTTATAAAGTAAAAGTTATATATACATATATGTGAGTCTGTAATATATGTATAATATATATTTATATATTTGTATGCATTATATATAATACATGTTTTATATATGTATATTTGTCACCTATAATACATATTTTATGTGTACATATATGTATTATATGTATGATACATATTTTATGTGTATATGTGTGTATGATACATATTTTATATATCTATGTGTATACTATATTATGTGTATATTATGTGTATACTATATATTTAATGTGTACATATGTGTAATGAGTATAGTACATGCTATATATGTATATTTAGTATGTGTAATACATGTTTTATATATGTAAGAATGTGTTGTATGCAAAATACACATTTCATATCTGTTTATATGTGTGATGTATATTTACTAAAATTATATATATGTATATGTGGTGTGTATGCATAAAGTTAACAATTAAAACAACCCTGCTATATAATTGCTATATAATCTACATTTTATGGATGAGTATATTTACTGAGAAAGAAATTAAATAACTTGCCCAAAGTCACAAAGTTAGTAAGTACCTGAGACAAAATTTAAATTCAAATCTTCTAGACTTCCAGCATGAATAATATCATCTTCATTATGCCCCATGAATCTCTCAACAACACTCCTGACAAGGGGTATATTTAAACATCTTCAATGCCTCTTGAGGAAAACTCATTCTATTTTTGACAGTTTTAATTGTTAAAAAAGAGTTATTAATTGTTCAAATTGAGCCACAATTTGATGGCCTGAAATTTTTATACTTAGTTCTACTCTCTAGGGCCAGAAAGAACAGTAAAATTTCAAAATTCTTAGAATATTAGAAGCTGGCTCTTCTGTGCCATTCTCTCCTCTTCCAAGTCTAGGGTAAAAACACTCATTTACTTTAATTCACCCTGTGGTTTAAATGATATGGTTTTGAATCTTCTAATCATTCTGGTCAGCCTCCTCTTCCAGAGTTCCCAAAGCTCTGCCAAATTGCTACCAAGCTGGAAAAGTTTCAGGTATGTCAATGGGTCAAAAAACAACCTCATTTCAGAGATTCATTATGGAGCTGAAGGTAGTCATGAATTTTTCAGCTACAGTAATTTTTGAGGATCATGAATTAGGTACCAGAAATGCTTTGATTTCTATCAACAGAGGGGATATCTGCATCAAAAAAAATGATAGATTTTTGAAGTTTTATAGATTTGCATGCTTGTCCTATCTGTGACTTCCTCCCAGGACTCCTAATTCTACTTTCTGGTGTCAAACAAAAGAAATTTTGTCACTGTTTCCTTCATGATAGTCTTTAAAATACTTGAAGGTTATTAGCATGTCTAGTGTGTATTTTCTTGTTTTTAGGTTAAACATTCTTTGTCTCTAAAGCAAACTTAATAGGACATGATGTTACAGCCCTTCACATTTTGGATGGTTTCAGTGGTATGTTTTCCAGGTTTTCAATATCTCTTGTAATATGAGGTACTCAGAACAGAACTTAATACTCTGGTTACTTTCCTGCTCTAAACACCATACTTTTTATTTCTTAATACAGAAAGACTATTAACTTCTTTGGCTGTCACACTAAACCACTTAATCATATTAAATTTTCAGTCCAATAAAATTTCCTATTATTTTTCAAAAGGATGGCTCTTTAGCTATAACATTCCCATCCTGCAAATTATATGGCTGATTTTAGACATGTAAATATGGGGAGACTGGTGAAATTTGACCTGGCTAAAACATAGTACGACTTAAGTGATTTTGTTGCCAATGGCTATAAATAATAAAGGCCAAAATATGGATGAGGGCATAAACCAGTGATTATACATACTTCAGTTAGCTTTTTGTTCTTGCCCCAAATAATTTGTGCCAGTCAAGAAATATTTTGGGAGTACCTACATTGCTCCTGTGGTCTTTTATTGAGGGAGTCTCAGAAAAAATTTAGAAATACAGATTGAGAAGAAGGAATTTAATCAATTAATTTTCTAACATCTGAATCATATAGTTATTGGGAGTCAGGGACAAAGAGTCTTTTGGATTACTAGGCACTACATATCCTGCAGATGATAGAAATAGCTGCACAGCAATTGCATGACCAATGGGCATCCCCATCAAGTGCATCACCAGAGGACATCCCCAACAAAAGCAATCTTATTGAGAGCAGACATGACACCAGCTTACTAGTGATTGTCCAAGCTCTGTTTGGAGTCTTATTAGAAAAAAAAGGAAATCTACTGCTTTTGGAAGTTGATAATTTCACCTTTGGAAAGCTCTAAATGTTAGGAAGTTAGTCCTGACAAGAAATCTAAATTGGACTCTTTGCAACTTCCACTCATTGTTCTTGATTCTGCCCTTGAGGGCAAACAAAATAAATCTAAGCCTTCCTCTAATTTACAAGACTTCAAATACTTGAAGATTGACAATTTATTTCCCTCGCATAAACCCAACACACATATACCCCTTAGCTTTCTTTTACATAGATTTGAAATATATATTTCCTTCAACCAATTCTCTTATGTCATAGACTCAAGGCTCTCATCATTCTGTTTTTTTTCTAATTTCAAATAATTTCTAGTTTATCTTAAAACATGGAACCTAAAACTAAATGCAATGCTTCAGATGAAGTTTAATGAAGGCAAAGAACATGGAAATTAGCACTTGCCTATTTCTGGAAGCTAGGTCCTCCTTCTTGTAGTCCCAGATAACATTAGCTTCTTTGGTTACCACATTACACTGCTGACTCAAATTGAGCTTACAATACATTGAACATCTAAATCCTTCTCAAAACTTCCATTTGGCCATGTCTCTCCCATGTTTTACTTACAAGGGTGATACTTTTTTATACCCAAATGCAAAAGTTTACCTTCATCTCTATTGGATTTCACCTTAGTAGATTCAGCCCTTTGCAGCCCCCAAGTACCAAAAAAGTAATTGGGAGATGTTCAGCAAAATAAATAAAAATACAACCTGAAAAATGTAAATTTGTCTTTTAAGTTAATATGTGGTCTAAGACAAAATCTTTTAAGATCCTAACTATGTCATCTCCTGTTTTGGCTATCCTTTCCAGTTTGTATCATCTGCAAATTTCATGAATACACTTTGTGTGCCTTTATCCAAAAATTTTATAAAATGTTTAATCAGGAGTCATTGATAAAGATGTTAAACAGCACAGATCTCTGGGGTACTTTAATGGAGACAGTTTGCCATACTGACAGGGAATCATTAACATCTATATTTAGACTCTAATCATTGAACCAGTTCTGAACCCAAATGATGATATTATTGTCTAATTTATCTCTATATCTTCTTCACAACAATACTGTTAGATACATTATTAAAAGCTTGCTCAAAATCAAGGTAAAATATTTACAGCACTCTTTTCTTCTACTAGTTTGAAAAAGAAAATTCGTTTTGTTTGACATGACCTGTTTATAGATGAAGCCAGGCTGGCTCTTTGTAATCATGTTTATCTTTCCAGATATTTGCCAACTTTGTCAATCACTCTTGAATGATCTCTTTGAGAATTTTCTGAGGAATAGTTGTCAAGTTCCCTGTTCATTGATTTTCCCCTGTCAATGGACTGGTTTGTCCTCTTTTTTAAAATTGAAAAACTTAGGTCCTACCATTTTGTTTTTATGTCTCTTAAGTTTCTCATGTCTTTCAAATAATATTGAAGTGACTCAGTCATCACATATACCATTTCTCTCAGGACCTGAGGATGTAGTTTATATTGGCCAAATGACTGCAATTTATCAATAGCAGCTGGGTAACCTCATTCTCTCCCTACTTAACTTGAGTAGTAACTATTAGTCATTTTTGTTCTACCGTTTTCAGCATAAGAAGCATTCTTCTTTATGTGGAAAACAGAACAAAGAAAAAAACTTGAGCAACTCTGCCTTCTTTTTTATAGTTATCATCCTCCTATCTGCCCCAAGCAAAAGCCTTATCTTTTCTTTGATCTTATTTTTCCTCCTCATGTAATTAGAAATATGCTAGTCTCAATTTTATGATCCTGTGTAATCAATGTACAGAGGCCATTTAACCAAACATGTAATTGTACAGATTGATTGTTGTCTGCACAAACCCATCAAACTATTTATTTGAATTGATGCCTAGTACAATCCAGTATGAAGTTGGGAACCTTCCGATTGCATCTGGTACTGAAATCATACACTACTACTCTGGGGTCTGCTCCAGACATCTTGTGATAAAAACTCAATTTCTCATTTTCGGCACTAGGGTTTTAATTGCATAAACAACAAGACCCAGGACTCGTTTCATGTCCTTGCTTGCCAATGGCCCATTTCCCATGAATTTCCTCTCTTCCTAATTCTCTATATATCTTCTCTCCTTTCCTGCCACAAACTGGTAAAAGCACATACTGAGACCTAATGATCCATCACATGACAGATTAACTTAACGGGCAATGAATCAGGAGAGGATAACAAAATCAGAGATGGAAAAGGCATCACCAGGTTTTTATTTGGTTCATGCCAATTGTAGGAGAAGATATGAAGAGAATTTTATTTGCTCTCTCCATTAGGCAATCCTAGCTTGATTCAACAGCCAATAGCTGGTCTCTTAAGTGAGATTTTTGTAGCCATCTGCTTTTCAAACACATGAACCAGTCAATTGTAAGTTCTCTGAGAGGAGGAACTTTCTCATGTTTGCCTTTCTACTTTTAGCACCTGCCCCAGTGTTGTTTTTTTATATCATGGGTAGTTAATAAATGCACATGAAATCGAATAAGTAACAGTGTCAGTCCTGAAATTTTATGGAGGCTAGACCTTGACAGGGTGATGCCCAGGAAGAGATTTTTTTTTTCCAAGTCAGAAACTTTTATCAGTGCAGTTGCTAAACAGAGCTTCTGTAGCTACATGGAATTTCCCTACTGGTCCTTTCTTTGCTACAAAAGCTAGAATACTTAAAGGATTTAAGGAACTTATGACCAGAAATAATGGAAGAATATTTACATACAAGTAACTTATAGAGTTAGTAGAGGTAGTAGAGATCTTAGTAGAAAAAAAAGAATAAGATATCAGTGGTCAAATCCTACCCAAGGTAAAGGACAAACAGAATTTTATAACAGTTCAGATAGACTTTCAAAAGTTTTGCACAATGGATTATTAGGTTTAAGGATCTATATAAATATATGGATATACTATTTAGTACAGGTACAATTCAATTATAGAAATTAAGTATAACTGAAGAATTAAAAAAATTACTTATACATACATATGTATGTATATATAACTAAAGAAAATATAAATATCTGCTAAGGTTTACTAGTTCAGCTCTGGAGGGAAAGGACAGAGATTAGTCTTCATTAATCCAATCCAATATTCATTTATTAAGTACCCTACTAAATATCAGGTTCTATGCTAAATTGATATAACTAATAAAAAGATAGTCCTTTCTCTCAAAGGAACTTACAGTCTAATGCATAAAATAAAACACAAAAAGTATTGGAGTTGGGGGTGATAATAAGAATGACGGGCTAGGGGAAGGGAGTGAGAAGAGCAGGGGTTACCTTGCTAAAGGAGCTTTGTTTTGTGGTGTTGAAACTTGGAAGGGATTCAAGATGCAGAATGGAGTGAGAGAAATATATAATTTATTTCTTCATACTCTGATTGGAGTGGTGGTACCCATTCTCCACCACTCCAATCAGAGTGTGAAGAAATAAATTATAGAAAGTATTCAGCCATTCTCCAATTGATGGTCATCCACTCAGTTTTCAGTTTCTTGCCACTATAAAAAGGGCTGCCACAAACATTTTTGCACATACAGGTCCCTTTCCCTCCTTTATGATCTCTTTGGAATACAAGCCCAGTAGAAACACTGCTAGATCAAAGGGTATAGTCTTTTTTTGATAGCCCTTTTAGGTGTAGTTTGTAGGAAGCACTCTTACTAGAGTTGTTCAAATTATATAGGCAGTCATCTGTTTTGGTCACTTATATATAAACAATTAAAACATCACCCATACATACATACACATTGAGATCCAGAGGCTCCCAGGAAGGAAGGGCTGTTGGTGAAGATATGAGCCTGCCAATGATGCCTTCGTCTTTCCTATAATGTTTTCACTTCCTAATTTACTGTCCAATTAAGAAGGTTAAGTAGGCAGGATGGGAGAAGGTCGAAGAGTAAGAAAACAGTCATACAAGAGCTTTGGGGTTTTGCAGCCTGGGAATGTGATGTGTTAATTGTGTGCTGATTACAACAAAATCCCAATGAAAGGTAAACTGAGATTTAGTGAGGTTATTTGCAAAAAAATTAAGCATCAATATTCAATATTCAAGATTTGAGCCCTGGTCCTTTGGCAGAGTCACTATCTCTCCACTCTCCTGCAATTCTCATATTATAGCTACAGTATTTAAAGACCATGGGAGTATGTTCCAGAAGGGCATTAATATTTATGAAAAATATTATTATATAGAAACCCCAACTACCCTTGCAACGGTCTCCATTATATACTCATTCCCTTTCCTGCAATTAATTTCACAGGACCTTATATGTTTAGTTAAAGTAACATTCTGAATTGGCATAAAATAAATTATTTCCAGAATTTAAATTTCTTAATTAGTGATCTTGTTGTGCTTCAGAAATAGAAAGAGATTTAAGGCAAGGGGAAGGTAACTGAGATAACCAAAGTTAAGCTTTTTGATTCCACAGGCAGCCAAAAAGGAATTATTTCACTCATCAAAGTGGAAAAGATTTATAATTTTGCAGAGACAAAAATTTTTGCTGGAAATCTGACAACTTCTTCCCATTGTGTATTATTTGATCACCTAGCATCAAGTCTTGTAGTATAAAAGTTCCATGTCACATAATTATATAACATTGATCTTTATCTGATTAAGAATGCTGATTGCTGGACTTCTTCCAGAGGAAGCTTGGGGTCCAGATTATTCCACCTCATCTTTTTTCCAGCCACACCATGATTGAAATAAACAAAATCAGAGAAAGGATATCCTTTTTAAAAGTTTGCTGATCCAAGCATTTGTCATTGGAAGTCATCAAAGGGATTTTTTCCCCCAAATCATTTACTTTCTTCCCTAGGAGCCTTTACATGATTTTTTGTTGGCCAGAAAAAGTTTGCGTGCTAACTAGAAATAATTTTGAACTAGAAGAGACTTTAGAAAATCATCTAATTCAATCCTCTTAATTTACATATAAGGAAATTGAAGCCCAAGGAATGAGAAATAATTCCCAGAGTGTAGTAAGTAGGTTAAGGCTGACCTGGTTTATCTGGTACCTCAGGTTTGAAATTGGAATGAAATAAGATATTTATTATACAACTAACATTAGCTACATCAAAAGTAGAAGATTCAGAGGATGGGAAGACCATTCAAGTGACATTACACTCTTGATCTAATTCCCTGTCAGCTACCTTGGCACTGGAGATCCTGTCATCATAAGGCCCTCCCCTCCTGATCAGTGATTGCTTGCCTTATTCAGTAACGGTCTTAGTCATGTTGCAATTCATTGACAACTCCACTTTTCCAGAATCTTCTTAGCCTGCCTTACTCAACCCCCTGCTACTCACTAGTTTCACTTTATGTCTTGTCTTCCTCCATTAGAATATAAACTCCTTGAGGGCAAGATCTGTCTTTCTTGCTTGTATTTGTAATTCTAGTACTGAACTTAATTCCTAGCATGTAACAGACATTTTTAAATCCCTTATCTATCAATTATTGACTTATCTCCTAGCTCCCTATCTGTCCCTCTCTGCTTCTTTGCTGTCCATGGGTGTCTGCTTGTCAAGTCTAAGAGTACAAATGGGTACTTGGGTATAAAAAGTCTTGGTTCCCTGAGATAATCAGAAGCAAAGATGGTTTTTATTGCCTTATAAGGAAAACAATTAACTTCAGCTATATTTCAGGGATCACTGGTAGTTATATCTCCTTCCACACCAAGCTATAAGGAGTAGTCAGAATCAGAACACATGCTCTTGAATCCAGAGAGGACGGGCTTCATGGATATACAGCATCATTTTATTTTATCTTCACACTTTCCTTGTGAGATTGGTACTACTATTCTTTTTGAGTTAATGAAACTGAGACTCAAAAAATTAAATGACTGACCTAGTTAGTAGGTGTCAAAGGCAGGATTCAAATCCAGATCTTTTCTAACTTCAAGTCTGATGCTTTTACCATTGCAATACATTCTTTACTTTTCTCTTTCTCTTGCTACACCTTCATTTGCCCTGGACACTCCCAGGCACCAACTGGTTTTTTTGGGAATGAAGTATATGAAATTCTACTTAATAACCATTAATTAATGAAAAGAAAAAGGAACCAGAGAGAAACTCTAAAAGAAATAGATTTTATTGAAAATACAAGTCATCACCATGTTCTGTCAATCCTGCTTGGATCAATGTGGTACCCTGCCATTGAAGGCCGTATCTTTCACTAATGGATGACATGATGTTAGACAAGTTATTTTTCTTTGTGGTATATATATTTCCTCTTCTAAAAACTAAAGGGATCAGAAACAATGATCCCTAAGATATCTACCAGTTCTAACAATCTGTGATTCTTTATGATAGATAAAATGTTATAAGGTAATCAGGTTAAAAAGATAAAGGCACCAGCAGGAGAAACAATTTATATCCAAGTAGAAACCACTGCAGGGATTAAGCACCTTTCTTCCCTTTCCTCTTCATTAAAAGCATTATTAAATCTTAGGTCACTTTGTGTACACTTCATTCTTTCTGTACTCTTCTCTTCTTAACTATGATCCTAATGATTAACAAATGTTTATATAATAAAGTAAGTGTGCATAGCCTCAAGTACATGTCATATATTTAAGGGTCCAAGATATTTAAAATATCAATTTGCTAAATGAAAAAAAAATTACATTAACTCTGATAGATGTTTCTTTTTATTTCTATTTTTTTTTTAAAAAAAATTGACTCATGGAGATTTGGATGTATAAATGAACCCTGAGTAACTCTTTGGAGAGAACATAACTTAGGAGAAGACAGCTAGGTGGCAAACTGGATAGAATGCCTGTCCTGAAGTCACAGTCAGGAATCCCTGAATTCAAATTCGACCCCATCTACTTACTAGCTGTGTGATCCTGGGCAAGTCACTTAACCCTATTTGCCTTAGTTTTCTCATCTATAAAATGATCTAGAGAAGTATCTCCAGTGTCTGCCAACAAAACTTCAAAATGGTTTACAAAGAGTCAGGACTGAAAACAGGAGAAAAAAATGCAAGGTCTGGATTCAAGAGACATTAGTCAGGCAGCCATTTAGAAAACCAGATTTTTCACATGTAAAATAGATAAGGATATAATACTTATACTACATGGGGATATGGTGATTACAGTAGGTTTGCCCAGATATTTTCTGGGCCTTTATATTATTGTTATAATTGCTTCCCCCTTTTTCTCTCCTTTTTCTCTGTCTCTCTCTGTCTCTGTCTCTCTGTCTCTCTGTCTTTGTCTCTCTGTCTCTTTCTCTCTGTCTCTTTCTCTCTCTCTCTCTCTCTCTCTCTCTCTCTCTCTCTCTCTCTCTCTCTCTCTCTCTCGTTCTCTCACTGCCTCTCTTGAAATTCTTCAATGATGAGGTCACTGCTATGTCTTTGATATCTCCCAATAAAAGGTGTGAAATTTCTTTGACATAGTTAACTGTTTGACAAGAAATATGAACTCACCATCTGGATTCTGTTATTTTAACACCACATTGATATTGATTGATGTTGAACTAATGAGCAAATATGAACTAATCAATGATTAGTTCAAAGTTAGTTATTAAACTTAAGCTTATATACTTATAAGGTTTGCAAAGTACTTTACATATATTATCTAGGTTGAGCCTCACAGTGGTCCCTGTTGGTCCTATTAATGTTCCTCTTGTATAGATTAGACAATGGGCTAAGGGTGAGGCTAAACAACTAAAATGGAATCATACAATTAATATCTCAGGCACATTTGGAAACTATCAGGTCTTTCTGACTATAAATACAGTACTGTGTCCACTAAATTATCAGCTTAACATAGACCTAATGCATGAGTACAGGTGCAGCCTTCTAAAAAGAGAATTCTTAGAAACTGAACCCAAAACAAAACAAAGAGGCAATAAAAACAACTGATAGCTGGATAGACAGATACTAATAATCTCTAGAGAAAAGCCTGTGCAGGTTTCAGCACCCCCATAGAATAATGGAAGCTCCAGATATGGGCAGTAGCAACGGACCACAGAGGAGCTCCTGAGACAAGCATAAATCTATAGAAATGAGAATGTGTAGGGGTAGGATGATGGGGACATTCCTAGACCACTGGAAGGGTTTCTATAGCAAGCAGGGAAGTTCTCAGACCAAACAACATTTACTCTCTTAGCTGATTTTATCAACCAAATTGGAATCAGAGCTAAGGAATAGTAAGGAACAGAGATGGAAGGTGGAAGAATCACCATAGACTTTGTCCTTCATGTATACTTTAGGTAATATGACTTTGAACATACTTTTTATTGACTTAAGTATTTGCTCCTTGGAAGAACTCATCACAGGTAGATATGGTATAAACTGTCTATACCCCCTATATGGGGGACTGTCTATATCCCAGCATAGATGGCACCCACTATAAAGAAGACATTTGTCTTAAGTACTTATAAATTCAAATATGAATCCTTTGTGATTTTTTTTTCAGATTAAATAACACTTGTTTAACTATAAATTAATGTTTTAGGAGTCAGGAGAACTGAGTGTCCTTTCATTTTTAGGTAAAGGCTTAGATATCAGGTGAGTTTTGATAGATCCAATGAAAATTCTTGATAAGAAGAAAATAAGCCAAACTTCAATGTTCTGTGTCAAGGCACACCTGAAAGTGCTATATCAACTATGTACAATTTAATCAAGGGCACAGTAAATCTTAAGGTTATAAGTTACAAGGATTATAAGTAATAGTACTAATTTAGAAACAATAATAAAAACAAACTTATTAAATTTTAAAAAGTCAAAATTTTCTTTAGAAATTTGATTGTCAATTATAGTTTTTTTAATTATAACTTATTTTTCCTTATTTTTAAAATTAGTTTGGAATTAGATAATCTCCAAAACCTCTTCCAAATCTAAGCTTCTGTAATTATATTGTTTAAATAAGTTTTACTTTTAAGTTCCATATTAAAATACTACCTTGTACTTAGATATTTTATTTCTGCCAAATCACAGACAGGCTGAGCAAATTATAATTAGACAACTATTCTTAACTGGGAACGTGACATAATTATAGGGGACAAGTTTATATGACAGAGATAGCTAGAGAAGAACATCATTCTCTGGTACCAGATCATTAAGTTGAATTGCTTAATGTTTTTTTGTTTTTTTTTTTTTTTGAGTTACAATGAGTAGAATATACCATCTACACTCTGTTGTGGAGGCTGTATTTTGAGATGAATTACAACCAACCCTTGGAACAAAACATGGCACCTTATAAAATTAGACATACATACAAAGAATATATATACTTTGTACAGTTTGATATTTAAAACAAGATAAAGGCAGATGTAATGCAATGTAGAGGACTGGGTCTGGAGTAAGGAAGAGTCATCTTCTTGAGTTCAAATCCAGCCTTAGACACTAATTGTGTAATGCTAGACAAGTCATTTAACTGTTTGCCTCAGTTTCTCATTTGTAAAATGAGCTGAAGAAAGAAATGGCAAACTGTTCTAGTATTTTTGCCAGGAGACCCAAAAGGCATAAAGGAGAATGAGACAAGATTGCAATGATTCAACAACAAAAACTATGACCTCGCCTCCTACTTTACTTTATTTTGATGGATCTTGATTTCATAAATGTGGAAACTCCCTCCTCTAATATAGATTATATTCCTTCTATGGCTTCTCATCTTTCACCTAATGTGCTAAGGGTCTTCTAGGTCAAAGAGTTGACAAACTACATCTGAAGATTAAAATTACTCATAATGAAAAAATATTAAAAATGTAAAAACCAAAACATTCTCAGTTTATGAGTCAAACAGAAAAAAGGCAGCAGGCCAGATTTGACTCTTGGGCCACTGTTTGCTGATGCTGATTTTAGGATATTTGCATATCAATGGAACATTTGCACTGTCCATAGGTTATCCTTGAATACTGTTTTGACTAGCCTATCTTTTTTTCCCCTAGTCATGCATCTCTTTCTCTAGCCTATAAGTATCCTTCCTAAATAATTGGTCCCAAAATTAAACATAATATTCTATGCCTGTTCAGATCAGGACAAAGAACCAAAGGGAATATCACCTCTTTATTCGTGTACCTCTCTCAAAGGTAGTCCCAAATTGAATTAGCTCTTTCATCTCCTATATCACTTGCAAAATGCAACTAATCTCACAGTTCACTAAACCCCCAAGAACTTATACTGACAAACTGCTTACAGTTCTACACCTCATATGATATTTATAAAGCTAATTTTTAAAATTTAGTGTAAGACTTTAAGTTCATCACAATTAAACATCGTCTTTTTAGATTCTCTCTAATGTTCTCTCAAAATTATTTTGAATCTTGAATCTGTCATCTATTGTGCTAACCAATCTTCTATTCATCTGAAAATTTGGTAAGGATAGAGTCTATGCCTTCATATAAATCATTAATTAAAAATGTTAAATAGAACAGTGAGGAGCAGAGATCCCTGGAGCACTCTCCTGAAAGCCTTCTGCCAAGTCAATATTGAACTATTAATGGTGTCTGGATATATTGCCAATTCCAAATCCATTTAACTGATTTAGCCAACATTTATCTATCTTTTCTGTTAGAATTAAAAATAAAGCATCGCTACAGAACTCACAGTTTAGAGAATTTGTCAAAAATGGAAATAGCTTAGTCTGGAATGAAATGCTCTTGAAAGATCATGCCAGATTTTGGAAATCAATGTCCCCATTTTCTAAATATTTACTAATCATCAGTTTAATGATCTGTTGTAGAATTTTCCCAAGAATCAAAGTCAAGCTAACTTCCCTATAGTTTACAGTCTGTTCTCTTCCACTGTTTCAAAATCTGGGAGTTTTCTCCCATCCTATATTAATACTACAGTTTTTACATTCTTTCAAATATTCTTAAAAACAACTCAGTCATCACATATGCCAATTTTTTAAATATTTAAAGATATAATTCAGTTATGCCTAGTAGTTCAAATTCATTAAGGGTAGCTAAGATTTTTTTATGACCTGTTTTTTTATTTAGGATATAAACTTCTTGTTAGTCATTCTGGTACAAACAACATTCTCTTTGATAGAAAAGAAAAAGAAGCAAAACAATAGTTATACAGGTCTGCCTTCTTTCTCTCTTTTGCCAATTATTACTTTCTCTTCTGTCCCAGGAAGTGATTTTGTTCTTTCATCCTTTTTCTTCCTATATAGTTTTTTAAAATATATAGGTCATCTTTTTTGGTCATCTTTCAATATCCACACCAATCTCGGCTCAGATTTGACACTTTTCCCAGGACTTGTGGATGATCTTCTATTACTATCATTGTCAGCTAATCTGTATTGTTATCTATATGTCTCCTCAATACTACGTTGATTTTGCCTATTCATGCAGAACATTCCATTGTACCTAGGGAACACTTATTCCTCAGAAGAAGATCTGTTGGCATTTTGTTTTCTTCCTTAAGGTTTTAACTTCGGAGTCTCCTTGTCCAATAGTCTTTTTTTCCCTGGTCCCAGAGAACTTTGCCAAGATCTCTCCTTTGTGCTGTTTATCTGGCTTCATACTTATTGCTATACAGGCTTTATTTTTTCCCTATACCCAAGAAGTCTTTAAGATTCTTGAGGAGAGGAGCAGGGTGTTAAACTGAATCTTTTTTCTAAACTCATAGTCAGCCAGTGTTTATTGAATTAAATGTAATGATATCATGACAAGAGGTAGATATATTCATTCTTATTTCTGAATACATTAAATTTGTTTGAATACTGATTGTTCATGTCATAATGAATATGTGATTTAGTGATATGCTCCAAAAAAAAGAATTATGCAAAAGCTATATCATCCTACAACCTGTAATTCTTGTTTTAATGATGTGTGCTATGTTTCTTGCTGTCATACAGTGTTTCTCCTTTTCAGGTGAACTAGTCTTTCTGAAGGTTGTAAGATTGACAGATTGAAATATTAAGGACTTTTATTTAAACATAGAATAGATCCAATTAACATAGAAACCTAACATGATTCTACCGCTTGCTTCAATAATTACTTTTGACATATATGTAATTCCAACCCTGGTCCCTTTCAATCAAAATGTCTTTTAATAATATAACAATATAATCCTGTTGTGTTGGTTGTTAAAGAGGAACTTGTCCATTCAGGAATCTTTCAGTTAGTGTCATGCCACAATACTTAAATAAAAAGGTTATCAGATGATTCACTGACTCAACTAGAAGTGGTCTGTGAGATATCCACCATGTGATATATCTCATTTGAGTAAAGGTTCAGTATTTCTTTAGTGACATCTAATTTGTAGAAAATGTGAAAACATTTTTTGTATTATAATATCTGCCATGCATGTACACACACACAAATACCATGTGCACACACTTTAAAATTTAATCTGTATTATTAATACTTTCTTAAGTATAGACAATAGTACAAGCCCTCATTTGATCACTGATTTCTATAGTATTAATGTTCATGCTAAATATTTATATATAGCCCACTTCTGTCAGCTAACAACTAAGTCTCCCTCTGAAAGATCTGTCTGTATTCTCTCTGCTATTTTCATTGTCACCATCCTGGCTCAGGTACTTAGCCATTTACACCTAGAATATTACTTTAGCTTCCTAAGAGATTCTCTTGTTTCTATATTCTTCTCATTAAATTCACCCTCCTTATCAACTGTTTTATCTCTAATTATATCACTTTTCTGCTTCAATTTATTTTTTCATTTATTCTTCTAAAGTCAAAACTTTCTCCCTTTAGTCTTTTCCTCCCTTGCTCTCTCCCTCTTTCACTGTCTTTCTGTCTCTCTCTCTTTCTCTGTCTTCATATATATGTGCATATATACTCTCCATATATATGTATGTATGTATATTTCTAGGCTTATCTACTGGTGTTATCCTATTGTTGCTGTCATTCAATTATTTCAGTCATGTCTGACTTTCCATGATTCCATTTGGATTTTTTTTTTTGGCAAAAATATTGGAGTGCTTTGCCATTTCGTTCTCCAGGTCATTTTACAGATGAAGAACTCAGGCAGATAGGGTAATGACTTGCCCAGGGTTACACTACCACTAAGTAATGAAGTTAGATTGAACTCAGAGAGTCTTCCTGATTCCATTCCCAGTATTCTATCCAGTGTACCACCTAGCTGCCTTAGGCAGTTATTCTAGGCATCAGCAAAATGAATCACGTAATACTCTCCAACCATTTCTTCTTTTTTTTTTTTTTTTTTTTTTGCTCTCATATCTTTGCTGAGTGGTGTCATTCCTTCTACTTGGGATATCCTTCTCCATCTCTTATCTAATGAAATATTATTGATTCTTTACAATCCAGATTAAAATGATTTCTGTTATATAAAATCTTATTTCCTCTCTCCATTCACTGAATTCTCACCACACTGTTCATATTTTTATTCTGTTTTCTAGTATGGATATTTCCATATGTCATATTATCTATTAAGGCAGGGGATGTCTTTTTCAGCTTTTTTAAAAAAATCACACAATGAAATTATGTGAATGAGAAGATGAGTACAAGTGAGTTACATATCTTTCATGCAGACTACAGACCTCATTATAAAAGCTGTAGTTAGAGGACTATTCAACTTATTGTAACATGCCCCAATACAAACTTTTTGAAAATATATGTTCCCATGAGACAATGAACTAAATCATGTTTTCTTCCCCAACCAGTTGAATAACTTCATCATGACACACTATAATTAGGCAATTGATGTCAATGATATAATTGGGTATATTCATATAATTATGCACATTATAATCAGAGAAAATGAAAAAGCAAACACAACTAAGTTAAAAGGCCAAGGCATAATTTTATTGAGTTTCATTTCTAGTGTAAAACAATACAAGACCAACTTTTAGTTGGTTATCATTACTTATGGAGGGGGTGATTAGCATAGTTAATAACAAAGAGTTAATAATCTATTAGTCAAAGTAATTACTCTTTAGAGTTAGGTGACAGAAGAAAACTCAGCCAGCTTAGTGGTGATTTGAAGATGAGCAAATGATGTGACGTGAAGAAGAAAAAGTCAAGTCAAAATGA
Organism: Sarcophilus harrisii; assembly: GCF_902635505.1. Classification (NCBI taxonomy): domain Eukaryota; kingdom Metazoa; phylum Chordata; class Mammalia; order Dasyuromorphia; family Dasyuridae; genus Sarcophilus; species Sarcophilus harrisii. The sequence continues at coordinate 145,030,928 of NC_045429.1, forward strand.
AAGCTATAAGGCATTTCAGAGATATTCATGAAAATGAAAGTTGACTTTGGAGTGATCTAAATTCATAGGACATGGTTTGGAAGGAGTAAGAAAAATCACACTGAAAAAAAAGATAAATAACAGATTTTTGGTTATTAAGAGGCTGGAGGACCTCTTAGGTGACAGGACAGAGAAAGTGGTAGCTCAAAGATAATCTACAATGGGATTAAATCATTTTCTAATTTCAGATTCTATGGAAACAAGTTCCATAGAACATTCATATGATAAATCCCATATATTTGTAGGGACCTGACATGGGAATTTCTTGACAAAGGGAATATCCTTTACCTATGCAAATCAGTATTCATTCCTTGACTAATGGGTTTTCTGGGCACTGAGAAGTTCTGTAATATCCAGGATTATATAGCTGGTATATGGTAGAGCCTGGAACTCGAACCCAGGTTTTTCAGACTATAGGGTCACCTCTTGATCCATTAAGACAAATGAAAATAGATAAAAGTTGTTATATGGACTTATCTTCCATAGTTAAAATGGGAAAAGTCTTCAGTTCGCAAAACTATTATTTTTTTAGATATTAACAGAACCAGAAGATGAAGCCTTCATTGGTGAATGAGATAATAGACTTATTTCAGTTAATAATACTAATGATAAGCTCACATTAATGTGGTACTTTAATGTTTTCAAAGCACTTATATAATTAATCTTGATTCAGCCTTACAATTATACTGTAAGATAGTTTTTTTTAAATCATTATGCCCATTTTATAGATGAGAAAACTGAGGGTTAACGTGTTTAAGTTACTTGCCCAGGGTTACAAAACTAATTTCTGAGGTAAGATTTGAACCCAGACATTCCTTATTTCAAAACCATTGCTCTATTTACCAAGGACCAATAGCAATTTTTATCATGTCCACATAAAATAAATTCTTATACTATTTTCCACAACTATTTAACAATTACTTCCTGTATTTAAGCAAATTGTTAGACACTGTGGAATACTATGAGAAACAAAACCCTTGTTTCTAGAAACTCATAATAGACTAGGTGAGATAAGACACATACAGAAAAAACAAAAGGCAAACTATGATAATTACCATCAAAAAAGAATAGGTTGTTGTCCTTCATTTTCAAAGAGAACCAAAATGGCATTACTATGTTAGAATCGAGTTACAATGTGACTCATTGTGGTGGATCAGACCAATGCGAGCTCAGAATCGTCTGCCACAGATTGGACACAAATAGTCCATATGAACATTTGGGGTAGCTTCTCTAATTCTGCATATCTCATGTTTCCCTTGGGGTAATTGAATTCTGCTTTCTTCACAGAGACAGTAACTTCTCTGATGAGGGTATGTCCTGGGTAGTCCTGTGCCAGTGTCTCCCACATCATACAATCATTTCTAAAATTCTTAGGAAATACCTTGAGAGTGTCTTTGTGTTGCTTTTTCTGACCACTTTTTGAATGCTTGCCCTATGTGAATTCTCCATGAAATATTTTTTTTTTTTTTGACATTTGAACAACGTGGCCAGCCCAATGGAGCTATGCTCTCTGCAGCAGAATTAGAATGTTTGGTAGTTTAGTTCCAGGAAGGACCTCAGTGTCTGGCATCTTATCCTACCAATATTTCTAAGATAATTCAGTTTTGTATCATGGCATTGATATACTGTCCAGGTTTCACAAGCATACAACAATGAGGTCAGCACAGTGATTCTGTTGACCTTCAGTTTGGTAATGTCTACTCTATCCCCTCTCTCACACTTTCCTTTGGAGCCAGTTAGAGAAGTTTAAAAGTGAGTGATCAAATGAGATTTGGTTCAATTTAATTCAATTCAACAAACTTTTATTAAATGCCTAATATATTCCAGGCAGGTTGATTAGCATAGAAGATACAAATAGTAATAAGAAAAATAAACCCTTCTCTTCAAGGATTTTACAATCTAATAGGAGAAGACAACACATAAAAGGACTGTAAAAGGGTAGGGTTCAGGGGGCATGATGTTCTTTGAAGTTAAACCAAGCTGAGCTGCTAATGAAAAATAGAATTCTCAGCCTTTTATAAAGGAAGGCTTTGGGAGGAGTTTATTGCCCCATCCTCTAGGAGATGAGAAGTGGTGTAGGAGTAAAAATTCAGTCAATCAGCATCATGGTGAAAATTCAGATCATCAGCTTATCCTGGGCACAGCTACTGATGATAAATGGGGTATTACTTGACTCCTTGGAGAAGATCACATTTGAAATGAGCCTTGAAAGGTATGAAAAAAAAATTCAACAAGTAGAGATAGGTATGGAGAATAATTTTTTGTTTGTTTACAAAAACATAACCATATAAGTGCTATCAATTAAAATGAGAAAAAACTATACTTTCTTCAATATTGTCATTTATAAGATATTTTAAAAGTTTAATTGATTTGACCCATATGCCCATGAATTTCCGTATGCATCTTAATAACTAAACTTATAACTTGGATTGAATTTGTAAGAGTGCCTTAATATTTAGTCATTTTCAGGGGCTTAAATGTGTAAAATGTCATGTACATTGGTTATTCAAACAAGTGTTTAGTTAAATTATTCTGAGATGCCGTAAGTAATTTTAACCAAGCAAAACTGATTTCTCTATCTGTACCAAAGAGCTATTTGAAGTTCAAGGCTTATATTGGAAAGATGAAAATACAAAAGCAGTGTCTTAATAAGAAAATATTCAAGTATTGTAGCATAAAAATGTCACAGCTGAGAACACAGTTTTTCACCAATCTCAAATAAAGGAGACAGAAGTTCCTCATTGAAAGAGAAAGGGCATGTCACTTCAGAATTATCTGTCAAAAATCACAGAGTGGGATGGAAAGATTGAGGGAACTTCAGTAAAAGTAAAGAGGACCAGCTAAGAAAACTTACTTGTCTAGAACTGTTTTCAAGGATTGGAAGGAGAGGAAATGGAAGCAGTGATATGAATTAAGGACGATTAATAGAATACATTGGGAAAAAAATGAATTCACATAAAAAATTCACATCAATTGTACTAGACACTGAAATATGAAGTTGAAAATTGTCCTTTTTTCTCCTATATTTATTTTTCTCCTATAAATGGCATTGAATGAGACACAGAGTAAAAAGGAATGACAGAATCAACAATTGACAAGATGGAAAAGCAATGAACAACATTTATAAACAGTGTCATTAATAGTAAAAAGGAGAGAACAAAAATAGCATTTCTTCATCATAAAATGCAGTTTTATCTAATCCTAATTCAATTCTCCTCCTCTTCTTTTAGATCCTGGTGCTCAGAACCTTTTATCTTACCTCCAGATGCTCAGTTGTGATTTTAATTTCTCTCTACCCTGGGCCCTGGAGGAATCAGGTTGTCAGAATATGACAACATCGCAGCAAGAATTTACTCGATCCAGGCTGGATGGTGCTATTTTAAAGAGGGAGTTTCATCTCTTACATATTAGAATTAATGAACACTGACAGAATTTAAGTAAAGGTGATGGCAGCACTAGTTCTTATTTTAACCACATCAAATTGTCCTATTACTTGACTGACATGAGAGTAGCACAAATTACCTCAGTGTCTTCATGCTTTTTGAGAATGAAACTTGATAAGTGTCTTCACTGATATTGGAAACTCATTTTATGTTGAGTATAACCAAGAAAAGTACAATTTAAAAAATATTAATATAGAGTTATTACTTTTTGTGAATATATACATATGTATATACATACATGTATAAAGTGCATCTACTATAGATTTCATTCAGAAAAGATGACAATTTACCATAGTATCAAAATCATAAAAAATAATTATTTTTTATCATCAATAAAACATAGGAGTGCTTTTTTTTATAAGAAATAAAGGTAGTCATCATCAATTAGTATTTATTTTGTCACTTTGTACCAAGAATTAGGCACATGGTACAAGAAAGGCACATGGTAAGTGAGAATAAGAAGGATGTAGTACATAACTAATGATGTTCTGTACCAGTTGAATATAATCCCTCCTTACCTTTGTCTTGGAGAACTCCTCTGTTCCTTCAAGACACAATTTAAGCACTGTCTGAAGTCTTTCTGGTTCCTCATTCCCAGTGGTTAGTTATTTTCTTTTTACTATTGAACTAGTTAAAATACTTTGTATTTTTTGACTTCATTATTTTTGGTGATTATTTCAAACATGTATCCTTATTTTTTCCCATATTAAAATGTAAATTGCTTGAGAGTAGGAATTGACTTATTCCTTCTCTTTGTATCTTCAGCACCAAATGTATTCCATTAGTCATTCCTCCTGACCCATAATGCCATTTCCATGTCTTCCCCTTCCTATCTCTGAATGCTTACTTCCAGACAAGCAGACCCTCTCTTGGTGATCCTTTTACTTTTACTATTACTCGTTCAGTCCTTTCACCTTCCTCTAAGATTCTTGACTGACATATTTTAAGTGACATTCCTTTTCTTTTTCAGTGAGGCACTTCTATATCCTTTGTTGGAAATTAGTTAAAAATGTTCTCAGCTCATGGTATTTGTATAGCACTTGTCTTATTGAGACATTCATTGTTTTAATATTTTTAACTTTAACGTATTAGTTGTTTGATAAGTGATTGAGGAAACAATGGGCTATTCTTATAGTAAGAATGAGATTAAACAAATGAAAAATCTGATTACTAAAGTTTTACTTAATTTACAAAGGCACTAGAGGAAGGGCTCCAGACTTTGTTGGATCAGGTATGGTGGATTTACACAAAGTCATAAAGACAAGAGTTATTGAGGCTAACAGCATTAGTAGAAGGAACATTCACCCTACTGAAACCATGAATGCATCAAACCCCTACTTAGGGAATTGCTAACATTTTTCACTTCTTTTTTGGGAAGCCACCTGGTTGTCAAATCCCCATTAAAATCCTTTCTCTTCTCTCCTTATAGCAATATCCTTGTTAAGAGGCAATCCTATACATTACAAGTGATGGTTTTACTTCCACAGCAATAGTTATTATAAATGACCTATCTGTATATCTTCTTTTCTAAAAACAAACAAATAAATAAATAACAAAAGCTAGAAACACAGAGTTAGCTTGTTGTCTAGTGAAATCTGGTGACTGTTGCATATTTCAAATGATGTATCATAACTGATAAATCTCAGTACCATTGCATCAAGGAAAATAAACAACTGGTTTTTCATGGAGTTAATTTGTAAATATTTGAGTCTTGTATTATAAACCCTCCCTTCCCTTTAATTTCCCTTTCTAGTTGCCTGAAACAGTATAATATGGACTTGTGTAGCCTCTTCTCTTGTTTCATAACAAAGATCATCTGATTTCTATGATGCAATGTGTTGGCAGTTAATGCTAAGAACTTTGTAGTAACTGGATCAAATTCAGAGAGCTGCCCCTTTGCAAAATTGCATTGTAGAACTAGTTTGGAAAACCATACTCTTCCCCTTTCTGTTCCTTCTTCTTTTTACTTATGTTCTATTTCTATCCAACCTCTCCTTGCATTTAATTTTTTTTCAATTAACAAGCATCTATTTTCTCTCTCCCACCTCTTCCTCAAACAGAACTAATAAAAGATAAAGAAAAAACACACCCTTGTAACAAATAATCATAGTCAAACAAAACAATTTTTTGCCTTGGCCATGTCCAGAACTGTGTGCTGCTTTCTGCGTCTTGAGTCCATCACTCTGCTATCAGGAGATGAGCAGCATGTTTTGTTATTGGTCCTCTGAAAGCCTGTTTGGTTGTTGAATAAATCAGTTCTTAATCCCTTCTAAGTAGTCTTTATTTTTCTAATTCGTTTATAGCATCACCCTCTATGTCTAAAGCATAAATTCATTTTGACCTTATCTTACTCCAGGGTGTTAGATGTTTATCAATGCCTAGTTCCTGACATATTATTTTCCAATTTTCTCACCAATTTTTGCTAAATTTTTTATCCAGAAGCTAGAGTCTGGGTTTATGAAACACTAGCTTACTAAAGCCATTGACTATTGACAAATCATTATCTTGTGTACCTAACCTATTCCATTGATCTACTACTCTATTTCTTAGCTAGTACCAAATGGTTTTGATGACCACCGTTTTATAATATAGTTTCAGATCTCATATGGTTAGGCCACCTTCCTTTGCATCAAAATAGTCTTTATAATATATTTTCTAAATTAAATACGACTTTCTCCTTTCAATTCCTAGTCTCTTTATCTTCTCTCCATCTCCATACCTAGGGAAGTGTATTAGACTATCCATTTTCACAATGGTATAAATCTTAGATAGTATTGTCTACTTCCAGAGTATAAGCCATATTCCTAAGTGTAAAATAAAAAGGCCTTGACTGCTATTATTTTAATTTCAGACCTAGGTGAGATGATTTGAGAAATATTTGGGGGTTAGAGGCTTTTTATACATCTTTGAAATTATACCACCTCTTCCTTCATCTGACTCGGAGTTCTCTTCCTCCTGGGACCATAGATCTAGAGCTAAGAGGAACTTTAAAGGCCAACTAGTTCAAAATCCTTGCTTTACAACATGAACAAAGTGAAACTCAGAGAAGTTCAATGATTTGCCCAAAGTAATACATATAGTAAGCATCAGAAATAGAATTTTAATTCAGGCCTTCTGACCCCAGACGACCTTCCATCATATTGAGCTGAGTCTGTATGTTTTCACTTTTAAAATAATGAGCTCCAGAACTGAATCTCTTTAGGACCACCCTAAGGTTATCACTATGATTTTGAGTTTTGAAAGCTCAAGTAAATCAGAAAATTTTGAAGCTAAATGTGGTCCCCAGCACATGGGAAATAAAGGTTCTTAGAAGTAGAAATATACTTGGAAATCATCTTTAAAAAACAAAACAGAGAAGAAAGGGAGATCTGGGAAGTGAAATCATTTACCTGATGTCACACATCTGTGAGGGTTCTTAGAAAAGGAAATCATAAAATTTCCAAATGAGGTAATTCTTATTGTTCTTGTTGTTGAGGATAAGTCTACACATGTAATTTTATTATTATGGGGGAACTCTCCACATGGCACATATTGACAACTCCTCTGTAACTTGTGGTCTAATACTAGCCTGATAAATTAAAAAAAAAAAGTAAGATTTCAGTGGTCACCTATTCAGCCCAGCTTCCTAAAGTGTGGGTTATGACCCCATACGGGGTTTCATAACTGAATGTGGGGGGCACAAAATTATGATTCACTTATCTATAAATGTTGATTTGAATATCTATTTTTACAAGACAAGACAATATTCCGAGTTCATTTATGTCACTTTTTCAAATAATCCTTACTGTAACACATCAAGGTAAATAGGGCAGGTATGAAAATATTTGGGGGGTAGAGTACCAGCCTGGTATTGGGAAGATTCATTGTCCTGAGTTCAAATCTGGCCTCAGACATTTACTAGCTGTGTAATCCTGGGCAAGTCATTTAACCCTGTTTGCCTCAATTTCCTCATCTGTAAAATGAGTTGGAGAAGGAAACTCAGGTCAAGGTTTCTTCAGCTTAGGCACTGGCCCAGACTTGGAAATACTAGAAATAACTTGGATTGTTGTAGGCTTTGCCTATGAAACCGAGGCCTAGATCTAGAATTTTAAAGAGGTCTCAGGAACCTGAGAGATTACAATATATTTTGAGTTTCATTATGTCAGGAGACCCTTGATATTTCCAGAAAACAAAATGAAAATCTTGAGATGTTTGTATGGTCTGCCTATCATTCCTATAATTCACTCCCTCCTTATCTCTGCCTCTTACTAACCTCCTGATTCCTTCAAAGCTGAATCAAAAAAACCACTCCCTTTAGAGACTTTTCCCACTCCCTCTAGCTACTAATGCTTCCCTTCCTCCCATTATTTTCATATGCTTGTGTATGTTGTTATTGTCCGTCTGTAGAATATAAATTCTTTGAGAGAAGGGACTAGGTGATTAATATTAGGATCCCCCAGAACCTATCACAATGCTTGGCACACAGTAGGACTTAATAAGTGCTTTTTGTTTGATTTTTTGCCGAGGGTCACAAAATTATTAAGGATTTAAAGTAGGACTCTAACCCAATTTTAACCCCAAGGTCAGGGCTCTATCCCCTGTACCATCTTGCCTTTGAAGTCACAGACAGTAAATCAAAGGATTTCTGGCTCTTGTCAAATTCTATATTGTTAGTATGCTGGTTAGAGAAGCTCATTGGGTACATTTGTCTTTCCCTGAATTGTTTTCAATACAGTTCAATAAAAAACAGTTTGTCTATAAGGATGCTCTTTAGAACAGTTTTACCAATATCCTCTCCATTCAGAGTGAATGTTAAAACTGGGAGTTATGTGATAGTATCTCTTTAATTCCCTTCTACTCTAGAATAACTTTTTAAATATGATATTTCCAGTTCTGGTTTCCTCAAGCTAATTCAGCTTATTGGTTTGTTTTTATCTGTCAATATGGAAAGGCTATCCACTGTTCTAAAGAGCATCCTTATAGACAATCTGATTTTCTAATATGACCAAGGTCAAATCAATCACTATGTATCTTCTATTTTTTTTTTTTTTTACTCTTTAGATTTAGGTCATATTTGTTATTTGAAAAGACAACAGATTGACAGGAGACCACAGGCAAAGTAATGAAATCAAACCTTTCATTGTTTCCATTTGCTCAGCTTTATAGCATTTGAATAACAGAGAGAGTAAGTAATGGGGCAGCAGATGCTGATCCTATCTTGGTCTTACATTTCCCTTGCTCTCTCTTATTACTGAGAATGTTTCTTTCACACAGGGTACTTCCAGCAAAAGTGCTAACACCAAAGCTTGCTTCCCTTCATTCCCATTCTCATATTTCACTCTGTGAGCCTGATATGTGACCAGATCTGACAAGAATATATGTATAAAGAAGCAAGCAGCAAGGAAGCTCTAAATAGACTCCAGTTAGAGGTCTGAAGGGGCAGCAAAAAGAAATCATCTCTAACTCATTTTTGTGCCTAGTAACAAGGGCATGGTAGGATGGAGAAGGCGGAAAAAGAGAGAGGAAGGGATGGAGGCAGAAGAATCATGTTTACTATTTGTACCTGTATTGTTCCTAGTTGTAAAGGACCCTACCCCTGTCAATGACAATACAATCAGAAGAACCTGCAAAGGAAGGGGTGAACTCTTAGCTGGCTCCCCTCCTTTATGGGCAGCTGTGCCTTGCACCAAACAAAATCAATTACACCATATCTTGATGCTGGTTTTAGGTTATTGGCTTTTGACTAATCACATTTTGCAGTGATTCCTTCCCTCATAACAATTTTCATCAGTGACAGGCCAATAGGTATAGGGATTGGGGGAGAAGGGGAAGGAATTCTCTTATTTGTGGAAGCCCCAACAAACGGCTTACAGACCCCATATTAGCAATCACATTAAGTATGAGGGAAAAACAGGCAGGAAAATATGGCCTATAATTTTCATCTTCACACACAGGTTCTTTACTCTTTTACTAATGCCTTTGAAAGTGGCCAGAGACAGTTTCTGTAGCAACAAACACCAGCAGTTTATAAGGAAGAAAGAACCTACATATGGGATAACAAAGGGCTCCACCACATGAGGCATCAGAGCCAATCACTGTATTTCTTGCAGGGGATCTGCAGGAGAGCCAGGCTGCCCAGCGGTATAATTAGGAGTTGAAGGGAGATTCCCCATATGGTTCAGAGGTTTTCTCTGCTTGGATTACCTAAAGGAACAATACTAAATGCTCAGTGTGGCTCTCGAATTCATCACAGCTTGTAAAGAGACAAGAATTGTTAAGAAACAACCACATAGCCCTCGATAGATCTCTCAAAGTTAAGAGATTTAGTTAATTTGAATAGAAAAAGGAAAGAATAAAATCAAATTGTCACAATCAAATATGAAAAGCGTTAACTTTCCACCAATGAAGAGAAAATTAGAGCAATAATTAGGAGGTATTTTGTCCAACTATATGTCAAAAAATATGATAATCTAAGTGAAAGGGATGAATATTTACAAAAATATAGATTGTTCAAGTTAACAGAGGAGAAAATAAATTACTTAAATAGTCTCATTTTAGAAAAAGAAATCAAACTCCCTTACTCCCACCTCAGGTTCTTGGTGAGGCTATTACTGAAACCATGTCCATGAGCTACCATCTCCCCACATATCCCCCTTTCCCTTCTGCTGAGGTATATGCCCCCTCCTTAATAATGGCACAAGAAGAATCTGAAAACAAATAAACAATTCAAAACAACTTCTTCCCTTGAATTTAGATCTTTCAATATTTTTGTCCTCAGCTTGGATGAAGGTACACATATGCACATGCATGCGTACATGCACACACAAGATTTTTAAGAAAAATCCACAAACATCTATGCACACATGTATGATATGACCCACACAATAAGATACACATCAATGTGTATGTGTTATTCAAAAATGAAAATGACACAAAGTTTGAGCAGTGGCTAAACCATGAATGACAAAATCAAGATTCAAAAGAGATCCTGAGAGCCTGGGGCTGTACTGAAACTAACACTGGAACTTAATAGGAAAGAAGGAAACCAGCATTTGTAAAGTATTTACATTTGTAAAGTATTTGTCATACATTATACTTTTTTTTTTTTTTTAAATTTAATAGCCTTTTATTTACAGGATATATACATGGGTAACTTTACAGCATTAACAATTGCTAAACCTCTTGTTCCAATTTTTCACCTCTTACCCCCCCACCCCCTCCCCTAAATGGCAGGATGACCAGTAGATGTTAAATATATTAAAATATAACTTAGATACATAATAAGTATACATGACCAAAACATTATTTTGCTGTACAAAAAGAATCAGACTCTGAATTATTGTACAATTAGCTTGTGAAGGAAATCAAAAATGCAGGTGTGCATAAATATAGGGATTGGGAATTCAATGTAATGGTTTTTAGTCATCTCAGAGTTCTTTTTCTGGGTATAGCTGGTTCAGTTCATTACTGCTCCATTAGAAATGATTTGGTTGATCTCGTTGCTGAGGATGGCCTGATCCATCAGAACTGGTCATCATCTAGTATTGTTGTTGAAGTATATAATGATCTCCTGGTCCTGCTCATTTCACTCAGCATCAGTTCGTGTAAGTCTCTCCAGGCCTTTCTGAAATCATCCTGTTGGTCATTTCTTACAGAACAGTAATATTCCATAATTTTCATATACCACAATTTATTCAGCCATTCTCCAACTGATGGACATCCATTCAGTTTCCAGTTTCTAGCCACTACAAAAAGGGCTGCCACAAACATTCGTGCACATACAGGTCCCTTTCCCTTCTTTATAATCTCTTTGGGATATAATCCCAGTAGTAACACTGCTGGATCAAAGGGTATGCACAGTTTGATAACTTTTTGAGCATAGTTCCAAACTACTCTCCAAAATGGTTGGATTCGTTCACAACTCCACCAACAATGAATCAATGTCATACATTATACTTAACAAACCTTACAACCATTCTCTCCTTTGATCCTCACAACAACTCTTTGAGATAGATGCCAATTATTATCTTCATTTTACAATTGGGGAAACTGAGACAGCTGGGGTTTAAATTATTTGTCCAAGTTCTGCTAGCACTTGTCTGAGACCATATTTGAACTCTGGTCTTCCTGTCCAGCATTCTATCCACTGTACCATCTAGCTGCCTCTAGGGATAAATGTAGAGAACTTATATACATAAAGTCAGCTATATAACCATGCTATTAGAATTGGAAAAAAATCTTTTAAGGCCATTCAGGATAACCCCCTTAAAAACATAGGGATTTCTTCTATGAGTTCCCTGATTGATATCCAACATTTCTTTAATATGTATTGGACTACCTGCCATGTAGGGCAGGGATTGGGGGAAAGGAGGGGATAATTTGGAAAGGTTTTGGAAGGGTCAAAGTCGAAAAATTACTCAGGCATATGTCTCGTAAATGAAAGGCTTTTATACAAAAAAGAAAGAAAAATGGGCAACAAACAAACAAACTTTCAAATGACACCTCACCAAGAAGTCAAGATGGCACCCAGAACAGACTCATAGAAGGTCCTAACAATTCTTTGAGGAGGGAATCCAAAAATGTGTTATTTTGAAAAATGTTTGTGAATGGGACAATGAGTAAATGGACTCAGGATCACATTAGATATTGGTATGACTGTGTTTGTAAATCATGTGTCTGAAATTTACTAGCTCTGATTTTGGGCAAATAATGTAACTTTAGTCCCAGTCTCAGTCTCTTCATATGAAAAAAATGGGATGATAATGAGCATCAGATTTCACAGTATTATTGTTAAGGTCAAATGAGATAATATATGTGAAGAATTTTATAAACTTAAAAAATGTTCTATAAATGCCAGCTACAATTGTTATCATCATCCCTGATTCAATTATGCAATCCTCAATAGTTTAAGAACCTACTATGTACAAATGGCTATTCAAAGTGCTGGGGATAATGAAGACAAAAATGAAATCCTCCCTGTTCTTAAGGAGTATGCATTCTATCTAGGAACTACTACAAGCATATTTAAGTAAGGATATAATATAAGTATAAGTAAAAAATGATTTAATTGATATGAGTATATTGTCTTTCTTATAAGTTGAAGGAGAAAGAACTTGATGAGTCCTAGGTCTTTGGATAGGATAGAGTGGGCTTGGGGGTTCAATTGGAACAGATGTTTATGAAAACCCTTTCAGGATGGTGAAGATGAGGGAGTATCTGATTCTGGGAGGCGAAGAGGAAGAACATGACATTAGGGGATAGGCACAAGCAGTTGGAAAGACTGAAAAAGGAGAGAACCTCAATCATGAAAGACAACCAATAAAATGGCATAGAAAATCAATGGAGAGGGAACAGAGCTTGCTGTGTGCAAGGAACTGCAAGGAATCCAGCAAAACTAAATAGAGTGTGTGATATAGAAGAAGGAATAACTAGGTGGAAAAAAGTTGTAAAGAATATTAGATGCTAAATTGAAGTTTATTTTTGATCCCTGAAATCATAGAGAACTAGTGAAGTTTATTGAATACAAATGAAACATGATCAGATCCGTGCTTCATGAAAATCAATTTGTTGACCATGTCAGGGGTGGACTGAAGTGACAGAGTCTTGAAGCAGGTAGACCAATTAGGAGCTATTACAATAAATGTGATGAGGGTTTCAACTAAGTGAGTGGGGAGAAGATATTTTCAAGAGATATGGTAAAGATAGAAATGACAAGAATCTACAATCATGAATATAGTTTTTTAAAGTCATACAGGTAGTGACCTATATCATACATATCACAATTTGAACCTAGGTGACAGGATTGTTGATTTAGAACCAGAAGACACTTTAGAGGCCATCTAGCAGAATGTGCTCATTTTGTAGATGAGGAAACTTGAGACCCCAAGCCACTTGTTCATTGGAAAGGAGAGTATCCCAAATGTTGTTCAGTTTTCCTTCATCAGATACTAAGCTAGATGTGATAACTAATAAACAAGCAGGCCTTCATCCCAGATAATTCTATTTAAAGCATGCTTAAAGTATACAGTCTCTGGGGAAATCTGAAGTCAGTTCTTAAAGCTGCGAACCTAAGGGGAGATAAGAGCTTGCAACTTCTACACTAGTTAAAAGGGATGAATTGTTTCCCAACCCCCATTTCATCCTGGGGAAATAGCTTCAAAAACATTCCTTTTATAAAGGGCATGTGATGATATCATTTTTTGTAAGTGATATATGACAGTCAATTCAGTAAATATTTGTATTTCAAGTGACACATGTCATTCTCATAGAATGATTTCAGTGCTGCTAAATAATAAAAGCAGAGATTGAAGTAAGATACAAGAAGCAAAAGGAAATAAGGAACCTAGAGAAACATTTTTGGTTGTTTCATGCTCTTGGTACCAAGGACTGGAGAGAGAGAGAGAGGAAAAAAAAAAAAAAAAACTTTAGAGTTAGGAAACCTCAGCTTCAAGTCTTGCCTCTGACCAATAGTGACTGTGTGACTCTGGGCAAATCATTTAATCTTTCATCCCCTGAGGCATCTCACCAATACTATAAGTGACAGAACACTTAAAGATCTACATTGATAAAGGAAGGTCTCAATGTGGGAAGTTAGGGAAGGAATAAACAGCCAATGATGTGTCAGACACTGTGCTAGGCACTTTACAAATATTATCTCACAACAATCTTGGGAGACAGATGCTATTATATCACTCATGTTAGGGTTTCTTAGGCAATTCCTGTTAATGTCCAGAGTAACCACGAAAGCTGTAATCACCATTGAGCAGATATACTCAACACGACATCTTTTATTTACTAAAGACGATGCTAGTAGATTCTAGAAGTAACCCAGGACTAAGGATGCTGAGAGCTCTCATTAATGAGCTCTGGACTCCTAGGGTATGTTGTACAATACTTCATAGATATTGAATTCTTAGATTAAAATTCCTCTGACCAGTGTGCATTCAGATCCATCAGGACTACATTAGAAAAGGCAATAAAAAAACTTTTCCTTTACTTTAATTAAGGCTCAGATTCCTTCCCTCCAGCATTTATACTATACTATTATGTGTGTTGATATTGCAATCACCAAGATTTAAAAATTCATCAATTTTCTCTTTAGATCTAGTCAGTGAAATTAAGAGAGTTTAGCAATGGTATGTTCAATTTTTTTTATTAATCTTCAAAGATTAGATTTTATGTATTCTTGCATGTGTTTACCATCTCTTTGGGAATTTAGCATTTGGATGTTCCTTATTCTAAAATAGAATATCTTTTCATATAGTTAATCTCATTATTTAGCCCAAATCCACCTATCAGTGATGAATACCAATTCTTTTATGAGGCAATTACAATTCTTTCCCATATCATTTCAACAGCTACATGAGTTTTACATTTATCTAGTGTTTTCAGTAACTTATCCCATTTGATCTTCTTAGCAATTATTTAAATCAGGATTATCATTCCCATTTTATAGATGAGGAATTGAAGATCATTAAGATTAACAAAATTACCTAAAGTCATATGTAAAGAGTGGAGGCAAAACTTAAAACCAAAATTCCTGATTTGAAATCTAATCTTGTTATCTAAATATTAAATCATCTTGTTTTCCCAAACTTCCTTCCCCCACTAGACAGTGAGTAGAGTATTCCAAATGCTATTTTTTTTTAACACTCTAAAAACAGACTTAAATCCAGACTTCAAGGCTTCATTTATCTAAACCAAGTCCATTATATAAAATTAGACATTATAAATTGAATTTAATTCACATTTATCAGGTTTGCACATCATAGTAAGGACCAGGTTAGAAAGAGTCTGAGAACAATGGTTGGGACTAAGAATAATAATATTAATAATTGGTGTATCTATAGTGTTGTAAAGTTTTCAAAGTGCTTTCTTTATCACAACTCTGTGAGATAAGAGTATATGTGCTGATATAGCCATGTTAGATACTTCGGCCAAAGTTAAATTTAAGTAACTTAAGTAACTGAGGTAGGATTTTTTAAAAAAATACAAATGATGAGATTAAGCTCTCATTAATTTGCTCTCTTTTGCTAAGATCTCTTAATTTCTCTGACAAGAGCTAAGGAAAAAATTGTTGAATTTTTAAGTCTTGGTGAACACAACATTAACAGAGGGGATAGCATTGTATAATTACTGGAGGGAATATATATTATATATTTGTGTCTATTGATTTTATATATATATACACACATATATATACAAACATATGTGTATATATGTGTGTGTGTGTGTGATCACCTAAATATGAGTCCAGGGAGCTATTTATAATAGCGTAATGAGAACCAATGTACTTATGCAAAAATACAGAAAATATGTGAGTATATGTAAATGTACAAACATGTATATACCATATCTATGCGTGTATCTCTATATATATATTCTGTTATACTAATATAATATATATATACATGATATGTGTATCACACACACACACACACACATATATATATATATATATATAATATTTATTACCTCCAGTAATTATACAATGCTATCACTTGTGTTAATGTTGCGTTCACCAAGACTTAAAAATTCAACATTTTTTTTCCTTAGATCTTGTCAGAGAAATTAAGAGATTTTAGCAAAAGAGAGCAAATTAATGAGAGCTTAATCTCATCATTTGCTCTAAATGTATGTGTAATACACATTTGTAATTTTTTTAAAAAATCAGTCTTAAAAGCTCTTTTGTTGGAGGATGCAATCTCAACAGGAGACCACACCAGAGGAGATTTCTGTTCAAGGAGAGCCCTGACGCATCTGATTAGTTGTATAAAGCCAAAGACAATGAGGCCAGAGGCAAGAGGTAGTCAATTGATTGGGAGCAAGGATTTGTCAATATAGGAGTAAGAAGCAATGCAAAGCTTGGAGGCAGGAAGGATTCCTTTGGACCACAGCGTTGTGAGCAATGGATGTCAGACTGAACTCTACTTTCACTATACTTGAATATTTAGAAGAAGCAGAAAGTGGAAACTGGGCCAATGTATTTTGGCCCAAACCAATAGCCATCATTTATGTATTACTTTGTTGGTGAAATGCTTTCCATGTAGTTTTATCTTATTCAATGTTCACAAAAATCTTATAAGGTTGAAAGCATTATCATTATCCCCCCTTTTAACTGGTGAGGAAACTGAGTTAAAATGACTTGTAAATGTCAAAGCCAGGATTTATTTTGATTCTTTCCGATTCCAATTCCAGCACTTTTATTGTGTAGTATGAGTAAAGAAAATGAGTGTAGGGGAAAGAACAATTGAAACTGAGAATCACAGGGCAATATTTTGCCTGATTGTTTTGTTGGGATGTATGTGGATATTTCTGTTGTGTGAAAATCAAGAAAATCTGTGAAATCTTGAAGCCCACATAGAGGGGATACTAAAGCTGAGAAAAATAAATTGGTGAAAGCTGTTGTCAAATCCAAGCTACAGCTGCCTATTTGAACCATAACAGTATGAAGATACTGGGCTCATGGCAGAGTTGAAATGAGGAATTCAAGGTTTTCAACACTACAGTCACAGTCTTGATACTGGGGATGCAGTGAAGGTCTGAATATTTTGAAGTGTTTCCACAATTTACTCAGTTTCCTTCCTGAGAACATTTTCAGATTTTTGTCCAGAACCAAGTGATAACCTTCTACTTTTCCCTAAATTAGTTGCAATTAGATAGTCCTCTATTACTGTTGCTAATATTGCTTTCTATGGAAAAAATCAGCAGACCTGGAAAAATCAGCTCCAAGCAGTAACAGATAACAGGTGTCTTGCTAACAGAGTTCTAGCTTACCTTGTAAGCAGAGACCACTAGTGTCACAAAACACATGGAAAGAGGTGTGTGAATAGAATTTAACAATATGAAGACATTTCCGTGATGAACCAAAAATATTTCAGGACTTTCAGAGGGGTCAGTTAGGCAGGTTCGCATATTGTTATCTAACTCTCTGCTTGACCTTCATATAGGTCTAAAATGCTTTAGAAATCAAATGAATTAATCTTTATTATTTATAGGATTAACATAAAACAGTAAAAGGAAATATACCATAAAACCCCAAAGCCACCTGCCTTATTGGTGGAAAAAATGTAGGTTTTTAGAATTGTATTTATTGGAGATATTTCCCTCCCATTTAAAAATTGAATGACAGCATAATATACCCCACAAGTACTTTTACCAACCACTTGAGTTATAGATAGTCAAGATTTCCATTTTTAAACTAATTTGTGTAATAAGGCTTATGTTAACTATGGGAGGCATTGTGGCTTGGCAGGCAAGCAACAGACTGAAATTTCTGGGATTGTGAGTTTAGGGGTGTTAAAATGGTTCTATCATTTTCATCCTGATACCTTTGGCTAAAAGCCCTAGAACATGGAAGAGTTCTGAGTCTAACACACCAAAAATCTGAGCCACAGATGCTTGGGAAGCATAGTCTAGTCCAGATATAATCTAAGGGGGTCATTTCCCCTCCCCATTGTTTCATTTCATTTCTTTTTCTGTTATAAAATATTTATTTTAGTTTAAGGAATAAAACACGTATTTTCTAATCTTTTAGAGCCAGGAAAAAAATTTGGACATCTAGAAGGACCTGAACCAGATCATATGTTAAGCTTACCTTGTTGTACCACAGTTTTTGTTGCAGAAGGCATAGATAAGAAGTTGGTGGTACTATAGAATTGGGAGTTATAATAATAAGTTGTGACTATAAATATTGATTAGCTTTCATGGACCTTGCTGGACTTTCATATTTAGTCATTTTTAAGAGGAGACATACTTATCCTCTCATTAGATACAGAAGGATTGGGAAATATGAGTTGAGATTGTACCCATTTCTTTTCTTTCTTTCTTTTTTTTTGCTGAGGCAATTGGGGTTAAATGACTTGCCCAGGATCACCCCGGATTATACCCATTTCATTGCTACAGTGAAGTCCTAGCTGAGGAGAGTCTACCTTTGCAGATAATACTGAATTGCTTTGAACACTAGAATTGTGACTTGTTTAGCATCACACAAGCAGTATTGAGGTAGGATTTGAACTCCCACCTTTGTGGAATTGAAACTAACTCCCTATTTCACAATGCTAGGGAAAAGAGGGGATAGGGACTAGATCTGTGATTTCCTTAGTATGAGGAACTTTTAGATTTGAGCTCAAGTCTTCCTGGTTATGAGACCAGTTCTCTATTCACTAAATCACACTTTTTCTTATGGGGGAACATAGAAGTTAAAAAATAATAATAAAAAACTAAAGGGAGGTTAACAGAACTACACTTAATAAAATGACCACAAAGGAGAATGAATAGCTCAGATAGATTTTCAAGTTATAACATCATATTAATTTTCAGCATTCAAGAAAACAGTAGTGAAAAATTTCAGGGAAATGTAGTCAGGTTTCTGCATCTGGCAGAAGCTCATATTCATACCACTTTCACATTCCAGTGGCCTTTATTATTAGATTTTTCAGCAAAGGAAAAATAAAATTAGAACATCTAAACCTGTATCTCTCTCTTCACCCAGCAACTGATTAATGTCAAAATGTCACATCCTTTTCACTGTCAATAAACAACTCAAAGTTGCTTATTTCTGGGAAGTGTTCTAATGGTCCAAAGAGTCAACACTGAATTAATGAAGTCTTTACAATTTTTGCATTTTCAAATATTTGACTGTGAAAAGGCTAAAATAATCCTAGAATAAAAATTTTTTTAAAAATTATACTAATGTAAAAAACTGTCATTATCATAGCAAATGTGTGTCATCACAAAGAAAAGAGAGAGTTGTTTGGCTCTTGTTGGTCAATAGCCTTTCAGTTCCCCTTCTTTCAGGTACTAGAATAAATGAAGCTTTACTGCTTAGAGACCATCTTATCAAATTACCCAATGGAAGTCTATTTCACCTGACTATATAGGGCAGTTTGGAAGTAAAATTAGAAATGCCAAGCCAATCCTTAGTTTTTTTATTATAATTTTATTTTATTTTTTTTAAATAGCACTTACATTAAAGCAAAATGCCCCTGATGTCTGCTAGTAGAATCCTGTATAAATGAACTAGAAATTAGATACAGAAGCATGCACACTCTATTCAATCACTGGAAATCTTCATTCTTGGGTAAATTAAAATGATCTTCTGCACAGATGCAAAAGAACCCAGCCAAGTAAAAACATTTACATGTAATTTACAGAATGTTTTCTCCCTTGGAAGCAATTGCTTCTACCAGGATCATAAAAACCTACACTTTAAATTTTGAGTAAAGTTCAAAGATATTGAACCGAGTTAATAAACTGGGGGAATTGAAAGACATCCAAATGGGAAAATGCAAGATACCCATATAATTTTGATCTACTTGGGAAATGTTTATCTGATCACAATTTTGGGTATTGAATTAAGTTAATTACTTCTACAATAATGACTCATGCAGGAAAACACTGTCCTGGTGGTTCTGTAAAACATACAGTCTGATAGGTCTTTCTTGTAAGGTGGGAGTTCTGCTTCTTTGGGAATCCTAATGCTTTGTGGATAAAAGACCAAAAGAAAATCTAGCATCCTACAAAATTACAGTATTGTTTCCCTACTATATTATAGTTATTGTTCAGTCATTTCATTTATGACCAACTCTTCAAGACTCATTTTGGGTTTTCTTGAAGAACATATTCGAATAGTTTGCCATTGCTTTCTCCAGCTCATTTTACGGATGTGGAAACTGAGGCAAATAGCATTAAGTGACTTATACACAGTCATATAGCCAGCAAAAGTCTTGAGATCTGATTTAAACCTCAGGCACTCCTGCCTCCAGACCCAGAATTCTCTATTCATCATGCTTTGGTGGATGTACAACAAAGTATAGCATGTAAACAAATAAAGTATTTAATAAGTGTTTACTTTGTACAGATACCTGCACAAAATTAGAAATATAAATACCATCACAATGGAAGCCAGTTCCTGCCCTACAGAAACTTAAATTCTAATAGAAGATAATACATAAAAGGGAATTGAAAGGATTAGGTGCCCACTAAGAATCTATGTGGAGGGATTGTATGGGCTTCGTGGGCTGGTAGGAGTTTTCAAAGAACTTGATGGTTGATATGGGTGTTTCCTCAAATGGAAATGAAGTGGAATGAGTGGGAATTTTTATATTTAAACCAGACTTGCATTCTAAAACTTGATTTCATTCTAGGGGTCATTAACCCAGGCACATGAATTTATGGGATTTTTAAAAATCTTGATAGTTATATTTCTTTTTTGTATTTTATTTTTAATCTGTGGAATAAAATAAGTATTTTCCTAACATAATAGCATAAAAAGATGATTGTATATGAAACTATATGCCAGCTGTATTACAGCGTTTTCCTTTATAATTCAATACATTTTATTTTATGCATTTACAAACATTGTTAAGAGAGGAATCCATAGGCTTAACCAAACTGCCAAAGGACTCCATGACACTAAACTATTAAGACCCGTAATTGAAACCTACAGCTTTTGAAAGAAGATATGTCTAGACCATGAGCTGCTTTGCATACTAGAAGGAAGGTACACAGTACACAGAACTACATTTATTTCTTCCAATTCATGACTTTCCCTATCATAGTTTCGATATATTGTAGGTTGGCATAAGAAATTAAATAGAAAATTTGCAGAAATTATGGCAGGAACTGGCTTCCATTGTGATGACATTTGCATTGCTAGTTTTGGAGAGGGATTTGCAGGTGACATGCAAAGGTCAGCAGATGATATAGAAAAAGTTTAGAAACTTCAAAATGCATTTTTAAAATTTATATTATCATATAAAATCAACACATTTTTATCTTTTAATATTGTAAACAACCCATAAAAGAAAAATACAGAATTCAGCCATTTCAAAATGTAGAAGGGGTAACAGTATAAAGTTTTTATTCTTAATAATTTGGGTCTAGCGAAGTTTTATTAACAAGTTAGACTAATATAGAAGAGCCTGGCTAATAGCTGAATCCATATTGGAAGCAAGAGACAAATACTAAGAATAAATCTCTAAAATACACATATATTTGGATGTTGAAGAATTTTAAAGGTTTTTTTTTTAAGGGTTATAAAAAAGCAGCAACAAATCTAAACTAGGAAAGAAGTTCTAGATGAAATGAGTTCCTATGAAGATGTTCATAAACTTTTTCAAGACAGGAATTATCATAGTACACCACACTTAATATGTCTAATGTTGTTGTCTCTGTCAGTTATATATAATATAGAAATATCCAGATATATACTATAAATGAAAAGAAATTGAGAAAAATCTCTAACACTTTGGGGATGATGTTATGCAAGATGGTGAACCATCTTATGGTGAATTTATGAGGGTACATGGATAAGAATTGTATAGGATCATCAGGAAAGAATGATTCAATAAGCAAGTACTCAAATAAGTAAGATTGGAGACTCATTGGAGTACTACAGCAAAGCTTCTTAAACTATGGCTTGTGACTTCATATTGGTTTACGTAGCTGAATATGGAAGTCACAAAAAATTGGCAGAGGTATACAAAAGAACTGTTTTGAAGCAAATTTCTTTATAATTTATTATCAGTAAATTTTTTATGCATACCTATTTAATATACCTATATGTTAGATGAAAAAAATTCTCAGGCAAAAAGGAGGCAGAAGTGAAAAAGGTTTAAGAAACTCCATATTAGAATATGTTTTTGTATCAATATCCATAATGGGGGAGTGAAGGGAAAAGGTAGTATTTATGCATATAGCACCTAGTATTTTCCAGGTACCATCCTAAGTTTTTTACAAAAACTATATCTACCCAACAACCCTAAGGGGCATTTGCTATTATTATCCCCATTTTATAATTAAGGAGACTGAGGCAGATAAAGATTAAATGATCACACAACTAATAAGAAGCTAAAGATGGATTCAAATGCCAGTCTTCCTGATTCCAAGACTAAAGCTCTATTCACTGGTACCACCAGTTATCACATTATAATGATAATTTAGTAACATTTGGAGGCTTAAAAAGACTGGAAAGACAAATATTAATGATAAGACTGAAGATGAAAATCATTTATCAACTAATCATTCATCAATTAGTTTAAGAGTAACAAATCACAAATTCAGAATATAAATATTACAGCTATTTGTAATATCGATTTACCTCTAATAATCTTGATGTGCCATGCATATTATCAATCATTGCTTTAAATAATTCCAAATTCTACCAAAATTGGCAAAGCATTTAACAGAAAATTAGAGCAGATTAAAAACACCAAATTGTGAAATGCTTAAGGAAATCAGGATGATTAGCAGATTTCATACCACAAATCTGGGAATTCATAGAAGAATCTAAGTATGTTTAGCCTTTAGAAGAAAAAACTTAATAAGGTCATGATAGATTTTTCAAAATATTTGAAGTGCCATCAAGTGAAAGGATTATTAGATTTTGCTAGCTTTATTTTATTAAGTTGACATTCATGTAGCACTCTAAGGTTTATAAAGCACTTTTATCTCATTTAATGTGGTTAGCTCATTTGATCTTCACAGCAGTACTATCTACTGAATGTTAATCATTATCCCCATTTTACAGAAGAAACCAACTCAACTAACTACATTGGCTTCCTATTTTCTTTAAAATTTTTCAAGTCTTACACAACTTGGCCTCAAGCTATTTTCAACCTCATTGAACATTACTCCCCTTTTGCAATCTGTTATACAGCCTAGCAGACCTTTTTTCTTTTCCTCATCCAAGACACTTCATTCTCCACTCCCGATCTGAAACTATCCTTGAATTTTGCTGAAATGTATTCTCTCCATATTTCTAGTCTCTTTTTTTTTTTTTAAGATGAAACAGATGCCAACGTATGAAATTTTACTAATTTCCCCAATAGCTAGCACAAACTCCTTCTCCCATAGTATATCATTAAACTGCTTTGTTTATGTATATGTATATGTATTTATTAACTTTATATTTCTGTTGTAAATGTTTTATCTATATTTATTGTCTCAGATTAGTACCTAAGTTAATTATAAATAGGGATCATTTTATTTTCTACATTTGCATCCCCAGTAACTAGCAGAGTGTTTGAAATATTGTAGATGCTTTAAAATACTTATAGACTGATAATGTTTCTGAGAGGTTAAATGCCTCATCTTGGGTCACTCAGCTAATATTGCAATATAACTTCCTGACTCCATGTTGTTTTGGTACCAAGTCCAAAAAAAAAAAAAAAAAAAAAAGAGTTGAAATCCTATCTCTTGCTGTTGGACATATAGAAAATCTACAGTTTCTTCATCCATGAACTAGAAACAATTTATTAATGGTGTTAAGCTGTTATACCTTTCTGACAGGTTAGTTGTGAGGCTTTAATGCTAATGGAATAATACATATAAAACATCTTGAAAACTTTATATCTTTATTTAAATATCTAAAGTCAGTATTATTACTTTGAGCATCCTGTTGAACACAGTTAAGACTTGGTAAAAATTGCCAGGAAGATTTCAATTTTTCATAAGGAAAAAGTTTCCTAACAATTGGAGCTTTCTAAAAGTAAAATGGGCTGCCTCAAGATATTGTAAGTTCCCAATGAACTTCAGGTCTCCAAGGGAAAATTGGATAATGACTTGTTGGGGACAATTTAGAGAGGACTTTGATCCTTTAGATTCTGATGAAGTCCCTTAAAATCAGTATTATTTGTAATACTATATTCCACATCATCCAAAATTCCTATTGTCAACCTCTCTCCCTTTTATCAGAATTTCAGTCTACCTTAAATTATATTTATTTTTGTATATTCTTTATCTCCTTTAGTAAATTATAAGCTGTTTGAGGTTAAGTAGTATTTTTTCATTTTTGTATTATCAGAGTCTGGCAGAATAAGAATTTAGTAAACATCATTAAAATGTGATTCAAAATATCATTGACCTGAAAAATGTATATATATGTTTATGAAATCAGTTTTTTGTTTGTTTTTTTTACTATTTAGCACCATTAGAAACAGCCATTAAAATGCTTACAAAAATTTTATTGTAAGGATTATAATTGCTAAAGGATATAATTTATTATAGGGATTTTAATTACAATTACTGACATGATGCAAGTTTTATCTAAAATTAATGGTTCTACAACTAGCTGCTTAAAGGACAGTTTGAGAACTCCAGGGACATAATGAACAATGTTACAGAAGATAGGATAGAGCAAGAAGGTGAAAGAGCAGGTACAGGTGCCTTCCATGGGATGATGTGAGAGGTTTCAGGAAGGCTGAGTGTCCCCAAGTACCTCTACTGAACTCTGAAAGTAAATTTGCATTTTTGTGCTTGTCATCATTTTTTCCCCATTCGTCTTTTTTGAAATGTAAATACTCCTGGGAGGGATCACAGTTACAGAGCTAGAGGGGACTTTAGAGTCCAGTCTCTTCATTTTATCAAGAAGGGTTTAGGGATTTGCTTAAAGTCTTTCAGATAGTACCTGGTAGAGTTGGGATTTGAACCCACTTTCTCTGCACTGCAGAATTTATACACTAAGTTCTTTAAAATATTTCTTTTGCTATCTTTTGGTTGTTTCAGTTATGTCTGACTCTTTATGACTCTTTTTGGGGTTTTCTTGGTGAGAATACTGGAGTGGTTTGCTATTTTCTTCTCTTTCATGTTTTACAGATGAGGAAACTGAAGCAAAAAGGGTTAAGTGACTTGCCCAGGGTCACACAGCTACTAAGTGTCTGAGGACAAATTTGAATTGAGGAAGATGAGTCTTCTTGACTCCAGACCCTGCACTCTATCCACTGTGCTATCTTGTTCCCCTCCCCAATCCCCAAAATAATATGCTAGAAATAGGCTAATTAGGTTAATTTCTCTGAGTGAATAGAAGGGAAGATATAGGAGAAACAGTTCTTAAAAGTAAAGAGTGGGAAGGAGGGATAAATGAGGCAAACACTACCTCAAATATAAGTCTGGGATAGGAGATGAGATGATGGACTATATAGCATTAGAATGAATGGGAGGGTGGGTGGGAAGTGAACTGGGGATTAGACAGAACTAGAACAGCAAAATCTTGAAGAAAGGAATTGATTGAATGGGGTGGTAGTATTGCTTTCCTCTTCAATGGCTGGATAGGGGAAAAGTGAAGGCAACCAGAACTCTAAGCATCCATTATTGGGACTTAAAAGAAGCTAATTTATATTTACAAAAAATATTCATACTCATGGTAACAAGGTATATTGGGCACATGAGAAGGGGCTTATTTGCCCTCTATTAATCTTTAAATCCTCACTGTGAACTAACAGGTAAACGTTCTTTTTTAGGTTATTCACTGGGGAGGCAAGTTTCCCTAAATGCTTTCCTTTCTTGGTTTTCTATTGTTAATAACCATCCTACTGAGAACTCTTTGTAGAAGCCAACTTTCCATCAAAATGCCCATGGCATTCTTTTTGCCTTTCTTCCTCCCACTTGCCCTCCCTCCATCATAATTTCCCAAGGTGAGATGTAAATGTGCTCCAATTATTATCTCTGAAACAACCAGTTTTCAATGACAGTTTCTGCCATTGCGGTGGGCAAACACAGTTATGGACGTAGAAAGCCTTGGATGCTTCATTAGGAACAGGACCTGACTAGGGTGAGAAAAGTTCAGGTACCTATCAATCACACCCCTTTTTGGCCTCACTGGGATCCACAGGGCCTAACCTTAGGTCACCAGGCTGTTCAGATAAATAATTACTTCAGCTGAACCATTTCACGGAAAGGAAAAATTCTTTTAAAGTATTGCCTACTGCAGAGCAGTGTCTGAAGATAATCCTCTGCTCGCCATGTAAACTGAGTATGAAGATGCATGTCACATCTTCAATAAAGAATTACATCTTCAATAAAGAACAATAGGAATAGACCCTGATGTTTCACACAGGTAATAATGACTAGGTATGAAGTTGCCTTATCAGCAACTTCCTTATTTCTCACACCAGGAAAACAGTAGCTTCACCAAGTCTTGGGGGAAGATGTAATAGCTCTTCAGAAAGGTCTTGTTCCCCAAACAATCCATTTTCTGAGATGAATACCAAAAGGACATTTGCTGCTCAGTGATAAGGTGTGTGAATAAGTAATTAACTCTAAATTACACTTGTCAAAATAAATTAGCTAAATTCATTTTAATGATTCATTCCATGTTTTTATACATATATGTTTATGTATGTGTATATATATACCTATATATATGCTTATCTATATATATGTATATCTATGTTATATGTATGCATACATATTTGTATATCCACTTGTACCTACACACTCTCATTAATTTGAGATTTGTTTCCTTGTTTTTAGGTTAAATCAATGAGATTCAGGTATACGATGTTCTGCATAGATAGAAACCACAATTCTTCATGTGTCAAGAATTGCCCTTTCTTAGAATGCCACAATTTCATTGGCTTTATTTATTAAACATTTGTGGAAATTAGTTTTCTAAAAGGCAGTAAAGTGTCTCAGTGGTGGCTATAGTATTTAGATTCATATTCAGAAAGACAAGTTCAAATCCAGCCTTAGATACTTAATACCTAGGTAAGACACAACCTTTGCCATCTGTTTTCTCATTTGTAAAACATGGATGATAATGTCACCTATTCCTATTATGAAGTTCCAATGAGAAAATATATGTAAAATGCTTTATAAAACTATTAGTATTATCCCTATTATTTTTAATATTAATGTTTTAAGATTTAATAAAATATCCTACTGGGCAGTTACTTCATTATTTTTGAGATATCTTTATTTGAAGAAAATTAAATAGTCCTTCCAGCACTCCCTCAATAGACAGTAACATGATAACTAATTCTTCTCAAAGTTCTAAAAGCTTACAGATTATTTGAATGAGCCAGATCCTATAAAAAGCAATCATAAAAGGATGAAGGATAAGACTTTACATACTTTATCTCACTTAAACCTCAAAGAACTCTGTGAGATAGATACTGCAGTTATGATTAGTCCCATTTTATAAGTGACTTGTCCATGGTCATATAGTTGGTAGAAATATTGGAAAAACAATTTGAACCTTCCATTTCATTCCATGTCTAATACATCTCCCACTATACCATGCTGCCTACAACATTGATTTTTGAGGTTAACAACATCCTGCAAATAACTAATAGATTTATTTTCCATTATTATCATTCTTGATTATATACATTCTACTGAATGAAAGGTGTCTGACTTTCACTTCTTTTCCACTTACTGTCAAGCATTGATTAAATCCCAGCAGAAGAAAGTCTGCCTAGTCTTTAGTCTTCACTGGAGATCCAGAATCCAGACTCAAAGCATTCTCTCATTCTCATCATCTTTACTATTTGAGCAGTGAGTCTGCCCATATTTGACTTAGCTTTCCCATCTTTTTATGTTGTATATCTGTGAAACTTGGACAGCATACCAGGGTCATGTTAGGAAACAGGAATCAATTCCATTTGAATTGTCTTAGAAAGATTCTGAAGATCACATGGCAGGATAAGACATCAGATACTGAGGTCCTTTTTTTTGAACTAAACTATAGGCATTTCAACTCTACTGTAGAGAGCACAACTCCATTGGACCGGCATGTTGGAATGCCAATGTATGCTTGCAAAAAGATTATTTAATGGAGAACTCACACAGGGAAAGTATTTACAAGGTGGTCAGAAAAAAGTGATACAAGGACACTTTCCAATTCTCTCTTGGGCACTTTAGAATTGATTGTTTGACATGGGAGACACTGGCACAGGAGCACCCGATATAGTGTGCCCTCATCAGAGAAAAGTGCTGTGTTCTCTGAGCAAAGCAGAATTGAAGTAGCCCAAAGAAACATAAAATGTGCAAAGTTGAAGAGTCAACCCCAAATGTTTATAGGGGCCATTTGTATGCGATCTGCAGTAAAGTATCCCAAGTTTTTATAGGTCTGATTCAGACACACTGATTTGACTTTAATACAGTTATGTCATTTTAGTTCTCTTCAAGAGTGAAAGACAACCAAACCACCATGGTGTAGAATGCAGAAAGCTGGCCTTGATGCCAGGAAGACCTAGATTCAAATCTCACCTTACTGTGACATATACTTACTCCTGAGCAAATCATAACTTCTCAGTACCCTCACCCAACTCTGTAAGAATTTAAATTGCAAAGAAAGGAGAATGTTGGTTTGGAAGAAGAGTTTCCTAATATAAAAGTTCAATGAAATCATAGATCAACCCACTACTCATATAAAGAAACTTGTACCATTGGATTATGGTTCTGCCTTCCCAGGTTGCTGTGAATCTTGAGAAGAATAAGCCTGAGAAATGAGACTGAACAGAGATACTCCCTGAATCAGAAATCAGAGAATGCTTTTTAGCTCTCTGTCCCCTCTGGGGGTTGGCAGGGAAGCAGTATCAAATGACTGAGATTGT
Organism: Sarcophilus harrisii; assembly: GCF_902635505.1. Classification (NCBI taxonomy): domain Eukaryota; kingdom Metazoa; phylum Chordata; class Mammalia; order Dasyuromorphia; family Dasyuridae; genus Sarcophilus; species Sarcophilus harrisii. Next base: position 145,059,726 of record NC_045429.1, read on the forward strand.
AAATCCAGGAACTTCTCAAACACACAATGGAAGCTTATGGATTTAAATCAAATTTTAGCTGGGGAGAGCATTACTGAAGCATTCATCTGTTTCTGCTGACTGAACAGATGTGAATCTACAGGTCATAGTTGCTAATTCCATTTAATAACACCAAACTTTCCACTCCCGGAATTCCATAAAAGCAGAAATGTTGGAGTATTGTATGACATGATATTGTAGCCAAGTGAAACACAACTTATACAAAAGATCAATCCCTCTATTTCCTACTTTAGTCAATAGCATGTTAATTGGAAACAGGCTCTATCAAATGTATCTAGTTAGCTTTAGAACAGAGATAAAAATAAACTTTCATTTTTATAGGATATATAAATAATAGTAATTCTGTTAAAGATAGTTATCCATTCTGTGCAATAGTTAAATGAAAATAAAAACTATAATAAAGATAAATGGATGTATGATAGTGTCATACCTGATAGGTGTCCAATAAATATTTTTGAATGGGACTGAACCCAAGAAGAAAATAACAATCATTATTAGAAGTCATCCAGTTTACTCATTTACAAACAACAATTGGTTGGATGTGGTGGGCCACACTTGTAACTCATGATATCGGGGGACGCTAAGACTGGATACTTGGGGACTAAAGTGTATAATATGTTCGTGCTAAATCTGATATGAACATGGTGAGCTGCTAGGAGTACAGGAGAACTTCCTTTCTAAAAAATGATTAACTCACCCAGGGCAGAAAATAGAACAGGTTAAACCTTTTATACTGATTGGCCATTCAAATATAGATTAGATAAGGAAACTATCTCTATCACTCCTTCCCCACAAAAAAGAAACTGAGTTCAAGTGATTTGCCCAAAAGCATAAAGTTAGTGAAGGTAGAAACAGAATTTGAATCTATCCCCTTTGACTCCAAATTTAGGACTCTATTTTTCCATGCAGCTATCTGTAGTGTCTTTATTTTAAAGTAATAAATAGATTGTCCTACATACCCTACACAGATCTTGACACACCAATCAATCCTTTGCCGAAGTTCTAAAGCCCACAGGTTATTTGAATGATTTGGCATCTATAAACAATCATAAAATCATGAGGGATACATAAAGCCAAACCAAAGACTGGATTTTGAACATCAGCCTTTATTCTTTCAAAAAGAAGTTCAAAAATTCATCCTCAAAAAGATTTCTTGTTCAGCATCCCCAAAAGTATTGATGCAATTTAGCTTTGTATTCCAAAAGTACAGATGTGGATAAACTTTATTTGCTATAATCACTGGTCCTCTTTCTCCCCAGTCTAAGTTCAGACACAGTGGCTTTTCTATGCAGCTGACTTAATAACAAACAGCAGAAAATGAAAAACTAGTGAGTTCTGCCAAAACACCCTGGATCCTACAGCCAGCTGTCTGTACAGCGGGCTGTACTAAGCAAACAAACTGGAGAGAATCATTCTCTGCAGAACAACATGCTTTTCAGTCTTTGCACAAAAGCTGCAATTTAATGTGTTGTAAAGCTAGCCTGACAATAAATACAAGAAAAGGTCATTTTAGATTGAACACAGCTTTTCAATAATAGGAATTATCTAATGCAACACATGGCCATGTTCTTCCTTTACCCTGGAGATCTGAAGACATTTCAGATCAATGATGGGGTAAAGAAATCTAAGGTCTAAAGTCTAATAGATAGAGATTAAAAGAACTATTAGAAAAAATTGGTGATAGAATTATTAAAGTTTCACTTTGCTAATTAAATGAAGTAGTTTCTAGAAAGAAAGCTTTATTTTGTAATTTTTAAAAAAAGAATAGAGGAATAATAGTTAATTGCTAGAATTGCTCTAATTTAGAAGAGAAATTTCAGGTTGTCTTAGAAAACATTTTCTTTCCAGGGTTCCCCTGATGTAGATGCTTCAACTTTTATTGTACCCATTTTAGAAATAAAATAAAAAATAGACTAGGAGAGTTTAACGATGTATCTATTGTTAGGTAATAAGTATCAGAGAGGAAATTTGAGAGATTTTCTGACTTCAAAGCAAATGTTTTGCCATATTCTCCCAAGACAGGAGATAGTAGAGCACCAGACAAATAAACTAGATGGACATTGTAAATGTAGGTCAACAAAAAATGATATAGCATTTCTTACCAGGTCATCAAGATGTATGCAAAAATGTTATTGACTAGCTATTTAGCTACATTTTCTCTATAAGGCCATTGCACTAATTAAGCTTTCCCAAAATAAGATGATTACATATGAAATGTACATTTATTTATTATGTACAACTTGTTATTCCTTTAAAATATTTAATAAAACATGGTGTAAATTTTTCTTTTGACATATCTTTTTTTCTTTTAAAAATTACTTTAAATTTATGGAATAAAACAAACCTTTCCATAGCAGAGAACAATAAAAAATAATTACACATGAAACTGCAAATCTACTAGGCACAACTTACTATTCTTTTCAAATATACAACAAAATCATCATGTAAATTTCATTTTTTTCTTCCCTTCTCTTCATCCTCCACCCTACCATGGCTACTATAGACACAAATAGTTGTGAAGATACATATATGTGTGTGTATGCGTGTATGTGTATGTATATATATGTTGTATATATATATATATATTATATATATATGTAATTATTCTATACATACTTCTATTTATCAGTTATTTGGGTGCAGATAGTATCTATATTTATATGTTCTTTATGATAATTTGGGTATTTATAATAGTCAAAGTAAACTTAGTTGCTCAAAATCCATCTTAAAACAACATTGCTGTTAATTTATACAATGCTCTCTTGTTTCTGCTCATTTTATTCATTATTTCATGCAAGTCTTTCCCTATTTTTCTAAGATTGAGCTCATCATTTCTTATAGCACAGTAGTATTACAACTTGTTCAGCCATTCCCCAACTGATGGGCATCCCCAAAAGTTAACTATTGCAAGAAGTCTTTTAGTCATGTGCTTAGTTTGCCCATATGCTATCTTTACTTATTTATGAACAGGTTGTATACCTCTAAAAGAATCCAAGTTTCTAGAATAAAAAAAATTCATTACTATTTATGTATCTCTAACACCTAGTACAGTTTCTGGTATACAATGCTTAGTAAATGCTTACTGGTTGACTGATCTAAAAGGAAAGCATACATAATCAAGTTTACAAATAGTTCAATTACCATTATTAATATTAAAGATATCTGCTTAAAACAAACTGGTGAATTTATAATGAAGAATTAGGGAAAGTCATCTAAAATAAATAAAATAAAGCAGTTCTTTATTTTTACCTAGGGATATTTATATTTCTCTGTCTATAAATTAGAAGCCTTTAACAAGATACTGAGACTTACTTTATAAACTATTCAACACTACAGCTAATAACTATTATTAACAGTGATATAATATACTCATATATAAATTTCCTGCGCTAGACAATAATGGGATGTTATCAACTTTACATGCCCTGGGCTACATGATTTTCTCTCTGTGCATACAATGTCCATTAAAATTAATGACATTATATGCCTATCCTATAGAATTTGAAAGTCAGCATTAGAGATTTGATAGCAGCTCTCACAAATGCATTTTTTCTTTCACTGATGCCATCCACACAGGAAAATTGTTGTCTAGGTCTAAAAAGCTTCTGTGCTTGCAATAATGAGTATGTGCTACCTTTCATAAAGGAAGATGACATGATTTACCAGCAGCCATTTGTCAGGTCTGGTATTGGCTTGCACTGTGCCTGTCATTCACATGTGTAAGCTTCATCCTTCCTCTGACCAGAGACTAAAATTGCAAGATAATTGGCATTAGCCAACCTGAAAATGAAATAGATTTTGTTTTGCTTTGTGCAAAGCTTATAGATTCTACAGAGGTTTGAGCCCCTGAAACTGGCCTCAGTACCAAGAACTAGCTTCAAAATATGAATTTGGAACCAGTAAATATGGGTCCAGATTTGAATCCCTACTGTGTCACTTACTACTGATGAATAGATAAGGAAGCATGGTACATTGAGATGAGCTTTGAGGCTGGGGATAAATAGCTTGCATGTAGGTCCTAGCTCTTCTTATTAATTTTGTGATGTTGTTCATATTAGTTTACTTCTATGGGCCTCATTTTATTTCTCTATAAAATGAGAGTTAGATTGTCTAATCTTTAAGGTCACATTCTGTTTTAAAATCTACCATCTTTATAAGTTAGTATTCAAAACTTCATAATACCTTTTGCTCTGGGACACTGGACTCACGTTGCTACTTTATAATCAAAGAAAAGGAACTTTTCTCTGTAGGCACAGCCTTCCAATAACTAAACTTCCCCCAACTAGATTTTAATTTAATATAGTTTTCTCCCTTTAATCTTTACTATCAAAAGTACAACAAACATACATGATTTTCTTTAAAGTTTTCTTAGGCCCAATACTATGTTGCTGTAGCAACCTTTACCCTAAAAAGCTTTAAAACGAGAAAGGACACAGTCACAAACATGAAGTCACTACCATTTTAATTCCTTTAGTTCAGAACAACTGCTCAGATATTAGGAAACTCTTAACCCTAGCAATGTATTATTTCCAGTTTGGCAAAAGATGTAGAAGGAGGGAGTCACAGGGGAAAGGTGAACTAAACTGAAGAATTTTAAATGACTTGCCAAAATATTTCTTTTTCTTGATGTTGCTCCTTCCTCATATCTTTCTGTCAGACAACCCACCATCATTGAGAAAGGGTGAATCCATTTCAAATGGATTTTGGGAGAAAGTCAGTATTTTCATATTTATTGGTAAGCTGATAAGAAGACTACTTCTCATCTGGTTTTCCTCCTTCTTCATATATTCTTCTTGAGTGTCCCCTTTGTCAACTTTTCTCAAATTCTGACTTCTTCCTGATTTTCATCCTCCCATCACTATTTATTCTTTTCCAATTTGCTCTTCTGTTTTCATTGACAAATATGCAGTTTAGTGGTACATACAGAGAAAACTGCTTTGATTTTCTATCCGTTCTTCCACGTTAAAAAACAATGTAAGCTACTTGAGGACTGAGATCCTTTTATTTTTAGTCATTTTTCCCAGTGACTAGTACAACAATAGCCATATAATAAAAGCTTTTTGATTGTTTGATTTGACATAAATAGTAAAGTCAGTGAATAAATGGTTAGATACACGCAAACAAGAGGATCACAGAATTTTCTCCATTTTTCTTTGGATGAAATGGAAATGCTAATGACTTTTCCTATATTACAAGTCCCTATTTAAATTACATATAGGGAGAAACAACATTAGGATTATCTGGTCATAGTCAAAAAACTATTGTTTTGTGGCTGCAAAATGGAAAATAAGAAAATGGAAATTTGGAATATAAAGACAGGAAGCATTATATAAGAAAGTGAAATCTGGAGGAAAAAAATTCCATATACAAAAACATCAACAGAACAGTGGACATGCATTAGATATTGGTATATTAGAAAATCTCCAAAAATGAACAACTGGGAGGATGGAGGACCTTGAGCTATGGCATGCAAGGAAAGCTTGAAGGAGATGAGGATGTTTAGCCTGAAGAAGGATAGATTCAAGAGAGCAAAGGGGGTGTTAGATTTGTTCTGTTTGACCCTAGAGGGCAAAACTAGGAGCTGAGTACAGGTTTCAAAGAGGGAAATTTAGGCTTGATGTTAGGAAAACTTTCTAATATATAAATATATCACATATATAAACAATCATACATATATAATTTTATATATAAATATATAATTTATATAAAATTTATTGGCATATAGATGCTATGGGAGTTGTTTGCAATGTATGTGTATTCTTCTGGAAATAAAAGTAATGATAGTTCTTCACATTCTCAGTATTAGAAGCACCCCAAAGCTCATTTGGTTCAATCTATACCTGAACAAGAATGCTTTTATGTACAATTTACTCAACAAATGGTCATGTTCCTCGTTTGAATCTCTCCACTGAGAAGAAACTGTTAACTTCTGAAATAATATGTGCTGTTCCTCAGTAGCTCTAATCAAAGGTATACTGATAAATGTTTAACAGCTAACTCTCTGAAAAGGGAATATATAATTTTGAAACTTAATCTGATTATTTACAATTTTCTCAGTCTCTTTAAGTCAAATCAATGAAGCAAGCCCTAATTTGTACAGTTGGTCCATTTCTGATGTCTATACTTTCACAATGACAATTTTGAAATTTGCTCACCCAGGAGAAGCTGGCTTCAACACAGTCCTGGATCTAATGGTTAAGGAAAAAATTCTTACTCCAATATTAAAGTATGGCAAGCAAAGGCAACAATAATTTTTAAAGTTCTTAGAATGTATCAGACATTGTGTCTGGCTATATAAATATCCAGTGGATATATAAATATAAATATAAATAAAAATGAAAGACAGTCCTTGCCCTCAAGGAGCATATAATCTATTGGGGGAATACATTATACCAAAAGAAGCTGAAAAGCAGGATTGAGGGAAAATAAGGGAACGTATGTGAAGGGAGAACTGTCTTCTTTAGCCAAGCAGAACAAGTATAGTTTCTATTCTATGGGAAATTGTTACCCTTAAGTTTTCTCTTCTCTAGGATAAATATATCCAGTTATTCTTGCCACATTCTCTTCCTTCCTCAAAAGATCCTGATACAGAAAGCTAAGTGTGATAGTGGCTAGAGTGCCAAAAATATGCCAATTAGGAAAGGCTGAATTCATATCTGACCTCAGACACTTAACTAGCTGTGTGACCTGGGCAAGTCATTTAATCTCTCTCTAGCTCAGTGTGCTCAACAGTAAAGTGAAGATAATAATAGAACCTATTTCCCATGGTTTTTGTCAGGATCAAATGAGATAATTGTATTTGTAAAGCACTTTGGAAGCCTTCAAGTTCTGTATAAATATCAACTATAATTATTATATGGTATGAACTTGAGATGTTCACTATTCCAAATGTCCTTTTCTATATACTCTCCATTTTATTAATGGCCATCCCAAATGGGCCTTCCCAATGGAACATAATACCCTTCCCACTAGAAACATATGATTAAAAGAGCAGAGACTATTAATAAAAAATAATCCTATAACATACGATAACAAATGCAATCACAAAGTAATCACGTAAATATTTTATATTTCTTAAATAAGTACTTAAAGAACTTAAGTAATCAATTTCTAAAAATATAATTCTGAGGGCCTTATGTATTATGCCAAATGAAATATCTTTGGGCTACAGATTAGTTAGAGGGGAAATTGCTTTCTTTTACTTGTAATTAAGTATCTTCCCATAAGAGAATGGCTTTAGGCAGATTTTTCAATTGTAGGTAGAAGACTGAAGAATTGAAAAAGAATAATATAATGGAAGAATGAATTTTGAGAAGAGGCAACCCTGAAGTAAGGCTGAGATAAGCTTAGAAAGGTGGAGTGGTCATTCATTTAACAAAGAAATGCCAAATAGGTCTCTTTCATTCACTTACTTTTTTATTATAAGGAAGAGAGTATTATGATTTCTGTCATTAATTCCATTCAAGTGAACAAGGATTTTTTGTTTCTTTTGTTTTGTTTGTAATAAATATGTTCACAAGAGTTAGTAGCCCCAACCTATCTGATGCTAAAGACCTGATAAAATAAAAAAATGAAAACAATTTATGATTTAAGGAACATATATTCTACAGACTCACAGATAATTCGATGAGTGAATAAATAACACATATGCAATAAGTGCGAGTATGTGTGTGTGTGTGTGTGTGTGTGTGTGTGTGTGTTAGGAGTGGGAGTATGTGTCATTAACAACTTTAGGAATTCAGGAAAGACCTCTTGAAGGCATTGACTTGAAGGATGCTAGGGATTCTGAGAGGAGAAGATGAGACATGGTGTCCAGCACAAGCCAGTGTAGACATTCAATGGAATGTCATGCATGAGGTACATCAGGAAGACCAGGGTATATGAAGAAAAAAGATTGTGAAATCAAATCCATAAATTGTGAAGGTCTTTAAAGGTGAAACAAAGAAATTTTTATTTTATAGTTGAGACAATAGGGAATTATTGAAGCTTCTTAATGTGGGGAGTGATACAGGCAGATTTATGTTTTAGAGCTATCAATTTAGCAACTATGCTCAATCTCTTGGGCACTCAGATATTGTTATCAAATTGTAAATTAAATAAAAATATTAAAAATTAAATATAAATTATAAATTAAATTGTTATTAAATTGTAAGTTAAATTAAATTAAATACATTGCACATTAGATATTAAAAAGATAGTTAGATGGTGTGGTAGATAGAGTATGAGGCCTGAAGTCAGGAAAACTCCTCCTCCTCAGTTCAAATCCAGCCTCAGACACTTACCAGCTGTATGACAGTGGACAAATCATTAAAATTTTTCCTCAGTTAACTCATCTGTAAAATGAGCTAGAAAACAAACTGGCAAACTACTCTAATAACTTTACCAGAAAACTCCCAATGGAATCATGAAGAATTAGACAGGATTAAATAGTAACAATTAAACATCCATAAAGTCTTACTTCTAAGCATGGATATGACCTTGAGTTTTTGAAGACTAATAAAATGATAAATAATCTTTAGTAGATTCTGAAAAGACTTCATGTATCATCATACCCATAATCATAAATCTAGAAATGTCATCAAATTGAGTCAAATCCTTTCATTTTAAAGATAGACTAACAGAAGACCAGAGAGGTTAAGTAATTTGTGAAAAGTCACACAAGTTGCAATCAGAATCAAGATTAGAACCTGGGTATTCTGACCATACCTAAATCTGTTTTGTGAAGGCTAACTTAGCTAAATATGTATAGTGCCATCATTGCTTCAAAAAAATACACCAATACTGACTTATAAAGCAAAGTAAAATAAAACATTTTGTTGTGATCCTATCAAGGTAGTAGAAGCATAGGAAAATGAATAGGAGTTAATGAGAATGAAGTTGTAAGTGACCCAAATGGCAACAGAAATAGATTCTGGGGCAGATATGTTACAAAGATGAACTGGGCAGGAAGTAGAGTAAAATATATCAAAGAGGAAATGTAGAACTAGAAGAGAAGGTGGGCAAATTAGCAATCAAAAACATTCATAAAGCATTTACCATATACCATATTGAAGGAAGCCAAGTGGCTCAATGGATAGAGCAACGGTCCTACAGTCAAAAAGATTTGAATTCAAATCTGACCTCATACATTTACCAACTATGTGACCATGGGCTCCACTTGACTGCTATTTGTTGTAGACACAGCTAAATGGTTCCATAGATGGAGTTCTGGATCTGGAGTCAGAAAGTTTTTAGTTCAAATCTAGCGTCAGACATATATTAGTGGTGTGATACTGAGCAATCACTTAACTTATTTGTCTTAGTCCATTGGAAAAGAAAATGACAAACAATTCCAGTATCTTTATCAAGAAAATCCCAAATTGGGTCATATTAAACAAGAATAATATACCAGACACTGTACTGGATGCTTGGAATGCATGTTCAAAAAAAGAAATAAGCATTACCCTTAAAGAGATTGCATTCTAATGGGAAATAATAGAAACATGTAAGTAAATTTATAATATGAAAATAAAAGGCAGTTTTAAATACGTTAGGGAAGGGGACCCCTAGCAGTAAACAGAGTTAAGGAAAGATTTCAGGCAGAAAATGGAGCTTTAGGTATGTCTTAAAGAAACAGAGGTATTTTCTCTAACAGCTAGAGAAAGAATTTGGGAGATGTTACCTCTGTATGGGGAAGAGAAAGATCAATGTAGCTGGATTTCAGAGTGTAACAAGGAGAGTAATATTCAAAGAATATGGAAAGATGGAATAGGGCCAGGTTGAGAAGGGCTTTTAAAAGCAGAGGAGTTTGCATTTTGCTATATAGGTAAAGAGTATTAGAGTAGTTGTCCTCCCACATTCATCTGGGTTCAGTGATTAGATACAGGTAAGAATTACTGGAAAAGGGCCTGAATATAATGGAGAAACCATTGCCCTTTTTTAAGCCAAAGAAGTCTCAGTTTAACAGAGGCCATACTCATTCAGTGATTAAGGCTAGGCGGCAATAGAGACAAAGAATAGCAACTTTCACCTAGTCAAATAAATAAATAAATAAATCTGGGAGAATTCGCTGGAGTAGATTGGGAATGACATAGATCTATGTTTAAAGAAAATCACTTGGAGAGTATATAGTGGAATAGACTAGAATGAGGAAAAAATTGAGGAAGGACCTGAACTGAAGTTGTTGTATGAATAGTGAAAAGGGAACACACATGTAAGAGATGCTTTGGAGGTAACAATGATAAGATTTGCAAACTGAATAGATCTAAGCATTAAGTTAGGATGAGAAAGTCAAAAAAGCTACTACTAAGGTTAAGAACATAAAAGATTGAAAGAATTATGCACATTTGATGGAAACAGGGAAATCTAGAAGAGGCTTAATATTGATGGGTAGTGGGAAAATTAGTTCTGCTTTAGATATGTTGGGTGTGAGATGTCTGAGGAATAACTTAAGATGTCTAACATGGAGGTAGTGATAGAGAACTGAAGTTCAGGGAAAAGGCTTGGGCTTCAGGTCTTTTAGTTATTGGGATAGATCACTGAGAGAAAGATAAAATCTTGTGAAAACTCCCAAATTATGGAGCATGATATAGCTGATAAACCTATAAAAGAAACTGAGAAGAAGCAGACATTTTAGAGAGAAGAACTAGGACAGACCAATGTCATGAAATCCTAGAGTGGAATAAAGGGTAGTGAAAGGTCTCAAATTCAACAACAACAACAAAAAAAAGGTTATGCAGAATAAACACCGAAAAAAGACAATAAGATTTGGCAACTTAAAAATTATCAGTAACTTTTGAGAGAGGAATTTCAGTTGAGTATATAAATATTAGCCTGCACTTTCCCCCAAAAAATCTAATTTATAAGCATCCAAAATTGGCATTAATTTTGTGTATTCTTTTTTTTCCTTTCAAAGAGTTTTTATTTGAGATGTGTGGCCTGTATTCAGGGAAAAAGTATTTTACAATTAATATAAGGAAAGTTAGTTAGTAGAACACATTCAAGTAGATAGTTTGGTAAGTAGCGGGTAGAAGAATATTGATGTAAAACAAATAGCAATCTCTGTCATATACCACAAAAATTACTTATATAAGAATAAATAACACTGCTTCCTATTAGTTGTATCTGAGACATGAGAAGAATGGGGAATATGTAATTCTTTGGATAGAAATTTACATATGGCATTTTAAAAATGATAGAAAAGAGAATTAAGAGCTTATCCTATTTATAATTTGATCTTTGAAATCAGATGGAGATGGCTTATAATAGACACATGTGACCATTTAAAATTTTAAAATGATTATTAACTTTGGCCTCCTTGTTTTAGAAAGCTATAAAGCTATTAAGGAGAGAAAGAAGGAGGGAGGGAGAGAGATAGAGAGAGAGAGAGAGAGAGAGAGAGACAGAGACAGAGAGAGTAAGTGACCATGGGAAGGTATCCTTAATTATTGTAGAAGTTAAGGGCTGAAGAGAAGTAGAGTTTAAGAGAGATAGTATAATAATCATTGGAAAGACAGGAAAAAAGAAGCCAAGGCCATAGGGAGGATAGTTAATGATCAACCTGAAGATTGCTGAGTAGCTGAAAAGGATCAGAGTGGGAATTGTAAAAAACACGCTGTCATGGCAGGAAATCATGGTATAAGAAGCCTCTGCATTAGTGCTATATTTTTGAAATTATTATTACTTCCACTAACTGTAAAATAATTCTCAAGCCAAATCCCCCCTAGAAGTCATGAAACAATATCAGGAAATCACCAATCAGGTATATTGTCTAAGGGATTGCTGTTCAGGTACTAGAGAATCTTGTTCAAGATGATCCCATATAATACTGAGATTCTACAATTCTGTTTTTCAATAGGTTTCCAACAAATGGAAGACATAATTAACATTCATTTAAAAATTTAAAATTGTCATATGTCTTTGTTTGGATGGATAAGCCATCCCCATCTGATTTCAAAGATCATATTACAAATAGGATAAGCTCTTACTTCTTTTTTCTATTATTTTAAAAATACCATATGTAAATTGTTATGCAAAGATTTATGTATTCTTCATCATGTTTCAGATACAACTAATAGGAAGCAGTGTTATTTGTTCTTGTATAAATAAAATTTTGTGTGAAGTATTATTGACAGAGATTGTTATTTGTATTACATCAGTATTTAGTCTTGATTTCCCAATTTTTTTATTTTTATTTTATAATGCCTTCAAATATCTGAGTGGAAAAATATGCTAAATGGAAAGCCCTTATATAAAAAGCCTGGTTCATTTCCCATTCTTTTTTAGTAGTTCTGACACACATTTGAGAGCCATGTAAGCCAAATGTTGTCAAAGATCGAATATGGTGTCATGTTTCCTTTACACCCCAAAAAAAAATAGCCTTCTTTCCTTCACAGTTGATCTTCACCCTTTGCCATCTGGGAGATATGAACTCTATTTTTAGCCCTTCCATGAGTTGCCAATTTAATGCATTTAAGGAGTGCACAGCAGATGTCTAAAACATTGAAGGTAATTAATTAAGTGCCACAATTTCCAGACTACACAAAAACAATTTGCCATTGCCTGTAAAATGCTATAATTGAGTATTATAAATGTTTCCAGGCCAAGTCTTGCTATGAATTATTTAGGGCATCTGTCCTAATTAAAGACCTATTGGAAGATTAATGTCTCGTAACCTGACAAACTACTTTACTTAGTAACAAATTATCCATATAATGACCTCAAACTAAATTTATATAACCCAAGAAGCCATCTGAAAGAACATCGAGTTAACTTCAATAGTAAGGATTTTACCTGCATATTTACATTAATCTATACAATATTTTTTCTGCTTTAAAGATTTATTGTGATGAAAAAGTATTTTAAAATAAGTATGTAATGATATTCCAAGCTTTAGTAAACACCTTGTAAAAATGTGTGATTTATTCCCCTAAATGGAGCAATAATCTCAACATAGAGAATTTGGCCCATCAATAGAAGGAAGTAAACTCATACATTTAAATCAAATGACACAATGGGGATTTTTATTCTAATTTTATACTAGTGTTTTAAGGATGGGAGATTCTGGGGAGGATGGCAGAGCAAAGGATTCTTTTATGATGATGAAAGTGGTATTCAATAAAAATAGGGAAGTCATAGCTTGGGCAATCAGAACCTCTTTACAAAAGGATCCCAAGGGAACATATGGAAGGCACATCCTGAAGCTCATTAAGAGCCAAACTGAAGTGTATAAATGGAGCAATCTAGCACTACATTAAGTGACCTAATATGCCTACTCCAGCTCTAATTTCTATGACATTATTTTTTAAAAAATCAATTGTATATCATGTGCCTGATAGATATTGAAATATACATATATTTTAGGTATATATATATATATATAATATGGATATGTGTACTTATATATTATATATAATGTGCATATATGTATACATACATTATATTTATATTATATATATATATATATATATATATAGAGAGAGAGAGAGAGAGAGAGAGAGAGAGACAGTCAGAGAGAAATAGAGAGACAGAGAGAGACACACAGAGAGATGAACAGAACCATTTCATACTATATGGGAAAGAGGTGGTAGAGAAGGTAGGGTCAAAGAGGGGAAGCACTTAGTATTTTAAAGAAACATCATTCCTTCCCTTTCCAAATGCACTGCCCTTATTGTGAACTGCTTTTAAAGGTATTTTACATGTCATTTCTCTAACAGTTTTTAAAAGATCTTTTCTCCTTGGGTCCAGGGACAACCCAGGTTCTAAGAAAATATTTAAATCTATATTATATATATATACGTATATGTATATATGTATATATATATATATATAGTGTTAATAATAAAAAAAAGTGAAATGCATTTTAGATATACAATATTATGTCTTAAGCAACCAATTATCCAGAAAGAACTTAGTAGGTCAGAAATGTGAGAGTAAACTACTTAAATACACAATATCAGTGATCTGTAAAGGAACCTCTAAGCCCTAATAATCCATGGATTAGAGATGGGCCAGATGAATAAATAAGGAAACATTCAGTAAACTGTTTTATTATCACGAGGTCAAAAAGATTTTGTTTTTGAATTAATTTAGTTGCACTGAGAAAAATGAACAAAAAACAGAAAGGGACAAGCAATAGATTTCATAGCAAAACTAGGACAAAGAAAAATAACCACAGATTCAACTATCATTTTGCATGTATATCCATGACATAACCATTTTTATTCATATAAACATCACTCAGTGTGAAAATTAAGTACTTTCCATTCCTGCAAAGGTTTTTTTTTTTTGCTTTAATAATGCAACAAAAAATAGGCCTTTTCTATTTTTAGAACAAGAGCATAATTGAGAATGAGTAGGACCATGTTAATGTGCTGCTGTCTCTCTTCCTGCATCCTGGGGGAACTTTCTGGTCTTTTAAAAAGAGCTTTTACTAGATTTTTTTTTCTTTATATGGATAGAATGGACAGCCATAGAGATGCATTGGATTTTTAAATGCCCTCATTTTGAGGGGAAAAGAAGTGCATTTCCCACTAGATGTTGACACACTGACACTAGGTGGCAGTGATGTGCTACTTCGGTACAACAGCCTTACTGCCCTCAAAGGGCATCATCCTTTGAGGAGGAGGATGAAGAGCCAGTTATGAACTCCCTCTGGGAAGTGGAGAATTTCTTTAGGATAACTTTAGGAAGGCAGAAATGGTAAGAATCATGGTTTTAAAGCTGCCAGGAACCTTAGAAGTCATTTAGTCCAACCTCTTCTTTTTTCTTTTCTTCTCTCTCTCTCTCTCTCTCTCTCTCTCTCTCTCTCTCTCTCTCTCTCTCTCTCTCTCTCTCTTTCTGTTATGCTGCCATATACTAAAAGGAATTGAGTTGAGTTCTATTCATGATTTTAATTTCTAGCTCTGTGAGTTGGAACAGGTTATTTGATCATTTTGTGCTTCAATTGTCTCGTCTTTGAAATAAACAGAATAATATCAGCTTCTCCAATCTTAGATAATAAGTGAGTAGGAGTCTTGAAGGCCATTTAGTCCAACTCCATTATTTTACAGAGAGCAGCCTGGTTGCACAATGGTTAGAGCACTTGCCCTGGAGTCAGGAGGATCTAAGTTTAAATCTATCCTCAGATACTTACTAGCTGTGTGACCCTGGCAAATTACTTAACTCTGCTTGCCTCCATTTCCTCATTTGTAAAATGAGCTGGAGAAAAAAATGACAAATTACTCCAGTTTGTTTTTGCCAAAAAAACCCCCAAAACAACCAAAACTCAAATGAGGTCATTAAGACTTGGACATGTTGTTAACAAAAGATTATTTTATAGATGAGGAAATACAGGTTCAAAGAAATTAATTTGTTCAAGGTTACATACATGTGTGGGAAATTTTGCTTCATAGCTAGGGCTTCTTCTATCACATACTAGCTACATCAGGATTTCCTAATGCAATGGTCAAAGTTATACATAATACCTTTGATAAATTGGTTGCTCTAAACATCAGTCACAGAACATATAGAAACTTTAACAGAGAAGACAAATATGTTAAGTTCTTACATGACTTATATAAGTCAAACTTGATGGAATTAGAGGGCAGTTAGCTTCTTGTGGTTCAGTCATTTCAGACTCTTTGTGATTCCATTTGGGATATTCATGGCAGATATATTGGAGTACTTTCCCATTTCCTTCTCCTCTTCATTTTACAGATGAGGAACTACATTCAATAGGTTTAAATGACTTGTCCAGGGTTACACAGCTAGGTAGTGTCTCAGTCCATATTCAGGAAGATGAACCTTCCTGACTCCTGATCAAGCACTTTATCCACTGTGTTACTATTTGCTTATCCCAAAGATTGGCCAAGCATAAGCTTGCCTTCTAACACTGATTGTCTCTAAGCAGTATGGTGAAGCTGGTAAGAGTTCTGAAAGTGACTTGGCAGCAGAGAAGAGAACCAGGCAACAGGAAGAACCCAGTTCTTTTTTTCTTCTTCTGTGTTTCCAGGGATTCTTTTTATTTTTGTTAAAGTTTTTTTTTAATTTTCAGAACATATGCATAGATAATTTTCAACATCCACTTTTGCAAAAACTTATGTTCAAAAACTTTCCCTCCATTCCTCTTACCTCATCTCCTAGACAGCAAGTAATCCAATATGTGTTAAACTTGTGCAATTCTTCTATACATATTTCCACAAATATCATGTTGCACAAGATAAATCAGATCAAAGAGGGAAAAATGACAAAGAAAACAAAATTCAAGCAAACAACCATAAAAAGAGTGAAAATACTATGTTGTTATCCACCCTCAGTTCTCACAGTTCTCTCTCTGGGTACAAATGGCTCTCTCCATCACAAGACCATTGGAACTGGCCTGAATCACTCATTGTTGAGGAGAGCCATGTCCATCAGAACTGATCATCATATAATCTTGTTTGTTGCTGTGTACAATGATCTCCTGATTCTACTCACTTCACTTAGCATCAGTTCATGTAACTCTTTCCAGGCTTCTCTCAAATCATCCTGCTGGTCGTTTCTTACAGATCAAAAATATTTCATAACATTCATATACCACAATTTATTCAATCATTCTCCAACTGATGGGCATCCACTCAGTTTCTAGTTCCTTGCCCCTACAAAAAAGGCTGCCACAAACATTTTTGCACATGTAAGTCCATTTCCTTCTTTTAAGATCTCTACTAATCCCAGTAGAAATACTGCTAGATCAAAGGATATGCACAGTTTAATTAGCCTTTTGAGCATAGAAGAACCTAGCGCTTGAAAGAAGTCTCCTCTTTTCCTTTTCTTTTGTGCCTCCACCAGAAGGCAATACCAGAAGAGGAAGATTTGTCTTTTCTCCACACACACTCATCAACATGGTGTTCTAAAGTGGAGTTACCTGTCCAAAAGGAGAAACTGTACCAGCAGTGAGCAAAACAGTGAAAAGTGAAGGTAGGAGACAGATAGCATTTGTGGAAGATGACCATGACATCAGAAAAAAAAAAAAAAGCAGATAGGTTTCGAAATAGAACTAGCCTTTGATAGTCAGAATCAGGCTTCCGACAGAGAAAGTCCAGTGAGTCTAGCTGAAAGACTTGTGCTGCAAAAATGCAGCTCTGTAGGCTGCAATAAGAGGTTTTTCTGAGAACTGAAAAGACATAAGGGCTCTGCAGTGCTGGTGGGTATTACTTGTCCTGTCCATGTGTATTCTCTATGTATGAATCTCTTGACTAGCATAATATATATACTGACACTATGGATATTTGTAGAAAATAGAACTCAGGTATATAGAGGAATTTGTTTTATTCTTCTTCTTACATTGTAATCTCAGTAAATGTCTGCTTTGAGCAAATTTTTTGTCTGCTAGATGAATATTACACATATTATATTATTATTATTTAGAATATAAATATATTATATTATATATAAACTATAACCATTGAAGTTTACAAGGTATACATTTAAAAATACTTACTTTATTTTTAATTTTTACTGTTAGGGAGATTAAACTATAGAGGATCTCAAAACTGGGGACAGTTGCTGCTTCTCTAGGTTTCTAGTCTGCAAATGACAATTGGTAGGATAGGCTTGGAGAGAATATTACATTAATGATCAATTCAATTCAAGAAAAAGAATTAATGCTATTTACACATCACAAGAAATTGTCTCTAGTTAACTCTAATTGTCTCTAGTTAATCACCCAGAGGGCCTTCTCACTCCTCACATTGATTACCACAGTAGCCTTCTATTTTATCTTTCCACCTTTATAGTCGTCCCCCTCTTTAATTTCTTATTCACATAGCTCCACTGGATTGTGAGCTATTTGAGGACAGGAGCTGGTGGGTTGTTTGTTTGTTTTACCTTTTTATATGTCCTTAGAGTTTAGCACAGTGCCTAGTAGTAGGCTTTCAGTAAATATTTACTGATTGACATACTTGCCAAATTGGTCTATATCACTATCTTCCTTAAATATCTTCTAGAATAAAATGAACTTCTTAATTTGTCACTTAAAGCTCTTCACAACCTGGCATCAATATCCCCTTTTTATAGTCATATTCCTCCTTTTCACGCAAAATATTTCACTCAAACTTGCCTCATTATTCCTCATCCAAGACATTTCAATGCCTTTGTACTGATTATGTTGCTTGCCTGGAAAGGACTCCCTTCTCATTTCTCTCTCAAAATCCAGTGTCCTTTAGAGATCAGACATCTGCATGAGACCTTTTCTAGTAATCCCCCAACTACGAATGGTTTTCCCCTCTATAGACAGTCATCATCAATCCTCCAAAGTCATGAGTGTTCACTATAGCAGGCAGTTTGAAACCTTTCTGAATTGTTTTTCTTAGCAAAATTGAAGTTATTGTGTGAATTAGCCTCCTGTTTCTGCTCATTTTACAGTGAATCAGTTTCATATAAGTCCTCCCAGATTCTTCTGGATCCACTAATCTATCATTTTTTATATTGTAATCTATATAATTATAAAATTAATCAATTACATTTCATTAGATTCATATACTCAATGTAATAGTCCAATAAAAAGTGCAACACAACTAAATCTGTATACCTCAAAAAACAAAATCAGAAAAAAACCCAATAACTTGTAGGAGTTGAGTATTTTCTCCAAAGACTCTGCTCACTGAAAATGGAAATTTCTCACATGCTCCTTTGCAGTGATAGGTTGATTTATATCTGTATGATATGGCATCCTTGAGGCTCAGCCTTTGAACTAGGCAACCACATCAGTTTAAGAGATCGCTCCCTGGGGCAGGGTAATTCATATCACTCGTGACATATTGGGAAAGTGACATTTATACTGGAGGATGGCAGATGTGTGCACAATAGCCCTTCAAAGGGGAAAGTTGAACACTGAGAATGGCCAGGAAGGAGGCTACTTTTCCACTGTGTAAATAAAGCGCTTCCAAGACAGAGAAAAGACCAAAATTTCTGGGAGATGGCCTGAGTTGCTAAGAGATTTCATTTACAATTTAATGGTGGAAGAGAAGACCTTAAATCCCATTTGGAATGTTGACATATATGTCAACTATAAATATTTGAAAGGAAGAAAGACTATAAAAGGGAAAAGCAAAAGAAATTATACCAACTTTAATTCTTCCCTCCATTTTATCACCTTCAAATCCACATCATTTATATATGACTTTTCCCTTCAGCAGCTTTTCCACAAGTTAGTTCAAACTGATTTTTCTATCATAGATTACTATGGTAAAATATATTCTCTAAACAGATGTTCAAATGCTATTTTATGTTCAGTTTTGTTTTTTGGTTGCTGGAACAGGATCAATTAGTGAGCTGGTAAGTTGTGACACAATGAAAGCTAGTTGGTGCTTGAGGTAGTTTTCATTTTCCTTTGTTTTAATGGGTGAGATTTATGGTGGTGTTTCAGGCTATCTTTGATTGATTCTGTGTTCTAATTTCTTCTTACCAATGGGAAGGAATACTGAAAAAGTCCTCATTGCAGTGCACGTCTGTTCATTAAACCTCGAAGATGATGCAGCAGAAGGTATTTAGAATTTCAAGATGCTCAATCTTTAAATTTACTGCTTCAAGAAATACCACTTCAAAAGTAATGACCTCTTCACCTATTACACTGATCTAGCTGAAGAAAAAGATTACTCCCCTAAAGGCCTGAAATCTGTAAATAAGATCAAATTTAAACAGGAGATACTGTTTTTCAAACTTATTGGACCCCATTAGCAAAGCTATCACCTTTTAATCATTGTCTATATTTGTCAGGATGTTAATTCCAGACTAGTTTGTTTGTTTGTTTATTTAGTAGCTTAATGGAAGTGATTTGTAAAGTCTAGAATAGTATTTACAACCTATCTGTTCTCAATGATGTTCATAATGGTAGTTTTTTTTTTTCTCTAGAACCTTCAATCTTAAAGATAAGTCTAGAATCATAGGTCTTAAGCTGGGAGAGAAGTTAGATATCATTTCTCCAATACTCTCTTTATATGGATGAGGTGACTCAGGCCTATAGAGGGAAAGATCACACAGGTAGTAATTAAGAAATATAGCTTTGAACTCAGATTATCTAATTTAAAAGGTATTACAATATCTATAAAACTACCTTTTCTTCCCCATCTCTAACAATATATAGCACCTGTTATATATTGTTGTTATTTGTCCTTTCTTTTCAAAGAGGACCAATGACATCAGGATGTGATGGGTTATATCTTGACTTATGCATGAATTTGGTTTAAGTGAGGCAGAGATACATGAAGTCATCAGTCTTACTCTCTTTTCCAGAGTCATCAAAGTCCAGTGGCAAGACAGAAGTCAAGAAGATTGATGATGGTTTGGGATGCAAAAGATGACCTTGGCATCTTTGATGAATGGTCAAGCTTAAATGCCTCACAGAACCTGTCTCAGCCACCTTCAAAGCCAAGGGAACAAATTATTCTTATCCACTCATTCTGCTAGGGAAAATCTTTACATGCCTGAGGTAGATAGTCCTTAAATAACTAATGAGTTTAAGGTCTGTTGGTTATCTTCAATCTGTTTTGGCCCCTCTGCTGAAACATACCTGAGGTGGGGCTACTGTACCTGCTACACCTTCTTGGAGTTGCAGGTGAAAGTTGGGTAACAAGTGGACACCAAAGGTGGATGAGTAGCCATGAAAAAGGCTTGGCAAGCCCTCACACCTGAAGAGCTAGCTCTATGTTAAAATGTAAAGCTAAATTTTGTATATCATGCATCCTCATTTGAAACTTTGAGGGAAAAAGCTATAGTGATTTATAGTTACAAAATGTTTTTTCAGTCACTATCATATCTAACCCTGTCAGGTGGTAGGATATATAGGTACTCACCCCCATTTTATAGAGGAGAAAATTTAGGTTTAGAAGATGTTATTTGCCTAACTCACATGGTTAATAAATAGTGCACTCAGGCCTCTAATCTAAGTGTTCTGATGCCAAATATGTTTTTTTTTTCCCTAAGACTTCACAGCCCAGTTTTACAGATGAGGAACTGAAGATCAGAAATTAAATAATTTATCTAAAATAACATAGCAAGCAAATAACTGAGACAGAACTCAAAAAATATGTGTGTGTGTGTGTGTGTGTGTGTATGAAACACACATACATATATATACATATAATAGTATGGTTAGTTTATATACTATGAATCATGTATATGAATATATGCATGGGTATATATGTGGGTATTTCTTACACATTAGTACCAGAGAAAATGTTATCAATTGCTTAAAGTCAGGACAAATATAAGCTCTGAACAATAAAAAAGTATACTTTCTTCTTCTATCATTTCTGAAATGTCCAAAATCCTATTCCTGAAATCTCCTAAGACTTAAGAAAGTGCTATCATATAAACCTATATATCCTGATTGATATCTTTCCATCAAAACTTGTCCTATTCCAAATTGTTATATGACTGCCAAAGTGATTTTCCATTTCCCCTATCAATACTACCATACTGGTTGTCTTCCATTTTGCCTTCTTCTCCTTCATTACCCTTGCCTCTTAGAATCTCTGGTTTCCTTAGAATAAGTTCAAGCATCTTCTGTGCTCCTAGCATCCTAGCTACCTTCTTCTTTAAGATTACCTTGCAACTACTTTGTGAGTATCTTATATATGCCTAAATGTGTCTGTGTTATCCCCCTATTACTGTAGAAATTTCCTGAAAGCAGGGAATACATTACTTTTGCCTTCTTATCCCCAGTGCTTAGCATATACCTGATTTATAGAGTAATTAATAAATGCTTATTAATACATTGCTTATGTAAGAGGCAATGTTGTTTGGCAAAGAAACTGTTGGACTTCAAATCTTGGTTTAAATCTCACCTGAGAAATTTACTATTATGGGATCTATGGGTAAGTTACTTAGACTCTAGCATTCCATATCTGTAAAACAGAGATAATACTACCTGTCACAACCCATCTCATAGGATTGTGTTAAGTCTAAAGTAAGATAAACAAGCTTTGGAAATTTTATAAGCCCCATATAAATCCTAGTTATTATTTCTGGTTCAGAATCAAAATATAAAAAATTAAATCAAAATTAAATTGAGTGTAATCTATAATATCATTCTTTCAATTGATGAGATCCTCTCCGATTACACAATGATTTTTATTATAATCAAATCAACCAAATACAACACAACTCAACTTATTTTCAAGATGAACTTGGAAAAAAAAAACATTTATACTCAGTGCCTCCACTTTTTTCATACTTTGAAATCCTCTGCAGTCTTATTTCCCAGCCTTATCATTCCATTGAAATTTCTCTCTTGAAAATTATCAGTGATCTATTAATTGCCACATCTAATTGTCTTTTCCCAATCCTCATTCAGATTGACTTCTCTGTTGTGTCTGACCCATTTCTCCCCTCTCTGGATTTTTGTGATGCTCCTACCTTTGATTCTTTTCTTATCTATTTTTCAGTCTCCTTTGCTGGATTTCCTTTCAAGTAATTATCTCTTAACTGTTGGTACAACCCAAAGCTCTTTTCTTTCTGTGTCTATTTCACTTGCTCTCGTTAACTTTCATGGGCTCAGTTATCATTTTTATACCAATCTCTCTCTCTCTCTCTCTCTCTCTCTCTCTCTCTCTCTCTCTCTCTCTCTCTCTCTCTTTCTAACAATGCACACTGAACTTCTCCCCTGAGCTTTTCCAATTGGAAATTTTCCAATTTCCAAATGTCTCCCTCAGAGAAATTTCAAATTCAGTATGTCCAAAAAAGAATTCATCTTTCCTCCAAGATTTACCTAACCATCATCTAATATTTTCCATGACTGTTGGGGGTACCACACCATACTTAGAATGAACCACCTACTTACCTCCTCATCTTAGAATTCCCATTTTCTTTTAAAGCTCAAATAATTTGCTATAAGAGGACTTTCCTGAGACCCCTCATTGACAAGGTTTCACTCTCAAAATAATTTTTTCCTTCACTCACTTAAATAACCACTATTCCCATTCTGACATTCATCCCTTTTTGCCTAGACTACCACAAGAGACTTCTAGTTGGATTTTCTACCTCAAATCTCTTCCCATACCAATTCATCTTCCACATACTTGCCCAAGTGAATACCCACACATAAACACACGTACATATATGCATATATGTTATACATATATATACACAGACATATAAAATAAATTAAATATATACATATGTGCAAATATGTGCATTTATGTATATTTCTGTGTAGACATATCTATCTATATGTATATCTATTTATCTATCTGTCTATATATCAAGAGAGAAAAATAGAGACAGAAAGACAAAGACAGGGAGAAGGGGTTGGGGGATACTATCCCTCAGTAGAACATATGTTCATTGAGAATAGGACACTTTTGCTCTTTCTTTTTATCTTCAGTTCTTAGCATAGTACTGGGTTCAAAACTGGATAATTATTGATTAATCAATTCAAGGAATCAACAAGCAAAATGGGAATTCCAAGAGAAGGAGGTAAGTATGTAATTCATTCTAAGTATAGTATAGTATAGAGGAAGGTATAAAAAGTCAGAGAAAAGAGATATAATATTCTGTCTAAGGAAGAACAAAAAAAGTCAATTTGATGGGACAATCAAGTTAGTGAAATAACAACAACGAAAAAGTTCTTTTTTGTCAAGGTAAAGAAATTTGTGTTGAAGAGAGAGATCTGTTCAAACCATGAAAATTGATAGACTTAGGAAGTTTAAAAGTGAGTTAGAATAAGAATAATAAGCCAAATCAAAGTCTAAAGATTCCTGGCTTTTAAAATTCCACTTTTCACATAGGAAGGGCATTAACAATATTTCTTCCAGGAAGCCAAAGAGAAAGAGACCTTAAATACCACAACCCTTTCCCCAAGGTTCTCTAGGACATCTGGCACCCTCCCTGGGGAAAAGAAATTATCTTTACCTCCATCATATCTTTTGACTGGAAGAAGAAACCCATTTGACAGTTCTATAGTTACTTGGAGGCCAAAGAGCACTCCAAAGGAATTTGATGGGAGAAAGTTTTCTGCCACCAAATCCCACTATCCTCTTTGTGAATTGTTATCATCATCTAAAATCATGGCAAAATGTCTCTGTATGTATGAGTCTATTTGTATGGTTGAGTTGTGCAGGGGTTTATGTTACCAAATTACAGTTGGCTGCCATAAACTCAAAGAAAGATGTCCTCTCCAGTTTCAAGGATGGGACATCTCTTTGGAGATTACCATTCCCTGGATTTATTTTAGCAAACCCAACTTCTGCCTTTAAATGAGGGAAAAGAAGAAAGTTTGAACACATTTAGGAAAATAGATATTAGAAAAAATATTTAGAAAAATATGGAGAAATGGGGATAAGAGGTGTGGAGATAACTTTATACTAATACATTTTCTACTGAAAAGCAGATTTTAAAATAAAGGACATTTATATAGATTTAGATAATAACAGCAGAAGTAATGTGGGTATGGACAGGGTAAACAGACTTTAACTAAGGTCTCATAATTTCCAGCAGAATTAGAACCACAGATTTTCAACATAATCGGCCTTCTAATATAAAGAAGCCACAATTCCATTAAGTTCAAACCAACAAATGTATTCAGCATTTTTTATGTAATATTCAACAATACAATGTATTTATTCTATCCTTTACAATACAATGATAAATAAACCAGGAATTTATTTATCTTGATCTTTGGGAGTTTATAATCTAATAAGAAGAAAAGACGGGTAT
Source organism: Sarcophilus harrisii (assembly GCF_902635505.1). Taxonomy (NCBI): domain Eukaryota; kingdom Metazoa; phylum Chordata; class Mammalia; order Dasyuromorphia; family Dasyuridae; genus Sarcophilus; species Sarcophilus harrisii. The sequence goes on from NC_045429.1 coordinate 145,084,416, forward strand.
CAATTAAGCCTAATACAAAACAGATAAAGATAAATACATAGAACAAGTACTCATAAAATATTGTGAAGGATCCAAGGAAGGAGGTATTACAATGAGGAAAAATTGAAGTGAAATTAGAGACAGAGTAAATATTGTAACCTCAATTCTGAATATCATTAATGACAATTAAGAAAGTGAAAATGTTCAACACTTTAAATACTGCAATCACTTATAACAGTTATAACAGATACTTCAGATTTTTGGATAATTATACCAGTTTTTCTTCTCCTGTATTAACAAGTGATAGGCACTGAGAGGTGCAACTAATTCATGCACTGTCTTTTTAAGATGAAATTGCAGGACTCTCCTTTCACACAAAGGAATAAGAAGTGCTAAATATGATTTTAAAATATATTACTAAGGCGAGGCTTCAAAAAAAAACAGGTATTGACTCCTCCATAATTTAAGTCATTTCCTCATTTCCTTCCCCCCAAACAAACAGTTAAGTGTTCGGTGTTGGGGGGTGGGAGTAATGCAGGTATACTGAATGGTCTGCACTTTGGTTAAATGAGGGTATAAGGTCAAGCTGACCCTCGACATCATCCTTTTTTCTTGACACTACACATTAAACAGTAGCCTGCTAATAACTCTTCAAGGTAAGCTTCAGGATCTGTCCCCATTCCATGCTGAGGAGTTATGGATCCTACATCCTTTGGCTGACAATTAGTGAAATTGTTATCGAATGAAGACACACAAACAATGCTATTTCTAAGGATATTAAGGGATTTTCTCCATAGACAAACATAATGTGTATGATACTATTTAACCTCTTTTAAAAAAAAAAGGTGTCAGTTAATAATTGGAAAGTGTTAAAACAGGTTCACTAATTAGGATGTGATTCTAAATATTTTATACTCATGTTGCTAGTCTTTAATCTAGGAAATTTAGTTTGTTCATTACCCACCAATTTTAAAAATACAAAATCTAGTAGTATTTAGAAATGGGCAGGCATAAGCTACTATATTCTGACCTCCTCTCGGATAATTATCTTTAACTTGAATGGATAGACAGGATTCTTGCCAGAGACACATTTCAGCACTTCAGAGAAAGAAAGAAATCGGAACTAATTAACATGTGGGAACCAACACTGACAGCTTATACTGGGACTTAAACACAGCCCTAATGAAGAAAATGTTTTCAAGGATGGTGTATTATTGATTAAGAATCAGCATTTACTTATGGGAGAGCTATTAGTGAAAGCCCAAAGTAAATGCATATTTAACTAGTTTATTTCAAAGTGCGATAACAATTTTATCTTTTAGCTATCAACTTGTTCCTTAATAGCATGCCATCATCTGAAGGTGATTATTTCAAATCAACCTCAGGCTTTTTTTTTTTTTTTTTTTTTTTTTTTAACACCCACCTTTCTAGCATTGAGTTGTTTGCAACTTACATTATCATAATGACTTTGAGTAAAAGTAACATTAATCATCCTTCCCTAAAAATGTTGTGTCCCTGTATGTATCAGTGTTCTTGTCTTATTTTTCTGATTTCCTTAGTTTTCAAAATATGAAAGGAAATTATGTTAAATTTAAAGTCTAACTTTGTATTTTAACTTCTCAGTGTTATCTCATTCCAGTGAGGGAGCAAAAGTTCTTTGTATTAACTAGTATGAAATAAGAGAAACCAAAAAAACACATATATAGAGAGAGTAAATAGCCTGTCTTGTAGAAGTCATAATGATTCAGGGCTTTTATGGAATCAAACAAAATTTACCAAGCACCTAATATGTGTCAGGCACTGTGGAATACAAAGAGAGATAAAAGTTGGTATCTCTCCTGAAGGAAGTTACATTCTAATGGAAAAGGTTTGCATTTTTAACTCTTACAATTGTACCATTGGGAGAACAATGGAAGTAACTGGGGATGTAAGGTGGACTGGAATGTTCATTCATAAACCCAATGTCCTTTTTATGTGATATTGCCTACTATGACTAGAGATATACATTGAGTGATATTACATAGAGGGAGGCTTATGCATTATTCGGGAAATGTAGTCCTTGAATGAGATTCCCAGGAGGGATAATCTATCTATATCTCTTAGCTATCTATCTCTGTCACTATAATTCTAACTCACAGATAATTACAAACTAGAAGTTTTACAGAATTAGAATATGAATACAGAAAAGCTTGGACTGAAACATCTATCCCTTGAGCAGAATTACTATCACTGTAGTTATAGTGTCATTCTATTACTAACCTTATCTTATTTTTATAGGAAAAGTCAGGTCCTTGCCATCCCACATCTGAACCATTGCAACTATGATGGTTATTTTTCCCACCTCACTTTCTAGTGCTGGTCAATTTAGCAATAAGAATCAAGATTGGGTGGGCAATATGTTCTCTATTATTACATCTTGAAATACCTTGCAAATCAGAGTTAAATCCAAATGGTAGAATTTAGTGAATAAACACCATAGCTTCTGACCTCCAATGAGAGGTGACTTCTTCTTAGGAACACCTAATCTACTATCTGTCATCAACTGCATAATTTATAAGCATTTTATCATTTTTGAAAATTGATTATCTCCCAACTGCCAAAAACCAGTTTGTTTGTTTAATTGCTTTTAAAGCCCTTTCCAGTCCACAATATCTAAGGGTTTCATAAATCATCCATAGGAGTGTTATGTGCCTTCAGTGCCCTAAATGAACACATAATAAATTGCTCAAATAAGACAGAATAATAAAACCCAAATTAAGCAAAGCAATCCTTACTAACTGCTTCAAGCATAGCAACCCAGAAGATGCATAGCAACAGAAATAAATGTCTTACTCAGTCTCTGAAGGCTTTTTCATGCTTGGAATCCACATCAGCACTTAAGGGAGTGAACTGCAAATGTTAACCCTTTGCCCTGAGAGAGCTTAGTTAATATCATGAAAGAGTGTCACTGTCACTGGCTAGACTATATGGTTTCTGAGGTAGCAAGAACTACTTTTCACTCACACTATAGAATAATCTTTATATTACAAAAAATTATATATATGTATGCTTATTTTTGTTATATGTACATATATGTATATATACATTTATATATGTATCTTCCGAAATTGCATTCTACATAGTTGTCTATTTTATAATGTTTTTATTGGGATTCCTAATAATGGTTAACATAAGTTTCATTGTGATCATTGTCATTCCAAGAGGCCAAAAGCAGGAGAAAACATTCTTCCATAGATCATTGTACTTTCTCAGTATAACTTAAAAAAAAAAAAAAAGCCTAGAGAGAGATGAGGGTGTGAGGGAGGTAGGAAATTTATTCTCATTTGGCAGAGGGTGCTTCATAGTGGATAGTAGGAGATGAATTTTAGTGCTGGTTCTGTCAAAATTCTTTCTTTACAATCTTGAGTGATTAACAGTAATTCCCTGAGTGACAATTTCTTCACCTGAACAATTAAAAATTGGGCAAGATGACCAAAGTACATAACTCTAATTTTAAAATTATGTCATTTATTTTATACCATTATATTAGGTATAGAAAATCTCCTATATTGCAGTATCTACAGCTGATATCTAGAAAAGATAATATGTATTAATTCCTAGGCCTCAGTTTCCTTTAAAGCAGTTCATATTGGCTAATTTTGTTGGAGAAGTTGCTTACATATCAATCAAATATTTTCATCTTCATGAGTCAATATTAACCATTTTCCTCTTTCCCAGATCCTTATTTTTTCTATTTTTCTTTAATCCACCATTTCTTCTTATGGTTTTCAGTACTTTCTTTTATGATTATAAGCCCTAAACTCCCATCTCCAATCCAAAGTTTTCCCCTGAATATCATTTTCATGGTAAAATCTACTGAAAATTTCCTCAGGGAAGTTTTGTTTGCACAATGAATTCTAAGCATCCATCCCTGAAATCAAGTTTTTCTTATCTCCAAATTCTTACCTCCTATCCCAACTTCTATATCTCGTCAATTGCACCACTATTTTCCAAATCACTGGACATATAGGAATTTTTTTTTTCTGATCCTTTTATGCATGTCCCCAAAGTAGTCACTAGCCAGATCCTATCAATATTTCCTAAAATGCACTCTTGGAGGTAAGTGGAGACAAGATGACAAAGAAAGGACAGCAACTCATCTGAGTTCTCCCACAAACCTCTCTAAACACATTTAAGTGATGTCATAAAACAATAATTTTCCCATTCAAAGACAACTTAAGTCAGGAAAGGTCTGTCACATTTGGGTGAGACTGGAGCACAGTTCTGTGCAAGCAGTGCCGATGCAGATTGAACCTTAGCAAACTAGGAATAGGCACTGAGAGCCACTTAATCAGCAGCAGCAATGTCTGTTCTCAGAGATCTCAGCCCACAGATTTTTTTTATTATTTTTTTATTTAATAGCCTTTTATTTGCAGGATATATGCATGGGTAACTTTACAGCATTAACAATTGCCAAACCTCTTGTTCCAATTTTTCACCTCTTACCCCCCACCCCCTCTCCCAGATGGCAGGATGACCAGTAGATGTTAAGTACATTAAAATATAAATCAGATACACAATAAGTATACATGACCAAAACGTTATTTTGCTGTACAAAAAGAATCAGACTTTGAAATATTGTACAATTAGCTTGTGAAGGAAATCAAAAATGCAGGTGGGCAAAAATATAGGGATTGGGAATTCAATGTAATGGTTTTTAGTCATCTCCCAGAGTTCTTTCTCTGGGCGTAGCTAGTTCAGTTCATTACTGCTCCATTGGAAATGATTTGGTTTATCTCGTTGCTGAGGATGGCCTGGTCCATCAGAACTGGTCATCATATAGTATTGTTGTTGAAGTATATAATGATCTCCTGGTCCTGCTCATTTCACTCAGCATCAGTTCGTGTAAGTCTCTCCAGGCCTTTCTGAAATCATCCTGTTGGTCATTTCTTACAGAACAGTAATATTCCATAATATTCATATACCACAATTTATTCAGCCATTCTCCAACTGATGGACATCCATTCAGTTTCCAGTTTTAGCCACTACAAAAGGGCTGCCACAAACATTCGTGCACATACAGGTCCCTTTCCTTCTTTATAATCTCTTTGGGATATTATCCCAGTAGTAACACTGCTGGATCAAAGGGTATGCACAGTTTGATAACTTTTTGAGCATAGTTCCAAACTACTCTCCAAAATGGTTGGATTCGTTCACAACTCCACCAACAATGCATCAATGTCCCAGTTTTCCTGCATCCCTCCAACAATCATCATTATTTTTCCTGTCATCTTAGCCAATCTGACAGGTGTGTACTGGTATCTTAGAGTTGTCTTAATTTGCATTTCTCTGATTAATAATGACTTGGAGCATCTTTTCATATGACTAGAAATAGTTTCAATTTCTTCATCTGAGAATTGTCTGTTCATATCCTTTGACCATTTTTCAATTGGAGAATGGCTTGATTTTTATAAATTAGAGTTAATTCTCTATATATTTTGGAAATAGGGCCTTTATCAGAACCTTTGACTGTAAAAATATTTTCCCAGTTTATTGCTTCCCTTCTAATCTTGTCTGCATTAGTTTTGTTTGTACAAAAACTTTTCAGTTTGGTATAATCGAAATTTTCTATTTTGTGATCAGTAATGATCTCTAGTTCTGCTTTGGTCATAAAGACCTTCCCCTTCCACAGGTCTGAGAGGTAAACTATCCTGTGTTCCTCTAATTTATTAATAATTTCATTCTTTACATCTAGGTCATGAACCTATTTTGACCTTATCTTGGTGTACGGCGTTAAGTATGGATCAATGCCTAGTTTCTGCCATATTAGTTTCCAATTTTCCCAGCAATTTTTATCAAACAGTAAGTTCTTATCCCAAAAGCTGGGATCTTTGGGTTTGTCAAAGACTAGGTTGCTATATTTCTTGACTGTTTTATCCCTTGAACCTAATCTATTCCACTGATCAACTAATCTATTCCTTAGCCAATACCAAATAGTTTTGGTAACTGCTGCTCTATAATATAATTTTAGATCTGGTACAGCTAAGCCACCTTCATTTGATTTTTTTTCATTAATTCCCTTGAAATTCTTGACCTTTTGTTTTTCCATATGAACTTTGTTGTTATTTTTTCTAGGTCATTAAAATAGTTTTTTGGGACTCTGATTGGTATAGCACTAAATAAATAGATTAGTTTAGGTAATATTGTCATCTTTATTATATTTTCAGCCCACAGATCTTATGGAGTTGAACAATCGATCAGAAGATCGAGAGACAGGGGGTCTCTTTGCTGCCACTGGGGATAAGACTGTGTTGTTTTGCTCATACTCAGATCTGAACCACAATTGTGGGTGGCAATCCTAGGGTGAGTAGGAATACTAGGACACCAAAACTTGTGGCTGCAGTAGAGTAGAAACCCTTGTCATAGGGCAGAAAATAGTGCTTGTGGTCAATTGCAGATAGATCAAGGTCCAACAGAGTAGTAAACACTTTTCCTTATATCATACCATCTTGGAAGCACTAAAAAATTGTGAGTCCCTAGAAGTCTCTCTCAAAACAGCTTCACAAAACTGCTGAAACATGGGATATTGTACCCTTAACCCTGGAAGCAAAGCTTTATTTTAAACAAAGAGTTAAAATCAGAAAATGGACTGAAAATGAGCAAACCACAGAAAAAATTCTGACCAAGAAAGTTACTATAATGACAAGGAAGAGCAAAACAGAAGATAATAGATAATGGTCCCATTTATCCAATAAATAGAAAACTGAGTCAAATTTAATTTTTTTTTAAAAAGGAGCTATTCCCAAAATAATGAATGACCAAGAGATGCAAACAGTTTTCAAATGAAGTAATCAAAGCTATCTATAGCTATATGAGAAGGTGCTCTAAATTTTTATTGATTGAAAGAATGTGAATTGAAACACTCCTGAGATAGCACCTCATACGATGGGCTAATAGGTTAGAAAAGAATGACAGATATTGGAGGAAATGTGGGGAAAATGAGATCTTAGTGAACTTTTGGTGATTCAACTATTCTTTACAGTAATTTAGAGATATGTTCAAAAAGCTAGAGAATCATATAAACATGTTGGTACACTACTCAGCTCTCCTCCTGAGCAGTGCCACTAGTAGGTCTATATTGAAAAAGGAATTAAAAAAAAAAGCAAAGAGGAAAAGGATCTATATGTACAGAAATATTTATACAGTTCTGGTGGAAAAGAGTTGGAAATTGGGGAAATTCTCATTGGTTGGGGAATGGCTGAGCAAACTCTGCTATGTGACTATGTTGCAATACTATTATATTAAAAGAAATGATGAACAGGATGATCCCAGAGCAACCTGGAAAGACTTACACAAGCTGATACAAAATGACAAGGTACTCTGTACAAAGTAACAACAATATTGTAAGATTATCAGTTTCACTTTATTTTGTATCAATTCATATAAATCTTCTCAGGTTTTTCTGAAATCATTCTTTTCATCATTTCATATAACACAATAATATTCCATCACAGTCATATACCACAACTTGTTCAGCTATTCCCCAATTAATGGGCATCCTCCAATTTGTAATTTTTTTGCCACCACAAAAATCTGAATAGCTAGTTCTTATATCACTTTAATGTTTGCAAACACTTTTACAAATATTCATTTCTTCATTTTACAGATGAGACAACTGAGGCAGATAGAGATTAAATGATTTAGCTGGTGCCACACTGGTATTAAGTGTCTGAAATTAGTCTTCTTTGAATGCAGGTCTTCTTAACTCTACATGCAGCACTCTATTCACTGCATTACCTCTCTCTGTATAATAAATATCAGTTATTTTTCTTTTACATAATAATAAAGTTAAAGATAAATGAGGGCAAAATTAGTCCTTGCCATGTCATAGACAACGAAATTTTAAGATCTTGGAAGACATGAGATGTTTAATACTTGTTTCTATATTCACTATTTCTAGCCTGATGATAACTTCACAGTTAATATATGAGGAATACTCATTGATAGACTAATTGATGGAAAGTTGTAAGTATGATGACTCTTAAGAAGTTCCATTACATGTATAAGTTTCTCAAAGCTTTTCCAACACTTGCAGATAAGTCATGGTAAAATTCAAACATAAAGGAAAATGTCATCTTCTAAATTCATTTAGTATAATTCAAAATATTATGGGTTGTCAAAAGTTGAAAAATGTTTTCAGGTAGTATCAGATGTAATAGAGAAATTTAGTGTAGTCAATTACAGCCTATATTATAAAGTCTTTAGCACTTTTCCATGCACAATCAGGCATTTTTAAGTTTTCTATGATGAATTAAGGACTCATCTTTTATGCAACATAAAGCAATGTTAAATGTATAAACCCCTCCTCAATCCATGCCTTGTCATGGCAGAGGGGCTTGCATCTTCAATGAAACTATGAGCTATGCTTTGCAGAATCACCCAAGACACACATAGTACAGTGGAGAGTTCTGATAAAAAGTGATCTAGTGAAAAATGAAATAGCAAACCACTTCAAGATCTTTCTCAAGAAAACCCATGGACAATATTAAAATGATAAAAATAGATGATACCAGATGAGCCCCTCCGATCTCAATGTATCCGATGCAATACTTGAAGAGTGGGGAAAACTACAAGTTTCTCCAGAAAGAATAAAATAACTGGATCACAGCCAAAAGGGAACTCAGCTGTGTTTGCATCCGGTGTCAAAGGAAATGTCTGATGCAACAAAAATCAATATTATATAGGAACCTAAAATGTAAATCTATGAGCCAGAATAAGTTGGATGTGATTAAACAGAGGATAAGAAGGTTAAATATTGACATCTTGAGTGTCAGTGAGCTTGACTGTATAGGAATGGGTGAATTTACTTCAGATCATCATTACATATATCAATATAGTCCAGAATTCTTTAGACAAAATGGAATACTCCATATAGTCAATAAAAAAATAAGTAAGAGGTATAATATCTTTATTACTTAATGTTAAAACCTTGAATCCAAGGCAAATCATTCAGCATCATAGTATTACAAGTCTATCCTCCAAACACCGATGTTGAAGGGGTCAAAATTGATAAGTTCTATGAAAACCTACAGTATCTTATAGAAATGACAATAAAAAATGTCATATACATCATGAGGGATTGGAAAGCTACAGTAGGAAATCAAAAAATAATTTAAAAGTCTAGTTTGGCTTGGAGTACAAAATGAAGCTGGGCAAAGACTAATAAAATTTTGTCAAGATAACTTGGTGGTCATAGTAAGCTCTCTTTTTCAACAACCCAAAAGGTGACAAATGAATGTCACCAGATGGCAAATATTGAAATCATATTGATTATATACTTTGTAACCAAAGCTGGAGAAGTTCTATGCAGTCAGACCTAAAGCTAATTGTGGCTCAAATCAGAAGCTTCTCATTGCAAAATTCATCTTTAAATTAAACAAAGTAGAAGAAACTATCAGATCAGATAGGTATGATCTAAATAATATCTCTTATTAAATATAAAATATAAGTGACCAAGAGATTTAAGGGATTAGATCTATTGCACAGAATACATAGAGTATACAATATTGTGTAGGAAGCAGCAACAAAGAATATCCCAAAGAAAAAGAAGACAAAGAAAGCAAAATGGCTATCTGATGCTGTTAATGGCTTTACAAATATCTGAGAAAAGAAGGAAAATGAAAGGAAAAGGAGAAAGGGAAATATATATTCAAATGGATGCAGAATTGTAGAGACTAGTGAGGAGACATTATAAAGTTTTCTTAAATGAGAAATGAAAAGAAAAGAAGAAAACAACAAAATGGGAAAGATAAGAGATCTTTTCAGGAAAACTGGAAATATCAAGAAAAGGTTTGATACAAAATTTAAATAGTAGGGATTTATAAGAAGTAATAAAGATTAAAACGGGCAAGACTATACAGAAGAACTATATAAGAAAAAATTTAAGGTCCCTGTTTACCATTATGTGGTTATTAATCTAGAGCTGACCATTCTAAAGAATAAAGTCAAGTGAGCTTTAGGGAGCATTGCTTGAATAGATGCCCATCAATTGGGGAATGGCTGAACAGATTGTGGTATATGCAGATAATGGCATATTATTGTTCTATAAAAATTATGAACAAGTTGATTTTAGAAGGGCCTGGAAAGATTTACATGAACTGATGCTGAGTGAGAACCAGGAATACATTGTACACAGTAGCAGCAAGAATGTGATGCTTAATTATGAAAGACTTGGTTCTTCTCAATGGTTAAGTGATCCAAAGCAATCTAATAGACATTGGACAGAAAATGCCATCTGAATTCATAAAAAGAACAAAGGAGGCTAAATGTAAATCAATACATGCTATGTTCACTTCTTTTTTCTGTTTTTTTTTTTATTTCTTCCATGGTTTTTCAATTTTGCTGATTTTTCTCTTCCAACATGATTCATAAAGTAATGTGTATTAAAAATAAATAAATTTACTAGAAAAAAAAACAAAACAAAAATGGAAAACAAATGGAGTTGGGAAGATGGACATTTCTGTTGAGAAATAGTAAGGCAGTTAATGTTTCTGGATGGAAAAATATGTGGGGTGATATAAGTTGTGAGAGATTGGAAAGGTGATTATGTGAGGAACAGATGATAAAGGGTTTTCCATTTTGCTCATTTCTGGTTTATCCAGACTAAAGCTAAAATACTAAAGAGGTTTCAAATACTCATATTGATCTGACCAAACCAAAGCAAATATCCTATTTCTGTGTACAAGAGTAATTTTGTGGTAATAAGTGGTCTGAATGGAAATGATACTGAGACTAAAAAATTCATTAAAATTTATTTAATGCACTCTTGTGAAAATAAGTCATGTTAAAAGTAACTGACAATATTAATCTATTTCCTCCTAAAATATGTGAAACAGGAGGTTTATTATAAGCTATTTACTGAACTTTAGGAGTTGATTTGGGAGTGATCACAAGTTATGATTATTCTGAAAATATTGCAGAGTTTGTGTTAACCACCATAATGTTTCACAATATTACTATATATTTCCTTAATCAAATTAAGTTGTTTTGCTAATGCACTATCAATATAAAATATTATTTTCATCAAAAAAAATAGGAAGCATCACTAATGATAAAGTTACTGAAAGTAATGGAATTCCAGCTGAGCTAAAAGATAGTGCAGTTAAAATGCCATACTCAGTATGGCAGCAAATTTGAGAAATTCAACAATGGCCCCTAGATTGGTCAAGACCACATTTATAAAAGGATAATACCAAAGAATGTTTAAATTACCAAACAATTGCACTCATTTCACAAACCAGCAAAGTTATGTTTAAGTTTCTGAAAGCTAGGGTTCAGTGATATATAAACTGATAATTAACAAAAGTACAGACTAATTTTTAAATAGATATAGAAACAAGAGACCAAATTATCAACAGGAGAAAGAAAGCAAAGGAGTTTTAATTTTTTTAAAATCTACTTTTGCTTAACTGACTAAAATAAAGTTTTTGTGGATCACAACAAAGTATGGCAAGCCCTCAAAGAGATGCAAGTACCATCTTAATTCTTTCCTTAGGAACCTATGTATAGGTTAAAGAAAAAAGAACCAAAATGGAACAACTGATTGATTTAAGATTGGAAAAGGAGTATAACAAGGCTGTATAGTATAATCTTACTTTTTAAACATATACAAAGTACATCATATGAAATGGCAGATTGTATAAATGAAAAGATTAATTAAGATTACCAGAAGAAATATCAACAATTTCAAATAAAGAAATGATATCTCTCTGAAGAGAGAAAATGAAGAAGAATGAAAAAGTTTATTGATGGGGGGAAATTGGCTTGAAACTTTATATTAAAAAAACCTAAAATCATGGGAACTGGTCCCAAATAGAGGGAGAAGAAACGGGGTCAATATGAGATTTTATATTCTTGGTTTAAAGGTTACTGAAAATGATAACCACCACCATGAAATAAAAAGATATTTGAGCCTTCGAAGGAAAGCTTCTTTCCTTCATTCCTTCCTATCTATGTAAAATCAGAACAGTATACTAAAAAGCAGAAAAATCACATTGCCCACAAAGGTTCTTATGGTTAAAGCTATGGTCTTTCTATAGTAAAGTATAGCTGTGAGAACTGGATAGGGAAATCTGAGTGTTTTTTAATTGTGGCACAGGAGAAGACTTTTGAGAGTCTCTTATACAGAAAAGAGATCAAAACTATCAAAAAATAAAGAAATTAATTGACACTACTCATTTGGAAGGCAAATACTGAGGCTGAAGTTTAAATACTTTGACCACATGATGAAAAGTCAGGACTCATTGAAAAAAATACTAATGATGGGAAAAATTAATGGAAAAAAGCAAAAGGGGACAGTCATGGCTGATATGAAAACCATGAACATAAGCTGAACTGACTTCAGCAGATAGTGGAGCATAAAATAGCTTCCTTGGAGTCACAAAGAGTTGGGTATGTCTGAACATATTAACAAGTGTATAAATTCATTAGCATAATAAATATTGAAATATAAGTATTGCTGAATAAAAAGTCAGATTTATGATGATACTTGACAGGCAGCTTAGAAACTGAAGTTCCCTTGAGAAAGGAAAGCAGGAACTAGTCTTTGAAGGAGGCATCAGCTGATTCCTTAATAAAATTATCATGTTCTTCAAAGGTAATAAAGGTGAAGTTAATTACAATTTTATTAAGAAGAAAAAACATGTAAAATACAGGGAAAATATTTCTAAACTTATGTATTTTGGATTTCTATCTTTTTATTATCACTTAATTAGCTCTTTAGAAGTGAAGTTACAATCTTTTTCAGGATCAAAAACTTGAAGTCAGTGACATTATTCAGTGCTATTACATCTATGTTTCTTGTTAGATAACTTTAAAAAATTGTAACCTCAAAACTTACTCAAGTTTAATATCTGTTATTTCATGAATGTATGTAGGTTAAGTTCTAGAAGCTTATTTCTAAAACAAAGGATATGCATAAAAATAAGTTATTAAAACTGAATTTCTTATGACTTTTCTTTTTTCACCTTTAAGGACTGAATTTTGTGGGAAATATAATCTAATTATGTTTTAATTATTTATGCTATTAACACAGATTATTTTTTATTGTTTTCTGCATAATCCTGATATAAATCATAGCTTGTCATAGCATATGATCTTTTAATTATGCTATTGTGCTCTTTTGACTAATTATTTACTAAATATTTTTCCATTAGTATTTATGAGATAAACTTTTAGGCTTATAGATTCCCTTCTCTATTTCGCCTCTCCTTGGTTTAGGTATTGAGACCATATTTTCATCACAAGTATTTGAGATTATCCTTTTTTTCTATTAAAATTATTACTGATATAGAAATCATATTAACATTAATTATTTAAATGTTTAAAAGAATTTGTAAATTCATCTGGACCCATTTTTTTCTTTTGGGAGTTCAATTGCTCAATTTATTTTTCATATACTGGGTCCTTTAAAAAAAAAACAACAACTATATCCTTTTCTGACAGTCAAAGCATGTTTTCCTACTTTCCTTTCCTTGTTCCCCAAGATGACAATCAATCTGATATAAGTTATATATGTACTGCCATATTAAACATATTTCCTTATTAGTCTTGTGAGAAAAAAAAAGCAGAACAAAAGGGGAAAACCCACGAGAAAAGGAAAAAAAAACAGCAACAAAAGTAAAGTTAAAAGTTTGCTTCAATATGTATTCAGACTCCACAGTTATTTCCCTGGGTATGAATAGCATTTTCCATTATGAGTCTTTTAGAATTGTCTTAGATCATCAAATTACTGAGAAGAGCAAAATCTATCAAAGTTGATTATCCACAAAATGTTGTTCTTACTATGTACAATGTTCTCCTGATTTTAATCATTTTACTGGGCATAAGTTCATTTAAGTTTTTTCAGGTTTTTCTGATGTCTATCTGCTGATCATTTCATATAGAACAATAGTATTCCATTATATTCATATACTACAATTTGTTCAGCCATTCCCCAATTGATGGGCATCCCCTTTATTTCCAGAGAGATAACAGAGAGTTGCCATAAATACTTTTGTACACAGGTAGAAATATACATGTATATTTTCCATTCCATTCCATTTTCCAATCTCTTTGGGATACAGATCTAGTAAAAGGATTGTTTGGTTAAAATGTATTAATATTTTATATTTTTGTAAATATTAATTGATCTATCAGTTTTACTAGTTTATAATCTGGCAAATTTGTTTCTTTTGTCTCCAATTTTGTAAATTCTTGCTTTTTAAAAACTTTTACAGTGAAAATTTCATTTTTTCTGTCTTTAAAAAAATCAAACTACTTATTTAGTTTTGATAACTAGTTCCTCATTTTATTTTCCAACTTAGTAATTTTATTTCATTTGCTTTCTTTTTTTTATTTCTCCTCTAATTTAAAATATATATAATTTGATTTTTAATTGGGATTTTAAAATTTATTACCAAGTCTAGTTTTTTGCTTACTTTACAAATTTATTGCACTTTCTTTCTTTGGATGAGGAAAGAATTTAGAGATACAAATTATCACTTTCCAGAAAAAACAAATCTGCTCTTGATGCAACTCAAAGATTTGTTATACTATTTCACTATTGCTATTTTTTCCAATTAATTTTTCTAATGAATGGTTCATTGAATTACTATTCTTTAGAATTAAGTTATTTAGACTCTAATATATTCTTTTTATTGTGTGTCATTTCATTTCATTATGGTCAGTAAAGGATATGTTTAATACTTCTGTTTTTCTGCACTTTTTTGTATGGTTTTTGTGCCTTAATAAATGGCCAATTTTTAAAGAAGTGTCACTCATAGTTGTTTATATACATATTTAAATAAACATATTTATGTATATATCTTCCTACTTGATAATTGCTAAATATAAATTTTATCTTTAAATTTATAAATTTTAATTAACTCAGACATATATAAATAAACACATATATATATGAGTAGACATATATGGATGCATATAGACAAGTAAATACCATTTAATAATCAAAAGATTTTATCTAAATTTTAAACAAATCTGTTTCAGTCCTCTACTTCTTCTTTATTTTTTCCATAGATATGTCTAGGTATGAAAAAAGTACCATTATTATAGTTGTATTGTTAATTTCTCCCTGCAATTTGATTTTTTTCCTGCATTTAGATATTATGTGGTTCAGTGCCCATATATTAAGTATTTATATTTCTTTATATCAGTAATACTTTTAAGAATAATGCAGTTTCCCTGTTTATTTTAAATTGTGTGTACTTTTATTTTTACCTTGCCTGAGATCATGGCTACTATTCCTGCTTTGCTGAATTCATTTGATATATAATAACTTTTATTCTATCCCCTTAACTGTGTGAATTCCAATGTTTTAAGAATGTTTTTAATAATCATGTTGCTGAATTTACTTTCTGATGTATTCTTGTAATGTTTTTCTTTCTGTTTTACAAATGAGTTTCATCTCATTTGCTTATATAATTGTGATTTTTAATTGTTTATATCCTTAAATCTAATCCTCCTTTAACTTTTTCCTTTTTTGTCCCATAATCTCTCTTTGCAAATAAGAAAATGATGAAAAAGGAATGTGCTTAATATAATGAATTTATATTTGGAAAAAAAAAGTTTCTGCTGATATAGTCCACTTCTTGTATCAAGCTTATCATGAACTTTCACTTTTTATTTCTCTCCTTTTAGTTTCCTTTTTTATGCTATACCCTCTGAAGATGAAACTATTTTGCTTATTATTAACTGTTCATCAATCCTTCCCTCTCTTTTAAGTTACATTTTTATCTTTCCTGGCCCAATCTTTCTATTGAACTTAATGTATTTCTAAAATAAAAACTTAATGTGTATTCAAGAATCTTTTGTGTAGTTCACATGAAAGTGAAGTTCATGTTGGTTCTTTCCCCCTTAACTTATTTTGAATCACTATTATATAAGACAGTCCCATCCCCTTCTTTTTTTTTTTTTTAGTATATAATTCCTCCTCTAAATCTTTTCTTCTCTTAAGTCCATTAAAACAGAATAAAACCCTTCCAAGATCTCTTTTTGTTTTATTCAACTCATCCCATGATCCTTGAAAACATTAAGGTGCTGAAGGTACACTTATAGTAGTTAGCCTTTGCAAAGCACTTTAAGGTTTTCAAAATACTTTACATATGTGATCTCAATTGACTATCACAACAACTCTATGAAGTAGTTGCACTTGAATCTTCTTCCTCATTAGAATATAAGCATGTCTTCATTATAAAACTTTCCCAGTGCTTTCTAGTTTTCCTTTCTAGTTTTCCCTTCATCATCTCTCTTCTCTAGCCTGTATTATAAATGCTTAGATTTTCTCTTATAATTATTTCCATTTTTTTTCAAGTAAGATAAACTTATTTTCAAAAATAAGTTTTTCTTGGTTGTCAGCCTTTTTTTTTTTTTTGCATTATGGAATATCTTATTCTACAGGTCTCTTTTACTGTAGAGAAGTAACTACTAAGGCTTGTGTGATTCTAATTGGGACTCCTCAGGACTTGAATTTTGTCTTTCTTACAGCTTATAGGGATTTTCTTTGATCTGAAAGCTCTGGATTTGGGGTATGGCATTGCTGATAAATTCTTATTGTTTTCCAAGATCTGAATGGCAAATTCTTTCACTTTGCCATCTGATTCACATACGAGGATTTTTCATTTATGATTTTTTGAAATAGAGTATTTAGACTTTTCTTTTTTGTCATAATATTCAGGTACTCTTACAGTTCTTAGATTACCACTCCAAGTCAATGATTCCTAAAAATACTTCTGCTGTATTTTTTTTTCAGTCTCAATTTTGTTTTAATATGTCTTGTTGCTTCATGGAATCTTTACTTTTCTGCTTGGACTACTTTGTTTTCAGTGAGTCCCATGACTGGGTAAGGTTTAGCAATTTTTGTTCTAAACTGTTAATTCTCATTTTCATTCTTTCCTTCCTACCGCTGTAAACTTACCATTGCATTTTATATTTCTTGCTTCATTTCATACGACTTCTATTTTAGTCATTATAGCTAGATCATTCTTTTCTATGAGATTCTATTTGGACATGGTAAGTTATTTTCTTCTTCTGGGTTTATATGTTGGATGTCTCTCAATCTATATATTTTTTTCTTCATGTTTGTCCTCATCTCTCCAGTCTCAATTTCTGTGTTGGAGCATTGTTCTTGGGTCAAACTGCTGCTTTTCATACTCTAAAATAGTGTGCTCAAACCTTTTTTGTCCTGGCTTTGGTGCCTAAGACCAGATTCACCTTCTGCAAGATTTTCTGGGAGTTAGCTCAATTGGCTGGCATTTCAACTTAGGTTTTGTCTTGGGTCCCTCCTATAACTTCTCTTTTACCAATTTTGAAACCAGAATCATTTCTTCTATTATTGTGACTTTGACTGATCCCAACCAGATGGTACCAACTGTCTTGATGGCAGATTTTCTGCAAGACTTTAGGGACCTAGTAGCCTCTATGCTACCCTAGCATTTCCTTTTGCAGTGTTTTTGTTTGTTTGTTCATTTATTTGCTTGTTTTCCAGTGACTTGAGTTTGGCTGCCCTACCAATCTGGCCCTATTTCTGTGAGTCTGGACTGCTTTCACATGCTTTGCCTTGAGCCTATCCTGAGTTGTCTTTACTCAGAGCATTGTTAGATTTTCTGCGGTCTTCTTGTGCAGTTCTGGAGTTTTATGGAAGTTTATTTTTTATTTGTCTTTGGTTTTCTTTATCATTATTCTTTCTAATGCATTATTTTTAGTCTTACTGGGAACTCGCTAAGGATTCTGGGCTCCTCTAGATCCTAAAGGGACATCATCTTAGCCAAAAGTAAAAACATTAGATTGTTAAATAATAATTGACATTTATAAAACATTTTAAGGTTTGCAAATTTTTTTAATATTTTATCTCAGTTGATGTTCACAACAGCCTTGTGAGGTAAGAGATACAGATATCTCCCCCATTTCTCAGATAAGGAAATTGATGTTCATATAACTGATAAGAACCAGAGGTAGGTGTTGAATTCAGGGTTCTCTGGATTCCAGGTTTAGGATTCCTTTCCCTTGTCTCATGGCCTAAAGAAATTCAACAGTTCATTTGCTGACTTCAGGTGACAAAAATCTGAGTGACAGTCTTATTACTGAGATTCAGAAAAAAAACAATGTGGAAGGAATTTGCTGTATGAAAACACCAATATATCTGCTTGGCTTCAACAGACTTGACCTGTCAGAGAACATCACTTCACATTTTTCCCTTTCACAGAATGAAACTGAAGGAGACATAAAAATCTAAAATATCTAACAAACCTTAGATTAAATTTAAGGATTAAGCTGCATTCTCACTTTGCTTCTACCTGCCTCCACCTCCCCCTTCCCTATCTAATTCAATGAAACACAGGGTGGCTGAGGTGAATTATTTCTCCTCTCTCTTTGGGAAAGATAAGAAAGTGGCAGTCTATGGGCACAGAGAATTAAAATCAAACTGAATTTTTTTTTTAAAATAGGTTCCATCAAACTACTGAATAATTTTGCAATTAAAAATGAAACTGAATAGATAATATGTTTGAATAATTTGATATATAAGAGAAATGCTCCTGTTCAAAAGAAGGGGGGAAAAGGCCGTTCCTTTAACTACTGTTGTCTGTCTCCTTATCAACTATCTTGGATCAAGTAAATCTGCTGGGCTTCATTACCCACTGTGAGGATTGCAGCTCCTGTATATATCATAGTGATAAAATCATTAAGATGGGCTAATGCAGAGTGTAAAGCAATTCTTCATGTGTACATCCTCAACTAAAGTGCATTCCATGGGTGATTATTTTAAAGCACTCCCTCCTACTTGTCTGTTGCAATCAATTTTAATATAATTAATTCTACCTTGATGGCCACACTTTCACCCTCTTCTCAAATGGAAAATCACTTCATTGGAGGAATATAGAGACAATGCATTTGTTGAAGGACTAAACACGCAACATTTAAATCTTCAAGAATAATTTTTTAAATTATCTTCTGGGTCATAAAACACTTTGCAGAGTAGATTTGTTTAGTCTATTAATTGGCTCTACTTTTAAAGATTACTGATATTGAATTAGTATTTATGGTACCAATGTGAGTTTTGAAAACTTCATTTGAATTTGTTCAAAGTAGTGATCAGGTTCCATATGTTAGGTTATCTAGACCTGAATGTTTACATTGAGTTACTTCTATATGACAATCAAAGTAACCTTTGCAGATCAAATCTTGTCAAGAATATTTATGAACAGCAAAACTGATTAGTAACTACCACTTCAGTCTCCCCTATTTCTTTTTGTTATCCTTATTTTTTTCAATTAACAATCATTTACTTTCTTGCTTGCTAAAATTCCTCTTATCCCCTCCTCCATCATGGAACAGGGAATACTTTTAAATCCCCACATTGATCATTCCCAAAAATGTGTCTCATTCTATATCTTGAGTCCATTTTGGGTATATTTTTCATGATAGGTACCCTGTAGTTATGGTTAAAATTCCAATTTTCAGTCTCTCAGGCAACATTTATTAAGGACCTACTATGTACAAAGAGCTGTGCAAGTTAGAAGTATAAAAAGAACTAGAAGATAGTCCCTGCCCTCAAGAGGTTTACAATTTAAGAAAGGAGATAAAAAGGAGACAATTTGCTAATTAATAAGTAAAGGTAAGCTATATATAAGATAAAAGGTAAATGACTAGGAGATATCAATATGTATTTTGAAGTCCAAAATTTTGAGAGCAGGATTGAGATAAACGTTAAGATTGTAAAACAGTTGTTGAACTATTTAGGAAGGAGAGATACATGTTGATATCCCTTTGAATGCTCAAATTCTCCCAGTCCATCAACCTACCATGATCTCCACTTTACTGAATCTCGGTGACACTGCAGAAAAGTTTAGTTTTTTATTTCATTATCACTTGTCACTGCATTTTTTTGATCCAGAATATTATAATTCCTCTCACAGATCATAACCCTCTTCCTCTCTCTTTCACAGGGATATCGTAAAAATAATTCTTGACTAGACAAGTGATAGTGCCTTCTTTTTCAAACTACACTGTATTATTATTGTTGTAATATTTTTAATATAACAAATTAACATTGTATTATGAAATACTTTATATTATTCTTTATTTGTTCTATGTGTACTCATAGAAAGACCTATTATCTCTTCAATTAGAATATCAATTGTCAGACAAAAGGATTACTTTATTCTTTGGATCTATGTCTTCAGAATCCAGCATAATACCTTGAATACAGAAGGCACTTAATAAATGTACATTGATCAATTCTTGTCTAGGCATTGTTTGAACTAGACAAAAATCAGTCAAACAAACTACACTAAGACCTACTTTCTGGCTATAAACATATACATAGATGGTTTTAGAGTCCCTCCCTGTTTCTAAAAGTGTTTGTGCCATATATTTGCCACTTTGGGATTTATAGCAAGATGAAGAAAAACAATTTCACCCCAAATTTAAACAAACTGTTGAAAATTAAGACACTAAGAAGCTAAGTAAGGTGGATTCTTTTAAGGACCATTTCTCTTTCCTCATTTTCATCCTAGCATATCCTGGAGTCACCAATAGAACTTCAATTTCATCTTCACATTTGTGCCCTTTTCACGCAAAGTCAGTACCTCATTTAGATTTGCACATAACAAAGGCCTCAGTTATGTAGCAGAATATAACATAGAAAGTATTTAATTGCTATTACAAAGGAGCAAAAGGTAGAAAATATTAGGTGAGAAGCAGAGGAATTCTTTTATTTTAAAATTATTTTGGGTTCTCTATAAGAACTTAGGAAGTTCCATCATTATAGAGCCTAATTACATAAACCTGTGTTTGGCCATGATATATGGAATCTATACCACTAATCTGGGCAATTAATCTTAGAGCAGTATTGATCAGCCAAAAAAAAAAAAATGCTACAGTAGATTTAAATCAACACAAAAAATTAATGTTTAGTACCCATTAAGTCCTTTCATTCTAACACAACACAATATTAATGGCATGAAAATATAGTCTTAAGCATCACATTTGAATAAATCAAAGCCTTAGTTGTTTTTACTATCCTTTTCTGAGGAGCAAAAGTCTATTTTTTAATGTTAAAATAAAAGATATTATAAAGCACAGAAGATAATATAAGCAAAAACAAGAGACTATAATGAAAGTTGATGTTAAAACCTAAATGTTTATTGATATGGTGAAATAATCATGAGGAAATTTTTAAAAGGTCCATTTTAAAAATAAAAAGGGGATGGACAAAGCATATAAGAACTTCTCTTTGATTAATTTTAACAACTGAACTTCATTTGTAATTTTTTTCTTTTCTTTTTTTTTAAAGTATCTTATACTCTCTCTTAAAGAGGCATAAAGGAATTGTTGCATAAAGGAGGTTTATAGTCTCAATACCAGGGAGATCTGGGTGTTAGTCTCACTTCTAACTCATATTAGCTATGTGACATTGGCCAAGTTAATGCACCAAGACTCTAGGCAATATTCTCTCTCTCTTAATCTATAAGGTTACAGAGAAGATGTTAACCATTTTTAGTAGAGGGAGTTTTCTAACCCAGATGTGTGTTTGTGTATAAACTTATTATTATTTAATTTACCATTTCTTTATTATTCTTATGTTAATTATATTATATTTCATTTTTATATCTTTATTCTTTAAAAGAATGTTATGTTCTTTTTTAAGTTTGGAAGCACCCGCCAAGACTGTTATCATATCGCAATCTAGGCCTACCTTTCACAGGGAAGTACTGATTTAATAATGAACTTTGAAATCAATAGAGTCATCACAGAGCTAGAAATATAATCTCAGCTTCTATAACTTTATGCCCGCCAAAGGTGCCAATCATGACTAACAATTCCAAAATAGATCATGTTCTCTGAAGAGCTTAAAGAAACTCAATATATAGGATTCTTCATCAGAAAACACAAACAATAATCTATTTAAACCTACACCTTCTCCTGGATCATCAGACTGAACTCTCTAAATGACTCAGGAGTTCCAATCTACAAGTAGATTTACATGCTATTGAGAATGCTATCTGGTATAATCCAGTTGCAAAAATTTAAATCTCTTCACAGCCAACTAGGACTTAGTTGTATTGGTTGAGTTTTGTAATTGTGCATTTGAAAATTTTTGTTTAGAAATATATGAATTAAGCTAGTTCATTTTCCAGTGACTATAATCATATTGTTTCATAGCCATTTGGTCAGATTTTCACAGAGCTGGGACAGTGAGTAGTGATTTTGGAAATAGTGAGTCTAGAAGTTGGTTCCTGAATTCTATCTCATAAAACTTAAATGCCTTTTATACAAGCTGCAATTTTGCAGCCCAAGGCACCAAACACAATTTTCTCATTTCTTATTAGGTCAGTTCAGTTTGCTACTGAAAGACTGGACAGGATGGACCGAAATAAAATTAAACTAGATTTCATCACAATATGCTCTTTTCAAGAGAAATGTCTTTAGGCATTAAAAACAAACAAAAAACCCTACCTTATTTAGGTTAAAGAAAATGCATACTTAAAAGTGACAATGGATACCAAGGAGATTGGGGGGAAAAGTATGACCTCTCTCCATTATCTTAATGAAGGTTATCTGTTAAAGCTGCCACTGTAGTTTTCTATCTGATAACTAAAGGGAACACATAAAGTTGTTACCCAGGCTAATGTTTTGTTTTTTTTTTCTTTCAAGAAAAAGTGATCTCAAATCGACCTCTTGTATTTAAGGGATCTTTTTAGCTACCAATTGCAGAACCCTGACATCAGCTATCAATTTCACTAAAGCAGTAATATTAGGCATTACTTGTAGGAAGTGCCTCTTTGTACCTGTTTAAAGATCTTATAATAGAATCAATCCATTCTGTTCTGGGCAATAACACATATACTGGATGACGTGCAACAGCCAGTTTCTTCTTAGGGAAAACTAGCTCCTCCATAATTCAAGAAAGTTAAGGACTATTTAGTTGAACAGTATTAAAAATACTTACCTAGAATTCACCTACAGAACTTACTAGTTAATGAGAAGTTGCCCCAAATATGCTAATTAAAAGGGAATGAGTTTTTGCTCATGTACTAAACTGAATATATAAATGAGACTACACAAACACACACACACACACACACACACACACACACACACTATAAGCCATTCAACAATTTTCTCTCATTCTCCCCTCAAGACTAGCCTATAATATTTTAGTGAGAGAATTGCTATATAACCAAGGGATTCCACTTGTATCCTTGTGATGTGAAGAAAATTAAGGAAAAAACTCCAAATATTAGGAGCATCCATTATCATGATAGGACACGAATAAGAGCTCTATGTGATAAGTAGGCATATGTGCATTGCAATCTGCATGTCTATAAAAAGTGTCCAAATTGATGAGTTCATAGATATATTTGATCATTTGGTCATTTAACATACATATATAGATAGATAGATATAACATATCTACAAGCATGTACACATGTGTATAAAAACAATTATATTTTCTGATGGATTTTTAAAAATATTACTTTAAAACCTTTCATAAAATATTTAAAAGACACTGCAGCAAAAGAGTACTAAGAGCAGTTGTAGGGGTAAAGGAGGAAGGAGAAAGAGAGGGATGGAAAGGGAGGGAGAGAGACAAGGAGGGAGGAAGGGAGGGAGGGAGGGGGGGAGGGAGAGAGAGAGAGAGAGAGAGAGAGAGAAACCAATTGAGAGAAGTGGAGAGAGACAGACTGAAACACACACACACACACACACACACACAGAAAGAGGGGGAAAGAAGGAGACAGGGAATAAGGGAGGGAAAGAGGAAGGGAGAGGGAGAAGGGAAGGGAGAAAGAATGAATCAGTGACAAACCATTCTTTTCTAGCAGATATATCTCATAAGGCAGAATCAGGAGGGGAGAATAGAATATAATTGGGGAAGTTGGGAGAACAGAGGAGAAAGTCAAATCCATACTTCTGCAATGTGAAACTCAAAAGTTAAATATGAAAATATTCAAGGGCTACAATCTAGATACTATGCCTAAGGTTACATTAATATCATATTTTCACATCACACTGTTGACATATTAAACTTGGAACCCACTTCTTAGACAGTTTGCAGATGAATCATCTGTATGTCCTTTTTTATACTAGCAGACTTGATTTTTTTTTTTTTGGAATCAGTTTTAAGATTTTCCATTTAATCTCTATTAAATTTAATACAATGTTATAGCCTATTGAAATCTTTTAGATCCTTTCTTTCCTGTTCTATATGTACTATCTCTCTTAGATTTATCATTTGTCAATTCGTTAAGCAAGGAGCATAAGCTTTGAAAGCAGAGAAGAGAACCAGTTATGAAGTCAAGAGATAATTAGCCTTGGAAGTTGAAAGTTAAGCTACACAGAGTCTATTCTGGTGCTTGTCCAGTGGATAAAAATATGGAGACACCACAAAAAGAGAAAGGATATCAGGGTTCTGTGGTACTAGAAGATATATTGGCATTGGTTATCTGTATTCCTTAGAAGTTTGCCTCACTATCAGTGCATTATGATTTTCTGTTTACTTCCTATGGATATATTGTATATTCTGGGAAAGCATATCCTAGGGAAGAGAGTATTTTTAGCTGTTGATTTTTCTATATTGTCTTAATAAATATCTTTGTTTTGAGCAAACTATGTCTATTGCTTGATTATAAAAAAGTAAACTCACCAAAGAAGGCTCATGAGCTAAAAATTTAGGAGTACAAACTCACAGGATAATTGAATCCTGGAGATAGTTATTCCCATTTAGATCCAACCTTATAAATGTATGAGTATCAAATTGGGGAGGAAATTAGCCCAGACATATTGTTAAATGTACTTAGATAAATAAATATAGAAACAGATATTGTACCATCCTAGTAGAGTATAAGCTTCTTGAGGATAAGGCTAGTTTTTATTATTTGTTTGTATATTGCTGTGGCTAGCACAGTACTCTGAATACAGTAGGAATGGAATAAGTGCCTTCTTGAGCTTTGCATTGTACTAGGTACTAAGAAAATTAGAAAAAAACACACAATTTATATGTCATTGTCTTTGTTGCTCATTGAGATTGTGATCTAGCAGTTCTGACTTACAGGTCACTGTTCTTTACTATGTTCATTTTCAATTAAAATCATTATTATCTACTCCAGTAGAAAAAATCATTACCTTAGAAGTCAAATTCTGATAGAGATCTGAGCTAAGATTTGAAAAAAAACTTATATATTTTCTCCTTATATATAATACATTTAATCTATTGTTGACTGATCATTATCAGGATTCTATCATGGGCAGCAGTGTTTTCATTATTATATTAAAATTCATCTGCCAAATAGGAAAGTAGTCATTTACCATTGTATGGCTGCCTTGTTTTGACAGCATCTTAGTTAAGAGTTTATGAGTAATTATCCAAATAAATCATCAATAGGTTCTGGCAATATTGATTGTGTGTCAGTGTCTGAATAAACTACAGCCTAGCCTGGCTCTCATGTCATGGTCACTGCCTCTTGTACTTTGTTTTTCAAATGCTGTTCCCAAAAGTGTTTGGTTGCCACACAAAATTTACTGGAGAGGTGCTTTCCTCTGGAAAAATCACTACCCAAATCAATTCTCACTCATGGTTCTCTCTTCCTCTGGAATAGTCTCCTTGGATCATTTTACTATTCTTCTCTAACTAGTGTGAAATGCTAATATGGATGACTGTGATTTCCCCACAAAGCTAAAGGGAAATGTGATTACTGTCACAGGGTTTCACATTAACACTTTCGTCTGTTAATGTGAAAGAGATTGGTCTGCAGAAAAACCAATTTCCCTCCTGATTTTAGCTTTTTTTTTTTTTTTTTCTTGTTGTTCTTTAAGAAATATCCCCTAGGTCCATACCAATGTGAGCATAAGAAAAAATAGAAGGAACACAAGACCTCAAACTATTCAATATAAATTCCAAATCTAGACTGAACTAAATCTTTGACTGACCATTTTTTTGCATAGAAGTAATTTAAAAATATACATATTTGTCCATTTTTTTTCCTGTTTTCAGCTTCCTTAGGCAGTAAAGATTAGGGGTGAGAGGGAAAGTTTGCAGAAGAAATAAAAGTCTAAATTGGTTGAAGAGGAAGCAAACAACATTGAATCTCAGTGAATCAAGAGAATGTAATAAGAATAGAATATAATTAAATTGAATCATATTCAAGTTCTGTTGAAATTTTAATTCTGAAAGATTACTCCTATTGCCCCTAGGCTGTGAAAATTAAATATAATTAAAAGAGTAGAATAGATGACCCCAAAATAGAGAGGCAACAGTTCTTTGCAGGATAGAGGGATATTCTTTAAGGTAGGTAGAGTTCTATTTCTGACACATATATATATATATATATATATGTATATATATATATATATATATGTACCCCCTGTGTGATCCTGTGCGAATCACTAAACTACTCAATGCTACCAGAAGTTGGAGTCTGCCCCTTAGATTCTGTGCTTGTATAGGTAAGTCTTTGCTTTTGGGGGACAAGGGAACAGAATCCAGGATACCTTGTGTTTCTGAGTGGGAATCTCCTCCCACCACATTTTTCTAAAATATACTTTTTTTCACTTTTATTTACACACACACACACACACACACACCTACTTTATGTTTCATAATTGGAGGTTTAGAGTTGGTATGTCAGGATTATTTGAATATATCCAGATCCAATTTGCCATTTATCCTCTTTTTGAAGCACATTATTTCTTTAAAGGCAGTGGCTATCTTGCTTTCTCCTCTCTGTATCTCTAATAATTGGCACAGTGCATGGCATGCCATAATGAATTCTTCTTCATTCATACATTCATTCATTGGGACAATGGGACTCTAAGTCACTGAGGAGCAGTTCCTATGCTTTCTTTCACACGTCCAGACCAAAATAAAAAAGATGACCCTAATTTAGATTGTAAACCCAAACATCTACATTTTTAGAACTACCAGTTTTGGCCCAAATTTATTAGTCCATTAGTTCAGACAAATAGCCTTGTGAATTTCCATCTACTCCCCAACTATCAACACACACACACACACACACACACACACACACACATTTCTACTTTATGTCTTACAAATGGAGGTTTAGAATCAGAGGCACTCTTAGAATAGCTCCAATATTAATTGCCATTTTATCCACTTTTCAAAGCATATATCAAATCCAAGCTATCTTTTTTTTTTTGCTTTGTCATCTCCAACTGTCACCTCTCTTTCACCTTTTCTCTGCTTGTCTTATTTTTAGTATTTTGTTGGACATCAAAGGACTCAGTGCTCTGTCATGGAAATGTGTTCCTTTCCATACTGCATTTAATTGCATGCCCATTCTTGTATGCTTTTTATAGGCACTATCATAAAGGATAAGAGTGTTCAACTTAATGACAGTGGCTTTGATTAGAAGGCTTCCTCAATGACCTATTTGCTATGTGATCCTGAATGAGGAAGCATACTTCCTAGAGTCTCAGTTTCCTGATATTGAGTAATGTTTACTTTATCTACCTCACAGGATTGAGGTAAGAAAAATGTTTTGCAAACTTTAATAGACTATAAAAATGAGTTCTTATTATGAGCAACTTAATGAGATATTGTTCAGTGATTTTTGTTATGTTTTATTTTTCATGAGCCCATTTGGGATTTTCTTAACAAAAATACTGGAGTGGTTTGCCATCTCCTTTTCCAGATAGTTTTACATTCCAGTAAGCTGAGGCAAACAGTGTTAAGTGATTTGTGAAGGTATGCACCTAGTAAATATCTGAAGCTGGATTTGAACACAGGAAGATGAATCTTTCTGACTTCAAGCCTAGCACTCTATCCACTGTGCCAATAAGTTACCAAAATTATGACATACTAGAACAAAATTAATACAATCATTTCTGATACAATGGGAAAAAAATCTTAAATTTGGAATCAAAGGTCTTAAAGATTCAAATTTTGGGTCTGCTGATTATCACTTGATTGTAATCTTGGTTAAATAACTGTAATTCTCTAGGTCTATTTCCCCTTCAATAAAATAAAGGGTTTGGACTCAGGTCTGCATTCCCTTCTAATTCTAAATCTCAGTTTCTAAAGATGGGATGCAACTGGAATAAATAGTAAATATTAATACTTTTCATTCAGTATCATAGAAGTGGGCAGATGCTACTGGGATAATAGGCAGAGAACTAGGCTCTACCTCTGATCCTCAAAGTCTGGGTAACCCTGGGCAGAAGCTTAAACTCTCAACACTTTCAGGAAACTTTGTGAGACTAATTTCTAGAAGAGTGTCTGATCTGCATTGGTAGAGAAAATCCCCATACACCAAATCCTGTTCCTTCTTGTCTCCCCCAAAAAGTTATATGTCAATTCAGAAATCTCTGCCTTGAGACCAAAACAATTGTGTCCTTTGCTGGTATCTCTAAGCAATCAGTTGATCAGTGTAGAAAGCATAAAAACACAGACATTTATATAATGAAATAAATATTTTATTGGAAAATAAAGATTTTCTTCCCTAGAATCCCTAAGTTATGGTGATACTTTTGTGTATAAAAATAGCCCCCCTTCCTCATGTACAAGAGGTATGAAAAATGTCTTAAAATATTATTTTTCTTTAAAAATCTTACAGAACAATTTCTTTAAAAGTAGTTGTCTTCTACGTTCATCTCCAGTTCTCCATAAACTCTAATAAAGACACAAAGCAAATTCCTCTCAATTAGATCTTAGCTAACTACTTTTAATAATTGAAATATATTCCTGAGAATTATCTGCCCAAGTTGTATTTTATCCAGATAAAGAAGACTAAGAACTAGTCCTAGAGCTATTCTTAAGCTATCCTAAGAGAGCTTAAAGCTATCCTTAAAGCTATCTAGACTTAGAGCTATTAAATCCTTAGAGCTTAAGATATCCTTAAGCTATACTAAGCTTTTCTTTTCAAGCAAATTTATTCCTAGATAGGTATGTGTGTTTTATAAATGTATGTTTGTGTGTGCATATATAAATATGTATGTGTGTGGTGTGTATGCACAAATGTATACATATATACATAAACATGTATATATAGACATATAGACCTATATTTATATTTTATCAAAATGGCTTGCATGGTAGCCTGGCTATTTAGAGCATGGGTACCTCCAGTTTTAAGGTGTGACTAAATGGGTCATTTGGCCATATTAACCTCAACATTGCCCCATAAGTTATAAACTTAGATCAACTTTTGTTGAATTTGTGTCCATACCATGTTCACTGTCATAATTATAGCAATTATCATCAGATTTCCAAATATACATATTTACTGAGTTCCTAAGCTGGAGTATCTCCTATTACCAGCTTTATACATTTAGAATCATGGCAAAATGCTATAGCAAGAAGGAAAGGAAGGGCAATACTAATTTGTGTTTTGACAAGCACAATTCCAGAAAAGGTAAGGTTCTCACTATTGGCATAGATAGCTAAACATTTTTTATAATATGCTTTAAAATCAGAGCAACAGATTTTATACCATCAAAAAACAAATAAACAAATGTAGTAGTTTCTCTGAGATTAGCCCTAAAATGATAATTATACTTAGAAATATACTCTCTTTTCTGCTTTGACTGTGAAATCTCCTTGTATTCCATACTAGAATCTTTTAAATTCTTTTTTGCTTTGCATTACTTACTCCTCTCAGAAATTTTTTTTTTTACTTTTCACCAGAAATTTCTTCACCCTGGAATCTTGCTCTAGCCCTGGATTTCACACATGAGGAGTATCTTCCATTCTGTACTCTGTTGTAGGGGTTACAGACAATGGGGGAACTCTGGGCCAGGTATAAGACCCTCAGCCAAGAGGAACCTGCTGACAATCTAGTTTGGCTCCCCATCTCAACTAAGGGTTCTGGATCTTCCTGGGAAATTAGGGGGTGGTGACAGCTTCTATTGTAATTGAAACAGAATGATACCAGGTAGAAGAGTGACAATAGGTGGCAAACTACATACAATAGCAAGTTCATATGATCCCACATACGTGTGCAGTATATACTTAGTGCATGCCCAGTGTTGTTTTGGTTATATAATGGTATTACGGTATATAAAAATGAAAGAACTGGGAATAAATGGACTCCATATTTCCATCATCCTCAAGAGTCTTGACTCATCATCCACCACTAAGAAGGCATAATTTAATCATCCTGTCATGGGAGCTCTAGAAAGCATGGTACATTTTGTCACCCCAGTTTAGGGGCTCTAGAAAGCAGGACACAACATTCGTTCCCTCTGATTAGATGACTTCCTAAAACCATCATTTAAGGAGGCCACTCAAGCCATCCAACTCTTTCTACAATGCTCTTTGAACAGGGATTTTCCTCTTCCCTTTCCTTTCCATTTTTCTTTTTTTGGTGTTTCCTTCCCCTGTTAGAATGTAAATTTCTTGTAAATTAAGAGTCTTGCTACTAGTATTTTTATTTCCAATACTTAGCATTGTGATTGGCACATAATGGCTTAATTAATGCTTATTGATTTGATTTGACTTAAGTGCAGAGGATACAAAAACATAAGTTAATATATACAATATAGATAAAAAGTAGATACAAAGGAAAGGTACAAGCAACTAATTGGCAGAGCACTGTTTTTGAGTTATCAGTCATATACAACACTTTGTGACCCTGTTTGGGGTTTTCTTTACAAAAATAAAAGAGAGGCTTGTCACTTCCTTCAATTCATTTTACAGATGAGGAAACTGAAGCAAACAGCAGTAAGTGACTCACCTAGGATCACACAGCTGGTAAAAGTCTGAGGTTTCATTTGAACTCAGGTCCTTCTGACTCCAGAGATTGTACTCTTTCTAATGTGTACTCTTCTGGTGGAATACTACAGGCCTCTTATAGAAGGCTCTTGAGCAGAAATGTGAAAGAAATCAAGACAGAAGTGAGAAGTCAGATCACCTATCCTTTATGAACTCTACTAGAGAACTTTCTTCCAAGCTGACTTTGAACCATTTTCTCTATCTTGGAACACATCTTTTCCCAAGTCTTCCATCTTCTTACACTTAAGGAAACCAGATAGCCCCTATAGCCAATTGCCAAATAGTAGCAAAAATGTCAATTTTATCCTCATAATTCCTCTTCCATCTGTCTTCTTATTTCTATTTATGGGAACAGTCCTCTAATTGAGGCTCTAGGATCCCTCACTTGGGTTGTCTCAACAACTGCCTTTCTGCATTCAGGATCTCCTCTCCATTCTATCTTCCTTTTGGCTATTAAAATGATCTGTCTTAAGCACAATTCCAGACATCTAATTCCTCTGCTCCCTATTGCTTTTAAGATAAAATAAAAAACCCTCCAGTTTGACATTTAAAATCCCCAATAATCTCCAGCCTATCTTCACAGGTGGAATTTACAATACTTCTCTTCATACACTATACATATTAGTCAACTGACTGACTTTATATTCTACATACACAATACTCCATCTTCCACCTTAGCACTTTGTAGGGGTATGTCTACAATGGACTTCCTTGTCATTATCTCTTCCCTGAACCCCTTTATCCCTTCAAGAATCAGCTCAAATATTACCCCATATGAGATCTTTCCTAAGTGCTTCAAGATTTGTATCCTCCCTTTCCAAAATTACTTTGAATTGACTTTGTATATACTTTATATTTACTTCTATATGTACATGTTTATTTTCTTCTATCCCCTGCCCATTTGCACTAAAGAACCTAAGGGCACAGAATGATTTGCTTGTGTCTTTGTGTCTCAAGTGTCTGACATTTCAGAAATGTTCATTGAATTGAAATGTTTGTTCAGGAGAATTCTTGAGGAGGGCAGAGATTAAAAGAGTCTTTCTCATCCCACAGAGGCTGAAATAAATACAAATCCTTCCTTTATCTATGTCAGAGGCTAAATTCACTAGACAGTATCAGAGGAAATGCTGCATCTTTCAAGGCCATAGATTTCTATGCTTGGAGACAAATGTTTAAAATAAGATTCTAAAAAAAAACGACACTTTTAAAGCTGTGTCATTCCAAATAAACTGACATAATATTGACTTCAGTTAGTGAACTAGTTGGCTGATGACATGATCTAATGGGAAAAGAGTGTCAGACAGAAAGGATCATGAGCTAATGAAATGATCAGTCTGGTTGGAATAGGGGTATTATGTTTGAAAATAGTGGGAGATGAAGCCAGATAGTCAGGGAAGTTTCGGGATAATGGAAGCACAGTGTCATTATAGTTAGAAAATTCTGGGTTCAAATGCTACTTTTTGCTTTCATCTACCTGGATGACCCTGAGCAAGTCCTTTAATATCTCCAACCCTCAGTTTCATCATCAGTCAAATGGGAATAATGAGTTGGTTATTGCCTATCTCACCAGGTTGTTTCTTGATTTAAATGAGATATTTGTAAACTACTATAGAAAACTATATAGGCAATAGTTTAATGTAATGGAAAAAGCACTGACTCTGAGAGCCTGGATTTCAGTCATACGTTTGACATGTCCTCCCTGTGTAACTAGGGCAAATCACTTAATCTACCTGGGCCTCAGTTGCCTCATCTTTAAAATGAGGGCTTTAGCCTAAATGACCTCTGGGGCTACTTTGAAATCTAAATCTATGCTCCTATGAATAAAAGAGAAAATGTAGATAATATTTGAGTAGTATATAAGGCTTTGACTGGAGATTTTTCACTTTTATTATCTAGTCAGTGGGAACCACTAAAGGTCATTGAGAAAAGGAGAGATGCAGTGAAATTAGTATGTTAGGAAGAAGAATCTGGCATCAGTAAATAGGATGGAATTAGAGTTGGGAGAAAGAAATTCAAGACAGACACTACTTAGAAAGGAATATATTTTTGGATTTAACATATATTTTAACATGTTTAACATAGATTACTTGTCATCTAGGGGAGAAAGTGAGGAAAAGGAGGGAAAATTTGGAACACAAGGCTATGCAAGGGTCAATGTTGAAAAATTATCCATGCATATGTTTTGATGATAAAAAGCTTTAATAAAAAAGGAATATATTGCAATTGTAAGGATATTCTGTATGTAGCATTAAAATGAGAAGTATTTTAAAGTCATATTATCAAGAGTGATATTGGTGAAGAAAAATTCGATGATGATTCTGAGTTTTCAAATGTCAAACTGACAGAATAGCACTGATTGTAATATACAATGAATGATGACAAGTTGATTGTATGGAATAGTTAATGAGATGGATTGACCCTATTACATTTTCAGTGAATATGCAAGTGGGAAAATACTGTAAGAAGCTTAATGAATCAAATTTCATGTAAAAGATATGGAAGTTATGAGCAGGGTCATATCTAAGGGGGCTCAGGTTGTTGTTGTAGTCTTCAAGTAGTTTCATTTGAATCACAATGGTCTTGGTTGAGGGATGCTGGATTAAAGGTGGGGAGGGCCAATTCCATTTGCTTTGTCTTGAAGATGAAGAAGCTTCTGGTCTGTACTTTGTTGTTCATTAATACCAACAGAACTATCTCCTTCTCTTCCAGCTGCTTCCATACTTCAGTGTCTAGCCAGGAAGTTACTGATTATTACAATAAAAAAACCCATTAAGAATAAAGGACTCTGTTTACTGTAACTAATGGGGAACTCTGATCTTAGAAAAACAAGTAACAGAAGTGGAGTCATTTCTCCAGACTCTAGCATTACCTTTTAACATGATCTCAGCAAATGGTAATGATTTGCAACAAATTAGCATCTAATATATTTATAAAAGTTTGATTAGGTATTTTCTCTGACCTTAAGGAGATAAAGGTCTGATCATGAAGGAGATGAGCAAACACAGGAATCATAAATACAAAGAGCATAATAAAAAACAAGAGACAATCTTAATATATTTATTTGGGATGTCGTTAGATAAGACATTCAAATAACAGAAATAAATAGTTATAAACTTGAGAGCAGGGACTGTTCATTGTATCTTCAATTCCAGTGCTTAAACCAGTGCCATTTTTTACATGATTTATTATTGTACTGGTATAAGGACTTTCTGCGAGTAAATTCCCATTACCAATATATATTGGCACCTATTTTTCAATAGATAAGTTTAAGAGGGGGTCTTGGCAACACTGAGAGGCTAAGTGGTTTGCTATGGGTCACACATTAAGTGTCTGTCAGAAATAATACTTGAACTCAGATATTGAAACTGAGCGAGGTTATTTCTCACATAGTAGATTCATAATTAATGCTTGTTGAATTGAATTGCAAATATAGAAATATATCATATCTCTAGAGAAGAATTCGGGTCTAAGTTTAAGAAGCCTAGAAAAATCCATATGAACAAAGGAGAATGGTTAACTGCTCTAAATGAAGGAGACAACTTGTCTTAAAAACTTGGAGATAAGAGAAGTCTAGCTTGAGTGCTCTTTCTAGGAGAAGCCTAGCTATTGAAGAACAGAGTTAAGTTGAGTGGCAGAGTGATGAAGTGTCCTTGAAACACATTCACAGGGGACTCACATT
Source organism: Sarcophilus harrisii (assembly GCF_902635505.1). Lineage (NCBI taxonomy): Eukaryota > Metazoa > Chordata > Mammalia > Dasyuromorphia > Dasyuridae > Sarcophilus > Sarcophilus harrisii. Next base: position 145,118,840 of record NC_045429.1, read on the forward strand.
GATTGGATTGATCAGAGGAGTTTGGTGAAGTTATGATATGGCTAAATTATGGTGGTTAGTGATTTACTTGGACTGAAGTAAGTAGAATGGTTTGCAAAGGACATAGGGGATAGCTGCAAAATTCTGTGATGATGAGAAATCTGGACATGGACAGAAATTACATAATAATTGAAACAAGGAAAGTCTCTAGAAGAGTTTATGTAGTCAAAAAATAGTATAGAGCCAAGTATAAAACATTAGAGGATTTCCTCAGGGATCAGAATAAAATAATTTTCTAAATGGGATGTTCCTTGCCTATTCTGTATTATGTACTTGAAGGTTTTTACAGGGAAAAGAAACTTTTTCTAGAATATAAGTATAGTATATATTTATACAGTCATATATATGCATATATATATATATATATATATATCATTGCTATTATTCAGTCATTTCAGTTATGTATGACTCTTTGTGACCTCTTTTGGAGGGTTTTCTTGTTAAAGATACTGGGGTGGTTTTCTTCTTATTTTTTTTCCAGCTTATTTTACAGATGATGAATCAAGGCAAACAAGATTAAATGACCTTTTAGAGTCACATATCTAGCAAGTGTCTGAGCCCAGATTTGAACTCATGAAGATGAGTTTTTCTGATTCAAAGTCCAGTGCTCCATTCACTGCATCATTGAGCTACACATGCATATATGTAGATACATATGTATATATATTGTACATACATGTATACATTATCAATATATGATATACATATACCTACATATATACCTATCTGTATCTATATATACCCTTAATCAAATGTAAAAGAAGTTCAGGGCAGATGTGGTTTACATAATAGAATTTTTCACTGAATCAACCCAATTGCTGCTTTCCTCATCTAAAATATCATCCCTGATCTAAAAAAATCCTTCTGTACCATGGAAAATAGCACCCATTTAAAAAATACAGATGTAGTATCAGCACAATCCAAAAGGGCAAACTGTAAAGTCTAATGCTGGTCATATTTCACAAAAATAGATGCCGTAAATATAGTGGTTAGAATAGAATAGGGCAAGAGCAGATGATGCAATGACTATAAAATAACCCAGGAGAATACAAATGAGCTCACTTCTCATCATCCTAACCCCAACAATCTAACAGCTGTGTGCCTCCTCATCCCTATCCTCATCCACCAACTCTCTGGCTCCTTCTTATTCCCCATCACTCTGGTTACTTTGAGCCTCATGCCAATGATTAATCACTTCTAACAGACTCTTCAGACTACCAGTCTTTGCCATTACATCCTCGGTGCAGATTAATGCTTCTCCAGAACAATAACACTGCTTTGGGGGATGATTTTTGCCTGCTAATAATAGATCAGGCATGCAACTCCACACCCCCCAACTATGCTCTTATGTCAGTAAAACAAGGAGATGGAAAGGGAGCTGCTTTTTTTTTAATGCAAAGTTCACATAATATAAATTAAATGAATACCATTTTTAATCATCACTCTCAGAAAGATGCCTCCTTTGTGGTTTGTAAATTTTTTTCAGAATCTTATCATCTTGGTCAAAAATGTAAATGGACATGCTCTTGTCATAAAATGAGGAGCTGCTGTAAGGTGGTGTGGGAGGAATTTAACCAGCTTATAAATGTTAAAATGCAAAAGCAAAGAGAGTCCTGTTATTCATCTTCTCGGCAATATTCAGACATTCATGAAATTGAAAGTTAATGTACCAGGGACTTTCATTATCTGACCCATTCCATCCTATCTATTAGATTCTCATAGTACTGGAGACAGAGGACCAATATGTCACCAACACAAGACTGGAAAGGTCAGAAAAACCAAGCATCAATAAAGCACCACTTCTGTATTAAATTCCTCAGTACTTGGTCGAAAGGACATTTCATGAACTAAGAATATTTATAAATATAACACTTATAGCTAAGAAGCATGTAACTGGGAGGATTTCATGATTTATGGGAAAACTAAACACTTTTTAATAGTTCAATTAATGTTTGTATTAAATATAATTCTTCTTTTAAACCCTCAACCCTAAAAAAGAACATTGTATTTTAACCACTGCAAAGTTTATTTTAGTAAAGTTTATTAGTACTTTACATGGTAAGATGTCATGTTTAAATTACATTTACTCCCTTCCCTATCTGTTCAGTGAGACATTATGTATGTTTTCATATCAGTGTGTTTTACATTTTTATAGATTTTCAAATATATATGACATGTTTGTATTCTTCTAATTGACGCAATGAAACCTCCTTAGTAGTTTCCTGTAGGAAACTTAGTAGAACTATCAAGTGTTTGTCCGGGGTTATAGCCAGAAAATTTCTAAAGTTAGCTTTGAATCTGCTCTTCCTTACTCCACCTTCAGCACTCTATACATTGTTCTATACTATGACAGTGTTTTGTGTCAGCAGGAGAAAATTTAGTTAAAGAGAGGATAAAGGACTTATTTCTTGGCTCTAACTCTCTATTAGTATCCCAAGAAAGAGATATACTAGCTTAAAGAGAAGCTTCCACTAATATTGAAGTTGGAAGGAAACCCATTTAATCCAAAGTACTCATTTTATTGTTGGGAAAACTGAGGCCTAATGTATTTAATAAATTTCCCTAAGAAATAAAGAATGAAGTAATGGCCACAAAAGGAAGAACAGAGTCAGAATTTGAATTTAGATTCTCTAATCCAAATGCAAATTGAAATTAGAAATATAATATTTCTATTCTATTATCCAAAGGATGACTCATAGGAACTGTCATATACATAGTAGAACATCCAATTTTAGGGGACATAGGCTTATGTGGTGCCCTTAGCTTAATCTTGGGCAAGTCTCCAAACTACTGAAAGAAATAATGGTGTGACAAAAAGAGTCTAAGAGATATGATTTCAGTCACAACTCAAAGAACTAGATGAGGTCGGCCTCATCTAGTTCTTTGAGTTGTGACTCAAACCTAACTTAACTGTCTCATTTTATAGGAAAGGTCCAAATTATGTTACTTACTCAAGGTGACAAAGGGAGTAAGCATTAGAGGCAGGATTTGAAACTAGATCTTTGGATATCAACATCTAAGACTTTTCTATGACAAGTCATGTAATTGTGGCTTTGTATCCTTTTCTAGAAAACATCCCATATCTACATCTTCCTAAAATAATGATATGTTATCTTCCTTGGTTTTATTCTCTATAAACATTCTAGTTTTAATCTGCAGTCATTCAGTTTTATCATCCTTCATGCTCCTGGATTAGAAACTAATTCTATTTACCTATAGTCAGCATCCTGACTTGGCACTTTCCTACTTTTTCTGGATTTATTCTCCATAGAGTATATCTGCTAAACTGATATAAGTGCTCTGCCTTATTCTTTTTTTTTCTTGAACTTTAGCTATATAAAAGGTTTTTTACCAAACTTTCCTCCTTTTAATTATTTTATTTTGAAAGTATTGCAACCAATAATTCATTTACCCCAAATTTTGATTGATTTGATATAATCCTAAAGTTTTGAATCGTTTAATTTAAATATAAATGTATACACACATATGTATATGTCTACAGCAAGTGGTGGTTGATCATTTTTTGTCATTTCTTACTAATTATTACTATTTACTATGTATATAATATTGTAATTTTTACTATTACTATTATAATTGTTTTACAATTAACTCTACCTTGAATATTTTAGTATCAGCAACATTCTTTTATCTTTTAATATCAATTAATAATTAATGATAATATAGTCACTGATGAAGTTATCCCTACTTCTATAGTTTATTGCATTTAAATGTACTATACATACATGCATAAATATATTTATATTAGGGATAAAAGTATAATTAACTAATAGAGTGAGAAGTAGGATTAGAGAATTAGGGATAGATTTAGGATAAGAACAGGGATAATGACACGGATTGTATTTTGTTTTTGTTTTTTGTTTCTTGGGTTAGTTTTACAGAAATGAATTGTAAAGGAAATTCCTTGCCATAAAGAAAAGCAATAGGGAGGAATTGATCAGAATTAAGGACATAAATAAATTTAGGTAAAAAATGTATATATAAGTAATACAAAAATAGATTTTGGTAAAAAGATAAGAAATTTAGAATTAGAAAAAAAAAATTGCTTCAAATTTGTGAACTGTATTTTTAACCTTAAAAAACCTAGATAATGATTTCAGGTAAGAAAGAAAATGGTCTGTAAAACTATATTTCCATTGGAAAAAAGTAAAACAATTTTCCATTGGTTATGGATTTCAAATGTCAGGCAATAGGATTCCCTTCCAAAATTTTATAGGGCACAAAGATATCAGAACACTTGAGAAAATATCATGAGTGAAAATTTGCCTTCATATATACAAAGTGCCTGGAAATATCCCATTCTATCAAAAAGCATAAGAAGAACTAGAGAGGATTTGCCATGTTCCACCTTAGAGCCATCAATAGAATTGGTGATTCCAGCAAAACTGGAACATTTTGAAAAGTTTTGGCCAATAAAGAGGAAACAATTTCTATTTTAGTTTTATGTCATATTTTTCTTCATCTCTCTTTCTCCTTTTCTCTTCCATCATGAGCCTTTTTAGTTTGACTTCATAGAAACATAGGTCCAATTTATATCATTGTTCTTATGGAAACTGCCCACTGCAATTTTTTCCCCTCAATGTCATGTCTTTGTGTAACCACCTGACCAATATAGGTGGGTGCCCGCAGGAGACATACATATATAAAGGCCTTATATAAAGGATTAACATACTGTATTGAACCTTAAAAAGAAAAGAAAATCTCTCCTTGACTAATTTTCCAGGAAAGCTACAGAAATATTAAGATAAAATTAACTAAATTGTGTTAATCTAGAAATATCTACTGTTTCCCTTGGTTGCTTATTGGGCTGTTTTGATATTTACCATACATCTCCCCTTCTCTTTATTTTCTTGGCTAATCCTCTCCTTTCTGTTCGCAAAATGTCTTTATTTTTTTCTAAAAGCAAAATACTTTTATATTATTAAAGGGGCTGCTCTATTTAATTTGCCACCTGAATTATACTCAAAGCTTTGTTACATTTCCTGAGCAAAACAATACCCTCCTGTTTTTCTAGCTCTCAAATACTTTTTAGAATAATCTAAGTAATATTCTTTCAAGGCAAACATCCAACCCAAAATGTTTCAATAATAGACTACCAATCTACCCACTGCAATTTCATTGAATTATAGAAAGATTTTTAAAAATCCTCAGAAAATTTTATCGAATAATATGATCTAATAATATGCTTATGGTCTGAGAAATTAGAAAGTCACCTCTTAGTAGTCTCTGAACCATAAAATGAAGTGTTTTTGGAAGCCAAAAAGGAAGTGGTAATGGTCATTCTAGCCAGACATGCTCTATTAAAAACAATAAGGATTTTTTAAGACCCTCGGGAGACTGGTCCATAAGATTCTTAAAAAGCACTGTCCATTAAATCGTGAAGCCCCACTGAAGAAGCTCAGCCTTCCCATTAAATACCAGGCTCTAGTCACTGAGAGGATAGATAATTTCTCCCCAGGAAGCTGTCAACTTATCAAGTTTAAGTCCTTAGAATCTTTCTCAAAAAGTTTATAATTGTCCCCTAGTTTTTCTCCCAGCCAGTCCTGGGGATGGGGATATTGCAATAGATTTTTAAAAAAATAACTGCAATATAATATTGCTGTGTTTTTCAATCTTTACAGGTAACAGTGAGTGTTAAATTCAAATATTATCTGGAGGTCTTGACAGAGGACTTTGGAAAGGACTTATTCTATTGATAACTCAGAATCCAATAAGGATTGTATGGAATGGTGGTGGGAATCAGGAGAAAAAAATCAGAAAAAAAAGGAAATATTAATTTTAGAAAGCTCTTGTTAAAAAACAAAACAAAACAAAACAACAACAACAACAAAACACTGTCTATTCCATTCCCATCACTCATGCATCCTGAAATTGATTTTGGGTCTTTGGCAATTCAGTATGTATAGAAAGTAGATTATACTGTCATGGATCTATAGCTGGAAGGGACTTCAGGGTGATACTACTCATTTTGAGGAAACTGAGATTCAAGTGACTTGCCTAGAGTCACATAGGAAGTTGTATGAGAAGCAGCATTTAAACCTGGTCTCTGTGACAACAGAGATAGGGCCTTTTCATTTAGCAAATATTTATTAATAAGCACTTGCTTTGAGCTAAGCACTCAATTGGATGCCAGAGGGAAGAAATAAAAGTGTGTCCATGATCCATGTGACCTATATGTTAATTAAATTTGATAAGATAGGCAAAGAATCCTTAATTCTCTGGGAAACTAGCCAGTAAGTTTCCATGAAAGTTCTAGTATTTTAGAAAAGGAAAAAAGAAGATAGAAAGAAAAGATTAATATTTCCACTGTTTTCACATTGTTTTCTTGTGCTTTCCCTTTTGTGCTGAGCATTGTTTTATTAAACTTGACTATGAGGGAATGTATGTTATAGGGAGAAGAATGATGGTTTTGGAATCAGAGGACATGGATTCAAACCTGGGGTGTTCTGGAGCTATCTAGGAAATTTTCAATGTAACACTAATACCTCAGGAATTGGCAAAGGATACAAATCAGGACTTGAATGATTCCTTTCTTGATTCTTTAGACTTAAGAAAGTGATTGGAAAATGTTAATAATGCAGATGAGACTGAAAAGTGTGTTTATGTTTTGAGAGAGATGGTTGTTAAATATTTACCAGACTTCCAATATGTATACTTGTCAAAAAGATTATTTTATGGAGAACTCATACAGGGTAAACACTTACAAAATGGTCAGAAAAAATGATACAAGAACACTCACAAGTTCTCTCTTAAGAACTTTAGAATCGATTATATAACATGGTAGATACTGGTACAGGACCACCCAGCATAGTATCATGCTCTATGAGTGAGGCAGAATTAAATTAGCTCAGAGAAAATGTGTGATGCAAAAAGTTAGAGTCCACTTCAAATGTTCATAAGGACTATTTGTATCTGACATGCGGCAAAGCATTTTGAGCTCATACTGGTCTGATCAGCCAGTTGGACATTCTGTAACTCAACTCTTACATAGTGATGTCTTTGGTCCTTTTCTAGAAGGAAGGACAATGACAAATCAGATTTCCAATCTAGATTGACAATTACTTACTTATATAAACCTGAGAAATCACAATCTCTCTAATCCTCATCTGCAAAATGAGGGGGCACTACTAGCTAAACTTGAAGATCCCTTTAGCTGAAAAATCTGATCTCATGCATCATGTTGGTGAACAGAAAGGTTTCATTCTCATTCTTATTCTCTTTCTATCTCTGCCTCTCTCTCTATCTCTGTCTCTATGTCTGTTTCTTTCTCTATCACTCTGCTTCTCTGTGTCTCTATTGCTGATTCTGTGTCTCTATCTCGATCTCTCTGTCTTAGTTTCTTTCTCTGTCTCTCAGTCTCTGTTTCTATCTCTAGGTTTCTTTGTCTCTCTGTCTCTATCTCTATCTTTCTCTGACTTTGTCTCTGTCTCTCTGCCTAAAGCTTTAACTGAGTAAGAGCATGCCAGTTGTTGTTGTTTTATACATATTTATAGCTCTGTTTTATTGCTTGAAGCTGTCTCAGTGTATCCTGAAAGTATTTCTTCTATCCACCATACTTCACTGTCTTAACAGTTGCTCAGGTATCCTGCCATCATTCATTCTGCACATACTTAGTTATGTTGCATTGAGAATGATGCTTTTTAGTTGGTGATCCAACTCTTTTTTCTAGAAGACCTTGGAGGCAGCCTATTTAAACTTTTAAAAAATACCAACTAGGAGGGGAGGAGAGAAAAGAGGAAAGAGAAAAACAAGGTTCTCCCCCAAGATAAACTTGAGAAATGCTCACTTTGATTCATCAGGAAAAGAAAAGGAATGGAAAAAAAAGGAAATAAAGGCATATTGGAGAGGAAACCCAGAGGAGGACAAAGTATGCAGAAGGAGATGATTACAGAATTATAATAAAGTGATGGACACATATGATTGACCACAAGATGCTTTGGAGGAAACAGATGATGAAGCTGTCCAATAACTGGGTGTAGTCAACTCTGCAAGAAATAGAAAAGGCTGACTAAGACTAGACATAGAATCCAACACTGCTTTACTCCACTGGTGAATAAAATTAGTTCACACAGGCAATCATTCACTCTGATGCAATTGAGCAAGCATACTTCTCTATGACTGTCTCACTGCTTGCTCATGCCAGCTGGCACATGCCCAGTTATATTGTTCCCTCCATTGTCCCCTATACCCTTTACTGTCAAATTAAGTCTCCTCTTTTCTTTGATTTTAAACTGCTCAAAATGTTACATCTCTAAGCATTATTTCCAAGCTAATAGTCCCAGGTCAGATGTTAATACTGCGTCTATTAAACTTCAACTTAGAAAAAAATATTTGGAGGGGGAACAATTTTGTACTTAAAAAGATCATTTGTATTCACATGAATTAAAAATGTGGATTCATTTAATATTTCACTATTTAAATTACTCAAAATATGTGTTAATGAATGAAATTAATATAGTTCTTAATCATCTACTCATTGCAAGGCATCAAGGCAACCAGTTGGTACAGTAGATAGACTTGGAATCAGGCAATCTCATCTTCATGAATTCAAATTCAGCCTCAGATAGTAGCTATGTGACCCTGGTTAAGTCTCTTAACCCTGTTTGCCTCAGTTTTTTTATCTGTAAAATTAATTTGAAAAGAAAATGGCAAACCACTCCAATATCTTTGCCAAGAAAAACCCAAATGGGCTCACAGTAAAACATGACTAAAAAACGACTGAAGTATAATAACAATGGGTAAAGCATTATGTTAGGAGCTGAGGATCCAAGATGAATAAGATACAAACCATGCACTCAAGGAATTTATTATGTAATTAGGGATAATTAGATGGGAATAGCTTTTCTCAGAAGTTTATCAGGTTCATGATTTTCCAAAAAAGAAATGTCATACCCCATAGAGTTTGCTTAGCATCAGGCCAGGTCCTCTTTCAATAACATCATTTTTTGCATAGGCCAGTATTGAAAACAATTTTTACAAGAAATTGTAAAAAATAAAATACTATTATGTGGAAAAATAAATATTTTACAAATATTAAAAAAAACCCTGCCATGTCTTTGCTTGCTATGGTCACCATAGAAAAATAAAAATACAGAAATATTTTTTCACTAATTCACATATCTTAGCTGTGCCCTTAAGTTGTAAAATCATGTCTTTACACAAAAGACAAACAGGTATATAGGAAGTGGATCACACAAAAGACTGTGCCATAGCTACCATAGATGACCAGCAAGCTAGTATTGTAGTGGGTTAGTACTTTCACTTTACTGTCCTCAGAAAACTCTACTCCAAATGATATTAGATCCCATATTTTCCAATGTTCTGGTTGTCCCTGTCTTTACCTAGTATACCCTTAGCTCAATCAGTCATTCATTCTTGACCAAGTCCTCTATGAAACCTCATGCCCACTTACCAAGGTATTGACTTTAACAGTTCCAGTTTGGTCTAAACCAATGAAAGGCAATGTTCTAGTTGGTCATCTAATAGTAAGGTCTCAGGAAAGCTATCAAAGCTTGAGTCCCAATCTGCCTTTCCTGACCTACAGTTTTAACAGACATGCTTAAGAGATTGAGATGGTGATAATCCAGAATTTCTTAATCCTTCATGGCCATCTGGCTTCTCTATTCTTGTTATTACCTTTAGAGTATCTCTGCTTCAATTTGGTTTAAGCATATAATTTAGACTAGAAAAAGAAGAAACAGTACAGAGTGCAATGGTAAGGCCTGTGGAAGATATGAAGTAGCATAAGGGAGAGACAGAAGACATGTTCTCCTATTAAGGTAACTCTCAAAAAAGAGAATTGTCCAAGTACCCAAAAAGTATCCATACTACATCTGAGGCATGAGTTCACAAGTAGAAATCACAGTAGTCAGTTATAAAAATCATCATGAACTTGAACAGAATCCTGGAGGACAAATAGCATGTGAAGAGGCAGAGAACTATGTAAATAAGGATAGGAATTGGTGAAAGGCAAGAAAGGTTTTCACTAAAATGAGTTAATGAATAGTAGTAATAAGGCATCAGACTCAAAATAGTCTAGAACAGGGATTGTTAACACTTTTAATGCCATACTTCCCTTTGATCCCATTTTTAATGCACATAGCCTTTTGGGAAAGCCTATGGAACCTTTTAAAAATAATGTTTTTAAATGCATTAAATAAAATATATAAGATTACAAAAGAAACCAATAATAGTAACATACAATTATCAAAATGGGTTCATGAATGTAGAGAGCTTATGAATCTCAAATTTATGAGCTCCCTGAAATTCATATACAGATCCTATGAACCTCTTATTAAGAATCCTTGGACTATGGTAAGACTGTGGTACTCTTGAAAAGTTTGGGAAATTTTACTTTAATACTGAAAATAATGGTAAGTCACTGAAAGTTGGTGAGCAGAGTGGTAATTTGATGAAAGTGGCTCTCAGTAGGATTCATCTTCTTGTTACAATCTGAGCATAGATGTAAGAAAGAAAGAAATTTGAAAAAAGAGAGTGAATCATTAGGCAATTGCAAAAGTGGAGGTATGATGTGATTGGAGCTTATCTTGATATAGATGTAGTATATAGACATGAATAAGGGAAAAATCTCAGATCTGGTATGCTAAATAGTTGGATTTTAAAATAAAATTTGTATTGGTTATTATTGTTATTACTTATTAATACTATTACCATTATTTTCATAAGGCAATTGGGGTGACTAGTCCAAGGTCACACAGGTATTAGGTGTCAAGGGTTTGAGGCCAAATTTATACTCAAAGCTTCCTGACTCCAGTGCCAGTGCTCTATCCACTAGACCAATTAGCTGTCCCTCTTGTGTCTTATTTAAAACATAAGCCAATTCAACTGAACAACTGATATTTTACTTTTTCTTAACAGTAGTCCAAAAAGAGAGAGAGGGATGCAGGGAGGGAGAGAGGGAAGAAGGGAGAGAGAGGGAGAGAGAGAGAGAGAGAGAGAGAGAGAGAATGTGTGTATGTGTATTTTACCAGTTATGCCTAAATCTTTATTCCTAACACATGAGTCAGAGGGCAAAGTACTGTGTTTATAAAATGTACATAACACTGCTCTTGGATAATGCTCTAGTACATGGCTTATGATTCCCTGAATAAAGTACTTTCTGAAGGTTAGAAGAGACAAAATAAAGGGAAAAATGAAAAAAAAAAGAACTTGGCTTGGTGAGGGTAGCTGTTTAACATGCTTTCTGTTACTATTCTCAGGGACTGTTATTATGGTTTAATTAGATCTTCCTGCCAAAATTCATTACAGAAAAACCTGGCATAGTGAAGAAATAATAAACTCAGTTCATTCATAACTTATTAATTATTTTACTCTTAAGCAACTGGAATGAAATTTCTTCCTTTCTCCAGGGAAGATGGAGAGGAGAAATATAAAAGCAGTAAAAAAGAGAAGGGTAGATGCTTTAAATCACTTTTGAAAGTAGAGAGGCTATAAATAAATTAGTTCATTAAAAATAAAAAGGATGCAACAATAAAGTTAACATGACTTTTAAAATGGTGACTGTTCAACATCACTTTTCTAAGTCCTGTTATCCATTCATATGTTCAAGAAGAATAGTAGCTAAAAGAGAAATAGGTTCACACATTATCACTTCTATTTTACAGAAGAAAATCAATAATTATCCATACTCAAAGAGCTATTAAATATCATTATTGTTATCATTACCATCATTATTTGATAGTCCTCTGAATACTTCAATTATCACAGTCAATTATCACAGTCCTTCTAAATCTTCTCCTAAAATCTCAATTTCCTTCAAATGGTCTGTCTCAAATGAACTTTGGGTCCTTAACAATCTTAGTTGTCTTATTCTACTGTCCTGCCCTTTTCTTCATCCTTTTTCTTCCATCTTCTTCTTTAGCAAGGTATATGCAGTGCATATATCTTATCACATTCCCAGAGAGTTTTGAACTTACAAATGTTTATTGTAAAATTTGATAGCCAGAATTGAAGGTATTCCTCTGTGAGATCTTACCGGGATAAATTACAGTGAGATGATCACCTCCTTATACCTAAAAGTTGTGTCTTTCAATAAAACTTGATATTAAATTTGTTTGGGAGGGGCTGTGCTGTCTCAATAATGATTTATTTTAATCTTACAATCCATTATAATGCCCATATCTTCATCTTCAAAAAAAAATACCCATCAGATTGCTTTCTGTCTCAGGGTGGGGGAGGCAGAAAAAGAGAGAAAAAATATGGAAAACAAGGTTTTGTGAAGGTGAATGTTGAAAAATATATTTATGTGTATTTGGAAAAATAAAATATCATTTAAGATAAAAAATAAATAATTAAGCATGATTCCCTTATCTTATACTTGTGAGACTGATTTTTGAACCAGAGTATAAAATTTTATATTTATCCTTATGAAATTTCATCATATTAGATTCTAACATTCTAACCTACTTAAATCTTAATTTTGGATCCTGATTTTGTCATCCATGGTTTTCTATCCTTCCTAACATTGTGACATGTCCTTATTAACTTTATTCAAGTTATTCATTAAAAAACATTAAAAAGAATCAGGTAAAATCCAGATTCTGTGGGGCCTCCAGCATAGCTCCACATTAAAGACCTTGATCCAAGGTTAAATTACTGACTGCCTCTCTTTTTTCAGAGATATTCAACCAATTCCATATCTATCACACTATCAATTAGCTCATATATATCTATTCTGTCCACCAGAATAGCATGAGAGACTTTATTTACTATTTTGCTAAAATATAAGTAAAGCAAAATTCTATTATATTTCCTTGATCTACCAGTCTAGTAATTTTATCAGAAAAGGATATGAAGTTATCTGTCCTGACCTGTCCTTAATAAAACCAAGCATCTTTGTTACTATTTCGAATATGCATTAACTGTTCCTCTAATACTATAGCCAATAATTTTACTTAAAATTGAATTCAAATAAATTGGCCTATGATTTCCAGACTCCATTCTTCCCATTTTTAAAAAATGGAGATATTTGTCCTTCTGTAGCACCATGGAGCTCCCTTGGACCACATTCTCCAATGACCTTCCAAGAATTCTGACTATAGTGCAATCATCTCCCTCTACATTTTTTTTAGGATTAAGGCCTGATGATTTGAATTCTTCAAGGGGAGCTGGAAGCAAATAAGTATTGCCTTTTTTCTACCATTTTAATTTCCTGACAATTCTTTTTTCATGTCCTTTCTAGTTCAAAGATGATTCTCCTTGGCAAAGCAAAGAGAAATAAAATTATAGTTTTGCTCTCTCTCCATCATCACATCTTTCATCCTTTTGTTTTCTCCAATATATATAAAATATAGGGAAACTGTAAAAATCAACTCTGGTATCTAGGAGGGCAGATCATACTAGAATAGACTAAATACTCATATTGCTATTATTGTTGACTCTTTTCAAATATGTCTGACTCTGTGAACCCATTCAAAGTTTTCTTGGCAAAGTTGCTGGAGTAGCTTACCATTTCCTTTTATAGATGAGGAAACTGTGACAAACAGGGTTAAGTGATTTTCCCAGGATCACACAGATAGTAAGTGTCTAAGGTTGGATTTTAGCTTAAGAAGATGTCCTGAACTTCAGGCCCTGGTACTCTATCCATTGTACTATCTAGGATTCCTGAACACTCACATTTGGTGTAGGAATAAATGAATGAATAAAATAAGTCTTAGATTATAATCAGGAGACACATGTTTGTTTCTAGCTTTATTACTTAGAAGAAATGTTGGGTCAAGAAACTCAAAGTACTTTAAATGCATTATCTCTTTTGATCCTCACAAGTCAGTGAGATGGGCACTATTATTGTCTTTATTATCTAGAGAAGAAGATTAAATATAAGAGATTATGACTTTCTGAGAATTTAGCCTATAGTAAATGCCTGAGGGGGAATAGATGGTACAGTGGATAGAGTACCCAATCTGTAGTCAAGAAGACCTGAGTTCAAATGTGTTCTTAAATACTAGTTGTATGATCCTGGGAAAATCACTTAACCCTTTTTGCCTCACTTTCCTCATCTGTAAATTGAGCTCAAGAAAATGGCAAACTATTACAGTATTTAACAAAACCCAAATGAGTCATAAAGAATCAGATTCAACTGGAATTTCAGAACCACAATGAAGTGTCTAAGGACAGATTGTGAATGAATACTGCCTCCTCTTTTTGTTCCTTTGTGTCTTCTATCTTATTTCCTGGAAAGGTAAATAGCATGCTACTTAGGAAACACATGGGCAATATTCTTCTTTCTCAGGAGAGCAAGCTACATTAATAATTCCTCTTATCTTTCTAGAAGTTTTGGTGCTCATAATCTCAAGCTTTGGAATCATCAAATTTGGCAATTCAATGAACTTTTTCATTTTTTTCATAAAGGGTAGATTCAATGAACTTTTTTTTAATTTAGCAATACAATGAACTTTTTCCTCCACTCCCCCAATTTAGCCCCTAGTTCCAAACTGCTTTACTTCACAACTTGATTTGTCTTCTGCACAGAAAGAAGCAAAACCAAAATTCCAGGGAACAAGGTGATCTGTCAATTTTCTTTTATAGGTCACAGAGAGTGCTGAGTCTCGGTCAGCCAGTTGCCAGGATATCCCTGGTTTCCTTCAGCAAGCCTTCAGTGGGCACTCCCACACTTACAAAATGAGATGATCCTAAGATACTTCCAAAGATTTGTCCCTTATATTCTCATTAAGGTAACTGGGGAACTGATAAAACTGATCCAGAACTACTCCAATTGATCCCTAGTATTTGTATTGTGAATTTGATTTAAGCAGACATCAACTTGGCTGAACCCAACTTTATACATCTAAGCAATAATTTTACTTGACTAGACCAATCACCATTTGCACTCGAATCTATCACAAATGTATTTACTAATCCTAATACCTTTGATCCATCTCATTTTCCTTTAAATTCCTTCATCTTGGTCAAAAAGGGTGATCCAATTATGTCTCCTGTAATTTAGTATTGTGTTGGCTTCTGAATCTTTCAATACCCTTGCCAACTGAAAATGATTGGTATTAGAAATAACCCTCAATGACTCCTCTTCAGACTGCTCACAGAATCTGGGGATGACCCAAAGATAACTGTCCAATGTTCAAAAATCTGTGAAGACAGCACAAAATGTGCCCACATCCCTGGTAGCAAAAAGAACATATTTTCTCTTGTATGGAATAAATGTAAAAGCTGATAATATTATGATAAAATAATGAGAGCCTAAAATTATTTATCACTGAGCAATCACAACCTTTTTGTTGCTTGAGTGATCTAAGATATGACATAATGACACCAATGGATAACTTGAGAAGAAGGACCATGGGTCATTTTAATCTGGGAGCTGTGATTTCATTTTTTTATTAGGGTTAAAGTTATTTTAAAAGGTGAAGATGTTAGAGAGTGTATCAAAAGAAAAACTGAAAGCTAATTTTTAACCTTTGCCTACCGTGCTCTTATATATTGGAACTCATGACCTCTTTCAAAACAATGTGTGAATTAAGGAAAAAAATCATTAGCAGGTTTTTTGTAACTTTAGAGGCTCTAAAGCTGAATGTCACCCTTTGAAAAGAAAAATGTTGGACAGAGATTGGAACTATTAGTGACATACCTTTTGCTTACAATACAGCATAATCAAGAAATTATCTGGTAATGATGGCCCTTGACAATTATTTCTGCAGACTTGAGATTAGGCGAGAGTCAGGAAGGAAGGGGCTATGCAGAGATTGGAGACTAAAAACTGCTATCATTTCATTGTACTGTGGCTGCTACTCTGGAGGGGTCACAGGAACTAGAAACAAGCACAGAGGATGCTGCCCACTAAGGAACCACATGCATTTCTAATGCATGCATTAAGTATACTCATATTACTGCCATCAGTGCATATGTTTCAAGAGCCTCATGACACATTCTGTTCAAATTCTATGTCCTCAGAACAAAAATGTTGCCATGGAAACCTGTACTATACGCAGGTGTACTTGTGCAAAGGACGGTGGGGGTACAAATTCATGTTCCCATGGCAACATTTTTATTCAAAGGCTGAAGAACTTCAACTAAATGTGCCAGTACATATTATTACTCAGCAGGAGACACAGGTGGGATTAACAAAGTTCAATATTTGCTCAACTAAAAGTTATAATCATGGTTTTAAAAAATGAGTTGAAAATAGTTTCTATGGATAGTTTGTGTAAACAGAGTTCAGAGTTGTAAAATTACTATCTCAGCGAAAGTGAAGCTATCAGGACACTATGAGCAAATGATTTTCTTTTAGAAAACAGAATTATATAAATATATTACTATATAGATGTGTAAAGAAATTAGAAGTAAATTAGGAGATAATTCAATCATCTATCAAAGTCACTAATGAAATTAAAAACTCAAACTTCCAAAATAAAATGACTAGTACCTTACAATAGAATGAACAAACAGAGCCAATTATTCACATGAACAAACAGGAAATGAAAAAAAATCTATGGTAATATATCAAAATTATATGCATTTCTCTGAACAAAATTTCCCAGATAGGATATCTATAAACACTGTCAAATCATGAAACACCTGTATATATGTATAGATAAATATCACTGAAATTAAGAAATACTCTTCCACATACATTTTGCAAATATTTGAAAACCCACTAATTATTCTTTCAAACAATATGTTGTGATAGAAGAATAAAAAAAAGGTACAATGTTGAAGAGAAAAATCACAGTAAAGTTTTTCTGAGCACTGCTTTTAAAGATTTGTAATCTATAATTATTCCAGGACATCTCTAAATTTCCAAAATTTAATCTAAATTTGGTCCTTAATAAATTCAAGTATTACTTGCTTTGTGTAAATTTTTTTAGGGAGGAAAATATTCATAAATAAAATTTCAGGAAACCAGATGTAATTAGGTAGTATTTTTTTGGTAAGACTGTTTCCTCATATCTAAATAAGCTTTAATGAGTATTGGCATCTAATACATTAGTTTTGAAATTTCCTTCTGGGAGGATCTTAGCTATTTTCAAATAGAGTTACCCAATGAACCAAACTTTGACTTACATGACCTATATTTTTTCTATAGAAATTTATCATGACTAGATGGCATTTAAGATCTCATCTTAACCTCAAATCTATGTTTTTGTGATTCTTTATGGTTCTTCTTCATATTTTCCTATACATTTTTGTGGATCTACCTAATGTACCTGTCTTTCCTCTTGTTCTTTTCATTTCTCAGGGGTGCCAAATAAGCCACCTGTTGGACTATTTTTTTTATCTTTCATTTTTGTTACCAACCATGGAATAGTATATGATTCCATTTAATTTTCATTCTTCAATATTCATTCATTCATTCTATAGAATTCAATTCATTCATATCTATAGAAATTTACAACTGATTGGAAGAAAAATAAGATTATGACATAGTAGTAGTACCTAATTAATATGCTAACCATGATGGAGATTGAAAGATGAAGAGTGAAAATGAAGGATATTAATGATTTTTGTTTTGTTTTGCCATGTTTTAGTTGTCATTTGTTAACCGTACTGTCAAGGAGTTAATGATCCAGAATGAAAAGTTTTCATTTTATAAGTGAGCCTGCCATAAAAAGAAAAATCAAAGAATTCATTTTAAACTATTCATTGATCTATTCTATTAGCATGTTTTCCTTTATGTTTCATTAAGGGTGGGAGAAACACACTTTCATACTCCATTTTTAACTCTTGCTTGATTTTCCCTCTGAATTTCATTGCAAATCTCATAATTTCCCAAAGGTACTGTTTCCTGGAAATTAAGTCAGTGGTATGGCCTAAGTCATCAAACTCTAACTCTCCATTCTAATAAAGGGGTTTTCCCCATCAAAAGCACAAGGTAGATCTACCTGTGCTGATTTCTTAATGAATATATTCATTTTAATTGCTTTAGAGATAGTACAAAATTATTTTCCTGAGAGAGAGAATTTTCTTCCATTCATCTATAAGACAAGTTGAATACAATTCTCTCAAGTCACATGTCAAAGGTTGATTAGAAGAGTATCTTGAACACTGAGGAGATTGAGTACAAATAAGATAACTTTAGAGAAATTTTAAGGAAAATTGTATCTCTCTAAAAATATGGAGTTATTAAAGATAACTAGATTGGTAGAAGAATAGAACATGAGCTCTATTCCTGCCATCACTAATCAGTTGAAAACTTTGGAAAGAGGGAAGAGGAATCTGGTGGATGTTACTTCACCATGATGGGCCCCAGTCTCCTTGCATAACAAAAGTTTTGGAAAGTTAGATGATTTCTATTCCTATTATTTTAACTCTCACCTACTATAATAAGATGGTACTTGAAGGGGACGGCCCCAATTCTATCACAAATCATGCTTCTGTCACTTAGAGCTATATGATTATGTATAATTTAATTTAATTTCTGAGTCTCATTGATTTCATATGGAAATTAATGGGTTCTGACTAGATGGCATTTAAGATCTCATCTAACCTCAAATCTATGTTCTTGTGATTCTTTATGGTTCTTCTTCATATTTTCCTATACATTTTTGTGGATCTACCTAATGTACCTGTCTTTCCTCTTGTCCTTTTCATTTCTCAGGGGTGCCAAATAAGCCACCTGTTGGACTATTTTTTTTATCTTTCATTTTTGTTACCAACCATGGAATAGTATATGATTCCATTTAATTTTCATTCTTCAATAATTTTACCTCAGCAATTCCAAAAGTTAATTGAAGTGAAGCTGAACTATGTCCAGCAACTTTATTTTTTTTAATCAAGATGGAGCATAGCAAACTAAAATATAAAAATGAAACTAATCCAAGTGTATTTGAAAAGAGATACAAATAGACCAGTTTAATTTTTATTAAATTTCATTTTTTTAAACAATAGAAAATATATGGGTTTTTTTTTCTCTTCCATTACACACTCTATTAGAGAAAAAAAAAACAAAAACAAAATCAAAACTCTTGTAACACATATGTGGCAGTCAAATTAGAAACAAAGTCCTTCAATGGGCATATCCAAATACACTCACATATGTTTCATTTTATATCCTGAGCTTCTCACATCTCTGCAAAGTGGAAGATAATAGGCATTATTTTTATAAAACATTTTTAAATGCTTTCAATAAAGGAAGCATTAAAGTTAAGTCAAAATAGTACTCTCTAAAGTTTGCTGAATTGAAATGTACAAACTATCATACAGACTTGGCTTTATTTTTTCTTTTAGGGAAGCTAGTAAGCTAGCAATGCTTGCAGAGTTTATTTCTGATCATCATCTATCTGTCTTTACTTGAAGAACAAAGTGAAAATTGTGATCTACCTGTGGTAGGAAACACCAGAGCATAATCTCAAACTGATTACAGACTTGGAGAATTGCATCAGCATCGATTGCTAAGGCCAACCCTGAGGCATATCAGGGTAGGTCTACTTTTTAACAACAGCACTATGGCTCTTCCATTTGAGCCCAATGCAATTATGTTTAAATTTCATTATTGTCAAGGCATGTAAAGAGATGGCAGAAGCCTTATTAAAATCAGTTTGCTGTTTCATCCTTCAGAGGCTTCTGAGAAAATATGGATTAAAAGGAATTTGATCTTTACTGAGGCTAACTACTGGCAATAATGATGATTTTTTTTAAAACACTAAGTTGTTTATCACATATGTTGAATGTGTTAGAAAACTTTATTTACACTATTTAGAGCAAAATGGAAAAGCCATGATAATCCAAAGATCTATTTTACCACTGGAGCTTTTCTTTCTGAAAGGAAATTTTCTTATTTTCTCAGACATTTCACTATGTTATCACTTAGGTAGCCCACCTTTTGTTTTTGTCACATGATCATGAAAAGAGATTAAGATTTAATTTTTGCATTACAGGAAGGCTAGAGAAATAGAGACATTTTCAATCAAACCAAAACCTCTTCCACAAGAGGCAGTTTTATATTACTCTGTAAATCTGCCTAAAATAACGCAATTTTCTCTGGTTTTTAAAAAAGCTCCATATTATCCGAATAAAGTCACATATGAATAATATGGAAACTTTCTTGTTAAATACCAGGGCACACTCATTGATAAATAATTTTAGTGACTGACCATGTCCTTAGAGATGAAAAAACATAGTGAAGCAGAATGATTACAGACTGTGCATGCAGAATACTGCATTCACTGCTTGTCTATGTGGTCACTGTGTTGTTTAGTTTCACTCAGCTATTTTTCTTTGTTATAAGAGAGAAGGTTGGGTTTTTCTGGATGGGAGAACATTCTCAGAAATGATTCATATAAAGAGCCATCAATTAAAATTGTCATTTAAATAAATAAACAGGCCATAGCACACACCGACTAAGCAAGGCTACTAAAGATTTGCAACTTAAAATAGGACATCGACTGACTGATTTATTTACAGAAAACCCTCCCTGCTTTTTAAGTAAATCAACTAAATGATTCAGATGCTTCATCAGATTTGAGTTTGTAGATCACAGTGTGAGCTAGCAAATGTATCAACAATTTCTTCTTGTGATCTTGCATAGTCTCTTCTGAAAATAAGTGATAGAATTCTTCAGTACACTATAGAGGTAAAGCAACACAAATACCAATTTTTTCATCTAGCTTGATTGTATGGAAATTACTTTTGTGCAAAAGGAGACACTTTGTTCTGAGATGCTAGAAGCCCTTACAGTATAACTTTCTCCACAGAATTAATAGGTTAGGGATGAATTTCAAAGTTGCTGAAAAGAGAAGACAAAACAAAACAAAAACCTCATTACCATATCCATGTGTATAAGTCTAAAAAAATGATAAGCAACTATCTGAAATCATTAAATATGGAAAAGGAAATTGAACTGAGTTGACAAAGCATTTCCTTGAAGCAAATTTAAGGAACTATGAAAGTAAATTAAGGATAATTAGAAGGGCAGTTTGTTGGTGCTGTGGATAGAGCACAGTTCCTAGAATCAAAGGAACTTCAGTTCAAATGTGACCTCAGACAGTTGATACTAGATGTTTGGGCAAGTCATTTAACCATAATTGCCTTGTCCCTCTCCCCAAATTACAATTGTATAATTTTACATATATATATATATATATATATATATATACATAAAACATGCAAAGAATAATGGTGATAACATTTTTAAAGGAAAACTAGCACATTGTTTTTAAAGTTCTTTACTTTAAGATATTTAAAGATAATTGTTATCAAATCCTGAGATTACTACTAAATCTATGGTTTGAGCAGTATGGGCATTCTTAGACCCCAAATAGTAAAGATCAGAACTTTTCTTTTTCTTAATGGAGAGTTTCATAATGACATGATGATGATGATGATGATGATAGTTATAATAATAATGAGAATGCATTTATGTAGTGTTTTCAGTTGTAAAGTATTTTAGACATATTTAGACATAGACATGTTTTGGCATTTTTTCATGAATTGTGGCCTAAAAAGCATTGCCTTTCACAAATCACACCATGATCCTGGCTCCCTAGATGCCAGATATATACTGTAGCTGTCAATAGTCCATATACAAATTCTGTCTGGCTCAATTGGACCTTTAAAATCCTTGCATTCTGCTGGGCTCCCTACTAGAACTCCTGATCACCTTCAGGCTATAACATGAGGCTCCGATTGAGGAAGGGCAAAACAACTTCATAGATAAGATAAACCAACCTATTCCTTACTTCAAATAGTAGGGAAGGAAGGGTTAGACAAGGGATTCTTAATTTTTTTTCCACTAGTGATCCCTTTTCACCTGAGATATTTTTACATGACCCTGGTTATATACATATAAAACAGATATAAAAATCAAACACTGACGATTATAATTTTCTGACCCCCATATTCAGTTATGAGACTCCATATAGGGTTGTAAGCCACAGTTTAAAAAGCTGGGTATCAGAGTATCAATCATTGCTCTCTCAGAAAATGCTATTAAGGTTTATTAGGAAAGTATATGGTTGTGATGACTTTCCTATGCCTGCTGATAGGTCAATTCTGTATGTGAAGGGGCCATTTTGATGTGGAAAGGTATGGTGAAAAGAATACCGATTGAAGTCAGAGGCAACATAATATAAAACATTGATCACTGTACTTAAAATCAGGAAGACTGGGGCTCCATCATTCCAGATATAATCTAGCTATAATTGACAAAGCAGATCATTGTAAGCTCTTTGTACATCATCATCTTCATCTGTATAAGACAGTTGGAACTGATGGCCACTAAGGACCCTCCAAGCTGTCATTCCATGATCTTATGATCCTTTGACATGAGTAGGAATCCCACTTCTCTTCCCATTAATGAGTTAATTTCTCCAGGTGTTAGTTTCTTCATCTATAATGTGAGGAAAGTGGATCAATTAACTGCTAAGTTTTCTTCAAGTTCTAAATCTATGACATTGTAAGAGTGTGCAAGGACTAGCTTGAATCAGTTTTGAACTGTTAAATTTTCGGTATAAGTATTTACATCTTGGAAGTTGACAAACACTACAAACTAGGACTTGATCTATTGTTTTGTTGATTGTCTAGACTTGAAAAAGTGATGAAGAAAATGTTAATGATGCAGATGAAACATAAAAGTTGGACTGAATAAATTTTTCCCCAGAGAGTCAGTTGTTAAATCTTTACTTGAACATCCATGATTCTATGAACAATCTATTAAAAGAGCTATAGTGCTAAACATCCCCTTGGAAATTCTCCTTCAAGTTCAGGTTTTAGGCAAAGAAACAAAAAAATACTATGAAGGTGATAATCTCATTCTTTATCCTTTAAAACAAAAATGCCCTTGGAACTGGAAATGATAATTTAAATTTTTATCTTTTATCAAGATTTTGTTAATAATGCCTGAAAATAAAAGAATGGGATACATGGGAAACATCTGAAGACAGGGAAGTCAGAGACACAAAGAAAGAAATGAAGCTGATAAGAGAAACTTTATAATTTTGTCTAATTCCAACCCTAGTCACATCATTTAAACTTACCTCATAAGAATAGGGAAAGAGACTGGACATGTTATTTAATATGTATAGGAAACTACCAAATGAGGAAATTCCTTCTATTATTATAGTCTGTAATCTTGTCCAAGACTTGCATTCTTAGAAAATTATAAGATGTTGTGACTTGGCCAGGATTACAGGGTCTACAATGGATTTCAGAAGAATTTATTTATTTTAGAAATAGAACTTGAACTTCATAAGGACAATTCTCTATTCATTATGCCATAATATCTCAAGTAGCTTTTTTTAAAAAAAGTTTTATTGATGTCTTTTCCTTTAAAAAAATAATTTCTGATTCTATCCACTCATTGGTTCAATCCAGTTATGAACTTTGAAATGACATTTCTAGGTCTTCAACTAATCATCCAGATTATTATGTAAAATAGTCCACTTCATCTGGGTTGCTGGGACATAAACAGGATCCAAACAATTACCTTTGGTCACCCTTGCTGTGTGAAAATTGAATGATAACACTCCCTGCAGGAGTGTAAAGCTCTGTGAGATAATCACATCAGTACCTACTATCCATTCAGTTCCTGAACACCATGGAAAAACCAAGGTTCCCCATAGAGATGATAATAATTTGTCCATAGTCTTCACCAGTAATTGTTTTCCCTGTAGTATCCTTTCAGAAACCATAAAAATTATGGTTTAAGAAAGAGATTCTTGCCTTTTTTTTTTGTATTATGGTTAGTATGACTTAAGTTGATGGAAGCAAACCTGTTTGTTTGTTTGTTTATTTGCTAAAAGTTAAAATATGATGTGACATATCAGAGGTTACCAACATTGTAAATAAGATTTCTGTTCCTGAAGTCTTCACAACTTAATATTTATTAAGATTATATGTCTTCAATCATTCACTATTCTTTTTAGTTAGATTTACAGAAATAATTACATAATTGTTTGAATCTAGGATAAAATGCCTCACATTAATATAAAATAATATTATTTCAATCAAAATATTCCTTTATAAAAATAATTTTTCTACTCAATTGATCAATGCATTTAGGAGGAACATGGCAATATTTATTCTTCTAATGAAACATTTTATTGAGCAAAGCACTGTGATAAGTGTTTTGCAAAAATATAAAAATAAAATATTAAAAACTAATCAGTACCCAAAGAACATTAGGCATATAAAGGAACTATTTTCTAAACCTAAACACTCTTTCAAGAAACATGTACTAGGTGCATATTATGTGGTGGGCACTAAGCTGGATGCTGAGGATACAAAAACACAGCTAAGCCATTGCCTGCCTTCAAGGAATTTACATTCTATCTTACCTCCCATTTTACTCAGACGCTATGATGGATGATATTGTTTTATCCATATGGGAACCAACTCTCCCAATACAATTTAAGAACCTCTTCCTGCCTTTATAATTCTTCTAAATGGAATTTATATAATCATATAATCTCAGAGATGAGAAAGACTTTTCAAGTCATCTAGTACAACTTATACCTGAGCAAGAATCCATCCTGTGTATAGACAAATGATCATATAGCATTTACTTGAAAAATCTGAATGAAGGGGAACACATTATTATCTGAAATACCCCATTCAAATTTGAGTAGCTCTTATTGTTAGGAAAGTTTTACTAATATCAAACCTAATTTGATTAGGTTTCTCTGGAGTCATTGATCCTATTTTTTCCCTTAGGATGCAAATAAAACAAATCTGTTTCCTTTGGACAATCCTTCAAATACCTGAATTCCCTTTTCAGGCTAAACATTTTGAATTCCTTTGACTAATTTTCCTATGGCATGATCTCAAGGATTTTTTGCTTTGTTTCATTTTTTTTAATAATTCTGATTCCTTCCTTTGATCACTCCCTATCTCATTAGTATCCTATCTAAATTAGGATGTCTGAAATTGAATGTAAGTTCTCCAGATGTGGTCTGTCTAGTATAGAGTATAATGAGTCAATCAGCTCCCTATGCATGGATATTACATGACAAATTTCTTAATTATCCCACAATTGTATTGAATCTCATATTTTAAGATGACCTGACGCCAACTGACCTCTTACCTATCTTCTACTTGTAAAATTGACTTTGGGGACTTAAGTCTATTGTAGAATTTATAAAATTCTGGAAGACTGGCTTTCCATATATATCCTCTAGAAAAGACTAAAGGAAAACAGGTCCCCATACCTGATAGGATCTGAAGACATGCCTGAATTGAGATGTTCACTAGTAAGGGAAGTAGCCACATCAATGCCATCATAGATGGATCCATTGAGTATTAAAATAATAACATTTTACATTATTAGATTTCCCCCAATATTCTTTTCCCCCAATATTCTTGACTATAATTTGCATGCTCCCAACCATCATATGGCATGAGATGATAATCCTCTACACTTTGAACTAATTGTAAATGTGATGAGAATGCTAGATATTCAAATCAATTTAACATACATTTAAGTATCTACTTTATGTAAGCCCTAGAGACAAAAAGACAAAACATGATTTTCTTGGAGTGTAATGGACTGAAGCTCAAGTTGATGCACTAAGGTCCCAAGCACGTGAGGCTAAATAGTAATTGGACCATTCTCTATTAATATATATGCTTGGAGAAAGAATGGCCCCCACCCACTCTTTGTGCAAGTCCTGATGTGTTGTATAGGAAATGACAATTTTGGTGGGTGGAGGCAGAGGGGCAGAGAGAGGAGCAGAAGAGAAGGCTGGCTGGCTTCTGGTCTGGCTGGCTTCTTGACTCAGCTGCACACATTGCTATCGCAATTTCCCCCTTCACCTCTGATCCCCCTTCACCTCCGATCCTTCTTCAACTCTACTGAGAATAAAGATTGAAGATTTTCCCTTAACCTGAATTCCTGACTCTGGCTGATTTTAAAATACATGGTCATCACATTGGAGAATCAAGTATTCTTTTGAAGACTACAGTATGAAGACTACAAAGGAACTATAAGATCATTTCAGTAAGATGAGAACTTTCATAACTACAGATATCAGGAAATATTTTAATTTTACTACTGAGCTGAGATTTCAAGGAAATTCAATAGTCAAAGAATCTATAATAACTTTGGAGGAAAGTATTATGTATAGTTTGTGCTAGAGCATGAAAAATTGGCTGGCTGCATGTATGGGTGAATGAATGGGTAAATGGGTAGATGAATCCTTATGTTCATTAATTAATCATTAAATGATTATTATATGCCAAGAAGTGATTTAAACACCGGGGACATAGGTAGAAACATGAGATAGTCCCTGTTCTCAAGGAGCTCACATTCTAATAGGGAAGGACAACACCTACTTAAATGTACAGTTTTAAGACAGAAAAAAAAAGGTGTTATAGTGCTCAGAGTGTAATGGAATAGCAGATGATAAAGCATCCTTTTTAATGTCCTTTTTTTATTAATGATATTTTAACACTTCTAGCTTGTCAAAGAATGAATCTGGGAGGGGAAGTATCTTATGGTTTCTAACCAAAGCAGAAATGATTGCTATTTACATTCAATCTGGTCACTTAGGACCCAAACAATGAAGGGAGCTTGATTTAGTACTTATAGGTGGGAAATTAGAATCAAACTGGTTTTGATTTAGGTTTAGTCTTTCAGAAAGAAATCTCACCATTAAACCCCAAGATATCTTGAAAGGGTTCAGAAGTACAAAAGAGAAAAAATGCTTTTAAGAGAATCTCTAGGTAAGGGTATGATATCCTATGTGGAAGGCGGAAAGGAGAGAAAGAGGTTTCTTCATTTGTAAAATGGAATTAATAACAAGGAACCTCTCTGAGTTTTTGTGAGGATGTATGCAAATGTAATATCTTTGCTTGAAAAAAATAGTCAAATGGGCTAATGAAGAATTGGGCATGATTGACATGACTGAATGTAAATTTCAGCTTTGGCCAAAAATCCTGAGAATCTTCTTCTCCCAGATTAATTAATTCATTCATTTATTTAGATTTTTTTGACTAGGTGAAAGAGGAGATTCTTTGCCTCAATTGCTACCTAGATTTAATTACTGAATGGGTGCCTACACTTAGGTCAAATTGAGATCTGTTGAAGACCTAAGCTTAAAAAGGTCAAGGTCTCCCATTTCATTCAGGGCCATCACCGGTTGTCTTGATCTATATCTGGCCACTGGTCCCAGATTGCTTTGTAAGGGAAAGTGAGTCAGGTGACTTTATACAACCTTCCTTCACTTAAGTCCAATTCACTTGCATGTCATGGCATCACCTCTCCCAGGGCCTTCCTTTAGAGAGGGTAACATTCACTTTCCATCTGTAGCTCTGCTTGGTTTCAACTCCCTGGTGCCTGGTTTATGTAGGCACTTAAAAATATTTATTGAATTTAATTGACTTAGCATAGTTAGAGCTATGCTTTAGGCAAATTGTCAAATCATTCATTAAAAAATGTTAAATGACAGGGCACTAAGCTGAGCTCTCTGAAGCAGTATACTAGTGACCACCTTCCAAGATAACATTACATCATTAATGATGACCTTTTGAGTCTGGCTTTTAAAGCAATTATAAAGTATTAAAATTGTCATATTATTTAGTTTCCATCACTAAGTCTTATCTATGAAAACTACCTGAGAGACTTCAGCAAATGGTTTACTAAATTTCATTAAAGCATCTATTACCTACTGTCATCTATCAGTATTATAATTATGAAGTAGAAATAAGGTTAAACTAAGTGTATTTCTACTCTGCATTTGCTGCTCTACCTAGCTTTAACTTTAGGGTGAGATATCATCTAATGTTCTCTACTTTTATATTTTGTCTCCTTCATTGGACTATAAGCTCCTTGAGAGCAGGGACCTTTCTTTTTATTAATTATATCCCTAGTTCTTAGCACAGTTCCTAGAATACAGTAGGAGCTTAATAAATGTTTACTGGATTGAACCATATCTATACATTCTTATTTTCTGTGATTACTGCTTCCTTTTCTAAAAGTTTAATAACTAGTCCTTTAATAAAACATTCTAGAATTTTGCCAACAATTAAAAATTGGGACATTTTCCCTCATCTAGTCTTAGGATACTTCCCCCATTCTCTATACTATTTCAAAGATAGCTAGCAGAAATTTCAACTACTAGATCTTTCTACAGCCTGGGTTATAGTTATTCAAACTTAATGACTTGAACTCATTAAAAAAAAAAACAAAAAAAAAAAACTACTACCCTATTTCTATCTTCCTACTATCTTCTTACTCCCTTCCATTTCCTTAGTAGTCATTTATGTTTTGTCTTTTGTAGCCCCAAATCATCCTCTATGGACAGAGAATGAAAACAAAATACAAATTAAACAACTTTGTCTTCTCTCTATCATCCAATATCAACATCTCTTGTACTCTGAGTAGCTGTTCTGTCTCTTCTTTGATCCTCCTCATCATTAACATAGTTTAAAACAAAACATTTTTCTCATTATCCTTCACATTATTCTTCCAGACCAGTGTATTTTGAACCTTACCATTCCTAACATTATTCTTATATTTTTAATCATTATTTGAAGTTATTTGCCTTTTGCTTCCATTTCCTTCACAATTCTTTTAAAAATCAAAATTGCTCAATGAGTTCCTTGTCATTCACATTAGTCTCTTCAGACAATTCCCATTATCTTTCTAAACAGAGTTGTTTTACTTTGTGTCTTGGAATTTCATTTTTAAACCTTTCTCTCCTGAGTTTTATTTGCTACTAGAATTTTGGTCTCGGGATCTTTCTCTCTTCTTTATGGACCTTTGACTTCTTTACTCTCCAAATGCATGATACCTATAAGACTTTTTTCTTTTAGCACATATACTAATATAGGTCAATCATTTTCTTCAAAATTTCCATCATTTCCTTTAGTTTCTCCCTCCTTTTAAAATCAGATTCAGTTACATTTATTAGCTCTTCCACATTTTGAATGTGCCTGGCTCATAGTAGGTATGTAATGAATGTTTATTGATTAATTGATTGATTGATCAGTGGAAGTTGGAATTGAACTAAGAAAAATGAAGAAAATTTTAGTTGCTATGTTTTTGGAAGAGAGTTCCAGTAGATATCTAAATAATTGAAATCCCTCTTACTCTTTCATCATGCTGCTATGGTAGACTTGATACCTGTTTTTCTCTGTTCTCATCTATTTTCTCCTTATGCCCAGGTTGCCTGTTGTATGTTCTAATTATGATATTATTCCTGTCTCTGTATCCATTGGTCTTTATTCACACTTTTCCACACTACATTTTTTCCTCCCCTTACTACCTCAGTGCCTGGATTTCCTCACAAGAAAATTTTCTAAATATGTAACTCACCCAATCCAACATTCATCTATGCTGTTCTACTTAAATAAGTTCAGCCTTCCAGAGCTGTATTATCATAATGAGTCCTTTCCCACCAAATCTCAGTGATAGATAAGATGTCAAATTTGACTTCTTGCATTAAGATCTCTAGTTCATTTTGTTTGTTATCAAAATGTTGTTCATTTGTATATAACAATCTTCATTGCTGGGCTCCTTTCTTGTGCTTTGCCTCCTGTGAATTTCTGAGTCCTATATAGCTAGTCTTTCTATACTACAGTTATTTTCTAACAATTATCTGACCACAATGATGTGATCTATGATGTGGGCTTTGGCACCAGATGATATGTGGCACTAAAAGTTGGGGTTTGGTCATGTGAAGAATTCAGAATGGCCATTCTCTTTGGAAAAAGATAGATTTATTTAAAGGAATTTATTTAGACAAAATGGAAGGATACAATAGACACTGTGAATGGTAAATATGAAACAGAGTGGAAGAGCACATGAAAGACAAGTTCTTAAGTGGAACTCACAATTAATTAGTGATTAGCACCCCATGAAGTTGGGGTATGCCCTTAACTGTTAGTTTAAATCCTAAAAGAGATTTAGCACCCTAAATGAGTTAGCTGTAAGGAAGATAAGTGCGGTTGGGAAGCATATTGGAGTTAGGGGAGATACCATGTGGTATTGCAAGGCAGAGTGCCATGATGGACTGACTCAAGAGAGGGCAGTAACTATAACATGGCTATAAGTTGTCTTATAGGACATTTAGCCTCAGGGATTTGACTTAACTTGGGTTTCTGGCAGGATTACTTCCCATGGATGGGACCACAGAACTAAAATGATCTTAATTATTAGAGCCTTCTTCATGCCTGCCCCAGGGAACATTTTTATCAATTCTTCAGTTTCTCTCTGCCCACCACACCCACCATTCAGAACTTCATCATTCCCCACTCTTTTAATTTATATTAATATACAAATATTTTAATCACTCTGAAAAAATGACTGTACATTTGTGTTCTTATTAGTCACACAAATTTAAGTGACAAATCATTCTTGGTCAGAATCTTGCCATTCCCTGTCTTTTAAACTGTAACACAGAAATCCAAATCCTGTTCTCCGGCATCATTATCATCTTAAATATTTGTTTACTTCCAAAATTTGCCATTCTCTTCTGAAGTTCTTGTCTTTGAAAGACATTGGTGATGAAAATACCATTTGTGCACCTAGAAGGTCTTCAGTATATTTTTCAAAATATCATGATTTTACAAGTGTATATGTACTTATCCCATGTATATTTTATTTTGTTCCCTAAATATCTCCTACATAGTTATTTATGTCAGTTATTCTGTACTTCATATTCCTAAAGGACAGGCCTTTTTCCATTATAACTTGGAAGAGTCACCATATTATGTGCTTTTAAGATAATTAAATTTTGTTCTTAGTTCCTCATTTTCAAAGAGGACCATTGATATCACAGGATAAAATTTTGACTTATACATGAATTGGACTGAGGTGAGGCAGAATTGCACTGTCATCAGCCTCACTCTCTCTCCCAGGGCTATCAAAGTCCAGTGGCAAGTTAGAATGACTAATGATGGCCCAGAATGAGATGGATGACCTTGGTATCTTTGTTGTCTAATCAAACTCTAAGTGCTCCACAGCACCTTCTTCAGCCACCTCTGTGGCCATTGAAAGAAATTCTTTTCATCTGTCCATCGCACTCAATGCTTGAGTAGGTACCCCTAACTCACCTATGAGTATATAGCACATAAATTACCCTTAACCTGGTTTAGTCCATCTGCTAAAATGTTTAGCAAGGTGTGGTTGCTGTACATGCTAAAGCTTCTAAGACTACAGATTATTTTTAATAAAGCTCATGAACTTTTGTTGACTATAGGCTCTCTTACAGGTGGAGTGGGAACATTTCACCAATGGTAAAAAAGGGAAATTCACTTTTTTTTGTTGAAAGGTAATTTCAGAGATAGTTTAGAGATTGACATCCTTATTTATTGGAATAAATTACCTCCTGAAAAAGAGAAAATAGGTTATAAAATTTTCCTCTGTGGACTTATTTCAGTACCTTGTATAATGTCTAATCCATGGTAGGTATTTTAAAATTTTTGTTACTTGATTTGAAAAAATGAGCAATTTGGATTACACTGGTACTACTTAACCTAGAGTCCATGAACTTTATTCTTTTTGAAAGCTTTTTCAATACCTTTGGCTTCCTTTATAATTCAATGTATTTTATTTTATGCATTAAAACATTATTTTGAGGAATCCATAGACTTCACTCGATTGCTGAAGAGGTCCATTTCACAAAAAGGCAAGAATCTCTAGAC
The DNA here is from genome assembly GCF_902635505.1 of Sarcophilus harrisii. Classification (NCBI taxonomy): domain Eukaryota; kingdom Metazoa; phylum Chordata; class Mammalia; order Dasyuromorphia; family Dasyuridae; genus Sarcophilus; species Sarcophilus harrisii. The sequence continues at coordinate 145,150,448 of NC_045429.1, forward strand.
TGCATAATTTCTAAATATACATCCAGTTTTAAATTCTACATTTCTAAATGAACCTTCATATAAAATTCCCAGTTAAAAAGTTCTGTGTCATTAATGAGAAAAGTGAGAAAGAAGTTTCTCTGAAGCTCATCTTTTGGTAGGCTTCAACTACCCAGACAGCATTTTCTTTTTCACCATTTAGTCATCTTTTAAATATGTGCTGTTTCCATCTCATCTTTCTAAACTCACTTTTTGTATACTGGCTAGTTCACAGCTTCTCCTCCCAACTTCTTCTACAGCATCATTAATCTGACTGAGCCATAAGAATTATCATTTTTGACAGTTCTTGGCAAGAGGACCTGGCTTGATGCCTAATTGCAGGGATCTATGAACTCTATTATAATTATAAGGAAAAAATAATCTAAATAAACTCTATTCATTGATATTAGCTTATTGGATATACACTTAGCCCCATAACACCCTTTTTAAATGTAAATTGATTTCTGTTGATGTTGTCCACTTGCTGGTACTCTGTTTTAAAAGCACTCCTTCATGTGGTATGCCTGTTCTCAGCAGGAAAACTTTTATCCAAATTTTTCCTTTATGATGATATTCCACATCTTCCTTTGCATACACTAAGCTTTGGGTGAAACATTAATGCATTCTTTCTTGGCAAGTGCAGCTCCCTCTGGTCTATTCACTGCTAAACAGTGATATTTTCAGGGCAAGTTTTCTGAGAAAGAGGGACTAAAGTAAATTTGCATGGTGAAGGTGCATATATCATTTTAAGCATGCAAATTATTGTTTTTAGAAGAATAAAAGGCTGTAAATATTTTGAGAAGTGGGCCCCTAGTGTCTCTTAAGTATTCTAAACTACACTGTGTGCTTCATAATTATGTAATATATAGAATACCAGCTGCTTTGAATTGTGCTCAGGAGGTTTGGATGATATCTAAAAACTCTCCTCCCCCAGTGAGAACCATAATCAAGCAAGCAATACCATAAAGCCAGATCAAATTGACATTGAGATGCAGGATTTTAACACGCTTTAAAACAGATGTTAAGACTGTGTGTTGTGGTTGCAAAAGAACATTTTTTAAAATGAGTCCTGGAAAGTTTTCTCCCTAAAAGAGATATTCATATTTATCTTTTTTAAAAAAAAATCAACTTCTATCAGTAGGGATCCATATTATTACACACACACACACACATTTTTACAAAGCACATAGAGTTTGTACAATACATATTTAAATATTTATATTGACACATTCAAACACATACTGCTAGTAAAAGATGGAATTCTTACGTTCATTCTCTTCAGTGATAAAAGAGCAGAGATAATTCTTGCTCTTCTATTTGAGGTTCCTAAAGCAGAAAAAAATGCATTGACCGCAGGGTCCCACATATGCGCTGCCCAAGGGGCTTCTGGAACTTTGCCACAATGATAGGTATTTTCTGCCTGCTTTATGAAGGGACAGGTAAATTATTTACAGCCCAATCTTTGCTTTGCCACACACAAAAAATCAGATGTATGGGAGCTCTAACTTTGACCGCAGGCAAGTTGGAGCAGATTCCAGGCCCCCTTTGTTTTCTGGATGTCACCTTCATTAATGCCTGGCATGAAATATGATTTTATCTCCAAGTTAATAAAAAGAAAACAAGGAGAAAATTTTGTAGCCTTAAAAATAATGTGAAAATAGGTCTACTAATCTCAATCTTTCCTTATATTATTAATATTACCCTTATCTCTGTTTGTTTTACTGGAAAATCAGGACTTGTTAGCTGTCCCTAAAGGCTAATGTGATTAAGTGTCTAACCTCATCTAAAAAATAAAACAAGTTTTATTTCTCCCATCTGCAGCTACAGGTACAGATTCACTATGTACTTAATTTCTTGAATATTAATTTCTTGAGCTTGTATTGCTTTAACTTCTATCCCAGTCCAAACATAATCAAACTAATCTACAAATTCAACTCTTGACTTATCTATTTAATGCACTTTGATTTGTCTTTCTGTTTGGGTTCTATATAATCTCTCAAATTAGAATTTGGTGTCTTTTGCATTTTAAGGGTAACATAAGATATAATCACCCAAACGGTTTCTACTCCAATCTTTTCCCTATTTCTCCATTTCCAAAAATACTTTCAATATTCTACCATTGAGAATAGCAGAACAATATGGAGAAGGCAGTTTTGACTTTCATTGATCTGAAATGCTGATATGATGCACTAATTAGTGAGTAATTCAGACAGATGGATTAAAAAAAACTCCCAAATAGGTAGAGAAGTGACATAATGAAATTTAATTTGAATGAAGTAGGTTTGTCTATGTCATGGCCATCTGCATCATTATAAGCAATCTTTTAAGAATAGAGGTTTCAGAGTAGATTGTCTCTGAGATGTCTTCTAGCCCTAGCTTTATGATCTTCTGATTCTATGATCCTATGTGTTAAACTAAAATGAACTGTTATTATCTCAATAGGGTGAATCTAGTAATATTCAATTTAATGAGAAATACAAAGTCATGTACTTAGTTTCAACAAATCCACTCTACAAATACAGGATAGAAGAAATGTAAGTAGAACAAAACAAGTCAATTTTGTGGTATGACAATAAAAAAATTAATGGATTTTTTTACTGCAATACCAATTTCATTGGTATAAGAAATTGTCTCTTTTAATATATATCGTCATCTTTTCTGCAATTTAGCTTCTTAGAATACTGTCTGAGAGAGGAGAAGGGAGAGAGAAAGGAAGATGGAGGGGGTAAGAGAAAAATGGGGAGAGAGAGATTACTCAAACATACATAACCAGAATGTGTTAAATGACTTTATTCCAAGTTAAGATATCTTGACCACAATGTGATTCTATCTTTCACAGGTTCTGTTGAAATCTCAGTCCATATTAAAAAGAATATTGGTTCCAGAACAAGAAAGATCATATCCCATACTGCCCTGGACTAATCAGACTATGACTGATATATTGTGTGCAGTTTAGGGAACCACACTTTAGAAAGACATTGAAAAGCTGAAATAAATTCAAAGGACACTAACAAGAATTGTGAAGAGAGGCTAGCCAGGATTAATGTTTTAAAGAGTTATTTTCAATAGTGTTATTACTAAGAAAAAGTTACTACTAAAAAAAAAGTATTTACTAGCATTTCATTTAAGTTGAAAAAGCATTGGAGAAAAAGCAAAAGAAAGTAGGATCATATTCCATATTCTAACCAACCTAGATCAGTAGATATTGCTCACACTCAACACTAATTCCTATGAAATATTATAGTCCTAGCCCTAGAATGGATTTCTTCCTTTTATCTACCTTTCAGAATTTATCCTCCTTCAGGAGTCAACTCAAGGACTACTCTTGAAATCTGGCCTTCAGTTTTCCAATTCCCTCAGCTGAAACTGTTCTCTCACTTAAATTTTCCCGAACATTTTGTCTCTATTTTTGTCTTCAACAATTTACCTTTTTCCTGTGTACATGGTGCATTTTCCATTGTAGAAAGAAGGCAACAATGGCTAGAGAGCTGGACTTTGAATTAGGAAAAGCCCTAAATTTAAATTTGACCTCAGAATAATTGTGTGAGAACGTGACTTACCCTTCCTCACTTGCAAATATTGGAAAGATAAATAGTGTCTACTTCCTAGGGTTGCTATGAGGATCAGATGCAATAAATTATCTGAAGATTTTTGTAAATCTTAAAGCACCACGTAAGAATCAGCTATCATTATTACTAGCATCCATTGCATCCCAGGCCATCACCAGTGATCTTGACTGTCTTGCCACTGAATTCTGATGGACTCTGGAAGAAAGAGTCAGAATGATGATTTTGTGCATCTTAAATCCAATTCACATAAAAGTCAAGACATCTCCCAAATGTCATTGGAGATCTTTGAAAATGAAAGATGAACAATTATTATCAATAAAAATAAGCTTTTTGAGGACATAAACTAATTTTTTTTTATCCTGGAATCTCTAGTTCTTACCATAATATTTTCCATATATAAGGTACTTAATAAATATTTAATATTTAATGCTGAATCTCTGATCCTCTCTTAATGTCTCTATTTCCATAGTAGGAAAGTCATCATTCTGGTATATTCTAGGAGGATGTAAACTTAAAGGCAGAAACTATGCCTTACTTCTCTTTAGGTCTTCCTCATTATGGAGCAAAGTGTATCTATTAGATCAATTAAGTGTATAATAAATGCTTGTTAATAAATTAATGCATGAGATATTATTGGTCCTATAATGAGTCAATTATCTTAAGAGTGTAGTCTGAAATTCAGAGCAAATACCATGAAAGTCCATATACTAAATAACTCTCCAGACCTCTATTGAACCTGATCCTGACCTATAGAGGATGAAGAACATGGAATCTATTTGTACAACTACTTGTTGTTATTAACGTTTTTTTGATATTCACATGCACAAACAAATACAATATAGTAAGTTTATATAACAGAGTGTTATAATAAATTATGAAATTATTTCTAGGAGTTAGATTTTCTATGAAGATATAAGCTTGAATATAGGGACTATTGCTTTACCTTTGGATATTTCCCACTGTTTTAAGCTACTCTTCGGGTTAAAACATGCCTACTCAGTATCTGTATATTATAGGGGGGAATATACAGAGATATTTATGAGAGTATCACCATTCCAGCCAATCAGGCTTCTTACTTGGTAGTCCTACTTGACTCTTCCCTTTCTCTTTCACCACACTTTTTACTCTATCCACCTGCCAAATATTTTTATTTCATCTCTATAACATATAAATCATCTGTTTCTTCTCTATCTGCTTTGTTACTCATATAAGGTAAAACCATTTATGTTCTCAATTACTTTCCCCTGGACTATTCAGATAGCCTACTAGTTGGAATTGGTGCTTTTTTTTCTTTCTACCTTCTAATTTCATCTGCATGAAACTGCCAAATGTAATCTTTCTAAAATCCAGTTGCAGTGGGGTGACTCCTGTACTCAAGAACTTTGAGTAAATGCCTATTTTCAATATAATAACCATTGTAGTTATTTCTACATTTCATTTTAAAATATATTAACTAAAATATTCAATTTTTAAAATGCACAGGAAAAAAATTTACCTCCAAATGCTGCTTAGAAATGAGGCATTGTTAAACTACTTAATTTTAGAAATGAACCAGCCTCTCTTAAAATTGTATATACTAGCAGAATCTGACTTTCCATTTACAGCCCTGTATTTTTTATTGATTACTTTGTTCTTTAAAAATAAAACAGAATGGAAAATGATTTTCCTCGAGGTTTCTTCCCTATGAACATCAACTTCAGAAACCATGCTTCAGTGATTGCCTGTGATTCAAGGACAGGGCTGTGCAGCAAATTCATCACAGCAGGCAAACTCAGTGGAGGTACTTTCCTCATTTAAGTTGGGGGCTGGGTGAAGAACCAGGAATAAGATCCATAATATAGCCCCTAGACATCAGTTGCTAATAAGAGAAAAAGTTCCTTAGAAAAGATCTACATGCTGCTTTTCCAAATGCAAGAAAAGCATCATGATTTTAGATTCATCAAATGCCATCTGTTGTGGAAACATCATTGGATTTAGAGTTGTAGAATCTGGGTTAAAAAAATTGTGACTGCTAACTTCCTACTTCAGTGACCTTGGGTAAGTAAGCCATGCAACCTTTCTGGATGTGTTTTCTCATCTGCAAAATCAGTTTGGGAAATGCTACTATGGAAGAATATTGGATTTGCTGTCAGAACACCTGGAATCAAGTCCAGAGCCTACCACTAACCTTTTTGGGACTCAATTTCCTTATCTGTAAAATGAGGATACTGATATAGAGCATCTTTCCAGTTATAAATGTTTAAGAAATAACATAATAGGAATATTAAGAAAATGAAGTTATCATAAGTGATATTAATAAGCACAGGTGTCCAAATCAGCTTGCTGTTCCAGATAGCAGATGTTTGCTTCAAATCATAGCACTAAGTGTAACCCAGGATTCTTAAATTGTTAAAAATAGATACATAACAGAATTGCCTAAAAACTTGAACTATATTAATTGCAAATCCAAATAAACTCAACCAAAGACATTTTTCATTTCCTCCCAATAAGACTGATTAGTCATTAAATATAATTAAATGGTTCAGAATGAGCTTTAATGTGGATTAAGTGGGTTTTTGTTTGGGTTAAATATATGTCTATGCAGCAAAGGTGGTCGTTTTTCAACCTCTTCCATTTGTGGGTCTGTAAATCTGTAGACCTGTCTTTAAACTGCTGACTCCAGCTGAGTGACTTCTAAGAGAAAGATGACACTGAATGTACAAACAATACATGACCCCTTATGTAATACTGGTGAAACCAAACCATGGAAAAAGGAAAAAAAATAATTACAATACACTGCTTTTTTCCTTTCTGTTTTCACTTTTAAGAAAAATTGGATGGAAATTCATGCTCTGTATATTCTTAAGTTGGGATTGAAAATGGGAAGAAAATAAACACATTATTCCAAATGAAAATATTCATAAGTGACTTGATTTAAGATGAGAATTTAATTTATAAATTCCTTGAAAAATTATTTTGGCATGATAAACTAACAATTAATCATCCTCATTACTCCACACTTTTTTCTACCCTCCAAAAAAGTAGTTTCCTTGACAATTCTTTTTCCTAGACATTGCTTTGGAGCTTGCTGTGTTTAAGAAATTGACCCCAATCTCCAAATAGGGAAATATTATCTTTCAATATATGCTTGTGGGGTAGCCATATGCTAATATTTTCGCTGCTCATTTTAAAGTACAATTAAAACCTCTGTCTGAAGCAGGGTCACAAGAATCTTTCCACTTTGGGAAAGTGGCTCTCTATTTCAGTGACAGCATGTATTTAGATGAGAAGGCAAAAAGAGAACCAGAATCCCATTTTTTAAAAATAGTTTCTTTTTATTTGGAATAAGCAACTTTGTCATCATTAGACAATATCTATAACAAAGCCGCATGGGTGCCAGTGTCTTGGTGGTGGTATATTAAGTAGATTCAGTAGACATGATATTTGCCTTCTAAGTGTTTACTCTTTACTGTAGTTTTGACAAGGACATTAAGGTATGTACATAAATGTAAATGCATAAGGCATAAACAGGTTGCAGCACTTGGCAAATAAGAAGTTCCAAAGAGACAGAGCTAGGCAAGTATTTAAAGAAATAAATATAGATGGGCTAATTATGTATAACAAATGAGAAATGGTAAACTGATATCCTCACAATGTCAGGAGAAAACCAGAAAGTCCTCTGGTATACTGGGCAGAAACTTCTGAAAAGTGTTTATGAGGGTCACAAATAAGTGTCTCACATGATAGGCAGATATGGATGGTTGTGAGCTGTCTATAGTATTCCTTCCAAATCTATAAAATCATAAAGCCATTTAAATATTTCAGTATCTATATATTTTCAATACTTCAAACCCCAGCAATTTTGTTGACATAAGTATTCTTTTTACCTGTATAGATTACAGAATATTCTATAATTTGCAAAATGGTTCTCAAATTTTTCTGTGACCAAAAACATTCATCATTTACCATCCAAGCAACCGATATGTCTTTCTGAAGTTAATTAAAGTATTCCTTATTTGGCACACAAACTATTTATTACTGGATTAATATTCAAGGTTGTTAAATCTGCCATAACCTTTATAATTCAAAATCAACTTTCTGCCTTACAATATCACTGTAGGACACAAGGCAGAGACAGGAACAGAGATAGAGATGGCAAAATGTGTGTCTGTTTGTGTGTATGTGTATGTGTGTATACATAATCTATTATTGATTTATAATGATATATGTATGTATATATGTATATGTACACATTAACATACACATACACAAAAATCTTTATGAAATATTTTAATATTGCTCTAGTAAATACTAAATAATCTATTTATAGTTTATCACACAATGGTGATATAGTTTTGTGTTACTTACTTAATTAGAATTGTACAACTACATCACTTCTGAAATACACTTGTTTTGAAGCTAATAAAAGGAAAAAAATTACAAAGAAAAAAACAACATGATTAGATTTTCCTGAATGTCTTGTGTGTCTGTCCCTTTAAAGTTGCTGGCACTCAATTTGATTCCTTTATGGGCAATCATGAAGGTAATATTTTAACTCACTGCAGGTAGTTATTGCATACATCTTCCTAACCTTGGCTTTCCTGTACATAACAATTCTTTCTTCCTCATTCTACTCTAATCAAACACACCATTCAAGGTTAAGACTTTTATGGACATCTAACAGTAGTTATTTCAATGCTGGAAGCATTGTGTGTTTTTGGTACCAGGGAAAAAAATTGCTGATCTAAAAAAGCCAATCTTATAGATGTTCCCTGTTAACCTCAGATTAATATATATACCCTTTTGGGGATACTTTGGAATAAATGCTTTTTTGTGAGGTTTCTGTATTTCTTAGCTCAACTGTAAACAGTCTTACTAAAACCTTATTATAATTTCAAATTTGAGGCCAAAGCAAAGCCAATTCTATTGCTAGATTGTCTACCAGTAAGTGTGAATTAAGATGTTATGCTCCATATGTCAACCTCAGCAGAGAGGGAGACCAATTAGCAAGTTTATGAATTATCCTTTGTACTTGAAGGAAATTAGGGGTGTGTGTGTGTGTGTGTGTGTGTGAGAGAGAGAGAGAGAGAGAGAGAGAGAGAGAGAGAGAGAGAGAGAGAGAGTTAGTTATTGTTTTTGGTAGGGTTAAGGTAAGGTCGAGTAGTTTAGAAATTGTAGCCTTTAATGACCATTGGAAAATTAAAATGTGAATTGCATAAATTTGTTGAGGCAGAGAGGGAGGAAGAAGGAAGGGGAAAGAGAGAGAGAGAAAGAGAGAGGCAGAGAGACAAAGAGACAGAGACAGGGAGAGAAAGAGAGAGAGAGACAGACAGACAGACAGACAGAGACAGAGACTGACTCTTGAAGTATTTATTTGCCAGACGTTGTTCTGACAATGCTAAGCACTGAGGAGATGAAGGAAAGATTGCTTGTACAAGCAAAACAGATAGTCCCTACCGTTAAGGAACTTACCCTCTAATGGGGGAAGACAACACATAAAAGGGAGCTGGACACTAAATGTAGGGATTCATGTGCAGCTACAAAGCTTTCTGGGAGAAGTTGAGGTGAGAGTGGTAGATACCTCCTCATGTTCTCAGCAGATACCTATGCCCAGTCAATATATTCACATGTAATGCTTACCATCATGGTATATGATACAATGTAAATGGATCTTTGAAATTTCAATTGTCAATTGAAAGGAGGGGAAAGATTTCAAAAAAAAAAACAAAAAAAAACCTTCCTCCCTTGATGAAAATTGGCAGCTTGTTTGTGACTTAAATAAGCTTAGTGTCACCTGAAGCACCGAAATGTTAAAAGATTTGTCTTTGGTTACATAATGATATGGTTCAGAGGCAAAGACTTGAACTTACATCTTCCTAATTCTCAGGCTAACCATCTATACCATATACCATGTTACCTACATGAAGTAAAAATAAACCAATTTGCAAATCATTTGCCTTGTTCCATATTTCCATATTTTCACTGAAGGATTATTATTACTCAGCATGTCATACTAAATAAAATGTGTTTCCTCTTTACACTCACATACACATTTATATATAATATGTGTATATGCACATATATATGACATATATATTATGAGAACAAGAGAAAAAAGTTGAATAGCCCCTAGGAGTTACAAAGTAATCAAGAGGAAAGGCCCTAATATGTTGAGTAGAAGATGGAAGGACATGGAAAGAGTCATACATGATAAGATGAATAATGATCTGAACCATTGCATTAATCAACTCCCTAATTCAAAATTACTTCACTTCACATACTGAAGTTCAGAGCCTGGTATTACTTTTTTTCCTGTTGTCCCTCCTCTTGGTAATATATGGTCCTAGAAAGTAGGGAATGTTTCATTCTTTATTTGTATTACACGTACCACAATGTCTGGAATACACAGGAACTTCATAAATTCTGACTGCTTGATTGAGGTTAAGTTGGCTCAAATTAACTTTCATCTTTTCATAGTTGATAAAATATAATGCAGAAAGTTAATTGTTGTATGTGAAAAATTCAGACAATATTTATAGAACTATTTTCCTCTAAAAAGTAGGGGTGAAGATAAATAAGCATATCTATATAACAAAAAAAAAACATACATTAGGAAAAGTAATATCACAGGGGAGGGGGCAATCCTATTTCCACTGGATAAATACTATGAATGGAATTGATGCTCAACAAAGTAATTGATACTGGGATAAAATACTAGCACTGGAAATTCAATTTGTATCTTTGGAGATCAGTTAACTCACATTGCAGAGGAGTTTCATAATGTTCTAAATATAGTTAGTCACAATATATAAATGATAAGATGAGACTTGTCAGGTCAGCATTTTTGAGATATATCTGTATGTGAGCAGTGTCTATGCCAGCACTTAACAGATACTTTATAGTTTACTGGGAAATTAGTGTAACAACAACAGTATTGAATATTCAGTTGGATAACAAAAATTCAAATTCTGCTTCTGTTGTTTATAACCTTACTGTCCTACTCTCTCGGACTCAATTTCTTTATCTGTAAAGGGGACCAGAAAAAATGGAAAAAATGGACTTCCAACAGCTCTAAGACATAACTTAAATGAAAACCATTAAAATTTGATAGTTATCAATTAACATGAGAAAACTCAAATAAGCATGATATATATACATGTATATGATATATATCATGTTTATTTTAGCTCTTTCATATACATATATGTGTGCATATAAATGAGTGTATATGAACACATATGTTCATATGTTCATATATATCCTCATTAGATTTTTAGGGAAGACAAAGATCACAAAGCAGAGTATAATAATGAGGGTCCAAATGACAGAAAAAGAAAATAAGAAAATAGAGATTTTCAAATATACCATATTTAGCCCTGGCCTTCATTCTTCTTCTAAATTAGAAGTGATAGTTCTTGCTCCTGAAGTTGCATGTGTGGGCTAAGGTTGTAAAGCATATTATGGACTGAATAAGGCAGGAACTGTCAGTCACATATGCATCAGTCTTGTGAGCCACAGTTGTAGATTCTGATAGTAATTCTGTCAACAGTAGCATCTTCAAGTACCAGGAACAATGATATATGTATTTAAAAATTACATTCACTGTTGAACCACAGGACATAGATGCCTGGCCAGTCAATATTTCAAAATGAGCAACAACAAAAACAAAACAAAACAAAACAAAAAACCAAAAACAAAGAATTATTTCCACTCAATCCAGAAACTCTCTTTCATCTGCCTTGTTTTGATAAATGCAGCATGGCATTTTGTCTTACACTACATATGGGCTTCAGGACTTTTATCATCTATGACTGTATTTGTTGGATTGAAATTATTCAGTAAATGACCATATTCATTCATAACAAGATTGTTATAAAAATGAACAGTATGAAATGTTATAAGAAATAATTTCTGCAAACATAATTTTTTTCTTTTAAAAACTTACAAAATTCAACATTGAGAATTTTTTATCCCCTACAGATGACAATATTAATTCTGAAATTGAATACCAGGGAAAAAAAGGCATTTCTGGGAAAAAATATGTGCCCAGGATCTTAATACACTCTTAATATACTCTATTGCTTATAGACCTAAGTTCCAAACTACAATTATAAGACCTATAACTTAAACTTTTAAAGTTTGATAGTTATCCATTAGTATTTGATTGATTGATTACTTGATAACTTGATCAATATTGACATTTACCTTTTAATTGCTTTCTCCCCATTCCAATCCCTGCTCCACTTAGAGAATTTATTTTAATACCCTGGTAACTTAATTTCAATATATTCCTTATTTTTTTATTTTATGCATTTAAAAAATTATTCTGAGAAAAGTTTCATAGGCTTTACCAAACTACCAGAGTGATCCATGACACCAAAAATTCAAGAACTCCTGCCTTCATTTTTAAACTGCCTATAATTGTATTTACAAGCATGGTAACACAAATTTAGTTAGCCTTGTACAGGTTTGAAGCTGGGTAGAGACAAAGCAACTTGTTTCTTTGATGTCTCTTTTCTAGAGCAATATATCTCTCTATATTCTCAGTCTTGAAGAATGAGTTGGAATAGAATAAACTGAAACATAGGGATTTGCTTCATCAACACTGAAATGGAATCTGGTTTTTAAATGGAGTCACTCATGCCAAAAGAGGGGAGAAATAAATAATTCTTCATTTTTTGTACACTCACAAGAGGAAGCAGGCTTTTCATCAGAGTTATTCACAATAGTTGTGAGGCGGTCCTGAATTATAATTCAATTATCCTCTCTTTCTGATTGTGGTAACAGAAAATAAACTAGAAAGGACAGAGAATATAAGTGGATACACTGTAAAATACTGCAGAAACGAGAAGTAACATCATCCTACCATAATTAAAAAGAATCAGCAGGAGCGGGGGAGAGAAATGATGGTCCATGAGAAAACAGATACATTTGTTGGATCAAAGGTTATAAATCAATTAAAAAATGTGTTCACTAACATCATTGGAATAAATGCAGAACTGTCAAGATGACTACTTGGAAGAGAGATTGCATATATATATTTATAATTTTTAAAATGTAATTAACTACAAGTCTGTTATTTTATAACTATAATTATCATAAGATTTGTGAGTCCTAGGGCATGGGGGTTGGGAAGAGAGTATATAAACCAAATATTTAAATCCTTATGACACAATAGATTTTTGTTTTTCCTTCCCAAGAAACTGATCTAAATATACTGTGAATTAAATATGTCAATTACATAAATATTTCTTGTGTAATTCTCATTCACTTTATATACTTTTTATAAATCCTCACCAACCAGTCTTGGTCCAACCTTTTGCAATATGAAAACTTTCTACAATACTTATTAGAAACACTTCTCTCATAGATTACCAATAATCTCTTAGTCTCTAGACCTAAAGTATTCTCTTTTTATCCTTACTGATCTTTGTTTCATTCTATATCAACCATACTTCCATTATTGATTCTTTATTGATTTCCATAATATTGAACTTTTCTGATTCTATTGCCTCTCTGATAGCTCCTAATTTCTAATTTTCCTTATCTTATTCTTATTCATTCTCTTATTCCTAGATGTGGATATACCCAAAAGACTATCTTTGCCCCTATTTTCTTCTCTCTCTTAACTCTCTTCCTTAATGATTTCATCTTCTCCAGGCCTAGACCTATGACTTATATATCCATTTCTCCATATCTAACCATTCTTCCCAGCTCCATTAATCTTTTCATATGACTTCTAGGTTCCTTGCTATACTGGCTGAATCTCAAATTTCAACATATCAAAAATTAAATTAATCATTTTCCTTCCCAAATTTGTTTCTTCTCTTGATTTCTGTATTTCTCTTGATGGCACCAGCATCTTTCTGCCCATTTGTGCTCCGAATTTCAAAGTCACTTTTACTTCTCCACATCCAATATGTTGCTTAATCCTGTTGATTCTACCTCCATAACATCTTTCCCATCTGCCTCCTATTTTGTATTCTTACTGTCCCTATTCTCATTAATACCCTAAATGATTTATTCTACTTCTGTCTTTTGACCCTCCCAAATGAATTGCACATAGTATAGTCCAATTAATTTATTCAGCACAGAGCTCTTATTATGACTGCCGATCAACAATCTTCAAGCTTCTTACTACTTACTAAGTACCTCAGTTTTCCTTACCATGTGACTCCAGACTGTTCTCATATTATTTCTCCTTAATCAACCATATAATCACTGTCTTTATGAAGCAGATAATGTTCTAGATATCAGGATACAGAGGAAAAATAAATGAGACATTCTTTGGAGTTTATATTTTAGAAGATATTTATATTAAAGTAGTTTATATTCTAGAACAGGAAATTACATTTGCTCGTATACATTTATATATATGAAGTAAACAAAAGGTAAATTTATTTGATAGGGAGGTACTACCAGGGGAATCAAAAAGGGGCTGCTGTACAAGGTCTCCCTTATGCTGAATTTTGAAAAACATAAGGGATTTTAAAAAGTGGAGATGAGATAAAAAGTATATTCTAAGCATAAAGTGAAGTCTGCCTAAAGCCATGGAGTCACCAGATGAAATTCATGGGAGAGGAAAAAGATAAGCATACAGAACCTATTATATGCCAGACACTATGTTTAGTGTTTTACAATTATTCTTATTTAATCCTCATGACAATCTTTCAAGGTATATGTCTTATTATCTCTATTTAGCCGTTAAAGAAATTGGGGTAAACAGAGGTTAAGTTTCTTACTTAGAATTACATAGCTAATAAGTTTGAATTCAAATCTTCCTGAATCCAAGCCCAATGCGCTCTGTCCATGGCTTCATTTGGTGCCTCTGATAAAAGCAAGGCAGTCAGTTTGGTTAGAAAAATGAGAGAAAGGTAGGTTCTTTAATTTATGTGTGTATATGTGTGTGTATGCATATACACATATATATGTGTTTATATATGTGGGAAAGGTAAATGGGAGATAAAAGGCAAGGGGTTTTAAATGCCAAAAAGATGAGTTTATTTTTTAATCTTAAAAACAACAAAGATACAGTTGGAGTTAATTGAGCAGAGACTGACATGGTCACCTGCTGTTTTTGGAATATTGTTTTGGCAACTATATGAAAGATGAATCAGAAAGGAGAAGCCATTAAGGTAAAAAAGAGCAATACTGATTACTGCAACAGTCTAGGAAAGAGGTATTGAGGAACTGAATTGAGGATAGTTATGTGAGTGGAAAGGAGGGGAGGCATACAAAAGATGCTGGGTGGTAGAGACAATGAGAGACTTGGCAACTGAATATATGTAGAGAGAGGAAGTGAACTATTAAGAATGACCCTGAGTTAGTGAATTTGTGGGACTGAATAATTATGCCCTCAATAGAAACAGGTCATGGAATCTAAGATTTTTTGCTCCTATGCTCCAACAAAACTGGATTATCAGCTATTCCACAAACATATTCTGTGCTTTACTGCCTCAATTCTTTGGCTCAAAAGCTCCCTGCATTTTGTACATTATCTTCTCAGGTTGAAAACCTTTTATCATCCAACTTGTTTCCTTTTCTAGGAAACTTTCTTTCATTTCCTTGATTAGAAGATTCCCTGTAAATCTCATAGTACAGTGTACTTTTTACATTCTACTCTGTACTACTGTCCAAAGTAGTATTATCTGTATCTTACATTCCTTAGCAGATGGCAAATTCCCTTGAGGGCAAAGACAATATCTTGTTAATTTTTATACTGAACTCATCTAGTAGAATACTTTTAAAATCGGCAACTAACTTTTTTGTGTGAAAGTTTAGCTGCTACCATTAGATTTTCACATAGAGTTTTATTCAATTAGAAAGGAAATATTTTAAATTATGGATCTTTAAAAATGAAAAGATGCATGAATTGTGTACCTTTGGGGATATACACCTCAAACTTACTTTACTATCTGCTCTATAAAAACAGACAAAGATTACTTTGCTAGCTAATTAAAGTTAATCTTCAAATTCCTTACATTTCCAGACTGTCCCCTATGCCTGGCGTTCTCTCCCTCTTCATCTCCATTTTCTGATTTCCTTAGGTTCCTTCAAATCCTAGCTAAAATTTTACCTTCCACAAGGAGCTTTTCCACTCCCTCTTAATGTAGTGCTTTCTCTCCTCTGATGATTCCCATTTTATCCTGTTTATATGTTGTTTGTTCATAGTTATTTGCATGCATCTCATTGTTGGACTGCGAACTCCTTGAGAAAAGGGACTGTGTTCTGTCCTTTTATGTATTTCTAGCACTTAGCACAGTGTCTGGCATGTAGAAGGCACTTCTTATATAATTAGTGACTGAGTCCTCAGTCAAAGTGTAGTCTCCATTATTTGAATTTATGCCCAATAGACTTTTTTTTAATAGCCTTTTATTTACAGGATTTATACATGGGTAACTTTACAGCATTAACAATTGCCAAACCTCTTGTTCCAATTTTTCACCTCTTACCTCCCCCCACCCCCTCCCCTAGATGGCAGGATGACCAGTAGATGTTAAATATATTAAAATATAACTTAGATACACAATAAGTATACATGACCAAAACATTATTTTGCTGTACAAAAAGAATCAGACTCTGAATTATTGTACAATTAGCTTGTGAAGGAAATCAAAAATGCATGTGTGCATAAATATAGGGATTGGGAATTTAATGTAATAGTTTTTAGTCATCTCCCAGAGTTATTTTTCTGGGCATAGCTAGCTCAGTTCATTACTGCTCCATTAGAAATGATTTGGTTGATCTCATTGCTGAGGATGGCCTGATCCATCAGAACTGGTCATCATCTAGTATTGTTGTTGAAGTATATAATGATCTCCTGGTCCTGCTCATTTCACTCAGCATCAGTTCGTGTAAGTCTCTCCAGGCCTTTCTGAAATCATCCTGTTGGTCATTTCTTACCGAACAGTAATATTCCATAATTTTCATATACCACAATTTATTCAGCCATTCTCCAACTGATGGACATCCATTCAGTTTCCAGTTTCTAGCCACTACAAAAAGGGCTGCCACAAACATTCGTGCACATACAGGTCCCTTTCCCTTCTTTATAATCTCTTTGGGATATAATCCCAGTAGTAATGCCCCAGATGGAAATCGCCTTTTAATTATGTATACTAAAACAAATGGAACTATTAATTCAAAGTTTTCTCCTGCAAAACTCAATGATAATGCACAAGCAACATTTCCAAATACTCAAAGGATACCTAATACCTCATAAATAATTAGCATGCACACAAATTCATTTTGACTTTCCTGAAACAAAATCATTTCCAATAAAGGTACAAGGGAACCATCAATGAATTTTCTCCCTAGTTCATTTCAAGGAGGGTTCTTTTTGCTTGATCAAGCAGAGATAGATGTTTCCCCCCTGCATCAGAGAGAAGCAAGTACAAGTTTTCATATATTTGTCTCATGACAACATTTCATCTTAATACAAACTGGTCACAGCAGCAACTGTAGCAAATTGCTTGTCGTTTGCTGGCACCATGGGAGACCATCATTACTGACAAGATTGAGAAACCCATCAATGACAATTCAGCACTCAGTCTAACTGCAGCATCCAGGTGCTATGTGTGATATCTTTTTTATATTAAGGCTATGTTCTTGCATCTCTTTAATTTATGCTCATGTCCATTGTCCTTGACTCACTTGGAAGCCCAATGCAATAAAGATTTCAATTTAACTGAATTTAATTTTAGAAATCATCAAAAAGTAAGATGTATAAAGTAATATCTTTTAGAAATCTCTTCAAGTCTCCCTAAATTCAGGTATGGAGACTGCCCTGTGTTCTTATATGTTTGCCCTATTTGAAAGGCACTGCCCTCCCCTGCCATAGAGGACATCCATTCTATTTCAAGTTAACGAGGCTTAATTCTATTTCCATGGGCAATTGGCAGGAATAAATTAACCACTTCACTGAGACTTTCCTGTAACAAGTCTCCTCATGAGTGGAGCCCACGTAGCAAATAGCAGTTATTTTCTATTGCCAAGCAAATAAATCTCTCTCAGGATATATTTGAAGGTTACATGTTTAACATACCATTTCAACTTATGACAAAATTTCTTAGTCTTTTATCCTTTATATGTAAATGGGTATGTCTTTTGGCTCATTTTAATGCCTTTTAAGATTACGTAATTCTAGACAGAATCTATTTAACTCAAAAGATGAAAAAGTGCTTGGTATATACTTTAAGTGTTAGGATCATAAAAGAAAAAAAAAGGAGCTCAATATAATCTTTAGCATCATAATATAGTTTGGCTGGCTTCAGAGTCAGGGAGATCTGCATTCAAATCCTATCCTTTACTAGGTGTATAACCATGAGTGAATAATTGCCCCAAGCAAATGTCTAAAACTATAAGTTAGAGATAAATTGATGATCTGCAATGGGAGGGGAAGTTCCTTTAGTAAGACTGAAATGTAACAACTACTTTTAACATAGTATGGTTTGTACAGAGGACATAGCAAATGATGATGCAATGTGCATGACTAGGATACTTTCCACTAAATCTTAGTTTTGAGAATAAATCAACAAGCATTTTTGAAGTGACTATGATGCCAGGTACTGTGCTAGATTTGGGCATACAATAAAAAATCAAAATCAATCCCTGCTTGCAATAAAGTGCATTATAAATGGAAAACCAACACAATAGTATAACATGAATTAAAATTATTAGAAAAATATTGGAAGTAACTCAGATAACATCAGTATGAATCAATTTGCTATGATTTAAGTCAAGCAAATGAAACAATGCCAACAACATATTAACAGCCTTGAAGACTGCACCTGAGAATTTTCTACATCAGAATATAATAATTATTTCTGAATCTTATTTTCTTTTTGTAAGGGGAAATAAAGTCAGATACTTGTATTTTGCTTGGAGATACTCAAAAATGACAATCAGGCCCTGTGTGATCTGAGTGTGCACAATGCACCCTGAAGAAATGACAATATTTAAACTTTCGACTGGGGAAAATCTATGCTTGTAAGTATCTCAGAGAAAATGAGTTCCAACTTTTCAGTTGAATAAATTAGATATAAGCTCATTTTATGCAGATATATGTAAATAGAATGCATCAGTGAAATATACCCCATCCCTTTAGTTTTTCTTAGGCACTTCTTTCTGAGTGATGGTAGATTCCCATGAGGTCAAAGCAAAAAGCAGGATTTTATAAATTCAAAGATATTTTTATACCCATTCCCTTTGAGCATTCAATAAATACTGTGTTGATTATTTGAATGAACACAAATCAAGGAATCTTAAACATGAAGTGACATGAAAAATATGAAGATCTGAATAACATTTTGTCTTATTTTGTTTTAGGTAATAAAGAATATTATCATCAATATGGAGATGTAAAGATTAGTAACAGAAATAATGGTAAGAAAAGGAAATAAGGCTGAATGAAATGTTTTAATCACGAAGTCCATTGTAAAAAATAAACCAACAATGTAAAAAGAAAGCATGAATTCTGCTAGAAATTACAGGAGAAATTTAGCAATTAGAATGAGATCATCTAAAGATGAATTATGACCAAGATGTACTGTGCTAATGTTCTTTTTATTATAAGAATCATCAGAAGTACTCAGGATAATTTAGTAATAAAAAAATTTTTGATTTTGAGCATCATGCAAGAGATAATACATAAAATGAAATGATCATATGAGTTGTGTGGGCATGAAAAATGCATTTGGCACTCTGCTATTTCCATTTTCCTTTAGCTTCTTTTTTTGAGAATTAGAATACATATTACCTCTCCAGTTTATTAATAAATATTTTAAATTTATAAGAATAATAAAATACATTTTAAAATATAGATTTTTCTCACATAAATCATCAGCATTTTTATATATTACTAACAAAGTCTAACAGCAAGAGATAGAAAGAGAAATTCCACGTAAAATAACTATCGATATTATAAAATATTTGGAGGTCTATCTGTCAAGGCAAAGTCTAGAACTATTGTAACACATCTACTAAACACTTTCCACACAAATAAAGTCAGATCTAATCAACTGGAAAAATATCAAGTGCTCATGGGTAGGCCAAGCAAATATAATAAAAATGACAATACTATTTAAATTAATCTACTTATTCAGTGCCATACCAATCAAACTCCTAAGAAATTATTTTACAGATCTAGAAAAATGACAATAAAGTTCATCTGGAAGAAAAAAGAATTTCAAGGGAATCAATGAAAGATGCAAATGAAGGTGGCCTAGCTGTGCAAGAACTAAAACTATATTACAAAGCAGCTATCATCAAAACCATTTACTATTGGCTAAGAAATAGCATAGTTGATCAGTGGAATAGGTTAGGTTCATAGGACAAAATAGTCAATGACTATAGCAATCTAGTCTTTGCCAAACCCAAAGACTCCAGCTTTTGGGATGAGAATTCACTATTTGGCAAAAACTGTTGAGAAAATTGGAAACTAGTGTGGCATAAACTAGGCATTGACTCTCACCTAACACAGTATACCAAGATAAGGTTGAAATGGGTTCATGATGTGGACATAGAGTGTGATATTATAAGCAAATTAGAAGAACAAAGGGTAGTTTACCTTTCAGATCTGTGGAGAAGGAAGGAATTTGTGGCCAAAGAAGAACTAAAGTTCATTATTGAACACAAAATAGGTAATTTTGATTATATTAAGTTAAAAAGTTTTTGTACAAACAAAACTAATGCAAACAAGATTAGAAGGGAAGCAATAAACTGGGGAAAATTTTATATTCAAAGGTTTGGATAAAGTCCTCATTTTTAAGATATATAGAAAATTGACTCACATTTATAAGAATTCAAGCCATTCTCCAATTGATAAATGATCAAAGGATATGAACAGACAATTTTCAGATGAAGAAATCAAAACTATTTATAGTCATATGAAAAGGTGCTCTAAATCACTATTGATCAGAGAAATGCAAATTAAGACAACTCCAAAGTACCACTATACTACATACTTCTCTGATTGGTTAAGATGACAGGAAAAAATAATGATTAATGGTGGAGAAGATATAGGAAAACTGGGACACTAATACATTTTTGGTGGAGTTGTGAACTGATCCAACCATTCTAAAGAGCAATTTGGAACTCTGTCCAAAGGGCTATCAAAATGTGCATACCCTTTGACACAGCAGTGTTTCTACTGAGCTTATATCATAAAGAGATCTTAAAGGAGGGAAAGGGACCCACATGTGCAAAAATGTTTGTGCCAGCCTTTTTTTTTTTGTGGGTAGCAAGAAACTAGAAACTGAGTGGATTCTCATCAGTTGGGGAATGGCTAAATAAGTTTTGGTATATGAATGTTATGGAATATTATTGTTCTATAAGAAATGATCAGCAGGATGATTTCAGAGAAGCCTGGAGAGACTTACATGAACTGATGCTAAGTGAAATGAGCAGAACCAGAAGATCACTGTACACAGCAATAATAAGATTATACAATGATCAATTCTGATGGACATGACTTTTTTTTTCAAAAGTGAGACTATTCAGGCCGGTTCCAATGATCTTGTGATGAAGAGAGCCATCTACACCCAGAGAGAAGAACACGGGAACTGAGGATGGATGGATCACTACATAGCATTTTCACTCTTTTTGTTGTTGTTTGCTTGCATTTTATTTTCTTTTTCTTTTTTTTTTCCTTTTTGATCTGATTTTCCTTGTGCAGCAAGACAATTGTATAAATCTGTACGCACATATTGGATTTAACATATGTTTTATCATGGTTAACATATATTTAATTGCTTGCCATTTGGGAGAGGTAGTGAGCAGGAAAGGGGAAAATTGGAACACAAGCTTTTGCAAGGATCAATGTTAAAAAATTATTCATGCATATGTTTTGAAAATAAAAATATAGATTTTGAATAACACTTTGCTTTACTTTAAGAATAGAAAGTAATTAAATCTGAAAATTCTCTATTAAAAAAAGCATGGTTTCTGGTAGTTATAAGTGGCACTAGAAACCTTCATTTGTACTAGCTAGAAGGAAAAAAAATCTAGAACATTACTTATGAAATTTAAATAATTTCTTTAATTGCTGCGTTTTCAAGTTTACAAAGCATCATAATGTAAAATGTCCAAAAATTTTGATGGACTCTACTATAGTACAAAGCCTAAGATATTCAGATGCTACAGAGAGGTTAATCAAATATTTCCCTTTATTAGGGACACAAAATAAATTACAAGATTGTGTCAGTGGATTACCTGCTAATACCACAGTGGGGTAGAACCTTTCTCATATATTCTACAAAGTGCTCATTAAAAAAGAGCCAGGAGTTTTATAGAATTTTAAAGTGTTCACCTGTGCATGGCTGGCACTGTGCTAGACTCAATTAACAAATAAGAAATCACTTTCCATGTCTTCCCCACACTAGCTTGTGATCAAAGCAGACAATTGTGTAAAGAAAATACAACATTTTAGGATTGATTTTCCTTCCAAAATTCATAAAAGAACACATAAATTGATCACTTAAAGATTTACTAAATAATATTTTATTTCATTTCTCTATATTCTAGCAGATGGGAGACCATTAGTGAGAAAGTATGGATAGTAGAACAAGAGGAAAGATTTAACAAATGATCTTTCCTCTCTTATGACCAATTGGAGAGTATATTCGTAAAAGAGCTTACAGAAGTGGTCAAGCCAAAGGCAAGGAGAGTGTCAGAAGATGATACTTTTCTACTTTTATCTGAAAATTTTCTGTAACATTGTTGCCAAATACTCACATTGTCTCAATTCATTATTTTCCTCTAGTTGCTGTCAAAAGCCAGTCACTGTTGGTGCAGTAGTTAAGAGTTCTGGGTTTAAAGTCAGACAAACCTGAGTTAAAATCTTGTCCTCAAATGCTAGCTATGTGACTATGAACAAGTCACTTAATTTTTGTTTACCTCAGTTTCCTCATTTGTAAAATGGGACTCATTAGAAGCTTCCTTTTGGAATTGTTGTATCAAATGATATATTTGTAAAAAAATACCACATTGATTGGCACATAAGTAGGAACTTAATAAAGCTTATTCCCTTTCTTTACTGATGGCCCTAAACCTGATTTAATATTAACTTGATTTCTGAACATTGGGAATTTAATTAAATCAGATATACACCTGGTCTGAAGTAAATAAACATTTCAACCTTTATAAAAGACCTTAGTTTAAAAAGATCAAAGTCTTCCTCTGCATCCAGGACTGTCTATAGTCATCATAATCCATATTTTGCCTCTGGATCCAGATGGTTCTGGAGGAGGAAGTGGACCTGGAGACTTTACATACACCCCTCTCTCATTTAAATCCAATTCACTTGAATTTCATGGCATCATTTCCCTGACATCATGGTCTTCAAAAACGAATGACAAATCCTAGTGTGTCATTACTGGATCTGTATCCCAAGGAAATCATGAAGGAGGAAAAAGGATTCACATGTGCAAAAATGTAGCAGCTCTTTATTTGGCAACAAAGAATCAGAAAATAAGTAGATGCACATCAGTTGGGCAATGGCTGAAAAAGTTATGGTCTATGAAAGTAATGGAATATTTTTGTTCTATAAAAATTGATGAACAAGTTGATTTTACAAAGGCCTGAAAAGATTTAGATGAACTGGTGCTGAATGAAACAAACAGAACCAGGAATATGTTGTACACAGTAATAGCAAGAATGTGTGATGATCAACTATGAAAGACTTAGTTCTCAGCAATTCACCATCCAAGGCTATCCCCCAAAAAAATTGGATAGAAAAATACCATCTACATCCTGAAGGAGAACTATGGAGATTGAATGCAAATCAAAATCTGGTATGTTCACTTTTTTCTGTTTTTTTTTTCTCGTGCTTTTGTTCTGATTTTTCTTTCTCAATATGATTCATAAAGAAATGTGAATTTAAAAAGCTAATATACATGTACAATCAGAAAAAAAATAAAACAATTTAAAAAAACAAAGACAAACAGCATCTTTTGTTTTCTGAAGGCAATGTTTTATTGTTTATTTCCCTCTAAAAGATAATATCTGGCTGCTTCCTAAAGTCCCTATCATTCTTCTAAGCTTGTGTAGTAGGAAATATAGGGTTTGATAAATATGAATTTCACCTAAATTATAATATTTCAACATTAATGGCAAATCATTATATACTGACCCATACCCAAATGGAAATAGAAGTAACATTATTTTTAAAATTAAAACTTCTGCAATATGAAGATTATTCATATATGACAGAAGAGGAGAACCTTTTTTTTCTGTCAGGAGTTATTTGGATATTTATTTCATCATTGACAGACTATACAACTTACAAAACTCAAGCAATGGGAGGTGATGGTTGTACTTAGCTTTTAATTCATCATCACTTGTGGTTGTCTTATCAAATAATATGACTCATGAGCCAGATGTCCCCCATCTTTAATATATGGCATAATTTATTTTCATGTCCAATATTATTATTTTTTCATTATTATAAGTGATGTTAATGGTAATATTAACAGTATTGATCTTTTATAACAATAACAGTAGTAATAATAACTAAATTCTTAGATATTTTCCCATGTTTGAATTTTATGAAAATAGCCTTTATTTCTATCAGTTTATATGTGGATCAAAGAAAATGGGGCAATTAAAATTCTAAGAGATTTGTTTTCTAGGTGTATGTGTATATATGTATACATATAAGATTTATAACTACCATAAATATACATAATGTGGTTTATATACAAGAATAAGAATAACTATATCATCATCATTATCATAATTCACATTTATGTGTTAATTTAAAATTTAGAAGTATTTTATTTAAGATAACCTTTGCAACTGAAAATTAAAGTATTATTTTATGCAATGTTTTATTTTTCTTTATTAAAGCATTTTATTTTCAAAATATATGCACAGATAATTTTAAACATTCACCTTTGCAAAATCTTGTGTTCCAAATTTTTTTCCCTCCCTTTTTCCCAACCCCTCCCCAGGTGTCAAGTAATCCAATATATGTTAAATATGTGCAATTCTTTTATGTATATTTCCACAATAATCATGCTACATTAGAAACATCAGATCAAAAAGAAAAAACAAGAAAGAAAACAAAATGCAAGCAAACAGCAAAGTGAAAACACTATATTTTGATTCCCACAGTCCCCATAGTCCCCACTCTGGATGCACATGACTCTCTTCATCACAAGACCATTGGAACTGTCCTGAATCATCTGTTGAAAAGATTCATGTTCATCAGAATTTATCATCATATAATCTTGCTGTTGCTATGTACTGTGTTCTTCTGGTTTTACTCACTTTACTTAGCATCAGTTCATGTAAGTATTTCCAAGCCTCTCTGAAATCATCCTGCTGATCTTTTCTTACAGAACAATAATATTCCATAACATTCATATACCATGACTTATTCACCCCTTCTCAAACTGATGAGAATCCATTCAGTTTCCATTTCTTGCCACTATAAAAAGATATGCTACAAACTGTTTGCATACATGTTTTCCCTTTTTTATGATCTTTTTGGGATACAGGCCCAGGACAGATACTGCTGGATCAAAGGATTTTATACATTATTTTAAAAGATTCACTTTAAAGGTGAAAATAATGAAGCTCAGGGAATTTAATTTGTTGTAATTTTTGTCTTTGTAATCCAATATATAGTACCATCCTCAATACACAGTAGGTATTTGATAAATAGCTAATTGATTGCTAGTAATTGTCTAAATAGGGCTTATGTCCAGGTCTTCTAATTCAAGTGCTGTTGTGATTATTCATTATTACCATAACATGCATATTGACTGGGGTAATTAAAGACTGTTTTATCCACTTTTTTCCCCTTGAAGTGAATACATTTCAATTTTTTTAAAACTTTTACTTCTTATAAAAAAATGCTTTTTAGTTTTGCCCTCTACATAGAGCAGGCCAACTAACTGGTACCACTTTGCAAAGAAGGCCATAATGAAATGACTGTCCATTGCAATCAGCAAGTCGTTTTCTTTAATGTCAAGTCAGAATTCATCAGGAAGTGAGCAGTTGCTGAATCAGGAAGTTTTAATAAAAGGTATCTTTATAAGGCAGGATAATAATGGATTACTTCCAGTCCAGCTTTTAGTCTCTTTCCATCCTCTCTCCCATGGAGTTTTAGGGTAGGGATTTTTATACAAAGCCTTTGCTTTTTGCTATTCATCTGTTGTGGGTATGAAAATCAGCACCCTTTTAGTCCTTGGCATTGATAAAGCCCTATGGGTAAAGCATCACATATACCATCTCTCAATTGCACAAGAACTGGAAACACTGGGGTTGAGCCTCAGCAAACAGGAAAGCATTACCAAATAAAAATAGCACAGCGATCAAAGAAAAAATGGATTATTATTTTATTGCATTATAATCTATATTGTTATTAAGCCTGGGCAGATCATTCATATCATCAAATCCTTGCTTCAAATAGAGGCTCAACACAGATAACGATGAACTCATTTTATACATGCTTCACAAGAATGAAGGAAAAAATGTCATAGAGTATACCTTTCATAGATAAAAGACAGAGTCTACCATTCACTTCTGGAACTTGAATCATTTTCTTTAAATGGAACCATTTAAATTAATCTTGTTGAACCTTCGGGTCCAATACAGAATGCATTTATTTTTCCTAACTGTTACCAATTGAGGAGGGGGAAGTATGGTCATTTATGCTTTCAAGTTCTTTCTGTTCCCCCTCTTCTTCACACATTTGTCTGAAACATTGATTGTTTAAAAAATAGCATTGATGATAGTAATGCTGATGATGAAAGCTAGTATTTATATAATACTTTAAGGTTTACAAACCACTCTATGTGCAATATCTCATTTGATCCCCACAATAACTCTGAGTTATAGGAATTACTATTCTTATTTTATTGATGAAGAAACTGAGTGTTAGGAGTTAAGTATCTTGTCCAGAGTCATAAAGCTAATAAATATTTGAAGGAAATTTTGACGGCAGTTGTGAAATCAGATCAACATAACTTGAAGTCCAGTGATTTCTGCATAGCATTACATAGTTGTCTCGTTAAATGAAAAGCATCATTGCAAAAACTGTGAGATATACATTTAAAAAAAATAATCATGAATTAATCTGGGCAATGTCATTTCAGTCAGGCTGTAGTTATCAATCTAATATCATTCCACTTTCCATTTGTGGAGCTCTGACAAAAGGTATCTTCATTCACATTCTTAACATCAATATCAGGGGCTCTACCGGACCCAGCATGGGGACTTTGAAAACAAGGAAAACATCATGAGGCAGGTTTCCCAGAACCGAAATCTGAAATGAAGCTCTTTCCTAAGGTCTCAGAGTCCAGAGAAATACAGATAACTCAGGTCCAATTTAAATCTATTGCTAAAGCCCATTTCAGTCACTTAAAATTTGGAAATTATTGTTTGGACATGGAAATATACAAAACCATTATTTGTATACCAGGCCTATTTCTCTTCTTCTTCTTTATTGTCTGCCCAGAAATGTGTCACTTACATTTTTCTGTTCCTTGGAATGTGAATTAGGTGAATTCTTTTGTTAAACATGAAAATAAAAAATTCAAAATCCTTTTTTAGAAATAATAAGCTCCTCTAGCATGTATTGAGGAGAGAAAAAATATTCAAGGTGGCTTGGCTAGGTCACACAGAGTTAAAATGGGTCATCCACTGAAAGAACAAAACACTTGACTTTTTGCAACAAATGGTGTATTTTTGTCATGCCCTTAAAGGAAACATAGCAAACAAACTGTGAAACAGAGGAAATCTTTTAATAAGTTCCAAAGCAAAATTAATTTGATCTATTTCTATATTGACTGAATAATTTTCAGTCATACAGTAGAACATTAAAAAATGTTCTTGGATCACCTTCTACTATGTTCTTGATTTTCAAACTAATAAATACCAATGCTGAACAGACATCAGAGGCTATTTTATCCCATCAATGTCTGAACATTTAGGTAAGACAATGGACAGATTATTGGGGCTGGAGTCAGGAAGACTCATCTTTCTTGAGCTCAAATCTAGCCTCATACATGTATTAGTTGCATGACCCTGGGCATGTCACTTAACCCCATTTACCTCAGTCTCCTCATTTATAAAATGAGCTGGAAAAGGAAATGGCAAACCAGTTTGATATCTTTGCAAAGAAAACCCCAAATGGGGTTACAAAGAATCAAATATGACTGAAATCACTGAACAACAATAATAACAACATCCCTGATTAATGGCTAGCTCATTATCTCTCCCCACAAACCCTCCCCTCTTCTGAATTTTCCTACTACAGTTCAGGGCAAGAACCATCATCCTTTCAACTGCCCAGCATCACAATCTTGACTTCATCTTCAACTCTTCACTTGTACTTTACTCACTGAATCTGTTGCCAAATCTTATTTCTACCTTCATGTTCTCTCTGTATTACGTCCCCATCTCTCACTTGTACCATTAAAGAGAAACAATGTCAAAAGAAGAATTTTTCATAGTGGAAAGGTACTTAAGAGGCCAACTAGAGCCACCCATATTTGGGAAAGAATCCTTTCCATATCATAACTGACTGTTCGTGATTAGCATTTGCTTACAGATTTCCAGAAAGAGGGAATTCAGATACCAAATAAGCCCATTTTATAATATAGATCACTTTAAATGTTAGGGACACCTTCTTTCTTATTTTACATCAAGTTTATAGCTTTCTCTTTGCAATTTTCACTCACTGCTCATTCCTCTGGACCCAAACAGATGAAGTGGAATCCATCTTTCATAAGACAACCTCTCAAATATATGAAAACCAGCACATCCTCCTTAGATCCTCCTTTCCCAGTTAAGCAGCCCAGTATTTTTATATGATTGGAAAAGATTCTGATTTCGAATCCCTTTCCTTTCTGATTACCTTTTTCTGGACATTAATGAACTTCCTAAATGTAGTGCTTATAAGTACACACAGTATCCCACATAGAAAGCCAAGTTCAATAGAATTTTTAACTCTCTTGGTCTGAATGCTAACTTCTTTTCTTTTAATGTAGCCTAAAGTTTCATTAGATTTAGTTACTCCTTTATGGGAAGCTATTTTCTTTTCTCCCTTTTCTTCTAAACCCTTCATTTTATGGCCCAAATGAAATCCAATTTCTTCTCAAAAGCCCTTCTTTTGTTGACTGTCTGCTGAAGTCCCAACAACACTGACTTCTAAAGGCATAAATTCCCAACTATGATTCTAGTACCAGTGATGAAGTACGTTACCCATGTTTGAAGAGAAGACGTACTTTCTTGAACTTGGCCAATGTAAAAATTTGTTTTGCGTATGTGTGTTGGTTTAAAAAGGTTTTCTTTTTGTTTTTCTTTTCATGGGAGGGAAAAGGGAAGGGGAAAAAAGGAAGAAAGGAAACAAATACTAATTAATTGAAATTTTAATTTTAAAATGTTTAAAATAAATATATTTTAGACATATAAAGAGATACTAAAACTCCATCCCTTCCTCTACAGTTCTTAAGAAGCATAAACAAAGACATATTAATAAAGAAAGCCATGGTGGTACTGGGGATGAAGAAGGAGCAAGGACACAGATTTTAAAAGAAAGTTTGAACATGACGACAGATTGAGGAAATATCATTTGAACTCCCCAAAGTCCATGTCCTCTTCTTTCAGGTTATGTTGATGGGACTTTTAATAAACAGAGTATTTATGTTCTGTAGTGTGTGTGTGTGTGTGTGTGTGTGTGTGTGTATGTGTGTGTGTAGGATGGATTCCTTAGCCTTATCTGGCTAAGGGTGAGAGGTTCTTAAATGGAAATACAATTGCTGGGAAACTAAATTAAGAATTAGGAGACCCTAGTAATTCAACTATGCCCCTTTGGAGGAAATATACAGAGCTGGAACTAAAAGAAATCTCAAAGACCACCTACTCCAATCTCCTAATTTTATAGATGAGGAAACTGAAGACCATTGATGTGTCATTCTTATGATCACACAAGGAAATGTCTGAGATAGAATTTTGAAGCCAGATCCCAGATTCCCTGATTTCAGAACTATTATTTTCTACTTTTATTAAACTTCCTTCCATAATAATCCTTCATAACTTATCTGCCATTCATATTTTATATGATATGTCCTTGTAGTGACCTTATTAAGAGAATTACACCTAGGAAAGGTAAAAGTTGAATGAGAATAGCTAGTTGGATGAAACCAAGATGCCATGTAACTTGATAGCAGGATGCAAATATAATATGCATAAGGGAAGGGAATAAGCATTTTATATAGTGCCTACTATGTGCCAGGCACTTAAGAACTTTGTAGATGTTGTCTTACTCAATCCTCACAACAATCTAGCCTCATTTTATGGCTGAGGAAAATGAGGCAAATAGAGTTTAAGTGACTTGACAAAAGTCTCAGAACTTCAGAGTCAGGATTTGACCTAACATCTTGCTAATTCCAGCACTCCATCCACTTTACCACTTCATTATTTCTAACTACATATCTTATAGATCAAATGTTTTCAGGCATTTGCTCATAGCACAACATTGTTTGCTATAAGGATTGAGGCACTTTAATAACCCTTCTATATGCGATAAAAAATGTAAGTTCCATACAATTTATAGCCTACTTACTTATTTCTCCTCGGAATCTGATGTCCCCCATAAAGGGGAAGAATGGAATGAGAAATGGCCCACTATTCTGAGTACTTGAAAGAGGTACATGAGGCTCAGCAGATGTTTCAAAGGACTCTGGTATTTGATAGTATCAGTTAATTCCAGTTATCTAGGAAGTTCCCCTATGAGATATATAATTCCATAATTGTTTCTAGAGTTGGGTGACCTCCTTTCCTCACCTTCTCTAACCTCCCTCCATCTCTCCCTCTGTCTCTCTCTGTGTCTCTGTATCTGTCTCTGTCTCTGTGTCTCTGTGTGTGTGTTTCTGTCTCTCTCTGTCTCTCACTGTCTTTTTGTCTCTGTCTCTTTCACAGCTTCCAACAGAAAAGAACATAGCATATAGGTACTAAGAATTAAAATACAAAGTTACCTGAAATTAAAGCTCTTCCCTCTCTCCACTCCACTCTTTTGCAGAGGTCTCATGAAATCCCAGAGTTTTTCCCACCATGGGGATTTCAATCCAATATCTCCTCTCTAAAAATGAATAATATCTGGGTACTAGATTGTTAATTAAGGTTCTAATTCTCCCACAAAGAGAAGCATAAGGTGTTCCTCTACAGATTTTTATTATTTGCCAGTTGCATCATGAGTAGAGAACTTAATTCCTCAGTTTTAAATTACTAACTCCCACTAAGACATAACAATATCTCTATTTTACTGCTCATCATAGCGCCCCATACAGGGCAACACAAGTACCCCATAAGAGCTTAATAAACATTTATGACAATTTAAATAACCCCCCTATCTTATTATCCATTAAAACATTTCAAAATGTGGCATTGTTAGCATAAGGCATTAGGTGCTAGTAATTGATGCATACTAAAACTGAAAGGACAAAAGACAAATACTGCATGGAAAGACAGACAAATCTCAATGGGAGACATTTTTACTGTGCCCCAAATTAATGTTTTTATTTCCTGACTTCATGAGTATAAAATTAATCCATTTAAAAAGAACATAGGGGGACAGGATACTGATTGAAATTAATCAATCAAGTTGGGAAGTGATTAATAGAAGAGGACTTTGTATGCGCTGCAGGCATCTTCACGATGCAGGTTCAGAACTGGTCATTTTATAGTTCATTACATATCTGTTTGATGTTATTTATTGTTTACTTAAGCAATAGCAATTGAAGCAGAGGCCAATTCCTGGGAATTAATGACCCACTGGGAGAGTCCATTACCTCTGGACATTAACCCTAGTCAGTTCACAGCAGTTTTCGGGAAATGCCCTTTAAAGAATTGTTTATTTCTTTACACCCTGTTAACACATTAAAAATTTTTCAAAAAATCCCTTTCATTTAAGGTCAAAGACATTTATTAAAAAGCCCTATGTTTCAGAAAGCTATAATTTCTTTAGGATTCCAGTCATGTGGAAAAGGTTTAAAAGCTCATTGTGGCCAGTCTTTCTGAACATATCATATTTTAGACAGCAACCTGTCAAAACTATTTTTAAATGCACAAGATTAAGTTTCTGCTTAAAGCTTTAGTTTTAAGCCTTCTTTGGTAGGATGGATAAGGATAAGGATGATGGTCATATAACCTCTAAAACAAGCAAAAAAAATTAGTGCTTCAGTTAAGAATTGAGGGACAGAGAGGTGCAGGGGGGCAGAGAGGATCAAGGAAGAAAATCCTAAGAAATGTTGATGAAAACAAGTAATACAACTAAAAGATTGCTCAAATTAGAGGATGAAAATGGTTAACTGTGCCATGCTTTAGGATGAGAGAAAACACTTGCCTTCCATTGAGGTGCTATGCTCAGTCCTCAGAAACTATTCTAATCATTCCATAGCAAGTGAGAAAAGGCTTTAGCTGAGATTACAGATAGGAGCAGCTAAGAATTTGGAAGTCACTGTAAGTCTGCCTAGCACATTGTAGAGAAAAAATATTGGAGAACTGTAAAAAGGACAAAGGCTATAGATACTGAAGAAGAAACCTCAAAGCCATTTGGCAATGGTGGCAAAATTACAAGTGGCCATTCGCAAAAGCAGTTATGTGAAATACCCTCAACATATTTCACTGTTGGGATACTGTGACTACCAGGAACCCTCTTAGATTCACTGATGTGGATGTACTTCCATCAAGCTGTATAAAGCATTCAATCAATTCTTGATTTTCTGACTGACCTATTTCTAAGGATATTTCTACTTTAGAGGCCAAATTTAGGAGTCTGAAAATGTGGCTTTTAGTGTTTATTCAGGGTGTAAGCATTTAAGGGAAGTGGGACATCCATTAAATTATCTTGACTTGTCATCATCTGAGAAGATTCTCCACATCTTTCATCACAAGACTGAGTACCCTATCTGTCCACCTGTCTTTTCAAAGTTCTAAAGGTATCTTCTATTACATTTTATGTAACCTAACCTTTATCCTGCCAAATGCTTTTAAATAACTATAAAGACAATCATCCAAACACACACTTCTAAAAGCTTCCAAAGGTAACCCCAAGGATCCCAAAAATGTATCTGACATTTCATTTTAAATTAGGAGTAAAGGCATAGAGTACATATCCTGTCTCCTTTTCTTCTCCTTTTATTTTTTTAAGAGCAAGAGAAAACAACTTAATTATTTGCTAAGTCCCATCAATTCTACATCTCTCATGTACTCCACTTTTCTGACACTGCCACCATTCTGATAAAGATTCTTCTTGTTTCCTGCCTGGATTATTGCAGTAACCTACTGGTGAGTCTCCTGCTTCAAATGTCTCCTCACTCTAATCCATCCTCCACACAGCTGTCAAATCAATCTGACCATGTCACTCCTTTTATACAAACAACTTCAATGGCTGCCTATTACATAAAAGTCTCAGTTTGAAAAGGTCAAGAATTTCAAGGGAACTAATGAAAAAAAAAAAAAAAAAACAAATGAAGGTGGCCTAGCTGTACCTGATCTAAAATTGTATTATAAAGCAGAGCTCATTAAAACCAATATTGGCTAAGAAATAGACTAGTTGATCAGTGGAAGAGGTTAGATTCACAGGACAAAATAGTCAATAACTATAGCAATCTAGTGTTTGACAAACCCAAAGACACCAGCTTTTGGAATATGAATTCATTATTTGACAAAAATTGCTGGGAAAAATGGAAATTAGTATGGCAGAAACTAGATATTGATCCATACTTAACATCGTACACCAAGATAAGATCAAAATGGGTTCATGATCTAGACATAAAGAATGAGATTATAAATAAATTAGAAGAGCATAGGATAGTTTACCTCTCAGACCCATGGAGGAGGAAAGAATTTATGACCAAAGAAGAATCAGAGGTTATTACTGATCACAAAATAGAAAAATTCAACTATATTTAGTTAAAAAGCTTTTGTATAAATAAAACTAATGCAGACAGGATTAGAAGGGAAGCAATAAACTGGGAAAACATTTTTACAGCTAAAGGTTCTGATAAAGGCCTCATCTCTAAAATATGTAGAGAAGAATCTAATTTATAAGAAATCAAGCCATTCTCCAAATTAATAAATGGTCAAAGGATATGAAAAGACAATTTTCAGATGAAGAAATTGAAACTATTTCTACTTATATGAAAAGGTGTTCCAAATCATTACTAATCAGAGAAATGCAAATTAAGACAACTCTGATTGGCTAAGATGACAGGAAAAATAATGATGAACTCTTGGAAGGGATGTGGGGAAACTGGAACACTGATGCATTGTTGGTGGAGCTGTGAATGAATCCAACCATTCTGAAGAGCAATCTGGAATTATGCCCAAAAAGTTATCAAACTGTGCATACCCTTTGATCCGGCCGTGCTACTACTGGGCTTATATTCCCAAAGAAATACTAAAGAAGGGAAAGGGACCTGTATGTGCCAAAATGTTTGTGGCAGCCCTTTTTGTAGTGGCTAGAAACTGGAAAATGAATGAATGCCCATCAATTGGAGAATGGTTGGGTAAATTGTGGCATATGAATGTTATGGAATATTATTGTTCTGTAAGAAATGACCAGCAGGATGAATACAGAGAGTCTTGGAGAGACTTACATGAACTGATGCTAAGTGATATGAGCAGAACCAGGAGATCATTATACATTTCAACAATAATACTATATGATGATCAATTCTGATGGATGTGGCCCTCTTCAGCAATGAGAGGATCCAAATCAGTTCCAATTGATCTATAATAAAAAGAACCAGCTACACCCACAGAAAGAACACTGGGGAATGAACATGGACTACAATATGACATTTCCACTCTTTCTGTTATTATTTGCTTGCATTTTTGTTTTTTTCTTCTTAGGTTATTTTCACCTTCTTTCTAAATCTGATCTTTCTTGTGCAACAAGATAACTGTATAAATATGTATACATATATTGTATTTAATATATACTTTAATATATTTAACATGTATGGGACTACCTGCCATCTAGGGGAGGGAGTGGAGGGAAGGAGGGAAAAAGTTAAAACGGAAGTTTTTGCAAGGGTCAGTGTTGAAAAATTACCCATGCATATGTTTTCTATATAAAAAGCTATAATAAAAAAACCCATACAATAAAAAGAAAACACTTCAGTTTGGCTTTTAAAGCCTTTCGCAACTTGGTCCCTTTTTAGTTTCCTTTCTAGACCTTTCCAGGATTTTGTATACCTTGCTTTGCTCCATATGCTCTGTTCTCCAATGACATGCTTTTCCTCCTATAAAATACTCCATCTCTCAACTGTAAACATTTCTACCAATTGAACTCTGTGCCTAGAATTTTTCCAATCTCATCTCCTCTTCCTGGCTTCCTTCAAATTTTACCATAAGCTTCACTTTCTGCAAGCAGCCTTTTTTGATCTCCCATAACCCTAATGTCTTTTCTCTGCATTCACCTCCAATTTATTCTATATCTATCTTGTTTATACATACTTGTTTGTATGTTGTCTCTCCCATTAGACAGAGTTCCTTGGCAGCAAGAACTATGTTGATCTTTGTATCCCTAGTATTTACCACAGTACCTGGCACATAGTATTTGCTTATTGGCTTGAGGTGAAGTGGGGGTGGCATAATTATTAAGTTGGATTTAATTTTGGTTACAATACAAGGTGAATATATGGTTTTGTTATTTCTTACTTGTAGGTGATAAAATGTGTAGACTATGCACCCAATACTGTAAAACACAATGCTCAACTGGTATCATGATGGAGTGGAAAGTGTGTTGCATTTGGAAGTTAATGAACCTGGGTTCAAAATCTAATTGCTAAATATTTATTGAGCTTAGTATAAGCAAATTAATCTCCATGCCCTTCATGGAGTAAATTGAGGCAGATTGGATTAGGTTACCTATAATGGTACCTGCTAGTTCTTCATCTATCATGCTATTATGAATTCGACATTGGGCAATTTATATGACTTCTCTGGGCTTCAGTTCCCTCCTCCATAAAATGAAAAAATCAGACTGGATGAGTCCTTCTGGCTCTAAATTCATTATCTTATGAGTCATTCTATAAAGTGGGATTTCTGAATTTGAATACATGGAACTTTAGCAGAAGGCATGTATTTCCACCATTTATCCTGAAGTACCCTTATTTAAAGAAATTAGACCGAAAAAGTTGCCTTGAGCTTCATTGCCAACAAACTAGAGAAATATCTTTTTTTACAAGGACTCTCTCTCTCTGAATAGGTACATTTATATCTTCTGGCCTAGAAAACAACCCAACA
This sequence comes from Sarcophilus harrisii, assembly GCF_902635505.1. NCBI lineage: Eukaryota > Metazoa > Chordata > Mammalia > Dasyuromorphia > Dasyuridae > Sarcophilus > Sarcophilus harrisii. Next base: position 145,186,276 of record NC_045429.1, read on the forward strand.
AGCTTTTGTCAGAAGTCTTGATATATTCTTTAAATCCTTAACCTGATAAGGAGTCATTGCAGCCAAATATTACCAATATTTCTCATGAGAGAGTAACTACTTTAAATAACTAAAATCAAGGTTACCTATATTTTACCAGACTCTTTGGGGATCTATAATTACGTGGGATTGGTAAATAATATTCTCTAGTCTTTGGTGAGAAAGTCTCATTTTACTAAAAGTCACTAATGAATTCTATTTTGAAATGAGCAGGTTAGACAGAAAATAGAGTCTAGCTTTTAGAAATTTAGTCCCTCAAAGTCGGAAACTTAAAAAATGCACTTTAAAACTCAATTCTTTCTCATAAATGATTTCATAAAAGCTTTGACAAAGACTACAGTCACCTCTAGCTGACATGTTCTTGTGAAAATAACAATAATGACTGACATTTGTGTTGGGAAGCAGAAAATCCCCTGGATTTAGAGCAAAGATTGATGATGGGCACATAATTTAACCTCTGCAAGCCTAAGTTTCTTCACCTGTAAAATCCACCTCCTAATAGAGAGGCGATGAATTTAGAATCACACACATACACACACACAAATATACATAATGTATATGTGAATATACAATGCATATATGTGTGTAAATATGTTATACACATGTATGTGTACAGATATATTTAACACATTCAATGAAGAAATTTGTTTGACTATACTATAGCAATTTTGCCTTTCTTATTCTCCTACTGCCTACCTCACCTCCTATGAAATAGGGTAGGAAAGAAAAGAGATTTTTTGTTCATTTTTTAAAAAATAAAACTGTATTAAATAAAATAAGGTGAGTTGGGCTCATGATCTCTTAAGGTCCCCTCTAATTCTAAATTTATAATCTTTGATATAGTGCTTTAAATTTTATAAAGTATGTTATATTATTTGATTTGATCCTTAAGACGAGTCTATGAAGCATTTACTATGAATAGAAATATCCCCACTTTACCCATGAGAAACCAAAGCTCAGAGAGATTAAATGGTTTACCCTTGGTCAAACAGCTATTTAAATATCACAGGAAGAATTCAAACCCCCATTTTCCTAACCTCTCAGAAAATAATAGTTGAGATAACCATTTTGTTAAAAAGAAGCAAAATAAAATGATTTCAGAACTCACATAAAAGAGCCCTAAAGTTCTCTTTCAGCTTAGCACTGGTGCTTCCAGGCTTTTCTTAGGAGCAGAAGAAAGGGCTTTATAATTTGGAATGTTTTAACCATTACACAGGCAGATCCTGTGAAATTATCTCTATGTCATCTTTAGGGCAATTGAGGCTCAGAAGGATTAAATGCCTCACTGAAAACCAATCAGTGAATTAATCCCATGCAGACCCAAATTCCCTGATTCAGTGTTCAAGAGATCCAAATCATGCTGATTTTTGTAAATTATTGTAAGCTGAAAGTGGAAATCCCTCCCCCACATTCCAGCTCACCCCATTCCCTAGCATGTACACCTGCCAGTATGGAGAGCTATAATCTTATTCTTTAGTGGTCAAATGTTTTGTTTTTTGCAGTACAAGTGATAACCCAACCTCATTGCCAGATTTTGAAAACTGTGATACAGAACCAACATAACAGTGGGGGAGTCAGAGAATGGATAATTGAAAAAAGACAAAAAATATATAATTATTTGACAAGGTGTATTTAGCTTTGACTAAATGAAGATTTAAATCTGACAAGCTCCAACCAAATCAAATTATAATCACCATATATATACTCAACATTGGTTCTTCAACTTTAAAATCTTGTTTAGATTATCATGAAAAATTTGAATTTAATCTTTCAAACAGCTTATCATTCAGTTTTACTGCTTGAGTGCAAACTGACACCAAAAAGTATTTATTGAAATAAGTTTTGGCTAACAAGGTTGCACAAATGATTTAGATAAAATCCACTCCCATAGGACAATGGATTGAGGACAAAGGAGTTATTATTCTCACTTTACAGATAGCAAAGTAGATATAAAAACATTGTGACTTCCTTGATGACACACAGCTACCCAATAGTCAAATAATTCATCCACTCAATCAACAAGCATTTAATGAGCATCTATTATATACCAAGCTTTGTACTGAGCTCTGAGGATACAAATATAAAAGCGAGAATATATTTGTCTTCTTAGAGGCTTGAGTTCTATTGTTCTGGAACTTTGGTAGGCTAATTTCTAAGCAAGTGCTTTCACCCAAATAAGCCATGTAGACCACTAGAAAACTGCCATTGTAAATAATTGTACCTATTAAAGTCTCCAAATGTAAAACCATTCTAGTCAAGACCCTATTAACATATGGCTAAGATAAAGGTTTGTTCTGTAGTTTAACAGAAGCACTATCTTTTAGCATAAGAGAAAGCTACTTAAACATATGTATAACCCATGATAATTTATCAGTAATGGCTTTTATTCTGAGAGCAAGACAGGAAAGGACAATGACATTATGTCTAATTCCATTTATAATTTAGATATCAAATAATAAATCTGAACAAAAACTTCCACATAAAGAATGATCCTCTTTCCATGTACTTAAAAGAATATATAGCTACTTTTTTTTTCTAATTTCACTAAATTTTGTATTTCTACAAATAATCAATGAGGAAGCAAAAGAAAAACCACAGAAGATAGAAGATAGATTCAAAAAACACAGGAATTAATGGGAAATGGCATTCCTAAATGCTTTGTTCTAATTCAAATAGGGTAGAAGCACCTGATTGTGGCAAAATGCCAATTTCTAGATTTGGGGACCTGTATTCAAATTCTGAATCTTTTGCAATTGTAGCTTACCACTGATGTTGCCTTTGGTAGGCAACAAGCTTTCTATGCCTCATTTTCCTCACCTACCAAATAAGATGGGAAGGGGGAAACCCATGGTCTTATAATTTTCCTCTAGAAATCTATAATCAATACAGAATGTCCTAAAATTCTCAGTGCAGTTTTAAACTTTAATATCTTCAGAAGTCTAAATGCTATGAACTTACAAAAATATTTGAAATATTAGTTATTATTAATTATCTTAAAATTATATTTTAAAATATTGTTTTTCCCTCAGAAAATTCAATATATCCATCATCTATATAGCTTTAATTGATTTTTTATCGTTTGTAAAAAAAAAAAAAAAAACTTTATTCAATTGTTACTCAATGATTGAAAGAATTGCATTTTTAACTCTAGCCTTAAGAATATCCAAAGAATGAGGATTTGGTACATACAAGATAGTGTTGACATCATCCCACAAAATAAAGTCTATTAGGGCTGGATCAGATGACTAGGGTAGAAAACAAAGCAAGAGAACCTGTTCTACCAATGCATAGGCTGAGATGGTATAATCCCATACACAATACAGTGATCTCTTCCACATTGAGGGGTTAAAGGTATGGTGCCTCTTGAGATCTGAAAAAATCTGTGTAAAATTTTTTGAAGATTTATCCTCCTAAATTCAAATTTGACTTCTGAAAGTTAGTAGTTGGGTGACCCTGGGCAAGTTAACTCTGCTTGATTTAGTTTCCTCTTCTGGAAAGAAGCTGGAAAAAAAAGTTGCATAGTAGTATCATTACCAATAAAACCCCAAATGGAGTCACAAAGAACTGGACATGACTCAAAAGATGAAAAATAACAAACAGGCAGTAACCACTGAGGGTCTCATCTCTGTCCTTCACTATCTCTGTGAATATGAATAGGTCAATTAAATTTTCTGAGCCTCTATTTCCCCATCTTGAAAATTGAGATAATTAATCCTTTAAAGGAAAGTCAAAAGGGATCCTGAAATCATTTAGACCAACTCCTTCATTTTATAAATGATTAAGCAAAGAAATAGATATCCCCAGCATACACAGGTAGGAAGTTAACTGGCAGTAAAAGTTAGGATTTAAAATTGGGTCTTCCAATTATAAATCTAGGCTTCTTTCCTCTGATATCATACTATCCACTTCAGGATTCTTTGAGGGACTTATAAGCAAAATATAAAGGTTATTGTTATTTTAGACTATTTTAGTCTCAGGAAAATTTAATTAAATCTAATCAGCATTTATTGGCAGTCTATGGGCAAAGCACAAGCAATGAACTGGTAAGAATTTTATAAAATGTCACTATCTTGGTCTTAAAAGTTAGCAAGCAAGACAAATACACCAATAACTCATTTTGTAACTAACCTCATAAAAAAAGGGAACCCAGGTTGGAGTTAAGATGGCTGAGAGTAGTCAGGTCTTTGAGCTATTCCTGGCTTTCCTCAGAATCAATATCAGATTAAGCCTATAAATGCTTTTTTTTTTTTTTTTAGAATAACAGAACCTATAAATATTTGGAATGTAACAAATTTCCAGCAGAAGATATTTTGGAAGAACTTCAGGAAAGGTATGTCTTAATTAGGCAGTAGGGGACTTGACCTAGCACAAGCACAATGCAGGGAGACCCAGGGCAGAGAGGTCTCCACATACTGGAAGAATCTAGTGGAGACTCTTGGTCAAAATACAGCAGCATTGGCTACTTTTTTTCTGGTTTCAAAACCAGTTATCATCAGACTAGCTGTAAGACCTCCAATGTAAATATAGAAAGAAAATAGTGAGCACATGAACCCTGGCATAACAAGTAGGATTTGTATATAATTGTATAATACTCAGCATAGGAAGGAGATCAGCAGCACTAGCTCCAGGGAGATTTGAAGCACCTATCTAGGGGAAGTTTGGGACAATCTTCCTTTTGTCCTAAGAGCAGACTTCAACATTTAAAAAATAAACAAAAAACCAAAAAGAGCTCTAACCACAGATAATTATTATGAAGTCAGGGAAGAACATACCTCAAATCCTGAGGACAATAAAGGCAAAATATCTTCAGATGAAGCTTCAAAGGATGATATGAGTGGCTGTCGAATTCCAAAGGCTCTCATGGAAAAATTCAAAAAGGATCTTAAAATAGAGTTAGAAGAAAACTGGGGAAAGGAAAATAGAGCTTTGCAGGAGAGTTTGCAAAAAAGAAATACAGAAATTGTCTGCAGAATACCACTCCTTAAAAATGGATTTGGCAAATGGAAAAAGAAAACAACTCCTTGAAAAACAGAATTGATGAAAGGGGAAAAGGGAACAACTCTTTAAAAGTTAGAATTGGTGAAATGGAAAAACATCCCAATGAACAAAACAACTCCTTTAAAAGTTCAATTGGTCAAATAAAAGGAGGTAGAAAAGCTAATTGAAGAAAATAATTGACTAAAAAAAAAAAAAATTGAACAAATGGAAGTGATCGACTCAATGAGAAATCAAGAATCAATCAAACATTTGACCAAGCAAGGCCATTACAGGATCTGTATCCCAGACAAATAATAAAGGAGGGAAAAGGACCCACATGTGCAAAAATGTTTGTAGCAGCTCTCTTTGTGGTAGCAAAGAATTGGCAAATGAGTAGATGCACATCAATTAAGGAATGATTGAACAAATTGTGATATATGAAGGCAATGGAATATTATTATTCTATAAAAATGATGAACAGATTGACTTTAGAAAGGCCTGGAAAGATTTGCATGAATTGATTATGAATGAAACAAGCTGAACTAGGAATACATTGTAAATAATAACAGTAAGAATGTGCAATAATCAACTATGAAAGACTTGGTTCTTCTCAGTGTTTTGTTTTTTTTTTTTTTGTCTCTCCAATGTTTTTCCCCTTGTGCTGAGATTTTTCTCTTCCAATATGATTCATAAAGCAATGAATAAATAAATAGATTAGTTAATTTTTAAAAATCAGTAAAAAAAATTAAAATAAGAGAAAATGTAAAATACCTCATATGAAAAAGAATAGTCCTGGAAAAAAAAAAAGATTTAGGAGAGACTATCTAAGAATTATTGGACCTGAAAACCACACACACACACACACACACACACACACACAAGCCTAGACAACATCTGCCCTTATATCCTAGAAGTATAAAGTAAAATAGCCCTTGAAGAATCTGCCTATCAGCTCCTGAAAGAAATCCCAAAATGAAAACTCCAAGGAATATTATAGCTAAATTCCAGAATTATCAGATTAAAGAGAAAATACTGCAAGCAGCCATAAAAAAAAATTTCAAATATCAAGGAGCCAAAATCAGGATTACATAGGACCTAGAAACTTCTACTTTAAAGGATCAAAGGATCAGGAATGTAATATTTTAAAAGACAAAGGATCTTGGACTGCATTTAAGAATCAACTACCCAGCAGAATTAAACATTATTTCTCAGGGGGAAATGAATATTCAACAAAATAGGGATTTTCATTTATTTTTGATGAAAAGACCAAAGCTGAACATAAAATTTTATCTTCAAATACAGAACTCAAGAGAAGTATAAAAAGGTGAAAAGTGAAGAAAATATTATGTTCTTAAAGGTTAAAATGTTTACATCCCTATATAGGAAGATGACACATTTAACTCTTGAGAACTGTATATTTGTTAGGGGTAAACTTAGAGGATATAGGTATAATTTGACTTTACTGTGATGATACAGAAAAGAAACTAGAGGTAGAAAAGGGATTGTAGTGGAAGAAAAGGAAAGGAAGTTAAAATGGGATAAATTACATCACATGCAGAGGCAAAAAGACCTATTACAGTTAAGAGAAAGAAGGGAGGGCATGAACATTTGTGAACCTTAATCTCATTGGATTTGGCTTAAAGAGGGAACATGAGACCTATTTAGTTTGATTTAGAAACTTGTCTAACCATATATGGAAGTTGAAGGAGAAAGGGGAAAAGAAAGGAGGAGGCTATTGGAAGGGAGAACAGAGGTAGAAGAGGAAAGGGATAAGAAAGGGGGAGGGGCTGTAAAAGGGGAAGACAGATTGAGTGAGGTGGTAGTCATAAACAAAATATTGATAAGGATGGAAAGGGGGAAAAGAAAGAGTATAACAAGGAAAATACAGCATTAGTAATTTTAATTGTGAATGTGAATGGAACATACTCTTAGATTAAAAGCCAGAATCTTATAATATGTTGTTTACAAGAAACACATTTAAAGCAGAGTAATACTTTCAGAGTAAAGGTAAAACACTAGTGTAGAATCTATTATGCTTCAGCTGAAGTAAAAAAAAAGCAGGGGTGGCAATCCTGATCTCATATCAAGCAAAAGCAAAAATAGATCTAATTAAAAGAAATAAGAAAGGAAATTACATCTTGCTAAAGGGTACCATAAAAATGAAGTAATATCAGCACTAAACATATATGCACCAAGTTGTATAGTATCCAAATTCCTAGAGAAGGTAAGAGAGCTGCAAAAAGAAATAGAAAAACTGCATCAGTAAGGGATCTCAACCTCACTCTATAACTATGCAGTATTTTCATTGGTTTTCTGGAGGTCTTGAGAGCAGTCTTTGTTTCAGTTCAGTAATTACCACAAGAATAGCTAGGTGTTAAAGTCCAAATCCTTTATTATCTCCTTCACAGTCTAGTATCCTTGCCTGGGTCCCAGGCCAGCTTTCTGGAGAGCCTTTCAAACCCGCCTTGGTCTCAGTGGGGGAAGTACAGGAGGCTGCCACCATTGTGGTGTATGATGAAGTGAATCTCTCTGAGTTCCAGGGCTTATGCTTCAGCTTCCAGCCACCACAAAGATGAACAATGGACTGAATCTGTCTCTCAGTCTCCCTTGGCTTATATGCTCTATCCTAATTACATTATCATAAGTGTGAATCTTCTGGAAATTTATTAAGTACTAAGTACAAGTACTGAACTAGAGAACTATTAATCTCCATGCTGAACTAGATAACCATTGTCTCGCCAATTCAACTGACTTAACACCTTGTAAGAATCCTTGTTTTAAATACAGAGTTCTGGCCCATAACAGAACTAGATAAATAAAAACCTAAAATAAACAAGAAAGAAGTTAAGGAGATAAACAGAATTTTAGAAAAAAAAATATGTACAATATGCCTTTGGAGAAAATTGAATGGGGACAAAAACGAGTATACTTTTTTTCTTGGCAATACATGGAAACTTCATGAAAATTGACCATGTATTAGGACATAAAAAGCTTGAAATCAAATTCAAAAAGGCATCTTTTCCAGATCATAATGCAACAAAAATTACATGTAATAAAGGGCCAGGGGAAATAGACCAAAAAGTAATTGGAAACTTAATAATCTAATCCTAAAGAATGAGTAAGTGAAACAAAAAAATCATAGAAATAATTAATAATTTATTCCAAGAGAATGACAATAATGAGACAGACAACATATCAAAATGTATGAGATGCAGCCAAAGCAGTTCTTAAGGGGAATTTTATATGTCTAGAGGCTTACTTGCATAAAATAGAAAAAGAGAAGTTCAATGAATTGGGCTTGCAACAAAAAAAGCTAGAAAAAGAACAAATGAAGAAAATGTCAATTAAATACCAACTTTGAAATTCTGAAAATAAAAGGAGAGATTAATAAAATTGAAAATAAGAAAATTATTGAATTAATAAATAAAACAGAGTTGGTTTTATGAAAAAACCAACAAAACAGATAAACTTTTAGTTAATTTGATTAGAAAAATGAAAGAAAAAATATAATTGTTAGTATCAAAAATGGAAAGGGTGAACTTTCCAGCAATGAAGAGGACATTAGAGCAATAATTAGCTATTTTACCCAATTGCATGACAATAAATCTAATAGTCTAAGTGAAATGGATGAATTTTTACAAAAATGTGGATTTCCCAGATTAACAGAGGAGGAAATAAATTATTTAAATAGTTCCATTTAAGAAAAAAGAAATTGAACAAGCTATTAAATCAACTCCCTAAGAAAAAACTTTCATGCCAGATGGATTTACAAGTGAATTTTGCCAAAAAATTTAAAGAACAATTACTATGCAAATGATTTGGAAAAATAGGGAAAGAAGGAGTCCTACCAAATTCCTTTAAGACACAGATATGGTGCTGATACTTAAATCAGGTAAAATCAAAATGGAGAAAGAAAATTATGGCCCAATTTTCCTAAAAAATATCAGTGCAAAAATCTTAAATAAATAAAATATTAGCAAAAAGATGACAGCAAGTTGTTAGTAGATAATCTTCAGGATAATACACAATGACTAAGTACAATTTATACAAGGAAAGCAGGGCTGGTTCACCTGACTATATCAATAACCATACTAACAGAAATCATATGATTATAGATCATGTAATAGATGCAGAAAAAAACATTTGACAGAATCCAACACCTATTCTTATTAAAAATAATACAGAGAATTTGAATAAATGGAGTTTTCCTTAAAAAGATTAGTAGCATCTATTAAAAACCATAAGCAAGCTTCATATTGTTATTATTTTCTTTTAGCTATGTAATTTCTTGGGAGTTTTATTGGGATGGAACTGAATAAGTAAATTAATATAGTTAGCATTGTCATTTTTATTTTTTTAGCTATTTTAAATGGAATTTCTCTTAAGATTTCTTGCTATTGAACTTTGTCGATAATATATATTTCTCTCTTAAATGGGGAAAAACTAGAAGCATTCCCAGTAAGATCAAGAGAGAAACAAGGTTGCCTCTACCACTATTACTTTTCAATATTGTATTAGAAATGTTAACTTTATCAATAAGAGAGGGGAAAGAAATTAAAAGAATTAGGATACACAATGAGGAAACAAAATCATCATTCTTTGCAGATAATATGATAGTTTACTTAGAAAATCCTAGAGAATCAACTAAAAATCTACTAGAAACAATTAAGAATTTAGGAAATGCAGGAAACAAAATAAACACATAAATCACCAGCATTTCTGTATATTATCTAGAAAGTTCAACAGCAAGAAATCTTAAGAGAAATTCCATTTAAAATACCTATAGATCATATGAAATATTTGGGAGTCTACCTGCCAAGACAAAATCAGGAACTATATAAACATAATTACAAAACACTTTCCACATAAATAAAGGCAGATGTAAACAATTGGAAGAATATTAAGTTCTTATGGGTAGGCCAAGCTAAAAAAATAAAAATGACAATTCTAACTACATTAATTTACTTATTCAGTTCCATCCCAATAAAACTGCCAAGAAATTACATAGCTAAAATAAAATAATAACAAAATCCATCTGGAACAATGAAAGGTCAAGAATTTCAAGGGAATTAATGGGGAAAATGCAAACAAAGGTACCAGACCTAAAACTATATTATAAAGTAGCAGTCATCAAAACCAGTTGGTACTGGAAAAGAAATAAAGTAGTTAATCACTGGAATAGATTAAGTTCAGAAGACACAATAGTCAATGACTATAGTAATCTAATATTTGATAAACCCAAAGACACCAGCTTCTAGGATAAGAACTCACTATATGACAAAAATTCCTGGGAAAGTTGGAAAACAGAATGGCAGAAAGTAGGCATTGACCAACACCTAACATCCTATACCAAGATAAGGTTGAAATGGGTTCATGATTAAAACATAAAAAGTGACACTATAAGCAAATTAGGAGAACAAAGGGATAGTCTACCTCTCAGATCTATGGAGAAGGTAGGAATTTATAACCAAAGAAGAACTAGAGTAAATTATGAAATGCAAAATGGATAATTTTGAGTGTATAAAATAAAATAAAAATTATGTACAAACAAAACCAATGTAGCCATTAGAAAGGAAGCAGAAAACAGGTGGGAAAAATTGTTGGAATCCTTACAAAGTGTTAAGTCATTAGAATTGATAGAGACAATAATTATCTAATTTAGCATGGTTCAGTATAATTGATCTGATCCTACAAGGAGTTGTTATGGGCTAGAATTTGAAACAAGGTACTAAGTGGAATTGAGAAGACAATGTTTAAAACTAGTTTAGAATTGATTTAATCCTACAACAAATAATGGTTTCCTAGTGATATAATAATTGGTGTGTACTCAGTGTACAGCATATAAGCAAGATTCTCAGGGCCAGGGACAGAAGCCCACTCTTGGAACTGGAGACAGATTCATACCATATTCCACCTTTGTGCTGGCTGGAGACATTCGGAGGGAGCTAAAGGCTGAAGCTCAAGACTTTGAAGGACACAATAAAGGACTGGATTTAACTCCTGGCTGCGTTTGAAGTGATTATTACCTTGAACTGAAACTAAGGCTGCCTCTGAAAACCTCCCCAAGAAACCTGCTCCCAGAGAGAACAATTATATATTATAAGAGAACACCACAATGTGAGAGTTCTGATAAAAACCTCTTTTCTAAAATATATAGCAAATTGACTCAAATTTATAAGAATACAAACCATTCTCTAATTGATAAATGATCAAATGATATTATAGACAATTTTCAGATGAAGAAAGTAAAACCATTTCTAGTCTAAATCACTATTTATCAGAGAAGTGCAAATTAAGACAACTCTGGGGTACCGTGACATAACCCTCAGATCAACTAAGATGACAGGAAAAGAGAATGATATATGTTGGAGAGAATGTGGGAAAACTGGGACACCAATACATTGTTGGTGGAGATGTGAGCTGATCCAACCATTCTGGAGAGCAATTTGGAATTATACCCAAGGGGCTATCAAATCATGCATACCCTTGGATCCAGCAGTGTTTCTACTTGGCCTGTATCTCAAAGAGATCATTAAAAAGAGAAAAGGACCCACATGTGCAAAAATATTTTTAGCAGCCTTTTTGTAGTTTTAAGGAATTGGAAAATGAATGAATGCCCATCAGTTGGGAATGGCTGAATAATTTATAGCCTATGAATATTATGGAATATTATGGTTCTATAATAAACAATCAATAGGATGATTTCAGAAAGACCTGAATAGACTTATATGAATTGATGCTAAGGGAAGTGATAGAACCAAGAGAACACTGTACACAATGACAAGAAGATTATATGATGATCAATTCTGATAAGATGTATTTCTTTCAACAATGAAGGCCAATTCCAATAGCCTTGTGATATAGAGAGCCATTTGCCTCCAGAAAGAGGACTTCAGGGACTGAATGTGGATCACAACATTGTATTTTCACCTTTTTTGTTGAAAAAAGCTTATTTCAAATTAGAATTATAGCAATTGTCAATTGATGTTCCCAACTCTAATGTTAAATCTGAATATTTGGATGTTTACTTTGTTGGCTATGTGAAAGATAAATTAGCTAACAGAAAAGACTTTAGACAGGGAGCATTAATCAAAAAATTATTACAAAAGCACAAGCAAGTAGTGACAAAGGGGATGACATAGAGTGATGCTGTTTTATGGAGAGAGAAAAATAAAACAGAAAGATATCAAACACGTAAATTTGAGATGATTTGTTAACTGATTGAATGTGGCAGTAGGCATCAAAAATGACTCGGGTTTGGAGCCTGGATCACTAAGTAGATGAGGGTGCCATTAATAAAAATAGAAAATTAGAAAAGGGGTGAATTTATAAAGATGAGGATCTCAATTCAGAATACACTGAATATGAGACATTAGCAGACCAATCAAATGAAGATATTTAATATGACTTGGAGGGAAGAATCTCTAGAAAGGAGCACTGATGAGACATTCCCATCATTATCATTGTCATTATTTTTAATATGTAATGGTATCCTGACATTACAATCATGTCTTCTTTTTAAACAAGGAATATTCTTCTATTACCATATTTCAGTATTGAACCACACGCATCAATTCTCATTGACAATTAGGAGGTCATCATATTTACCTCCCCACTTGAAAAGCTCCACTTTACATGCTAATTTTTGATAGTCTATGCACTTGGAACATAAATAACTGAGCCACTGAATACCATTATCAGCCTTTCTTTACTTAGTCTCTAAAAAACTAGTGACACCTCCATTTCTAGTTTTATTCAACATGGCTCCAAAATTCATAACAACTATATCAAGGTTATAGTTTTATGGAAGGCTGAAGCAGAAAAATAACTTGGGAATCATCTAGCCAAAACCTTTAGCTCATAGTCAATCAATACATAATCAATAAACATTTATTAAGCACCTATTTTGTGTCAGACACTGTGCTAAGTGATGGTGAAAAAAAAGAAAGACAAAAGACAGGTACTTTTTATTATGGAGATCACAGTTTATTGGGAGAAACAACATAAACAACCATGTATAAACCAACTATATTCAGGATAAATTGGAAATAAAGGGACATCCAAAGAAGTTAAGTTTTTATCCAAGGTCATGCACTTAGTAAAGAACAAAGCCAAGATTTCAATGCATGTTTCCTGTCTCTCAATTCAGTCTAGCACCCTTTCCAATATACCAAGAAGCCACTTGTTCTCAATTACTCTTACAGAGAGGATCAAAATATTCAAGATTAGTAGCAACTTTTTTTTCTTTTTGCAGCTATCGAATATCTCATCTGTAGAGACATAATGACCCATTCTACTCCCCCTATTCCTTCTTTAAGGAAACTATTAAGAAATATAATATCTCTTAGTGATCCTTTAAGTCATTTGAATGAAATAAACTTTGTCAGCACTTAATTAAATTCTAAGCAGTTAGCATTCTACTCTGAAATACTCTTGTTACATTAGCTGTCTACCCAATGTCTAACGAGAAACTGAGCCAAAGTTCTAGGAAGAATTCTGATCTCTCTGAAGACAAAGTTAGAGTGATGACAAGACTAGGACAGGAGCCTCAATGATTAATTCAATTAAGAGCAATACATCTTGCTTTCCACCCTGAACCGGAGGGAGTGGATTTAGGGAAATTATTTTATAAGTTGCACTGATAGTTAAGTTAATATTGCTCTGTTTGCTGTATCAAAAATGAACTAAATTCTATGCCTTTGTTTAATTTTTACTGTGGAATTATGCCTCTTGTTCTTGATTCCTGCACACTGTAATTAGAAAATACCTTAGGTTAGAGAGGCTTCAGAAAGAGGGCAGATCATCTTTCCCTCTCCAAGCAGAAATACAAAGCTATATTTAATTATTCATTACTTTCATTTATCATTTTTCATTTATTTATTCAGCCATTCATATCTTTGTTTATTTGTAGCGAATAGAAAATAAACTATTTAACCCAAGCCAAAAGCAAACAGAAATTAGAGAATTTAGGCAGGATAGAATATACCAGATAAAACAGAGTGAATGAGCTACTGGGATCAAAATATTTCAGCTCAAGTGAGATTGCGAGACACAAAGACAGAGACAGAGAGACAGAAATGAAGGGAGAGAGAGAGAGGGATAAACAGAGAGAGGGTGAGATAGGCAGACAGACAAATGAAGGGAGGAAAGGAGGGAGAGTCCCTGATCTCAACCAAGAGAAAATTCCCTTAAGTCACTAAAGCAACAAATTGGAAATGAACATGTTGAGGCCCTCTATTAGTCACTTCTTCCTAAAAAGTTTTGTTATATCCTGGGATATATCTCTCACACACACACAAATGGACAATCAATTTCTTTTCTCTCAAATCCTCCCCAATACTGCCTTTCATTAAAGCATGCAATACTGAGTAATCATTCTTTGCCAAAGATAAGTCTTGTGAAAATGAACCAGGATTAAGCCGCAGGATATACTCCTCCCAATATGTGAATTTATAATTAATAATTATGCCTCTGACAGACTTGTGCTCAAAATGTCCAGTATAGAGTGGTTTTGTTTCTTTCTTTGTTTTTTACCAATCACAAAATCCAACCCCTCACAGTTATGACAATCAAATGAGATAATTGTAAAGTCCTTAGCATAGTATCTAGCACATAAATGTCTTATAATTGTTAGCTATTAGTATAAATACATTAAATATATACACAACATATTATTTGTGGGGAACATTAAAATCTGAAGAGGATCATGAAAGGTATCATTTAGAAGGTGACAATTGAGCTGAATCTTGAAAAGGACTAACAATGGAAAGAGGCAGAGGTGAAAAAAACTATCAGTAATATGAAATTGGTTTAGAAATACAGTATGGAACCTAAACATGCAAAAAGGAGGAATTTAAAATTTATTTTTGAGGACTTGGGAAGCCACTGAAGCCTTTGGCCTTTGCAGTCAAGGGAAAGTCATGATTAGAAACTGTGCTTTAGGAATATCAATTTTGTCACTCTGTGGAGGATTATCAGAGAAGGATGTGGCTGGAGACAAGAGCACCAAATAGAAGGCTATGGAAATCAGTAAAGCAGAAGGTGAAATGGGATGGTACCTGTATGAAGGGAAAGAAGAAATGGGCATGAATGATAATGTGGAGAGACCATCATAGATCTGGAAGAAAGAAGAATTGAAGATGATGCCAATGTTGCAAACTTGGGTGATTAAAGAGTTGTCTATCTCCTGTTAATGGTAAATTGTGGGGGAGAAATAACATTCACTCTTGCATGAATTATAAACCAATCAGAGTTGATTTCCATCTGTTGGGAACACCCACTCTTCCAAGGGCATATAATCATTGCTCAGCCTCCATGATTCATCTTTGGTTTATGAGAGAAAGCCATCCTTTTATTAATTATTTGCCAGCTATACTTAATAAAATGATTGTTAATTATCAAGAAATTATGTCTCTCAAACTTTTCGGATGTCACAAAAAGTTAGAACAAAAATTATATTAGAAGACTAAATAGTAGATTTGCGAGGGAGGAAAAGCATCAAGAAATTACTGTCAAATTTTCCTAAAGTTTTCTACACTTGATACCTATTTTAAACATGCAAATGTAATAACATAATTTCTCTAAAAACAAAACAAAAAACTCCTTCCCATGAATAAAGTATTTTGGAAAAAGATAGGAAAAAAATCAATCATGAATAGACAGATTTAAGACAAAGAAATTTGACAGTTCTCATTTAGCTTTAGGAGAATATTCCCAAGAAATCCTGGGGGTGTAAACTTCAAACTGTGCCATTCTGAGCAAAGTAAGGAACAGTAATCCACATGATAGAGTTAAACTACTAAACATCCAATGGGTAAGAGATAAAAGTGCATTCTCCACATCAAAAGCAATCAGTGCATAATTGGTAGACATGAGTTACATGATTAAATTGTTTCATGTACATGATGTGCAAACAGGAGGAGAAAAAAATCCATCTCCATGAGAAAATCAAGGCTTTCTTTTGAAATCCAATTCAATATGTTTGACTATATGATTTAAAATGTCAGGAAAACAGGCTGAGAAGCTGGCAGGAGATATCAGAGGAGAGGGGGTTTTGCACGTGCCAGTTCACTCATTCACTTGGCGGTTACTACTCTGCCAGGCATAATGACGTCTATAAATTATTGAAACTTCCTGCCTTGTAGTGATGATTTGGTAATAAGTCCAAATGCACTGGGGCATGCTAGAACATCAAAACATTACTCTAAGTGTTAAATGTTATCATCTGGTCCAGAAATTATTACAGTAAATAACATCTGGTGGAAACAATTAACAACCTGCATTTAAGCTGTAAAATGATGAGCTAACTGGGGGCCAAGGGAGGGGGAGATTATATGTCAATTTTACATGTATTTATTTTATAGAACTAAAGAATGGTCTTAAGACTGAAAGAAGTATGCCAGCTATGTACGAGGTTACTACAGACAGATTTGCTTCTAATTTTCACTTTGTCAGGTTTATGTGTTCACTTTATGGCTTTAGCATGAGGTCTGACTCTGAGAGCTCAGATAATAGCCACACTATGGAAGTTGGAATACTTACATTGAAGAGTTCTCAACTTCATCCATAAATACTGGTTACAATGTCTGAATTACTTATGGCACGTTTCCTTACTATGCATACTAAACAAAAATCACTTTTGTTCACACTTAACCTCCCCAACTGGGACCTTCCTGTATCCTCCAGAGTGTCTACCTACACACCTGTACCAGGAAACAGGTGCTCAGGAAATCTTTCTTGGTTAATTGAATCAATCATATTAATCACAGTAAAATAACTTAGTAAAATTGTGACAATGAAAATTTTATAGACATGAAGGGAAAAAAGTCTGCAAAGTTGTTGTTCATTTTGGTATCACAACAAATTGGACCTAGACAAATAAAAGCTTATGGAGACTTAAGTCCACAGTGCCATATTTTTGGTGGGCAAGAGAAAGAAAAAAATATAGGATTCCCATCTTTGGAAATAAGGGCATTTTCCCTTATTTTTAGTATTTTCCCTTACTATTAAAAGAGTTATAAATAAAAATAGACTAAGTCAAAAAAAAATGACTAAGCAAGCAAATAAAATTGTTCTTTGGTATTTAATCATTTTTTTTTTTAATTTTTAACTTTTTATCTAAAGCTTTGAGTTACAAATTCTATCCCTTCCTCTCTCTCCTTCCTGAGATAATAGGCAATCAGATATAGGTTATATGTGTGCTGTTAGTAAAACATTTCCTTATTAGCCATTTTGTTCAAGAAGGCTAAAATAAAAGGGGAAAAATGAAACAAAGAAAGTTGAAAAATAGCATACTTCAATCAATATTTTTCTGTGGAGGTAAGTAGTATGACTCATCATTAGTCTTTTGAGATTGTCTTGGATCATTGTACTGTGAGAATAGCTAAATAATTTACAATTCCTCTTTTAGTAATATTGTTGTTATTATGCACAATTTTCTCCAGGTCTGTTTACTTCACTATGTATCGGTTCATGTAAGTCTTTCCAGGTTTTTCTGAAATAACCCTGCATGTCATTTCTTACAAAATAATGATAAGAGATTACAATCATATACCAAAGATTCTTTAGCCATTCCTCAATTGATGGGCATCCCCTTGGTTTTCAATTCTTAGCCAGCAAAAAAAGATGCTATAAATATTTTTGTATAAGTAGGACTTTTTCCCTTTTTTGGATGTCTTTGAGATATAGGCCTAACTGTAGCATTACTAGATCAAAGAGTATACACAGTTTTATAGCCCTTTGGGCATAGTTCCAAATTGTTTTCAAAAATGTTTTGATCTGTTCATGACTCCACCAACAATTGTATTAATGTCACAGTTTTCCCACATCCCCTCCAACATACATTTTCCTTTTCTGTCATATTACCCACACTGATACATATGAGGTGGTACCTTAGAGTTGCTTTAATTTAAATTTCTGTAATCAATAGTAATTTAGAGTATTTTTTCATATGACTATAAATAGTTTTAACTTTTTCATTTGAAAACTGCTTGTTCAAAGGATAGTATTCCTATCAGACCTTTGGAGAAGGGAGGAGTTTATGGCCAAAGAAGAACTACAGAACATTATGAAATACAAAATGGGTAACTTTGATTAAATTAGATTAAAAAGGTTTTGCACACCAACAAAAAAAGATTAAAAAGGAAGCACAAATCCGGGGAAAAAATTTTACAACCAGTGTTTCTGATAAAGGCTTCATTTCTAAAATATATAAAGAACTGTGTTAAAATCATAAGAATACAAGGCATTCCCCAAATGGTTAATGGTAAAAGAATAATTTTCACATAATGAAATTAAATCCATTTATATTCATATGAAAAAAGACACATTTCAGTTTGACTAAGATGATAGGAAAATATAATGATAAATGTTAAAGAGCATGTGGGAAACTGGGACACTAATACATTATTGGTGAAGTTGGTGGAGTTAGAATGATCTAACCAATCTAGAGAGCAATACAGAACTATGTCCAAGGGCTACAAATATGTGCACACCCTTTGATCTAGCAGTACTACTACCAGGTTTTTATCCCAAGGAAATCATAAAAGAGGGAAAAGGACCTAAAATGTTTATATCAACTCTTTTTGTGGTGGCAAAAAATTGGAAAATGAATTGGAAAATGGCTGAATAAGCTATGATATGTGAAAGTAACAGAATATTACTGTTCCATAAAATGTTCCATAAAAATGATGAATAAGCTGATTTTTAGAAAGGCTTGGAAAGATTTATATGGACTGATGTTGAGTGAAACAAGCAGAAGCAGAATACATTGTACACAGTAACAATAAGATTATGTGATAATCAACTATGAAAGACATTGTTCTTCTCAGCAGTTCAATGATCCAAGTCAATTCCAATGAAGTTGGAAGGAAAATGCCATCTGCATCCAGAGAGAGAAATATGGAAACTAAATGCTGAATGTAAGTCACATACTACATTTACTTTGTTTTTTTTTCTTGTTTTTTCCCCCTCTCTCTCATGGTTTTTCCACATGGTTCATAAGGAAATGTATTTTTTAAAATGATGTACATGTATAACCAGAAAGGGATATTGTTCAAATCCTTTGACCATTAATCAATTGGGAATTGATTTGTATTTCCATAAATTTTACCCCATTCTCAATATATTTGAGAAATGAGGCCTTTACAAAAGTTATCAAACCATGTATCCCCTTTGATCCAGCAGTGTTTCTATTGGGATTATATCCCAAAGAGATCTTAAAGGAGGGAAAGGAACCCACAAGTGAAAAAATGTTTATGGCAGTCCTCTTTTTAGTTGCAAGAAACTGGAAAATGAGTGGATGGCCATCAATTAGAGAATGGCTGAATAAATTATGGTATATGAATGCTGTGGAATACTTTTGTTCTGTAAGAAACTGTTAAGGGACATGTCAATTTTCTGAGAGCCTCCACAGCTGTGAATCATAGCATCTGAAGGAATTGCAGGGCAGCCTTTGCTGACACAGGTGTTGCAGACTGGAAATGTGATAAATTGGAGGCAGAGGGAAGAGTTGAGGGGTCAGAAAACAGCAACAGCCTCTCAGTCTCCTTGTATCATTCTCTCACATGAGGAGATCCATTGTGCAGGTCTGGGTTGGATCTCCAGCGCCACTGTCAGGTGGTTCCTGTGACATAACATATGGCACCTGAATGTGGGGTATAAGAAGCATAAGAATTACAAGAAGCAGCAGCAGCAGAATTTGAGAGCTGCTCCTGAGAAGGATCCTTCCAGAGTTCCTTCAGCATCCCGTGGGGATGGAAAGGAAGAAGAGCCCCAGTAAGAGTTTTTTTATTTGGGGTAATTTAATGGGCCAACATATCAAAGGGCCAAGCCAGGAGACTGATGAGAGACTTAAATGCCAGTTCTGACTACAGTCCTCTTCTCTATTTGAAAGTTTGCCTCCATGATATTTCAAAAGATCAACACCTGCTACAACCATCCAGAAGTGATAGTGCTTCTTGCATTCCTCAGTGTATGGACTATGCTGTGAGGGGAAAATAACAGCAAAAAAACAAAAAACAGGGAATTATTAAGGGACAGGTCAATCCCCCCTAGAGCCTCCACAGCTCATAGCATCATAGCATCTGAAGGAGTTGCAGGACAGCCTTTGCTGACACAGGTATTACAGACTGGGAATGAGATAAATTGGTGGCAGAGGGAAGAGGAGAGAGATCAGAGAACACCAACAGCCTTTCAGTCAGAGAGATCAGAGAACAGCAACTGCCTCTCAGTCTCCTTGTATCATTGTCTCACATTAGGAGTTCCATTCTGCAGATTTGGGTTGAATTTTCAGCAGCCACTATCAGGTGGCTCCCGTGACACAACAAGAAATGACCAGCAGTATGGTTTCAGAGGGGCTTGGAGAGACTTACATGAACTGATGCTAAGTGAAATGAGCAGAACCTGGAGATTATTATGTGGCAACAACAAGCCTATATAATGGTCAATTCTGATGGACGTGGTTCTCTTCAATAACGAGATGATTTAAACCAGTTCCACTTATTCAGTGATGAAGAAAGCCATCTACACTCAGAGAGAGGACTGTGGAACACAACATAGCATTCTCATTCTTTCTGTTATTATTCACTGGCATTGTTTTCTTTCTCTGTTTTTCTTTTTCTTCCTTCTTGAACTGATTTTTCTTGTGCAACAAGATAACTGTATAAATATGTATACTATATTAGATCTAACATGTATTCAACATATATTGGACTACCTGCCAGCTAAGGAAGGAGGTGGGGGGAAGAAGGGGAAAATTTGGAACAAAAAGTTTTGCAAGGGTTAATGTTGGCAAAATTACCCATGCATATCCTTTATAAATAAAAGGCTTTAATTAAAAAAAAAAAAAGAAATGAGGCCTTTATCAGAAATACTGCAAATTTCTCCCTGGTTTTCTGCTTTCCTTATGATTTTAGTTGCATTGGTTTTGTTTGTTCAAAAATTTTTCATTCTATATAATCAAAATAATGTGTTTTACCTTTTGTAATGCTCTCTATTTTCTTTGTTCCTAAATTGTTCCCTTATCCATAAATCAGATAGATAAACTATTCCATCCTCTTAATTTGCTTATGCTATTACCCTTTATTTGTAAATCGTGTATTCCTTTTGACCTTTTCTTGATATATGATATGAGATGTTTCTGCCATACTGCTTTCCAGTTTTCCCATAGTTGCAAAAATTACTTTTTGTTCAAAAAGTTTAGCTCTTTGGGTTTATATCATATACTAGATGAGTATGGTCATTTACTATAATTTGTACTTAATCTATTCCACTGATTCACTGGTCTTTTTCTTAGCTAGTACCAGATTGTTTTGATAATTACTACTTTATAATATAGTTTGAGATCTACTATGGCTAGACCACCTTGTCTTGAATTTTTCCCATTGATTTCCTTATATTTCTGATCTTTTGTTCTTCAAATAAATTTTGTTATTATTTTTTCTAGTTGTATAAAATTCTGTCTTACATTTTGATTGGTGTAGCACTGAGTAGATTAATTTAGGTAGAATGTTATTTTTATTATATTGGCTTGATCTATCTATAAGCAATTAATATTTTTAGATCTGACTTTAATTATGGTTTTTTCATATAACTCCTGTGTTTATCTTGAAAGTTAACTTGCAAGTATTTTACATTGTTCTATAATTATTTTAAAGGGAATTTCTCTCTATCTCTTCCTGCTATACTTCTTCAGTAATATATAGAATTGCTGATGATTTATATGAGTCTTTTGCATCCTAAAAATTTGCTAAAATTGTGAATAATTCCAATTAGTTTTTTAATTGATTCTCTAGGATTTTCTAAGCATAACATCATATCATTTGCAAAGAGTAATAGCTTTATTTTTCATTACAGTTATAAATATATCTTGCCATATAGAAATATAAACAGTTAACCTTATTAAAATTCTTTTTTTTTTCTATTTTTCTTACCTTTTATGTTTTCCTTGAGTCAAATTTTTTTCTCAGCTCTGGTCTTTTAATTTGAAATGCTTGAAAATCCTGTCATTTGTAAATTTGAAAGATTGTTCTTAATTCTGATGGGTAGGTGATTCTTGATTGTTGTAAAAGGCTGAAACTCCAAAAAGGTATGCTTGAATCAGACAGCCAAGCACTTAAGGCTAATGACCTATTCACTATGAGACAATGACTCTATTAGCATATGTTTGGAAAAATGGCTCTTCTCACCATTGGTGCTAAGCGCTCAATGTTTGATGTTAAGATAATCATAGGCAAGGATTAGAGGGTGGGATGAGAGGCAAGACTTCACTTGGCAGCAGGGTGAGGAGAAGAAAGGTAGATTCTGGATTCCAGAATTGAGAAGAGCTCTTTGGCTAAACTCCTGGCAATTTCCTTGCTTGCCCCACTAAAGACCAAGGACTTTTACTTATCCTGACTCTGGGCTGATCCTGAGGCCTCCAGGGAGCTAGCTCAGACTTTACAGATTGTAATCTTAACTTCTTTGCCTTCTAATATATCATATTTCAAGCCCAAGAAACATTTTGTTAACACTTAATATACACTAGGTACTTGGCTTGCTACTGCACTTTCTTGTTGGCAAAATTTATTGTATTATACTTATTTCAATGAGACATCAAAATGTGGCTTGTCAATCTGGAATTATGTCCAAAAAGTTATCAAACTGTGCATACCCTTTGATCCAGCAGTGCTACTACTGGGCTTATATCCCAAAGAAATACTAACGAAGGGAAAGGGACCTGTATGTGCCAAAATGTTTGTGGCAGCCCTTTTTGTAGTGGCTAGAAAATGGAAAATGAATGAATGCCCATCAATTGGAGAATGGTTGAATAAATTGTGGTATATGAATGTTATGGAATATTATTGTCCTATAAGAAATGACCAGCAGGATGAATACAGAGAGGCTTGGAGAGACTTACATGAACTGATGCTAAGTGAAATGAGCAGAACCAGATCATTATATACTTCAACAACGATACTGTATGAGGATGTCTTCTGATGGAAGTGGATTTCTTCAACAAAGAGAAGATCTAACTCAGTTCCAATTGATCAATGATGGACAGAAGCAGCTATACCCAGAGAAGAAACACTGGGAAATGAGTGTAAACCTTTTGCATTTTAATTTTTCTTCCCAGGTTATTTCTGAATCCAGTTCTCTCTGTACAACAAGAGAACTGTTCGGTTCTGCACACATATATTGTATCTAGGTTGTACTGTAACATATTTAACATGTATAAGACTGTTTGCCATCTAGGGGAGGGGGTGGAGGAAGGGAAGGGGAAAGTCGGAACAGAAGTGAATGCAAGGGATAATGTTGTAAAAAATTACCCAGGCAAATGTTCTGTCAATAAAAAGTTATTTTAAAAAAGGTGGCTTATTTTAAAATGCATTTTTTTCATCATAGGAGGTGTTGTTTTACCATTTATACCATACCTGTGCTACTTAAGTGGAGTTTGGGGTGAGGTAGAAAGACCATATCCTGTAATGGTCAAATGACATATTATAAAATATATATTTATTGAATTACATTATGCATCCATGCTT
This sequence comes from Sarcophilus harrisii, assembly GCF_902635505.1. Classification (NCBI taxonomy): domain Eukaryota; kingdom Metazoa; phylum Chordata; class Mammalia; order Dasyuromorphia; family Dasyuridae; genus Sarcophilus; species Sarcophilus harrisii. The sequence goes on from NC_045429.1 coordinate 145,209,813, forward strand.
TATTCCAAGGAGTGTGAAAGCGACAAAATTTGAAGTCATGGTACCTGCCCTCAAGGAGCTTGCAAATGCACTATTTTCTGCCACTAATATATTACAAATCTAAAACCTCTTTGCAAAAGGGAAAAAAATATAGATGATAGGTAAATGAATAGATAGATGCAGAGATGACAGATATGGATACATGATGAGGGATAAATATATGATATTACTACATATAAATATATTTATTAGAAAAGTATAATTTTGTTTTATATTCCTTCAAAGAAAGTTGGATTATTCCTTTAAAATCATCACTATTCTCCAAGTTTCCATCAGTTTCATTGTCATTTAATAAGATCAAACTCAGATATTACATAAACCTAATTTAGGGAGGAAATGTGACTTCTGTTTGGTCTAATATAGTCTTGGGAAGATAAATTATAATAGAGCCAATGATAGAAAGGATTCTAGATTCAAAATTAATGGTAGTAAACATCAGAGTTAGAAGTCAAAGGAGAGATAGATGACCAAAGTTTGGAGAAGTCAAGAAAGTTTTTTTTTTTCAGCTATAGGAAATAAGATCAGCTGATGCAATGGATATAGATTATTTCAGTCTAGATGGTATTGGGGTTAATACAGAGAAGCAGTAGGCAAAGTAATTAGAAAGGAATTTTTAAACCTAATTATGGAAGACTTAGAATGCCATATTGAGCAGGTTGAAATTCATGCCATAGGCAGTAGGGATTGACTATAGGTTTTTTGATCCAGAAAATGGCATGTTAAAAACCACTATCTTAGGAAGATTCATCTAACTTTCCTCCAGGAAAGACTTAGTCATTATGATGTAGTGGCTGACTCTGGACTGGAGAAATAGACATCCAGCTCAGCTGCTATCTCCATAGCACAGTCTATCATCCAAATGCCAGCCTACCTAAATGTGGAAAACACATCAACAAAAATTTGAGCACTAGGGAATGATTTTTTGGGAGTGGGGAGGATAGCACTATAATGGGTGAAGATAATCCAGTGAGGCATTTCAAAATTTACTCTATATCACTTGAAGGGGTATCTACACAAATGATGTCATATGATTTTAAAATAATTTGACATTGGTGTGCACGGCTAACTGAAGCTAGGAAGGCCTAGAGGTAGGGAGACCAGTGTGGATCTTCTCATATTAGATTAGATATAGAATATTAAATAGAAGTGACAGCATGGTATCAGGGGAAATGTAAAAAGCAATAATACAAGAAACATTGAAAAAGAAATTGTTAGACTTGGTGACAGATTAAATATAAGGGTTAGGGTAGAGTCAAAGATGACTTCAAAACTCCAGTCTTGAGTGAGTGGGAGAACAATAGTAGCATCAGTGAAAGAACAATAATCTGAGAGGAATGATAAGCATGGTTTTGGCAATTCAGAAAAACTTTTGAGATGATGGTTTTGAAAATTAAAATGAAACAATTGGAGTATGAAGCAGAAGATAGAGATAAAGATTCAAGCTCATTTATTTATTTGTTTTAATGAATGATTTAATACATTATGGGCTTATGGCATTCCCATCCAATTGCTATGGATGCTAAGAAAGAAATAACAGGCAGGTTCAGATCTGCACTAACATGCTCTCTATTAATTCTGGATCAAAACAGCCACATTGGGGTATTGTAGATTGAACTTTATTATATAGTCACTTGAGACTTTTCTACCATATTAAAGGCAACCTTTGGATACTACTCAGGAATAGTATGTTGTAATAAGTAAAGAAAAGGATTATGACTCAGATATAGATTTTAGTCTGACACTTGCACCTACTGGTAAAGTGAACAAGCATTTATAATATATCTACTATGTGGTAGACACTACACTAAGTCCTAGAAACATATAGAAAGGGAGAAAATAGCTCTTAAGGAGCTCATAATCACTTGAACTTAAATGAGCTACATTTCCCCAGGAATAAGAATCTTTATCTATAAAGTATACCTATTAATTCCCATCCTGACCATGTCAAAGGACTGTTATTAGAATACAATTAAAATATATATGAAAAGGTAACTTATAAACTATAAATGAGAATGTGAGGATAGCATTGAGTACTGGCTAAAATGCTGGATTTGGAATCAGGAAAATCTAATCTAGCTTATGTGATATTTACTAGGTGTGTGACTCTTAGATGTTACTCAATCTCTATGTTCTGACAGTCCTCTAAACCAGAAATTCTTAACCTGGGGCACATAGGCATATAATTTTTGTTATTTGTTTGTTTGTTTAATATTTCCCCAGTTACATTTACTTTTTTAAAACTTTTTCATTTTCAAAAGAGTAAAAATACAATACTATGATCCACACTCAATACTCTTAGTCCCTTCTCTGAGTGTATATGGCTCTCTCCATCACAAGACCATTGGAACTGGTCTGAATCACCTTGTTGTTGAAAAGAGCCACATCTATCAGAATTGATCATCATATAATCTCGTTGCTATATATAATGTTCTCTTGATTCTACTCACTTTGCTTAGCATCAGTTCATGTAAGTGTCTCCAGATCTTTCTGAAATCATTATGCATAAAGTTTCTTTTAGAACAGTAATTTTTCACAAAATTCAAATACCATAACTGATTCAGTCACTCCCCAACTAATGGGCATGCACTCAGTTTTCAGTTCCTTGTCACTACAAAAACGGGCTGCTATACATTTTTGCACATGTGGGTCCTTTTTTCTTTTTTATGATCTCTTTGGGATATAAGCTATGGGCACAGATTTAAGAGATCTTTTAACTTGGATAGAGAAAACATTATTTTTTTTTTGCACTAACCTCTATCTGAAATGTAGCATTTTCTTCAGTTATTTAAAGATATTTCTGAACAAGGTTATATAGGGTTTCTCACTCAGACTTCCAAAGTAGTCCATAACACTAGGGTTGAGAACCAGTTCCTTGGACTCTGTCTAAAGTTCTAGGTGAAAGATAAGGTCAAAATGGGTTCATGACCTAGGCATAAAGAATGAAATTATTAATAAATTAGAGGAACACAGGATAGTTTACCTCTCAGACCTGTGGAAGGGGAAAGTCTTTATGACCAAAGAAGAAATAGAGATCATTACTGATCACAAAATAGAAAATTTCAGTCATACCAAACTGAAAAGTTTTTGTACAAACAAAACTAATGCAGACAAGATTAGAAGGGAAGCAATAAACTGGGAAAATATTTTTACAGTCAAAGGTTCTGATAAGGGCCTCATTTCCAAAATATATAGAGAATTAACTCTAATTTATAAAAATCAAGCCATTTTCCAATTGAAAAATGGTCAAAGGATATGAACAGACAATTCTCAGATGAAGAAATTGAAACTATTTCTAGTTATATGAAAAGATGGTCCAAGTCATTATTAATCAGAGAAATGCAAATTAAGACAACTCTAAGATACCACTACACATCTGTCAGATTGGCTAAGATGTCAGGAAAAAATGATGATGATTGTTGGAGGGGATGTGGGAAAACTGGGACATTGATGCATTGTTGGTGGAGTTGTGAACGAATCCAACCATTTTGGAGAGTAGTTTGGAACTATGCTCAAAAAGTTATCAAACTGTGCATACCCTTTGATCCATCCAGCAGTGTTACTACTGGGATAATATCCCAAAGAGATTATAAAGAAGGGAAAGGGACCTGTATGTGCACGAATGTTTGTGGCAGCCCTTTTTGTAGTGGCTAAAAACTGGAAACTGAATGGATGTCCATCAGTTGGAGAATGGCTGAATAAATTGTGGTATATGAATATTATGGAATATTACTGTTCTGTAAGAAATGACCAACAGGATGATTTCAGAAAGGCCTGGAGAGACTTACATGAACTGATGCTGAGTGAAATGAGCAGGACCAGGGAGATCATTATATACTTCAACAACAATACTATATGATGACCAGTTCTGATGGACCAGGCCATCCTCAGCAACGAGATCAACCAAATCATTTCTAATGGAGCAGTAATGAACTGAACTAGCTATGCCCAGAAAAAGAACTCTGGGAGATGACTAAAAACCATTACATTGAATTCCCAATCCCTATATTTATGCACACCTGCATTTTTGATTTCCTTCACAAGCTAATTGTACAATATTTCAAAGTCTGATTCTTTTTGTACAGCAAAATAACGTTTTGGTCATGTATACTTATTGTGTATCTAATTTATATTTTAATGTACTTAACATCTACTGGTCATCCTGCCATCTGGGAGAGGGGGTAGGGAGTAAGAGGTGAAAAATTGGAACAAGAGGTTTGGCAATTGTTCATGCTGTAAAGTTACCCATGCATATATCCTGTAAATAAAAGGCTATTAAATAAAAAAAATAAATAAATAAAGTTCTAGGTGAATTTCAATATGCATTGGTGATTGCCAAATCAAATATTCTAAGCTGATAAAATCACAGATCCTTTTTGCATTTCGATTTAAAAAAGCTTTCTGAAATGAAATAATTTTTACATTAAAATATTATTCTTATTTATTTTGGTTATTTTGTGTCATTTTATTATGCATTTATACCTCCACTTTAAAATAGTTTCTAGACTTAAAATATATATATTCAGAATTTGCTAAATATAGAGTGCATTGCTAGCTAAGCAGTGGGAAAAATAATAGTTAAAATAAGGAACAGTTCCTCCATTTACATACTTTCATAAGATTGTATATCAAATATTCAGATAACCAATTAAGAAAAATGAAATATAATTGCACAATAGAGGTATAAAACATAATACTACTTGAGTTCTAAGGGGAATAATAATTAACTAGTAAAAAGCCCAAGAATCGTTTTATAAAGGAGATGACTTTCCATTGTTGTTTAAACTATATTTGAAAATTTAACAACACAGAAAGGTGGTGGGGGTGGGAAGGAAGGGGGTGATTATGAAGCCACTGGAGACTTTTAGGTGAAGGCATAATATGATCAGATGTTCCAAAATGGAAGTCAAGACTGGTAGTATACAAGTTGAAATGGGTCAGGGGAGTAGGTTTTGTAATAATTGTCAGGTGGTAAAAATAGTCTGTGCTAGGATGGGGTCAAGTAAATACTAGAAGAAACATTAGTAAAAGATACTGTGCAAATAAAACTGAAGAGACAGTAACTGACCAGATATAAAAGTTGAGAGCAGAGGAAGAATTTAAAATTCTAAAATATAAGTAAGTTTTTGTTTGTTTGTTTGTTTTTTAACATGGGAACCTAGATAACTAGTGGTTAAGTGAACAAAAAAAAGTAAGGTTGGACATTAGCAACAGGTTTGGGAGGGGGGGGAGATTAAAAAGTATGTTCTCTGTTGGGAGGAATCATACCCCCAAGATGTAGCATCTGGGAATTGATTGGTCATCCTATGCATCTTTTCTTCTTCAGGGTGACCATCTCTAGTTCTTTTAATTAATCATTACATAGCACAGCCTCAAGTCACTTTAAATGAGATTATTTGAAAAAGCAGTTGATTGAGATAAAAAAATTTGCCAATGGGAGCTCATTTCTGTTCACACTTGTTTTGATAAAGAGGAATATTAGTGGATATATTCTATGATATGCTAAAAGGAATGAAATGAAAATTGAATTTGTTTTTTCATCTTCCTTTGAATTCTGGAGATGGCTGGTAGTAGATATTGAGGTCTTAGAAATAAGGCATATAGATTCCTTGTGCAAGCACCTCTATATTGAAAGTACACAATCCAATGCAGAATTCATTACATTTCATATGTGCCTGCCATCATTCTAACCCTAGCTTGATAGACTAGTCCATAATTCTAAAGCAGAGGTTATTAAGCTAGTGTCCATGGATAGATTTCAGGTGATCTGTGAACCTGAAATGGGAAAATATCATATTTTTATTTTCCATAAGCACTGACTAAAATTAAGTATTTCTTTCAATTATTTAAAAACATCATCCTGAAAACTTGGTGGTGGTTGTCACTGGACTGCCAAAGAGGTCTATTACATACATAAAAACACACACACATACAAGGTTAAGAATTTCCACATGAAAGATTCAATAAAAGAAAAAAAAAAACTAATGCTTTTCAGTTTCATTGTGGTAATTTGTGTTGTTTTGTGTAAAAGTAATGCTTGCCAGTTTGCCAGAAGACTCTTCTTTTGCTGTGATTAATGTCACCAGAACATTGTCAATTCTAAATAAGGGCCCCAGCCCAAAAAAGTGTGTCCTGGCCTACAACAGACCACAGCTGCAATTGAGTTGGACATACTGATCCCCATCTGTAAAGGTTGGATGCCTAGTGACACTGGCCAGTCTGAAACCTATTTAAAACAAAAACAAAAACCAGCCCTGTCCCTTATGAGTGCCAGGAGGACAGATGGTAAAGCCAATAGAGTAATGAGGAAAATTAAACTGAAATTGATAAAGACTATTTTTGTTTCTAGGAAGACATAGCAACCAGGAAAATACACTGGGCATATACCTGATTTCCATCACATACAGATTTTAATTCTCACTAATGCATTTAACAACCTAATTAATATTTATATACTGTTCCATGCTATGTCAGCATGGTGATTCCACAATATATACAAATATTATTAGCAAAAAATAGAGTAGCATATTGAATTATTGTCCTCTCCCTAATATCTGGATGGAACCACTCCTGTTTTTTTGGCAAGGATAATAATAATCATAATAAAAGTAATAAAGATAATGATGATAAGTGGCATTTTAATAGAACCTAATGCATTTGTCTGTGAAAACAAAATTTCCTAGTTAAAATTCCTGTAGCTTTTGAGATATAAAAATCACAGTAGATATAATATAGATAAACATATAATATAGTAGGTGCTAAGCTTCACTATTGCTATATAATGGAATTTCCTTACAAATAGCTCTGAACACCTCCATTCAGTGTCCTCTAAGTGTCAAACAAGTCTCTGAGGTTGACTGAACAATGTACTTTTGCATCCTTATCTTACATTATTCTCCATGTATTCGTGCTAAAGCAAAATTGAGCTTATAGGTGTTCTACAATTATATCTCAGACTTTTCTGCTTCTGTGCCTTTCTTCACTTTTGAAATTTCCTATGCTTAAGACTCCTTTAATCTCTACCTATTGACATCCTACACACTCCTCTAGACTTAGTTCAAATTATATTTGCAAATTTAAACTTCATCCTCATGATGTCATTGATCCATTGGAGAAAGTAAAATGAACAACAACAAAAACAACAAGGATTATGCATGAAATCTCTACACAGAAAGAAGGATTTTCCAAATAGGTGATGTGAGTTAAACCTTCTCATGCATATTTCTTACATTATTATGGTTCAAATTTAATCTTATTTCCCTATGGATACTATATGTTATTTATGAGAAGAGTGAATCAGGATTTTTAGGGAAAGGTTTTGTACTATCTTTACCATGTTATCTGAGAATAGTAGTAGCTACCCTCTGCGGTCCCAACCTGCCAATTGGAACAGAAGCTAGGAAATCTGCTGCTGTTCTTCCTGGTGCTCTTCCTTCTCTTCCTCCTCCTCTTCTTTCTCTTTTCAAAACACTGTGAAAATTCCTTTTGTCTGGGGCATTTTTCATTTTTGGTTTTTTGAAATTTTGCTCTGAAAAATGGGCTTTTAAAAAGTTGATTGTGTTTTAATGGAGTTATTTGACTGCCTTGAAATCCAGATCATTCTGGTTTTCATTGAATGGCCCATAATAGACCCAACCCAATCCTTTGTGGCTCATTATTTAGATTTTCCTGCCTTATAAAGAATACAAATAAGCATTTATTTTCTGTTCTAGCCAGAAAGTTTGAGAATCTTCCCTTTTCAGATATATATATATATATATATATATATATATATATATATCATAGCTCTATACTAGTATTAATAGTATTAATCCAGAAGGCAGCCTAACCACCATCCCTACCTACCTAGTTCCCCAAAGGAACAAGTGTGACTTCCAGTTATGGAGAAATTAGCCATTCCAGCCAGGTTCCTCTCTATTTCACCCAACTTGAGAAGAACTGGGACCATTATACCCTCCACGTGATCTAAGCTTCCTTTGGGGATGAAGGGCCTCGAAGTGAAAGAGGAAGCTATGGTCCCACACCCTCTCCTCCTGGGATCAGCCAGGTATGCTGGGGTCTCTGTTTGGACTCCCTCCAATATTTCCTGCAACACCACCACTACTGTTGCTATTCCTGATGCTGTTCCTCCTTGAAATGCATCAAATACCAAATTTGATGAGTTTCAAAACATAGGAATGATGAGATATAAATTGGGACATCTTTTGTCTCACTTCTTACCTAGTCCTTGGTCATTGAATGGGCTTGACCCAAGACAAAATAAGATCTAGGGAAATACGTAATTTAGAAAAGTCAAGGTCATCCACTGCATCCTGGATCATTACTAGTCATCTTGACCACTGTCTTGCCACTGGGCTTCAATGAATGGAGGAAAGACTGAGCCTAATGACTTTGTGCAGCTCTGTGTCAAATATAATTTACTTGCAAGTTAAGACATCAGCTTACAATGTCATTGGTCCTCTTCAAGAAGGAAGAACAAATATTCACTTCTTCTGTGAATGAACCTTTGAAACAACTTAGAGCATTGTTGATACATTTGATGCTGTTCTAGTGACAGTGCAGAGAGTTATGGGAATCCCCTTTTGATCAGAGATGCAGGTTCAACATGAAAGAATTCATGAACTTGAAAAGTTTGACTGGCAAAAGGGAATTTATTGTTGGCATTGCAGAAGCCAGTGGCAAGGTCCCAGCAGAGAAATAGCAAACGGTTTTCATTGAGCAGAGGATCTCTTCACAGTGGGCAGGAGTACTGGCAGGCAGCTATACCAAGGAGAGAGGTTACTTGAAAAGACATAATCCTGCTTCAGATATTCTACAAAAATAGGGAGTTCAGAATTGTCCTTTATAGAAATCTGTGGCTAAAACTTCCAGTTGAAAAGTCAATGCCCCCCAGGCCTAGATACTTATCTAGGAGTTCCAGCCACTCAATATCAGGCCCAGATCTCCAACTGAATGAAAATCACTTTGAAGGCTTCCTGAATAGGGATCTGGCTATCCAAAAGATCAAGGGGCTGGGGAGGGGGCGGGGGGGAGGGAGAAGGGAGGGGGAGATGATTTGCCTTAGAAGAGCCCAGTCTGGAAAATATGCCTTCTTCTATGTTTTCTGGAGTCTGGGAGACCAAGAATCAAAGGGGACACAATTTCAGAGTGACTCTTTTACAAATTAAAAGGAACATAGTTTCACTCCCATCACATTCACCTTCTTCATTTTTATTATCATTGCTTGTTTATGTGTCCAGTCTTTCCTGCTAGATTGTAAGCTTCAAGCAAGTGAGTGTGTATGTGTGTAGATGTATATACATACATGCATACACACATATTTTTATATATGTGTATGTGTGTGTGTGTGTGTGTGTGTGTATGAAAGATGAGACAGAAGAAACAGAGGCAAACACAGAGGGAGAGGTCTGGAAGTACATGTCTTAATAATTGTATATTACAGGTATTAATTCTCTGGTTCTGTTTCTAAGGTAGCCAGATGGCAGAGTGGGTAACATACAGGTCTTAGAATCAAGAAGACATAGTTCAAATACAGCCTGAGACAGTTACTAGCTATGTGACCCTAGGGAAGTTACTTATTTGATTAAGTTTCTTCATCTATAAAATAAGCTGGAGAAAGAAATAGCAAACCACTCCAGTATCTTTGACAAGAAAATCCCAAATAGCATCATGAAGAATCAGACATGACTGAAACTTCAGAACAGCAATATTTTGCTATATTGTTTGATAGATTCTAGAGAGTCTAGTCTTGAATTCATTTAGTCATTTATAGTATAGATTTGAAATTATGTCTTCTGATGACTACTGCTGCTGTTGTTAATAACAATAATATTAATGATAATAAATTAGTATTTTTATTGAATATTTGAGGCTTAAAAACATTTTCCTATATTAACTCGTTTGACTCTCACAATAGCCTTAGAAGTTATTATGACCCCCATTTTACAGATAAGGAAACTGTGACTAAAAAATTAAGTTAATATAGCAATTTTCCGTGGTAGCATTTTAATTCAAGTCGTCCTTGTTCCAAGCCCATCATTCTATCTGTTGTGCCAATATGTTGTTATAAATCAGTTCCAAAAACCTTTTGGAAAGAAAACTTTCTATCACTTCCTCCTATAGTTGGGGGAAAAGGAAAATAATTCTCCCTCATGTAAAGTTTCACAGAGTTTCTCTCAAATATATTGTAATAACCCTGCCTTTCCTAATCAATGTGTATTTGTGCACACACACACACACACACACACACACACATTCCTGTAGCACAGCATGACAGTCACAAACGGTGGTCCAATCACTCATCTCAGCTGCACTGGATTCCCTCCATTTTCCCCAGCTCTGATTTGGCTTTTTGACTGCTTCAAACACCTCTCCATCCTGATTTTTTATGCTATTCATATTTCCTATTTCTATAGTTGAGAATTGCTTGGTAATTTGACTTCACCTTCTCCCATCACTCTGCTAGAGTTTGCATTTCTGCTCCAGGATGAGCTTCTTAAAAACCTTACTCTGATGGACCAGAAACTTGAACTTTAAGGATTCATTGCCACATACCAGGAATTTAGGAAAAGACAAAGTACAAAATGAACTCACAATGTGGTTAATCAAGAGACACTATTTATTGTTTAAAGTAGCAAGGTAAATATACTTTTTATAAATTGTTCCAGAAAATACAGCATTTAGTTGGAACTAAGAAAAGGCAATTCAGGGAACATTTTAGAAAAAAAACATAACTATATGTTTTCAACTCCAGTCTTGCCCCTCAAAGTCAAAATCCTTTTTCCCATGAATGTCTGGTTTAGAATGCAAAGGGGTGTTGTTGCGTATGGCCCATTTCTTTATGAAGTTTTTTTTTTTATATACTTTAAAGCTTAGTGCCATTATGATTTATGACTGCATGAAATTTTTAAATTAAGATTTGTTTGATTGTCTGTTTCTATTAGGGTGACCATAATAGCAATTTTCCATTCCCAACAAATGCTTTACGGAGCACTGCAATCCAAAGCCCATGCATGGTGCCTGACAATGATTAATTTCTGTCGCTAAATTCTTTATTTTTAATAACTAATTTAAGATAGATGCCACTTTTTAATAACTAAAGGATATAAATTCATAGGGTACTTTTTCTTAGGTAATTGATACAATATTTTCATATTAATGACTGTAAATTATGGCCCCCTTTTACAAATCTGTCACGTAGCAAGGCTTCTAGGAATACTCACATTCAGACAACTGCTGTTCAGTGGAGCATAAGGTACATCCTCTCCAAAACAACAAATCATTGAGCCCAGCACAGTCTGAATCAAAACTGTTGCTGGGATTACTCACTGAGATGATAAACTCATTGGGATTGTAATTGTACTCTGTAATATGGAAGTAATTTTATTGGAAAAGATTCAAGTTAGCCAATTGAAGTATATCAATGTCCTTTACCACCAAAAGCTAAAATGATTTTTATTCTACAAGATAACTGTTCCTCAAAAACAGCATAATCCCTTAAAACCTCTACTTATGCGAGAGATAACCTCCAAGTCCTCCTGTCATGTTTTCCTAAATAGAACCATCATTATCATACAAAAACTTGGTTACTGGAATCAGAGGTTCATTTGCCTATTTTATGATTCTCTGACACTTTACAATTGATTTACAGGCCATTTTATTCTACAGTATTACCATACTTCACCTATTTTTTTCTTAGGCTAAAGCTACATATAATGCTAACTCAGTGTGGGAAAACTGGAGTACTAAAAGGATTCCAAAATACCAATTGGATAAATCATTCCCCCCATTTTTGCTATTAAATCTCATGTAACAGTCCCTCCTCTGTATTAGGGAGAAAGGCCAAAGAAAGTATTAAAATCACATCCCTATATAAAACTCTTAGAGAAAGTAGTAATCATCATAAATATCTACCATCCTTTCTTTTCTTCCTCCCTTTCTCCTTCTCTCCCCTCCTTTTCCCTCCCTCTATCCCTCCCTTCTTGTCTTCCTGCTTTCCTCTCTTCTTTCCTTCTTTCCTTCCTTCCTTCCCTTTCTCTCTTTCTCATCCACCCATTTATCCATCCATTCATCCATGTATCCATCTATCTACCTACCTATCTCAGGAGCTTTCTTAGATCAAGAAATTCAATATAAATGGGTGGAGATCAGAATAAAATAAACCTACCAGATAGGATACATAAGAAATATCAAAATATTCATTTGAAAAGGTTGTTTAAGCAACCTTTGAATGGCTGCATAGAATATTAAATGATTAGGTATAAATTTGTGTGATTTGTATGATACACATATACAAGCACTTTAAATCTGTGGTTGTCATAAGGAACTCCTAGAGTAGGAAATGCCACCTACTAAAGTAGATCAGGACCTTCTCTGAAACTGAATCATAGTTGGCTTTAAGTAGATGATGGGAGAGACAAACAGGAAGGGGATATTGAGATGTTAAATGATTTTTGTATAATCACATAACCACTGTGTCAGAATCAGGAATTGAACCCAGGTGTTCTCAGAGATTGCTCTCTACATCCTAGGTCATGTGCCTCTTCTGTATTGAAATATACAGATATATATTTATGTATGTATGTGTACAAGAATTTACCCAGAGGGAGTGTTCCTTAGTGGATAGAGCACTGTCCTTTGAAATCATGAGCACCTAGCTTCAAATCTAATATAGGAGAAATACTAGCTGTGTAGCTAGGGACAAAGCACATATCGTCTCCATGCTACCACACAAATCCAGTATTGTCAATTAAATAGATTTGATAGTTAAAGACAAGGTTCTTATCTCATGAATAGTGGTGACTTGGAGAGGGAGTTTCACCAACCCTGAAGAAGAAATTATATTTGGGCAAAAACCCAAACACACACACACACACACACGCACGCACAAATATACATTCTTCAATATTTCAAGTTATAATAGGTGAACAATTTCAATTCTATAGGTACTCCCTCTACCAGTGCTAATAGCAACTATTCCATATCTCTTATCCTGTGTAGTATCATGTGTAGATATTTTCAGTACAATAAAGTATTCATCCAACCTACCAAAAGCCTTTCTCTTGGTCTTTTCAAATTAATTTTCCAATGCAGCACCCAAGCTGTCCATTTATTACTTTTCATTCTTTCAATATAATCATTACCAACCAACTTCCTTTTCCAAACACATACACATATGTATGTATATTTATATATAGGACAGCTAGATGACACAGTGGATAGAGAACCCAGCCTGAGATCAAGAAGACTCACTTTCCTGAGTTTGAACATTGTCTCAAACACTTACTAACTGTACAACTCCAAGCAAGTCACTTAACCCTGTTTGCTCAGTTTACTCATGTATTAAATGGGTTGGAGAAGGAAATGGCTAACTACTCAGTATCTTTGCCAAGAAAATCCCAAATAGGATATCAAAGAATTGGAAATAATTGAACAATAAAAACTTGTGTGTGTGTGTGTGTATGGTATGTCTCTCTGTATATACATATATGGGTGTATGTAAAGTAAAATAATATATATATATTATACATATATATGCTGCATATAAAATTAAGATGAGTGGGTATAGATTTCCTTACTATGAATTCCATTCCCACTGAAATCACAAATGTGGTCCAAAAAATCATAAAGTTAAAAAAACTGATTTTCTTGAGTAATTTGTGCTAAGAAAAGGAGAGTGATAATGATATAAAGACACATGGAAATGTTTTCCTAAGTGCAACAGCTGTAGTTTGGAGATCAGGAAGGCAATGTTAAGTCAGCAATTGTTACGTTAACATTAATGTTGATGTTAACAACTCTGCAAATGAGACACGTGGCATGTTAAGAGAAGTTAGGCCAAGAGTCAGAGTTTCTGATCAATACAAAGAAGCTGAAGTAAGACAGAGATGTAATCTGTGAGCAATCCACAATATAGTCACTCTTGTAATTTAAGGATTCTTAAAAACAGTGAAATGGCCAAATAGAAAATCGGATCCTTCATCTAGGCAAGCATAATGGTCAATATGGTCAAATGAGAAGGAAAAAAAAAAAAGGAATGATCCCCTCTTTACATTAAGATGAGCTTTTGTACAAAAGTTGAAATGATTGTACCATACCTTTCAAGTCTTTCAAGCAAATAACAGAAATAGGGGAAACAATGCTTGTTTTAATCTTTTGGTAGAAATAGGACAAATTAGTAGCTGCTGATTGATTGGTACAATCTGGAAATAAAGCTTCCAAATTGGTAATGGGAAAGGCCAACAGCCCAGGACCCAAGAAAACACATATATCAATAGTACTAGTGATGAATGGCACTGTGTCATGTAAAATTTGTCCTAAAAGGGCAGTTGGTCAACTAGTCTCATTTTTAAGGAATACTGAAGCACTTCAAAGATTCTGTGTGATAGAAAAGAAGTTAACTAAGCCTTAGCAGTTCTCAACTTCCTCACCATGACACAAAGTTAAGATTATAATTTTTGAGGTGGGAAGGAATCTTAGTAGCCATCTTGTCCAAATCATTCATTTTGTAGATGACACCAAGGTTGAGGGAGGTGAAGTCACTTGTCTGAGGTCATAGTGATTGCTTCGAAAGTAGAATTTGAACTGATGCCTTCTGACTGGCATTCAAATACTTTATCATTTGAATATATCCCTTTCCACAATATAAGGTTGACTCTCTTTATTATGTAATAAATGTATTGGAGAATTACAAATTATAATAGCTCACACTTGATAATGTAATCATCTGTGAGGAGAGGAGGAAGTTAAGAAGATAGAAAGGGAAGAAGGGAAGAAAGAAGGAAGAAAGGGAAGGAAGAACAGAATAGGATAGAAAAGAAGGAAAGGAGGGAAGGAGAGGAGAAAAGAAAGGAAAGCAGAAGGGAGGAAGAAATGAAGAAGACATACATTTATTAAGTACCATTTATGTGATAAGTACTGTGCCAAATGCTTTTCAAATATCTCATTTGATCTTTCCAACAACCTTGGGAGATAAATACTATTTGTATGTCCATTTTATAGTAGAATGAGGTTAAATAACTTGCCCAGGATCATACAGTAATAAGTGTCTGAAGAAAAATCATTAATTATTTAGTTTTGAGGGAAGAGGGAAGAAGCATCATGATAGAGTGAGTCAAGTCTTGAGTAAGATTTACATTGTCCAGACTTCGAGTTACTTATAAATGTACTACGGCAATTCTATAAAAATAAGTTGCAGAAAAGATACTTACTTGTATTGACAGAGAAAATGTCTTCACTCAAGAGTGCTCTATACCAAGTAAACCACAGTTCCTATCTCTAGCCCTTTAAGGTTTATGTAACATTTACTGAAGTATTGCCATCAGATGAGAAAATTGACACATAGAATGCTTGTGAATCTTACCCAGGATCTTGTTCAGTCATTTCCATCATATTTCACCTTCATGAATGTCTTTGGAGTGTTCTTGGCAAAGATATGAGGATGGTTTGCCATTTCCTTCTCTAGCCCATTTTACAGATGATGAAACTAAGGCAAACAGGATTACATGACTTGCTTGAGGTCATTTGAATTCAGTTCTGCCTGATTCCAGGCCTTGCCCTATGCCTACTGTGATTCCTAGCTGTGGTACATAAAACCACAACCTAGTAAAAATCAAACCCAGAAACGTATTTGAAACCACAGGGTAATAAATTAATAAGACTTAACAGACTCAAAATGTCCTCTGGTGAGAAAAAAGTCTTTGTTCTTAAATACATTTCCTGTATTTTCTTATAAGGTAATAACATTCTACTCTGGAAGAATATGACTACTATCTATAACAGATATCGGTAATCATAGATTTCCAGTAACATATTAACTAACTACTCCTGCTCACCACCCCCAATAATTCTCATTTTTAATATCCACTGCAGGTTCCAAGATTCATAGCCCAGGGGTCTAATACCATATAGTAACAAGGGAAAGGAGTGTTGACTCTTTAAATGTCAGAAACAAGACAAACACCAGTGTTAATGTTTGAACAAATGCTTTGACTCTAATGTTGGCTTTATCAATGTCAAATCAATCGTCCTCCCCTGTTCAACAGAATGAAGCAAGCATCCCATTCCCATCCTGTTGCACTACAGACAATTTACCAGCTGTAGGGCACTAAGAAAAAAGTAAACGGAGTGACCCACAAATTGCTTTAAATTGTCCAAGAACTCCTTAAGTGCTCACAATGCAGCACTAAAAGCAGAAATCTGAATTCCAGACAAATCTCTGCAGGCTTCAAATTGCTACTTAACATACCTCTTTAGGTTATTGCTTAACAGCACAGTGCTGAGAACTCCCCCATATAACACAGCCTATTGGACTCAGTGCTGGTCTCACTCCTCCTATTGCGAGGTCAAATCTAGCAAAGCAATAACTAACCAGAAGGATCTCTCTGGTTCTAGTATTATGTCTCCTGTATATGTAAACACTGCACAATTCCAGGGAAGTATAACATAATTAAGGCTATTATTATGCAGCCTTCTATGAGCCATAATTTGCATGTTTCCAATAAAAGTACACAGCTTAGAGTTAACACACACAAGCTGTCATTTGTTCAATACCATAATTATTACTTGCAAGGCTTGAAAAATATCTCTATCAATTCCAGAAATGGGCTGAGAAAGATTACTGCAAATGGCAATGAAATTATTAAAATATTCTTCCTGCCTTCTCACTATTTTTGTGAAGGCAATGTATTAAAAACTTACATAAGGCTATAAACCATGGATGACATCTGTATATTAAGCTTTAAGTAGTAGGAAGGAAAAGACCCCCTTGCATAGAAATCCTAAAGCGATCAAAAGCTAGCTCTGAAGGATTAAGAAGACTATATTATTAGAGATACATTCTACCTTGAGTGTTCTTAAGAATTCTAGCTTCATCAGGAGGGGAGGGATGAAATATATGAAAAAACTGTGAAATGTTCAAATAAGGGCATTAAGTAGGAAATATGACCTTAGGTTTAACTGTTTAACAAATTCAGCTTAAAGAGTAGATCATAAAGAAATTGACAAGTAGCTATTCCATGAGTATGGTTAAACATTTAATTAAGGGATTAAAGCCTTACAATTATTTAATATGTTTGTAACTGGTCTTTCTTGTTTTTCCAATCGTTGCTGCCTTCTGCCAACCTTTACTCTCCAATTACCGTGTTTTTATTTTGCATGCATTTTTTATTTATTTACCATTGCATATGCTGCATGCATTTATCTTAAGACAATGTAAACTCCCTGAGGACAGAGATGATTCTGCTCCTATGTTTGAATACCAAGGACTTGATGCAGTGACTAGCACATAGTAGGCAATAAAGTAAATAATTTCTGAGTAGAATTATTTTTAAAAGTTATTCATTTAAAAGAAGTTATTTTTAGAACTCAGAAAATATGCACAGTATTTGTCCTTCAGTTTTCCACTCTTTAAGTAGATATCTCTACAAACACATATGTAGAATTAGCATAATCATATTTGTCACTGAACTCTGTAAAGACTGATGCTGAAAAGGACAGGTAATAGTTGTTACACGGTACTCATTAGAGGCTGTGTGATATGATGGGTAGAGAGCTAGCCTTGAAGTCAGAAAGGTTTGAGTTTCTAATCTGCATCTGACACATACTGGCCCTCTGACTATGGGCCAATTACTTAATTCCTCATTGCCTTCAGGGAATACCCTAAGATTTCAAATTAAAAATGTGGTGCCTATTATATTAATAGAGGGAGTTTTTGCTCTGGGAGTTCACCATAAGACACACCCGGTTATATGTTTTAGGAAGAAAGGAAGGAAGTGATGAGGTTCAGCTCTCCTTGATTCCCAGTCAGGGAGACAAATGATGAGGTTCAGTGCAGGGCAGGGAGTTGTGGAAACCCCCTTCTGGTACCACAGGTTCTTCATAAATGAATTTAAGAGCCCAAAAAGTTAAACTGGTAAAAGAAGTTTATTATTGGCATTGGGAAGTCAGCCTTTGCTAGAAAGACTGAATTACTTGGTGGCAAGGTTCCCACAGAGGAATATAAAATTTTTAGCAGAAAAATCCTATCCTAGCAGAGAAAGTGAATAAGGTCTTGTTAGGGAAATAGAAAAGAAAAGAAAGAGGGAGTAATGCTGAAAGAGAATGTCTTTCAGTGGGCAGAGAGTCCCTCACAAGTAGTTACGCCAAGGGAGGTCCCTTGGCCTGGCCTGATTCCTGCTTTGAGATCCTGTACTGCAGAGAATAGAGACCAGCTGCCCCCTTTTATAATTGAAACCTTGGCTAGAAGCTGGGGGCAGCTCTTGGTGGGGGCTGGGAGCAGTTTGAGCTGGAATCAGACAAAAATCTTTCAATAGAAATTTCAATTGAATGAGATTACTACCCTAGGCCTAGATTTCAGGTAAATTGGGACAGTTTACTGGGAATGGTCCTGAGCTAATTTTCAACTCAATAGAAGTCTATAGAAGAATAGAGGTCTATAGGAGTCTCAATTCCAGCTCAGGCTAAGTAGGAGTGGTCCTGATCTACTATATTTTCAGACATTTCCTACCCAGATAACAGAATGAATTCTGTCAATGAATTGATTCCCTGGAGTGGGTCTCTCAGGGGAGAACTTAGCATTCCCCCCAAAATCAGAGAGAGAGAAGAGAAAGAGTTTTGGGGCTCCCCTCATCGGAAGGAAGGAAGGAAGGAAGGAGGGAAAGAAGGGAAGAAAGGAAGAAAAGAACAAAAGAGAGAGAGAAGAGAAAGAGACAGAGAAAGAAAGAGAGAGAGAGAGAGAGAGAGAGAGAGAGAGAGAGAGAGAGAGAGAGAGAGAGAGTGTGTGTTTTAATCCAGCAACTCTGGACTACTTCCTTAACCTCTCTCTCAGGAAAATACGTTTCTCACCTCTGTATCTTTATATTAGTCATCCTCTATGACTAGCATGCTTTCCCTCCAATTTCCCTCACTTCATTATAGCCTTCACTCAAATCCTTGCTCCTCCTCATACTCATAGACACTAGTACTTTTTCCTTCCAAAATTATCTTCCATCTATTCTGCATATATCCTGATTGTACATGGTTATTTGGACAGATTGGTGGCACAGTGGATTCTATAACTATGTCTTATTCTACATTTTGAATCTAGCATCTCTTTGTCAAGAAGTGGGTAGTATTCTTCCTCATTACATTCACTAGAAGTCTTAGATCTTTCAAAATAGTTTGTGTTTCAATCTCATTTTATTATGTAAATTATACTGTATAAATTGTTCCACTGATCTGCTTCCATACTATATTTTCATACTTATTTCACAATATCCACTTCATTCACTCTATATTCCAGAAAACCTTGCCTATTCAAATGAGTAATTGGATCAAATAAGATAATATCTGTAAAGAGCTAAGCATGCAGTAGGTATTTAAATAATGCTTATCCTCTTCCTCTCTGATTGCTATTTTCTGAACTAGACATTCTAGGGCATATTTTATTTTTATATGGACTTTACTTATATCTGAAATATACTCAATTTTCACATTCCACACATGATATCTTTAGGTTCCAATAAAGCTTGTTCAAGTAGCAGCCCATCCTACCATCAGGAAGCTTTCTTTATTCCCTCAATTATTCATATGCTCTCCTTCCTCAGATTTTTTTTTGTATTTACTTTTTTTGTTTTACATATTCTACATCCTAGTAATGGAGCAATTAAGTGGTGAAATGGATAGAACACAGATGCTGAAATCAAGAACAATTGAGTTCAAATCTGACCTCAGATACTTATTTGGCTTTGTGTCTCTGGACAAGTCATTTAACCTACTTGCCTCAGTTTCCTCATCTATAAAATGGGTGGGAGAAGGAAATAACAAATCAATCCAGTATCTATGCTGAGTAAACCCCAAATAATGGTCTCAAAGAGTCACACTTGACTGAAATACCTGAATACCACCATAATAATGCACTTTTTGAGTGTAGGGATTTTCCATTTTTGTTTTTTAAATCACCAGATCCTATTGTTATGCCAAAGTTCCCTTTTAATGTGGTGACCCAGTTCCTCCAATTGTCCTATTTAGTTATTCTGCCTTAGGTTATAACCTTTCCCTCTTAATGTTTGAGATAAAGGTTTTATAGACATTCCTTCTTAATGTTTGACAAGATAAAGGTTTATCCATTTTAGATGTCATTACAATATCAGTAACCTCCCTCCTTTAGGTTATCTCCACCTAGGTGGGGATACTATTATATCCCCATCTAGGTGGGGATACCATTATACCAATATACCATAAACCATTATGTCATTGTTCTTGCTATTCCATAAAAAGCTTGCTGCCCCAATACTCAGGGCTAGACTCTTTGAGATGATAGTCTCACTAATACATTGTTGGTGGAGCTGTGAATAAATCCAACCATTCTGGAAAGCAATCTGGAGTTTTGCCCAAAAAGTTATCAAACTGTGCATACCCTTTGATCCAGCAGTGTTTCTATTGGGCTTATACCCCAAGGAGATACTAAAGAAGGGAAAGGGACCAATATATGCCAATATGTTTGTGGCAGCCCTGTTTGTAGGGGCTAGAAGCTGGAAACTGAGTGGATGCCCATCAATTGGAGAATGGTTGGGTAAATTGTGGTATATGAATGTTATGGAATATTATTGTTCTGTAAGACATGACCAGCAGGATGAATACAGAGAGGCTTGGAGAGAATTACATGAACTGATGCTAAGTGAAATGAGCAGAACCAAGAGATCATTATACACTTCAACAAGGATCAACAACGATACTGTATGAAGATGTAATCTGATGGAAGTGGATTTCTTTGAAAAAGAGACCTAATTCAGTTTCAATTGATCAATGATGGACAGAAGCAGCTACACCCAAAGAAAAAACACTGGGAAATGAATGTAAACTGTTTGCATTTTTTTTCTTCCCGGGTTATTTTTAACTTCTGAATCCAATTCTCCCTGTGCAACAAGAAAACTGTTTGGATCTGCACACATATATTGTTTCTAGGATATACTGTAATTTATTTAACATGTATAGGATTGCTTGCCATCTAGGGGGGGGGTGGAGGGTGGGAGGGAAAAATCGGAACAGAAGTGAGTGCAAGGGATAATGTTTTTAAAAAAAATAACCCTGGCATGGATTCTGTCAATAAAAAGTTACTATAATAATAATAATAAAAAAAAAAAAAGAGATGATAGTCTCATTGAGCCCTGGGATCAACATGGATCCATTGATCCCAGTATTTCTCTCCATTTAATAAACTATTGAATTGGTCTCTAATCTCTGTCTTGCTCAGTTTCTTTGGCATTACACTATCAGTGACTGGTATTCATAGGCAATTAAAAATGTATTTAACTGAATTGAACCAAATCAGGTCCTGAGCTATTAAAGGGAAAATGTAATGATTCCACTATCATTGGATAAAAAATAAAATAAAATAAAATAAAAAAGCATATTATAAAATTGCCAGCATATCTGTTTAACTTCAATTTGTTGTTCTCCGAGTTTCATAAGCAAAGTACAAGTCACCTCCACAGTTAATAACTGCAGTTCTCAGAGAACTCAATTTAGAATGAGAAGACTTTGACTAAAAGATTTTAGACAACATTGGGGAAGAAAAAGAAGAACAAATACTTAAGTGCCCACTATGTGCCAGGCACTGTGCTAAGTGCTTTACAAATAATAACATCTCACAACAACATTAGAAATAAGTGCTCTTATTATTCTCATTTTATAATTGAGGAAAGTGATATAGCAGTACTGAAGTGTCTTACCCAAGATCACATAGTAAATGTCTGAAACTAGTTTTGAATTAAGACTTTTTGAATTCAAGCCCAGTTATCTATCCATGGTGTTATCTAGTTATCAGATGACTAGCTCCACCAAGCTCTAAATCTATGATCCTTTGGGTCACCTGCCCTTTTTTCTGTCTAAAGAAATTGTAGAAATTGATTATCCCAGTAAAATAAATTTCCAATGTAAATATTTATTCTGTGCTTTTAAATGTATCTATATATATCAATAACCAAAGCTTCTCTATTTATTTTACATTCCTGAATACTTACAATTCTGTTTTACATTTTATGTAGTAAGTACCTAGTAATAAGGGATTGTATAGTATCTGGATAAGCATTCGTTGAATAACTATTAAATGATCATAATGATTAATGAATTCAGAAAGAAATGCTGTAGGATTCATTGAGACATTCAAAGAGAAAGCTAAATGATTATAGTATCTATGAGGAAAGCAAAAGGAGCTTTTTCATTTTATTTTTTATTTATGTTGGGGGGGGATGAAAATATGCTCAATACTGATGAAATGTTTTTAATTAATTCCACATGCAAGATATTACTCAGGCAAAGGTATATGAAAAAGAAAATAAGTATTTAAAAGAATTTATTGACATTGGAGGTCCAGATTTCAAACCCTGGTAACTGATTTTCCAAAATTTATTCTGCCTTCCAATATTTCCTTATTTCCTACAAAATCTTGATGAAAAATTCCAGTCAGGTTTTTCCAGCTTCAGTGAAATGCAATATACTATTTCACTCATGAAGGTACAGTATATCTAACATTGACTTTGCTGAGCTTTAAACACCACTATATACTCTGCTGCAGTTTTTGATGAGAGGGCTTAGGATCTAAAACAGAACAAGGCAATAGGAAAGATGAAAAGGTACTGCAAACTCATCAAAAAGTCTGGTTGACAATAACTTGCACCAACTTGTTTTCTGGTGCCTCCAAAGGGACATGCCTTAAGAAAATCTTCAGGAAGGCAATGGTGATGTGAACACATATATGGACATGCCAGAAACTCTTCCACTAACAGACTTGGTGTATGATCAATAGATGAGTCAGATTATAGGAACAGTCCCTCTATAGAAAATGAGAATTTTAAAATAAGCAACCATGGTTTAAAAATGCTGAAAAGGTGGTTCAGGGGTCCAAAGGAAGAGAAATTAAGGAAACCCAAGATAAGTGAATGCATGTAGCCCCACTTTGGGTTGGCAGAGAAACCTGAGATTTAATAGTAAGGATCCCTACTCAGTGAGTAAATTCACTCCATCAATGTAATCAATATCTACTCTATAACTTGAGTCAGTCACATGGGGAGGACAGTAACTGGCAAAGGATCATTCATGTGACTTAGATTCTGAGGTCTAAAGAGGTTGGCTCCCTATCCAATAGGCCATGCTACTGCTACTTATTGACAAATAATTTATCTGCTTCCAATTAGTCCTCATATAAAAATGTCTCACAAAGGTTGCTAATATACAGACATATTTTATATATCATATGTTATATATCCATGTGTTATGTGAATGAATTATTTTATATTAATGTGTATTATACCATATTGTGTTTTATATATATATATATATATATATATATATATATATATATATATTATATATAGGTATGGTATATATTCATATAGCCCTGTTTTATACTATATTTTATATTATATCTATATGTATTATATGTATTCATTCTATTTTGAAGATATTTATATGTACTATAATCTTATATATGTATGCCTTGAATTGAAATGGAATGACAGAGATTAGTTTGCCCAATGATCAAAGATGGTAGCATTGCTACTGAGTCAATTTATAACCACAGAGCATGACATGAAAGGAAGAGGGAAATGATGTTCTTGGTTCTAATAACAGAAGTTATCAGGATTTTACTCAGGAGCTAACCTGAATGGATAAGATTGGGATGGATGATCTTGGTAGTGATTGAGGGAATAATATCTACTTTCTATTTTTCATACCTAGTCCTTGGGAAGTGATAATTCTTAGAAATGTTGAAGTTTTTTCACTTTTCAGTTCTGGTATTAAACAATTCAGATTTTAGTATGTACTCAAATAATCTTCATTAAGCAGGAGAGTAACAGAACCAGGCAGGAAATTTAACATGGTAGTGACTGCCACCATCACTGCTTTCAATTTAGTAACATGTTCTTTTCTAAGACTAGCATCATATGTCTGTTGAGAAGCATCATGGGATAAAGGGTAAAGAACTGGTTTCACAATCAGGAAGATTTATTCCTGCCTCTGATGCATAATTGACTGGGTGAACTTGGAGAAGACATTTAACCTTTAAAAAACTCCAGGCAACCCTCTAAGATCATAAATTAAAGAAAATATAGTTATGATCACTAGTAGAGGAAGTTCCATACCAGAATTTTCATATGACAGCAGAATCATGAGATCACAGATCCAGATATACATACACATACATGTCTATGTATATTTTAAGCCATTAAAGTTTAAAACTGCCTAAAACATATTGTTTTCAGGCATAAAAAAATGCATAGAAGATATTATCTCCCCAGTTTTATAACTCAAGAATAGCACCTTGGTTAAAAAAAAAAAAGACCACCTATCTGACAACTTTGGCCATCAGCATGAACACAAAATATCTCCCTCTCCCTTCATGTCAAACCTTGTAGTCATATGTTGACAGAAAGGCATTGTTATATCTTTCATACCCATCACCATGGGAATTAATTTCTGTTTACCTCATTTCCTGTTTAAAGCATAACATATATCAAGGTGGTAATGACCAATAATTTGGATTCATAGGATGTGAAGAGGAGAGGAATGATTTTATGACATCATATAGATTAACCCTTTCAGTTTATAAATGACAAAAGGATCCAGAGAAGATAAATTTGCCAAGATTATATAGATAATAAATAAAAGAGCTGGAATATGAATTCAGGTTTATTGATTCTTACCGTTTCTCATATGGATTTGTAATACAAATCTAAATCTTCTTCCTGTCTTTAATAACATCTTCATAAAGTTTTTCCTCCCCCTAATATCCTCCTCTTATCACTATTAAAGGGAATTATTAAAGGAGTTCTCCTTTGTAATTCAACTCCCTCCCTCTCAACCTTCCCCCCTACCCAATTTGGATAGAATATTTCTATAAGGGCTATCCCACTGAACACGTGTGAAACTGAGATGAGCTCCCCTGATCACTTCAGACAACATGTGCCCTGCCTCAGTGATGAAGGCCTTTTTGCGATGAGGAAAAATCTCTTTGTTTTTTGATCCTTATGTGGAGCAGGGGTAGAATGGTCGTGTCAAAGAGACTTGGTCACTGAACAGGAAGGAAGGACAGTAGACTTTAAATGAAGGACACCATCCTCCAAAGTTCTTTTTTTTTTCCCTTTCTTCCAAGTGTGGTTGGGACTCTCCATACTATTTTCTGGGTCTTACAATGAAAGGAGGAGAATATTCCCACACATATTAGCAAAGGCAAACAGGTGCCCAGGTTTGGCACCCTAAAAGAACTGATTTTGGACTTATATCGCCCCTGAATCTCTTTCTTTCACCGAGCACAAATGAGAAAATGTTGGAATCCTAGTGTCAATTCAGCTTGAAACAAGGTGAAAACTCAAGGGTGATGTCAGAATCCTGGTGTTAACTCAATAGAATTGATACAGTGCTTATTGGTTCACACCTTAGAGTGAATCCTTACAAGGTGATAAGTTGCTAATACTGATGGAAACAATGCTTATGTTCATACCTTTAGAGAGCTCATAAGTATCTAAGTACTCAATGGAGTTCACACGTTTGGGAGAGTTCAGTGTTTAGAAAGAAACACCGAATTCACACCTCCCTTAGGACCAGAGAACACTCTGGGAGGTAATTTTGGAACAGAATTTATGCATACAACAAGCATGAGCTTTAAGAATTTATCCTAAGGGCCCTATGTTGGGGAGATTAGAAAAGCCTCATACCCCTTTCGTAAAACCAGTCCCCCTCAGGATAGGAAACTATACCATGTGAGGCCAGAGCTAGGATCCCTTGGTTGGAAAAGATACCTCCTTTATAGGCAATGATCAGTTACAATCTTGTTAGAGCAGGGTAGGCACTGATGCAGTCCCCTCCCCAAGGAAACAGACCAGTAAGTGGGAACAAGATGAATAATAAACATTGAAAAGTATTACACAAGCTCCCCTCTCACCCATTATTTCTCCTTTCTGTAAACAATCTCCCTCTCCCCTTCTCCAGAGGATCTTTGAGAAATAAAGAGCAGTTCTCTTATTGGAAAAGCTTAGAGGTATCATTTCTATGGGTACCAAAGGGATCGTAGACTAAACAAATTCCAGGCATTTAGAAAATTTTGGACATTTCAGAATTTTAGAAGATCATGTTTAATTCTAAAAATACAGGAATGTGAAGTGAGATTCAAGATATGTTTTCTCATTTGACTTCACTGCAATCCAACTGTATGCAAAGCTTGAAGAGCTTTGAAGTTATTTAATATGCCCCTTCTTTAAATCTGGCAGCAGTTTTTGTCAGAGACTTAGTATTTATAACTTTTTGCCTTATCCTTCAAAGAGCAGATCCATGTTTTAACCATGAATGTCCTTTTATATCCCCTATTACAATAAACCACATCCACCAAATGTTAACAAGAAATGTTAAAATCTTGTGAGCAGTTTTGAACTGATAAGTATGGCATAAGTATAATATAAGGATATTTTTATATACTTGCAGAAACTAATGCTGAATAGGATTTTTCAACACAAATAATGAATTATGAGTTTAAAGTAATTGCAGGATAGGGTAATTAATGAGCAGGTTAAGTTATTTGTCTAATTATAATGTAGCTACAAACAAAGTTTGTAGGCAATTTAAACATTTAAAAGTGTATGTATGTATGTATATATGTAATATATATATAATACCAATTTAAATGTCTAATAAATAAATCCTTGCCAATTATTTGAACACATTTAATAATTAAAATGGTGTTATTTGAAAACTTAATATTTATTGAATTACCAAATGTTTAAAATGTGGAGAATTCAAGTTAAGGGAAAATGGAATCAATTAAACAAATGCCTCAAATTTAGATTTAAATAGTTACATGAAGTTTGGATATTTTAGCTATCCCATTTAAATTATTTTTAATAAGTTAGTGTGTGTTCTTATATTAGTTTGATTAATTGATTGATTGTGGAAATAATGGAATACAATGCACTTTTGGAAATAAATTCCCTTTTAATTAAGAGTTGCTAACAAAGCAATTAAGAGCTACAGTGAGATTACATGCTTTAAAACCTGCTTTACTGAGTTGTCAATCTTACTCTTCACTCCATTCTCTCTCCAAATTTTATTTTAAGATTACTGCTTGAGTCAGGTACAGAACCTGAAACCAACAAAGCAGACAGGTCCTGAATAACTTTTACTTCTGGCAAATCCCAGAAAAGAACATAGTTGTGATTAATATGTTTCAGTTCTTCCCTCTGGGTGACAAAAACAATGAAAAAGAAATTTCACTTTCTTTTCTTTAAATTAAAAAAAATCAACATTTAGGTAGAAAAACTGTGATCTTAATGTTTTGGAATCTTTTTCTCTATTTCTGTAACCTTCTGTTCAATTTTCCTAGCTTCTAACTAACCTATTTCTTTGCTATTTCCAATTCCCAGGGATCCTTGACCTCTATGCTTAATAGAATGTTTCTAAAATGTTTAGCCAATACTAATATTGTTTTTATATTAACACATTCTGTTTTTATATCACTTTTATTTCCAAATATCTCCTTCTAGAGTTACCCCTTATAAGAAAAAAAAAAAAAAAACAGAAAGAAACAAAAAAAAAAAAAAAAAAAAAAGCTCAAAAAAACTATGTAAAATATCAACCATTCTGACAGAGCATTCCATATCATGATCTCCCACCTCAGCAAAGACGGAAGAGAGGAGGCATTGTTTTTAATGTCTCATACTAGAGAAAAATTGATTGATCACTATCTTAAAATGAACAGAGTTCAGATTTAATTTTTTATTATAGTTTTTTTCCCCAATTATATTATGGAAGCCACTGTGTATATTTACATGTTAAGGTATAGTTTTGTTTATTTTTGTTTTTTGCTTTTTTTTTTTTTTTTGTTCAGCTCACTTCACTTTGCACTTGTCTCCCATAGTTCTATGTTTTGTTTGTTTTCATTTCTTACTGAACATTAATATCGCATGACATTCATGTGCCACATTTTGTTTAGCTATTCCAAAATGATAGTCATATATGTTATTTCCAAACCTTTGCTATTATTAAAAAATAAAACATATCAAAAAGATCGATTTACATAGGACTTTCATTTCTATCACCAATAGCCTTGGAGTATGTGTGTAGCAATGGATTTTCTAATTCAAAAAGCATGGAAACCTTAATCACTTTTTTTTAGTACAATTCCAAATTGTTCTTCAGTTGCTTGATCCAATTTGCAGATGCACCAAGAGTATATAGACAAAGCAAATATTTTCAAACATAAGTGAAAATGAAGAAAAGTCACAAAATTTTTCTATTTTCAAAATATCTTTCCTTGAATTAATTTTTATTCTCTTCTATTAATAATGTAGAATAGAAATTCTGTGGTAGTTATAATATCACACAGATATAGCTTCAGGACTATTTCCTTCAAATATGTGGGTCATATGAAAATGTTTATGTGTTACTCCTGTTATATAACCAAGATAAAAAATGATAAATTCAAATATATGACATTCAATGATTTTTTAAAAAATATACATGAGCTAGAAATTTATATCCTATAAACATAAGCATACAAAGAATAAATAAATAAATGGAATAATAGTTAAATGAACAAGAACATTCAACATAAAGGAACAAAGCACCAGATTTTGCATGATAATATTTATAATGATTTGACTCTACAAAATTCATCTTTGTTTTAATTAGCCAATTTTGGAAAAATTCCAAACAATACTTTACCAGATATCATGTTCTAATGTCTTATTAGTTCTATGATGCATTGGCAAAAATATGTTTTATATGAAAATAAAAAAATAAATTTTTGTGACTTATTAGTTTCATATTTTTAAAAGTTTTTAATTCATGATATACATATTCAGTAAGATCGTAAGAACTTTGTGTCATTTAGTTCAACCAGTTCATTATAAATGAATACTCTGGGACCCATACAAGATAACTGGTATCTTGATCATAAAGGTAGTAAGAAGCAGAGATAGGATATGAACCCTATTCCCCAGACTCAGAAACCAGTTCTCTTGTCAATTCAACAACATTATGCTAGATGTTGGGGTTACAAAAATAGAACCAAATAGCTTCTGGCCTGGGGAGAAATTAGGGAAGAAACATGTACACAAAAAAAGAAAACACTAGATATGAAGTAATTTGATGGAGGGGAGTGGTTACAATTGGGTAAGTCTGTAAAGGTCTGAGATGAGGAGCAACTAAATTAGTATGGTGGTCTTAAAGCTGGAGAGAATGGAAAGGTTGAGATCAGTGTTGTACAGATAGGCTGAAAGCTGACTGAATATAGAAATATAGGAATGTCAAAGACATTTTCCTAGTTGAAAAAAAATGATGGTGGTGATGGAAAGGGTGGATTTAGGAGAAAATATTTTGAGTTCTGATTCAAATCTTTTGTGTCTGAGGTGTCTGTGGGATAGCTCAAAGGAATTACCTAACAGGCAGCTAAAGATGTACAATTAAAGCACAAGAGATAGATGGATATATTGATTTGGGAGTAAATCTGTAGAGATAATATTTGAATCTATAGAAATTGATGCAATTACTGAAAGAATATAAATGAAGGTCAAGAATAGAATTACACTACTAAACTTAAATTAGAGGACCTAATGGATGACATGGATGAATTATGCCAGACCAATGTCCTAGACAACAAAGATCATATAGTACAGAGAAAAGTTGAATAACTTGAAAGTGAAAAATTGGAGCTTCAAAAGTTCATGATAAATTCATTTTTTTAAATAAAAGTTCAACTTATCAGGTAATCTCAGAACTTTGACCAACCCTACAAACCAGAAAGCCAAGAAGTGTTTCTTTCTTTATCAAGGATAATTGCGATATTTGCACCTTTGATCCCATTCCATCCCATATTTTCCACCAGATTGATCTACTACCATTCTTATGCTCTCTTACCCTAAATTTTTCCCATCTTCTGACTTCATGTTCCTTGGTTTCTCCCTTTTTAAACAACTGTCAATTCATCTTATACCTAACAGCTTTAATATTATATATTTCTTCCTCTTCTTAGCTAAATGTTTTGGAAACCATATATATCAGATGCCTCAACTTCACCTCCTTTCACTCTTCTCTAAATCTATTCAATTTGCCAACTATGACTTGATCAGATATGGTGGAACATACCTTAGTCTTTGTTGCTTAAGGAAGCTGAGTTTCATGGGTCACTTGTATTTGGGAGTTGTGACCTAAAATAAGGGCCAAAGCCATTAAGTATTTACAGAAAGTTCAACACCAATGTGATCAGCCTCCAGGAATGGAACTCAGTTTGAATAAGGTAGTCTAATCATCCTAGATCAGGAAAAGGGAATAGGAAAAAATTCATGATAAACAATATTAAGACTAAATCTGTGATTGGCCTTTGTATTTTCAGTCTGGGATATCAAGAAGACCCAGACTCATTTTTAAAAATTCAGCATGTCTAAAGCAGAATTCATTCTTTTCCCCTAAACCTCCTCTATTCTGAAAATTTTCTATTTCTGTAGAGAATACCACCATCCCCTTTTCACTCTAGTTTGCAACATTCATGATATACTGGATTCCCCATTGTCCCCGCATATGCAATCCATTGACAGATTTTGTCATATGTACTTTGACAATATAATATCTAGTCTATATTCCCTTCCTGACATGCTATAGTCAGCATCTTTGTTCAGGTCTTCTCACCTCTCTTTTTGACTTTTAACTATTTTCCCTGACCCAAATCTTTCTCTACTATTATCCATCCTCTACTCAAGCAAAATAATCTTCCTTAAACTCAATTGTGACCATGTTACCCTTCCTTATTCAATAAACTCCAGTGGCTCTCTATTACCTCTAAGATCAAATATAAAGTCCTTTGTTTGGCATTTAAAACTCTTTACAATCAGGTCACTTCTAATCTTTTTAGTCTTAAATTTTACTTTTCTCTATATAAGGTGTAACTGTAGCTTCATTGATCTATTTGCTACTTTTCTCATAATCAAACCATCTTCTATCACACTGCCTTTTCACTGATTGTCACCCATGCCTGGAATCTCTCTCTCCTTACACTTGCCTCTTCATATCCATGGCTTTTTCAGCACTGAAGTTGTGTCAACTCCTATATGAGGTTCTTCTGGTCCCTCTAGCTTCTTGTATCTTCAAGATATTTTGTATACATGTTTATACACACACACACACACACACACACACACACACACGCAGTGTTCTCCAGTATAACCAAACAATGCCATATTTTGCTTAGTCAAAAAAAAAAAAATGGGGAAGTGGGGAAAAACCAGTCTGGGAGGTGAAGAACCTCAGGATTTCTGGACAAAACAGCAGCAATTGCTCTTTACATTCACTTAGAGGCCAAAAGGGTCAGAACAAAATCAAACTGAGACCTATTATCTTACCTTAATAAAGATTAAAAGGATTAAGGTCTTTCTTTTAAAGTAAGTATATAAGTATAAGTATATATAATATATATTACATGCATATATATTACATATTATGTACATATAAACATAAGTATAAGAGGCTATCTTCTATGTCATTTCTTACCTAGCCTTAATCACTGATTAGGTGTTGCCTCAGTCAAACTAAGACCAGTTAAAAAGCTTAACCAAAAAATGCCAAGGCTTCCCACTACATTCAAGGCCATTTCCTATCATCTTCATCATTATCTGGCCATTAGTTCCAGATGGCTCTGGAGGGAAAAGTGTGGCTGTTGACCTTGCAGAACTTCCCTCACTGAAATCCAATTTACTTCCATGTCATGGCATTGCCTTCCTGATGTCATGGTCTTCTTTCAGAATGAAGGACAAACGACAACAATCCCAATAAAAAGTGAACTCACTGAAAGCAGAAACTATTTTATCCTTTTTTTATACTCTTAGTGCTTAACACAGATCTTATAGTAAATGTTAAATAATTTTTTTTTGTCTGGGGAGGGAGAGGGAAAGGTATTAATTAGGTATTAAACTAATTGTAAGTATACATCCTGATCCTTTATGAAACATTGAATACATTTTCTAATTGAGTTAAAAAAAAGAAAAAGAAAAAGAAATAGGAATGGCTGAGCAAAGAAGTTAATCACAGAGAACTATAAATAGCTAAGTCCTGGACAGTTCAGCAGAGTTACAATCAGGTATCCAAAAGAAGAAAAAGATGAGATCCCTGAGAGGGAATTGTTAAACTTTCTTCATAGCATGTTACTTGTGTTTCCCTGAAGTGGAGGTTCTTTACTAATATAAAACCTTGTATCCAGTAGAGAATGGAGATGAAAATTCCAGATAAACATGGTCATAGAGAGGTTTATAATCTCAGACTTGGTATTTATGTTCAATATTTTGGTCACTGATTTGGAAGAAAGCATGCTTTAAAAATTTACAAATTACATCAGACTGGAGAGTTATAAACTAATGCATATAATGATAAAATGAAAATGCAAAAAAATAAAAATTCAAGAAGACAGATTAATGGACTGAATCTAATAAGGTAAAATAGAATAGATATAAAAGTTAAGTCTTAGGACTGAGTTCAAAAAGTTGATTGAACAAGCACAGGATAAACTTACAAATAAATAACAGGTTATAAGAAATGGGTTCTTAGGTTTCATTAACAGAAATAAAATATCCAGAATAAGTGGACATATGCTTCCCACTATGTTCTTTCTTAGGCCATATCTGGAGAACTGAGCTTAGTTTTCAGTATTACATTTTAAGGACATAAACAAATTGGAGAATTTTCAAATGATGCTCAAGATGGGGAAACCTGACCTGAATTTGTGTTGCACATGGATTGATTTAAAGAACTGGGGATGTTTACCCTGACTAAATGAGATTGTTACCTTCAAGCATCTGAAAGTCTTTCAAATGGAAAGAGAGCTACACATGGCACCACATGACAGAAGTAGAAATAACTGATGAAAATGACAGAGAGACAGTTTTAAATGAAAACTGTTCAAAAGTAGAATGTACTGTTTTAAGAAATAGTAAGTTCCAGTCCCCAACACTGCAGATATACCTAACAGGTATTAGATGACCTCAAACTGTGAAATTTTAGATTTTATTATAATAAATAATAACAAATGCATTCTCATATCAATAATTAATAAAATATATTAATATAAAATATTGATAACATAAATAATAAAAATAGAATAATATTCTAATAAGTAATAATAAATCAATTTTTCTTGTAGTTGGGTCTGCAAGCAATCTTCCAATTAACCCTAGAATTATAAAGCTCTGTATATAATTTGTTACTATGCCTATATGTTTTCTGTATCTTTGTATTACTGCTTATCTTCCTTTTGGTGATGCTTTTGGTCTTCATTCTCCATAAGGACCAATGACTTCACAAGTCTTGACTTGCACATGAATTGAATTTAAGTGAGGCAGAATTGCTCAAACTTGTCAGCTTCATTCTCTCTACCAGAGTCATACAAGTTCAGTGACAAGATATAAATCAAGACAACTGGCAATGGCATGGGATACAGTGGATGACTTTGGCCTTTCCCAACTAAGGTCTTTCCCAGGCCTCAGGTTATCAGAAGCAACTTGCTTTCAATGACTAAGGCTGCAGAAGAATTTAGACAAAAGATGGTCTAATTTACTTACCATTCTTAGAGAGTAATATTCCTTTCCCTAGCTTATTTTCTCTCAGAATGCTAACTAGCAATTATTGAGCTTTCTTTGTCATGCATAAAACATGAATAACATACAGGTAAACTTGTGGAGGATGGGCCCATACAGCTTCCTGAATAATACAGGTTCTTTCCACTTCACTTTGCTGAAAGAAGCTAGTAGCTCCTACACAGTTTCTAACCCTAATGCTCCTCGAACCTGCCTCTCATCCATACCATAGTTTCTATCTCGAGGTACTTTTCACTGGCTTTCAGGGTTTAACATATTTCCTTTATTTTTTTTTAAGTTCTAACTCCATTTACCAGCCAACGAATGGAATGTTTCATTGCTTTAAGAGGAGGTGCTGCTTTTTATTTTTAAAACGAAATAATGCAAACATTGCCTTCAAGACTCCAGCAAAACAACAGGCTATGAAGAGGAAAAATTCTGCTCCCAAGAAATGTCAATACATCTTATTATAGCCATTCTGCAGTAGCATGGAGTTGAAATGATTAAATCCACAGCTTCAATAAACAGCACACAAATTACCTCTTGAAGGGAGCAGCATAATAGTACCTGAAGCGGAAAAAGAGGAAATGAAGTTTAATTAAGTGTTGCCCAGTGAAATCATACTGAAAAATACAATGAAGGCAGAAGAATATAAAAGATACTATTCTGGGTAGAGATGGAAAGGACAGGCAGCCAAGTACAAAATGATTCTTTATCCAAAAAAAGCAGAAAAATGTTCCATTGCTGAAGTGGGTCATAGATGAAAAATCTTCGTCATAAGTAAAATATTCTCTCATGAGCCCTTGCTTTTTTACCTGTGCAAAGCTATTGCTCCCTTTCACTATCTCAAAAAAAAAAATGGCACTTCCATATTCATTTAGAAGGAAATAATCACATAAAGCCAAGGACATCCTTTGTAGTTAAATAAATAAATACAAATAGATAGCTAAAAATACAACTGCTATTTATCAGTAACCAATATACTGTATTAGCAAACGCTTGAAGATTCAGGAGCCTCTGTTGGGTCAAGAAAACATCTAGTAGTACAATTAAGCAAGAAGAATGCCAAAAAAGCTCATGTCATAGACATTCAATATTGAACTGCTATTCTTTCTAGCCAAATCAATGACTTTTCACTAGCAGCCATCAGGTTAACACCTGCATTGTCACTTTTGAAATGATGACTAAGGGAAGGGTAAAGATAATATTGAAAACTTAGCGGAAGTAGTGAGGTATGAAAGAAGTAGAACTAGGGTCCAAATATTAGTCCTTACTCAGTGTGTGACCTTAGGTAATATTCATTAGTCTTCCTAAATTTTAGTTTCCTCATCTATAAAAAAGAAAATAGTATTTGCATGTGCCCTACCACACATCATTTTGTTGTTATAATAGTGGTTTATATTTCTCAAAATGCCTTATAAACTTGAGTAATTTTGATTGAAAAGATGAAACCAAAGATCAACTCTATGTAAAATTGTGAAATTAGCAACATGTGGGTTTCCTTGTATATAGACTTTCCTTTAGAAGTTACAATTCCCTCTTCCTCTTATCTTTTTTTTCTTTTTACTCCCACTCCAACACTCAACAATCTCTGCTACCAAGATAGAATTTCACATTTTCCTTTTATAGATGTCTATGTGTTAACTCTCCCAGAAATTTTTGTATTTCAAGTGGCAATTCCTTCTATGAAAAGTAGTAGTACATTGACATCACTAATTTTAGAATAAATGGCTCTGTCCCTTTATAAAAGGAACTTCAAAAATCAAACAGCAAGTGAGAGCAGTGATACAGAGAAATAGAACAAATTTTCATTGCACCCCTGAAATCACATGATAAGGTAGTCTCGATAAATTTCTCCATAGAGAAAAGGTAAGTAATTAAGAAAAAAGGGGAAAAAAGAGACTTTAGAAAATTAATCCAACACTGAATTTAATGATATTGGACAAAATAGAATTCTTTACATTTCTGAGTCTGGTACTGATTACATAATGACTTCATAGGATGTAGAGTTGAAAAATCTTAATCCAGCAATCAAGCCCAACCTCTTATATTCTAACAAAAGTGTCTTCTAAAAGCTTGCACAGGTGGTATGAAGAAAATTGGGGTTCTAAATGGGAACCTCTGTCTACAGTGCCAGTGTTCTTTCTACCACACCGTATAATAATTAAAGAAAATGTTTAGATTCCCCAGTCTGTTCAATTTGAATGATATATGAATCAACTATTCTGAGTCCTTTAATGTCTTGCTCAAGAATTTCACTATGTAAACATTTTTTCTCTCTCCCACTAAGCTTACAGGTCACACTTATGATTCATTAGTTAAATTAATGGGAAGAAATACCCAAGGCTCCAAGGCTCCCACTAAGCTCACAGTGGGCTACATTATAAAACTGAGTAGCAACAAGAAATTAAAAAAAAAAAAACACTTGAATAAAAGAGAAATAGCTCATTCAGATAACAATCAAAAAACTCCAAAAGACCATCTTCCAATATCCTGTGTCATCATAACAGCAGTCTCCATCTAGTAAAGACCAGATAATCAAAACAAATGTTAATTAGTGCTCAGCATTTATTATTCATAGAGACAAGTCATCATCTGTTAATTACCAGGCCAATAACAGAGTATTGATCACAGTTTGTCAACTTGGACATAATTGAAACCATCTCCCCCTTTCAAAGGCTTGGAGACCACTCTAGTAGACAGTAGACTTTAATTTCAGGAATATTTAGAGGGCTTTTCTATTGTTTATTTATTTCTTCATTGATATATGCTTTTTGAATAATTGTTTTCTTTGATTGCCCTGGTGGCAATGCTTAAAGAAAAAAAAAAGAAAAGAAAAGAAAATTGCCTGGTTTTGGTGAATGCACCTCAGGCTTATATATCATTTTGGCATTCAATATCTACTCATGAAAGAAATAAATCAATGCACAGGAACATCACAAAATAAATGTTCTCTTTTGTGTCTTAATGGTGAATGACAACTGGCTAATTACTATTTTTCATGCATTCTTATATTCTGCAAATATATTTTGAACATCTACAATAAGATCAGAATTTCAGCTGTTGATTACTTAGGCACAGTTTGCATGGACAAAAGTTCCAAAGAAAAAATTGTGTAGGAAACCTTGGGTATGTATGAATATGTCCCTAGCTACATTAAAATAGTCTGAGTGTTCATTGTAAGCCCAATTTTATGTCTCTGGAAAAGTCAAGGCAACCCCTTTAGAAACAGCTCTCTGACATAACACCTCTCTCCTCTGCATTCTATCCATCCTTAGCTTTCATGATAATTTAGAGTGAGAAAGTAAAACAATCCAAAAACCAATAGCCTCCAACCATTTTATAAGGATATGATCCTTGTCAGCCTTATGTGGATAGTATGCTTAAAACTGGACTCTCTCTAGTTTTTAGTTTTTTGTTTTTGATTATAATACTATTGTTATTTAGTTGTTTCTGTTGCATCTAACTCTTTGTAACTCTATTTGGGATTTTCTTGATAAAAAACCGAAGTGGTTTACCATTTCCTTCTCCAGCTCATTTTACAGATGAGGAAACTGAGACAGAGTTGAATGACTTGCTCAGAGTCACACAGCTAGGGAGTGTCTGAGGCAAAATTTGAAGTCAGGTTTTCCTGATAATAGGTCTAGTGCTTTGTACCATGTACTTGCCCTATTACTGTAATTTAGTCTTCTTAAGACTTTCAGTAGGTGATATTTTTCTTATAAAATGTTTCAAGATTAACTTTGAGAAATTTCATGTCAGAAAGATAATAAATGCAATATTTTTTTTCAATATTTAAGGGAGGCTTAAGAATAGAAAGTCTCATTAATGTTATGTCGATTAGATCTTGGTTCAAAAAGTAGTAAGATTATGATTTCAAATTGCCAGGAACTGGTAGCTGATCCAATTTGTTAATGATTAAAATTTCAAAAGGAAATCTGTTGTGACATATATATATATATTTTAAATCTGTAAAATATGTGTAGTTTTCCTTTATTATGGAAGAGCATTTATGTAATGAACTTTTAACCCTTGAAAAATATGGCTTATAATAGAAATCCTGACACATCATTAACTATAATAATGGACATGTCTAGAAAGGTAGGAGGACAAGGGAGATAAGAATATGTAAGGGAAAGTGATCAAAGGATGAACCTTTCCCCATAATTAAAATTCTATATAGTATGGATCATTTTCTAGTAATATTAAGCTTCTTATATTAAGCAAGAGAGTTTAGAATAAATTGATAATCTTAGCTAGAAGGGAACTTTTGGGTAGGATGTGTGTTTGTTTATTTGTTAGGTGTATGGAAAAGTCAGAAGAATTCCAGAGTCCCTCTAAAAATATCATTGTATTATTTATCAATGTTCTATCTGGAGCACTGGGAAACTAAATGGATTATTCCAATTTTTCACCTCTTAGACTATGATTAGATTCTGGTCCAGATGAGAGTGACTAAAAAATCATTCTGATCATTGATGTGGGGAGAAACAAAATCTAAAGTGACATTAGTTTCATTGCATTTGTTCAGTTAATTCAGAGTTGTATTTCTAAATACAAATGACAAAACTATAGGAAGATGAAGACCCCAGTGTATACATCCCACTAACACATACACACACACACACACACACACACACACACACACACACACAGAGTCAGATATAAACCCAAACGTTTAGTAAAATATCCTCTTAACAGCTACACAGCCCAAGGGTATATTCATTACCAAACATACATTCTAAAAACTAGTCTTTATAATTTAATAATTGAAAATCTTTTCACATCCCAGTTATGATTTATTGTTATTGAAAATTTTCATGCTTTTGTTCTGTACCTCATCATTTCAGAAAATAAGCAATATTTCAGAGAAAGCCAAAATGTTGTTTATATATTTTCAATATATCAAGTGAATTCACTTGAACTACAAATGAGAGACTACACAGCAAAATGTGTATAATGCATATATACTACCCTTTAAATGAAATGTAATTGGCTGATTTATGTACCCCCCCACTAGTCCCTCAAAATAATACAAGAAAATACTATAGCTTTAGGCTCCTCAAATGAAGGAGTTAAAAGGCATAACATGTTTCAAGAAAAATACCCTGCTAAATTACAAATTGCAAATGACTCATGTTTCCACTTTACAGTGAATAATTCATTTGTGCCTTAAATTCTTCCATTATAACTGATTTAAAATACTGCTTCCTACAACAGGTGCTTATCCATATAAATTGCTCTTTTGCTTCTTTGTGAGAATAGTTGATTACAAGGAGAGAAGAAAGGAAAGTTACTATACCATCTATGTCAGAGTGAGATGTCCCCTAACAAAAAGCCAAGAATAAATAAATTCACAACACAATCATTACACTGGGGCAATGAGACTCATTCCATCAAAAACAAATCTAAAATGCAGCTGAATAATCTGTTCTTCATTTTTCAAAGTGGAAGGGAAGAAATCTTCCTAACTCATCATTTTTAACTCAATGGGTAAGTTAAGCTCTCACTCTTGTCACATTTCAGTGTTTATGAAGGAGGTACAGGAAACCCTTATGCTTCACATAAAGTGACAGCAGTTAAACTAAAGCTTCCCATAGTCTGTAAATGACATTATTTGTTTCCCTAGTTCAACATTCATGTTTGGTTTAATGAGATTAGGGAATTATTAGCAAATGTGAAAAACTGGGTCTTGGAGGAAATATGTGAGGGAAAATTTTAAGCCAATTGACATGCTCTGTATATGTAGAAGATTTTCAAGTATTGCTTCTTACAAGATGCCTGATTAGGAGGTTATGATTGCAATCACTAATTCTTTTCTCAAGGGTCACACAATTGTTCAGATGGCCTAGAAATTGCAATTACAAAGCAAAATGAGCTATGCAGGAGGATGGTCTTTTCCTCCAATCCAATTCTCTTATAAAATGCACTGCATTCCAATAATTGCTTTTCATCAGATCTCTATTTAATAGTAATATTTTATGGTTTTGCATTTTCATTGAAAAATCTCATTAGTGTTACACAGAATTTGCCTTGCATGAGTTTTCCAAATCCTGAAAGTCTCTTCCTTTTCCAATACCAAATGTTGAAGTTTCTCAGATTTCAGCAATGCAGAGTCAACTGAGCTTCATTTCTGCTTGACCTGGACTTTGGAGTACTTATTGGAAATGTATTAAGCTTTAAGTATCAATATAATAGGATTCTTTATCCTCAGTAAAACGTTTGAGCTATGACTACAAGCAGATGGCACTTAATATTACAATGAATTGGTAGATTGGTGAGCTTAATCTTTGGGTATCCCAGAGCTTAATCTTTGGGTATCCCATTCAAAGATATAGATCACAACTCACACATGATTTTTGTCTGTATCCTCTCATATGTTTACTACAGTAAATACATCCAATATGAAGGAGGAAGGGCTGAGGATGCTTCCTCAAAGATACCAATAGGACTAGAAACCAGATAAAACACTGATTATCCTCCACTATGTGACCAGCCTGATTTTTTTTCTATCAGATTTTTGGTTGATGGTATTTTTTACATTGTTAAATGATAAAAATTATGAAACAGAGAAATTGAATTGCCATTATTATTACATGATTGGATTTCCAAAAGAAACAATTTTTAAGTGAAATTTCAAATATTTTTTGAAAGGTGAATAGATAAGTATAAGATGATATGTTCTAACCACAGATTATTATTCATAAGGTTGCTACAAGAGGAATTATTTTTTAATGTTTTATTTTCCCCCAAATATATTCAAGACAATTTTTAGTATTCATAAGATTTTGAGTTCCAGATTTTTCTCCCTGTCTGCTTCCCCTTCCTTCTCCTCTTAAAAATATCAGGCAATGTGATATAGGTTGTACACATAAAATCATATAAAATATATTTGCATATTAGCCACAGAAAGAAGAAATGAATCAAAAGAGAAAAACAAAGAGAATAAAGCAAATGAAAAAAAAATATGCTTCAATTTACATTAAAAATATGACAATCTGTATTTGATCTGCATTATTTGATGTCAGCATTTTCCTTCATGGGTCCTTTGTACTTTTTTTTTTTTTGTATCATTGTATCATTTGAACATCACACAATGTTGCTGATATTTTGTGTAACGTTTTCCTGGTTCTGCTCATTTTACTTTGCATCAGCTTTGAACAAGTCTATTCCAGGTTTTTCTGAAAATTGTCTGTTCATTTTTCAGTGCATAGTATTCCATTACATTCCAATTAATTAATTAATTACATTAATCCCCAATTAATGGGCAACCTTCAATGTCCAATATTTTGCCACCATAAAAAGGGATGCTATAAATATTTTTACACATGTAGATCCTTTATCCTTTTTTATGATCTTTTTGGGATAGTATATAGTATTGTTGACTCAAAGGGTATACACAATGTGGCTTCCATTTGGGCATAGTTCCAAATTGTTCTCCAGAATTAGTTGTATCAAGTCAAAACTCCACCAACAATGGATTAGTGTCCCAATGTTTCCACATCCTTTCTAATATATATCATTTTCATTTTTTGGTCATATTAGTCAATGTAATAGGTATGAGGTGGTAATTCAGAATTGTTTTAATTTGCATTTCTCTAATCAAAAGTGATAAAAAGGACTTCTTCCTATGCCTGTAGATAACTTTGATTTATTCATCTGAAAAGGATCTCTATATATCTTTTTATCATTTATAAATTGGGAAATGTCTTATATTCTTATAAATTTGATTTAATTCTCTATATATTTGGGAAATGAGATTTTTACTTGAAATATTTGCTGTAAAGATTGTGTCCCAATGTTCCTTCTAATCTTGGCTATATTGGTTTTGTGTATACAAAAGTATCTTTATTTTAATATAGTCAAAATTATATAT
Organism: Sarcophilus harrisii; assembly: GCF_902635505.1. Lineage (NCBI taxonomy): Eukaryota > Metazoa > Chordata > Mammalia > Dasyuromorphia > Dasyuridae > Sarcophilus > Sarcophilus harrisii. Next base: position 145,251,312 of record NC_045429.1, read on the forward strand.
TTTATATTTTATAATGCTCTGTATTTCTTGTTTTTTATGAATTCTTCATTTTCCATAGATTTGACATGTAGACTATTCCTTAATCTTCCAATTTGTTTATGATAACACTCTTTATATCTAAATCATGCACCCATTTTGACCTTATTCTTGGTAAACAATATAAGATATTGATCTCTAGCTAATTTGTATCCTATTGTTTTCCAGTTTTCTCAGCACTTTTGGGGGTCAGACACTGAATTCTTGTCCCAAAGGTAGAGTATTTGAACTTATCAAACAAATTACTATGGTAATTGACTACTGTGTCTTGTGTAGCTAATCTATTCCACTGATCCACCACTCTATTTCTTAACCAGTGACACATAATTTTGATGATTACTGTTTTATAATAATGTTTGGTATCTCATATTGCTAGACCACATTTTTGTTATTTTTAAAAGTTAATAACCTTGATATCTTAGCCTTTTATTCTTCAAGATAAATTTTGTTGTTATATTTTTTGAGCTCTATACAATAATTTCTTGGTAGTTTGATTAGTTTGGTAGTGAGTAAATAAATTAGGTTAATCAGAATGGTCATTTTTATTATATTGGTTAGTTTTACCCATAAGCAAGTGATATTTTTCCAATTGTTTAAGGTCAGATTTTTAGTTGGTTCTCTAGGGTTCTATAAGTATAACAACATATCATCTGCAGAATGATAGTTTTGTTTCTCATTGCCTAATCTAATTCTTTTGATTTCTTTTTCCTTTCATTTCTATAGCTAACATTTCCAGTACTAAAATGAATAATGGTGATGATAGGCATTTTGTTTCACCCTGATTTTATTAGGAAGGTTTCTAGCTTATCAATATTAAAGATAATGACTTAATAGTTCTGAAATCTGGCTATAATGTTCTTTTGGAGTTTTTATTTGGGGATCTCTTTCTTGAGGTGATTTGTGAATTATTTCGGTGCCTATTTTGCCTTCTGGATCCAAGATATAATAGCTGTTTTCTTTGATAATTTCTTGAAAGATACTTCTAGATCCTCTTTTTGATTATGGCTTTCAGATAATTTAAGGATTCTAATATTGTCTCTTTTGGATCTATTTTTCAGATCAGTTTTTTTTTTATGAGGTATTTTATACTTTCTTCTGTTTTGTTTTTTTTTTTAATATTTTGAATTTGTTTGATTGATTCTTGATGTATCATAGAGTCATTACCTTGCACTTGTCCAGTTCTAACTTTTGAGGAGTTGTTTTCCTCAATAAGCTTTTATACTTTCTTTTCTATTGATTTATTGTATTTTTAAAGTTATTTTCTTCAGGGAATTTTTTTATATCCTTTTTCATTTGATTCATTCTATTTTTTTAATCAGTTGTTTTCTTTTTCCAAACTGTTGACTTTTTTCATAATGCTCTTACATCACTCTCATTTCCTTTCCTATTTTTTCTTCTACTCTATCATATTGTTTTTAAGTTCCTTTTTGGACTCTTCCATAAGTTTTTTTTCTGGGCTTGGAAGAAGAAAGATTTGCCCCCCACCCCCACTCCCCTGAATCAAAAAAGGATACATGTGTTCATCAGCTCTCTTAATGGAGGAGTTTCTGGTAAGAGCAAAAGATTTTGGGAAGAAATTAAAATCTAGAGAAGCTGGTACTTCTTTCTCCATATTTGTACTACAGATTGTCTATTATATTCTATTCTATACAAATTCTCTGATTTCTGTTTGGTCTTGGATTAGGTAAATATGTTCAATGACTATTTGCTGTTTGAAATGATCTGTGTGTAACTAGTATTTGGTGGAAAGAAAAAACAAACTATTAGGTACAGTTTAAGTCATTCTCTCACCATTAAAAGTGGCTTGAACCTAAAAAGTGTTTGCCCTACACTAGCTATATTTAGAGGGACAGATAGATATAATTCTATCCTTATATATAATCTCTAAAGAAAACTGAGTGAACTAGCCTCATAGACCTAATCTCTTGCTCCTGTCAAGGTAGGAATAAATGTCTCCCTCAGGGAAATATGGTTGAGATTTCAGAAATATCAATTTATGCCTCCCTGTGAGTCACATTTAGACAGATTCCTATGGATATATACATTACCTACATGAGCAACACATTGCTTTACAGAAAGAATGGGAAAGAACTCAAAAGACAAACTGAAGAAATAAAGACAATCAAAGAATGTTGCTCAGTTGGAAGAAAGGCACTGAGCCAACACTGGAAATGTGAAACAGTCTTGGAGTGCAAAGAGTAGGTTAGTATAGTCTTAGTGTAAAATGCAAAAAGAAGAAAATTTTAACACAAGGCTAAAGGATTCAAGACTAACCACAGGAATTTGTTGGAAGCAAAACAGAGTTAACTACCTCCGCAACCTTGTGCAATTATGTTTAATCTTACTGGGCCTGTTTCATCACCTGGAAAATTGGACCTCTTCAGTGCCATCTAAATCTAAATCTACAAACTTACTCAAGAGATATTAGGAATGTATTGAATGTTGCTGACACAACCTGTTAGAAACATTTGATCTAGGCCTTGAAGTATGTGACAGATTTTAGATAAAAGCTGCAGTGAGATTTTAGCAGGAAAATTATAAGCCTGTCTGTTGTTGAGATGGGCATATTATGGAGGCAAAGTTATATGCATACTTATCAGAAATTGATAATAAACTTGAAATTACCAAACTCCAGGGTCCAGATTCAGATATTTAATTGGACATGGGAAGTCTTTAGGAAATACTTTATTCCTAAGTCAATATCTTGTTTGGTAGATTCATCTTTTGAAGATGAAAATTGATTTTTCCCAGCACTACAAAAGATAACCAAGGTTATTACTTTCTCCCAGAAGTATGGACAATACAGTAGTAGGGAGAAAAATACAAAGTATACATGAAAGACAGTCATCACAGCTAGTCACTTAACGATCATTCACATGGGAGACAATGAAAGGTGATCTTTTTCAATGCTGTATACTTTGTTAACCAACTTTCTTTTATTTCCAACAACAACAACAAAAACTTAATATACTTGTTATTGATTGTCAGAATAATTTCATGTGAATAGTAGGAAGCTTTAGGTTCTATATAAAAATACACTGGTTAAGACTCATTTTAAAATAATATACCATATTTATTTATGGCTTTCCTATTTCTCTGTGAGATTCTGAAGTTTAATAATTTTTGAGCTCACTTGAATGTTGGCCAAAATGCAAGTTATTTTTTAAAGCAAAGCAGAAAGCTGAAAATATGTTTTGTATCATAATGCTGCTGCTGGGGTTAACATGGGAGAAAAAGAAAAAAATAAGAAAGGGGAAACACATTCTCTGAGTTCATCACATGGAATGTTATGAGGAGTGTTCCTATGAAGGGATGAAAATAACAGTTAGTCATCTTTCTTTTCAGTATTTTTCTTATTGTATCTGTGAAAACCAGTCACCACAGAAAGCTAAATCTCCCACTGAGAACAATAAGGCACAATTAATATGCCAGGTCTCAAGTAACTTCCTAACATGGTTATCCCAGGTAGGAGAGGCCTCAAGTGCCCTTGAGCTCATCGATGCTGCTGCTATTGGGGAAATTTAATTTTGCAGCTACCCCATGATTACTGCTATTTATAGAGGGAAATGATATTTTCAAATGAAAACACCTGTAATCACTGACATCTACAAACTATCCCCGAAAACAGAAACGCAACAAAACAATGGGTACATTGGCATATGTTTGAATAAATTGTAGGTACTGCTCTGACAAAAGGAAACCATATTCCTTTTTTTTTTTTGCTTTTTCCATAGGTGAAAAAATGCATTATAATTTTCAAATTAATAATACTTCAAAAATGCTAATTAGTTTTTACATTTTGAAATAATTTGTAAACATCACAAAAGACTACTTTATAATATTTTAACAGAATAATTCAATAGAAAACAACCTGAAAAGTCCTAAACTTGAATGTGAATTATATTGACAAAATGGTACAATTATACACAAATTTTTTATACAAATAACTGATTTTTACTATGTACATTGAAGTCTCCTATGCTGTTCTTACTTTTTATTTATAGGTTATCTTTGAGCAGTACTAGGATGCATTCAATTTTTCAGGGCCAGCGAATTCTACCTGCAAAATCTTTCTCATACTTGCCTCTTTGCTTCTTAAACCCAGAGATATTATTTTAGTTTAGGTCCTTGACACTTCTTATCTGAGCTCCCCCAAACTAGATCAGATTCCTAACTAATCTTCTTGTCTCCAATCTTTTTTCTCTCCATTTTTTTTCAAACTCCAAATTCACATTTGTAATCACCCCATGCCTAGATTCAAAAATCTTTACTGGTTCCCCACTAAATGAAATGGGCATTCATTCTTCCTGGCTTTTAGGACACTTCACATTTAGACTCAAATCTTCCTTCTCATCCCTATTCCATACTGCTCCAGTTAAATACTTTAATAAACAGCACTGCAAACTAGACAATTTGGGGTTTTGTTCTCATTTTGTCTTCTCTGTGATTTCAATCATGCCATTCTATATTCTTGCAACCAAGGAATATAGAAGCACAAGAGACAGTGAATAGCAATGGTAGAGAACTTAGGTTTGAATCCTGCCTTTGTAGTTATACATGTGTAACTTTGGCAAAGTCAATTAACTTCTTTGGATCTCAAGTTTTCTCATCTGCAAAATGAGAAGTTTGATCTAGAGGCCACTTTGAGCTCAAAAGCTATGATCATAAGAATGGACTCCCCTCTCCCCAATTCACCTTGTCCTGTTGAAATTTAGACCTTCCTTTATGACCCAATTCATGTTCTGCCTGCTCCATGTTATATCCCTGATTTTCTTAAATCTCTTTGGACACTCAGGTTAGTCCTCCCCTTGGCATTGATACTCAATCTTGTATCAAAGCTATCATATATATTTGTCCCTCCTATTACTATTTCCATACATCCATGTGCACCTTCCCCATATTTCTTTTTAAATAGATATTAAAGAATATAGATGATTGCAACACATTAAAACTAATATATTAATGTTCATTATAGCCATAAAACTGAGAAATAAGAAGCTTATTGATGGTATTTTCAAGCCCTTATTTCTTCTATTTTGCAAAGAGGCTAGTCTTTTTCAAAAGCCTTTCATAAAGGAGGACTTTTCATATGTGATTCTTCACAATATCTCCTATGATTTTAGAGCTAGTTACAAGCCTATTGATGCTCCAAGTATGCTCCAAGATAGATTTGCTTTTACACCAAACACATCATTCTTCCTTCTCTGTTTTGTATATGATGAATACACCACTCTTTAGAAAATCACTTTTTCTAGTATACCCACTTGGACCCTTGTGCTTTCTAAGTGATAATTTACATCAGTGCAAGAATTAATTCCCTTCATTTACTAAGCAGTCTAGTTCCCAAAAGCAATTTTATTATAGAATCAAGATTGTGTTTTCTAAAAATGGAAATGTTATCTTGTGAACTACAAAACGGATGATTTTTTTTCAAGTAATCATAGATAAAAAAAAAAAGTCACCATTATCTAATACCTTTATGATAGGTAATTAACAAGCTATTAGTAATAATGAAACTTCATTTTTTTTATTAAAATCAGTTCCTATCTTCTATTCGATTGATATAGTTTAATTTTTTCATTTGTTTGTTTGTTTTGAAGGGGAGAAGCAGAGAGGTACTAGAAAATTCTTAATGACTACTCCCCCTTAAAAGAAAAAGTTTACAGATAACATAGGTTTAAATTTATTCTTAATTATTAACATTTAACCATCATTTTCTTAAGTCTAGACCATAAACACAACCATAAATCAAGCCCTGATTTGTAATATTTACAAATTTATGAGGTATAAAGGCCCATAAGAACAAAGCCAGAAGTTCCAGCTGGTTTTAGCACATCACTTCCTCCATTATGGGAAGATTTCTAGATAAAAGTCATCAGCTGTGCCTGTCCATGTTAAGTGCTAAGTTTTTTGTGGTTTATTAAAGATTCAAGGCAGTATGTAAGGATTAAGTGCCAGGATGATATGAAAATTTGAAATGGAATGTGTGTGCACATGTTTATGGACAGGCCAGAAAGATTTAGAAGGAGTTAAAAGAGAGAATTTGTAAGGAACACAACCCACACTTTGGAGTAGGAAAGTTGTATGGAATGGAATTCGTTCACCTTAAGCTAATTTCAAGGAAGGGGTGGAAGATCTTTCATAGATGGAGTCAAGTAAGCACAGTCTTGACATGAGACTGTTACCCTCCTTCTGTGTATCTCTGGGTGAGTCAGAGGTCTAAAGAACCAAAACTGATTAGCTCCAAGGCATGTTGGCTAAGGATTGTCCAATGACTGGTAATCATACTCCATGAAAGAAGCAGGAGCAGCTTTAGTAACATATGGCTGCTTCAGTACCATGGCCATGGCAACTTGCCAGAGCAAAAGTAAATGACAGGTTCAGAGGCAGAGAACATCAGTAGAGAATAAAGGGTTAGTGAATGAGGACTCAGGATCTATAGAATACAGTGGCAGCTGAAAGGGAATTCTGGAAGAAGCAATGGGAAATAGACTAATAGATTTAAGATACTGTACCAAAGTTGACCATAGACTCAAAAAACAAAGTATAATAATTATCAAGAAAGAAGCATAGAACACAAATGTTGCAAAACCTCAGTACTTATTAAGGCCTCCTGATTGTTGCATTGTCTTGAGCAAGTAAAGTTATAGCCTATCTAGGTACCTCAACATTTCTATTTTTAACTTTGAGATAATCACTAACTTAAATCACAGTAACTACAGAGAAAGTGAAACTATGTATATAAAATAGTTTTAATGATTCAGGAGAAAAAACAAAATTACAAAAGTATCGTAAATTGTAATTGTAAATTGTAATTTTTACCCATAAACTTTGTGACTCCTGATATACACTAACAGTTTTCTTTTCTAATAATCAGACTTAAAAGCCTCCAGAATACAAATGCAAGATCAAAACTAAATAAGTATATTCTTCTTGCTTAAATATACTTCCTGAATACACCCTTTGATAGTTTCTGAATCCAGTTTTCTTGGATTCTACTTTCCTGGGTATCTTAATATACTCTATTCTTTGTGTGTGTGTGTGTGTGAGTGAATGTGCCTCTCCTTGTTAAAGGCTAAAGAAATTATGCCTTGTTAGCTGAAACTAACTGATGCATACCTTGCAGAGAGCCCCTGGTGTTTACAAAGAGGACTTATGGTTACCTGACAATTATCCATTCATGACATATGACACTGTTATTGTCAGCAAAGTGTATTTAATTAAGCACAAGACATTACTAGGCATAATGCAAGGCACTTAAAAAAAAAAAAAAAAAAGCATGATTCTCTGGGCACCAGGAACTTCATTCCTTAACTGACTTTTATTATCATCAAGCTATTAAGTCTCACAAAGAAACATTCTGCAGGGTACAAGCTATCAGTCATTTAGGAAATTTAATTTAGTGTCATCAGCCATTTATTTACCATCAGCAATATTTCCTACATCCTCTATTAAATGATTCAGCAGTGCTACAATAACCAGTTACAGTCATTAACAAAAATAGGCCAGTTGTATTTGTTTGGGGGCTGAATTCTATTTGGGCTGAAAACATACAAAGTCTCAAGTAATGAGTAGCAGCGGCTGAAAATTAGCCTTGCTTGACTTGACCAAGAACTGTAGTAAATATGTGAAGTGATTGCATGACACATCTTTCTATTTGTTACATTGCCATGCTTGGGAAAGATGAAAGGTTTCAAGAACTTTATTTACATTCTAAAATGAGATTTTATTTATTTATTTTTTTGCCAAACATCCTTATTAAAAGAATGTGGTTGGGACAATAATAAAAGTAATTGATATAAGTAAAATTGTTCCCTTGGTAAAAAGGTGAAAGGAATTGTTTGGAAAAGAGATGATGATGAGATTTCTCCATTGACTTTAGGTAAATGGTGGCTTTCTGAGAAGGATGTGGACAATGATTATGTTTTCCATGGGTAAAAGGGATGAGGACAGAGATCAAACAAGAGAAAACAAATCTTCAAAGCAGTTGGAATTTTAGCTGGCAATCAGAAAGAATTCCTTAACCATACGAATAACTAGGGGGCAGCTAGATGGCGTACTAAACCCAAGAAGATCCAAATTCAAATATCATTTCAACCATTAGCTGTGTGAGACTTTGTTGTTAATTTAGTCATTTCAATCTAGTCTAATTCTTTGTGACTTCTTTGTGATTCATTTGATGTTTTCTTGGCAAAGATGCTGTAGTGGTTTGCTATTTTCTTCTCCAGCTCATTTTACAGATGAAGAAATTGAGGCAAACAGGGTTAAATGACTTGCCCGGGGTCATCCAGCTAGTATCTGAGACTAATTCTAGGCCCAATGCCCTGTGACACCCGGCTGCATAGATTAGCTGTCTAATGTGAGACAAGGCAAGTTATTTAATCTAGCTCAATCTCAGTTTCCTCATTTTAAAAAAAGGAACAATAACATCTACCTCTCAGTCTTGTAAGAATCAAATGGACTAACATAAGAGAATCACTTTGAACATTTCAAAGTGAACATAAATACTAGCTGGTATCATCATCATCATCATCATCATTATTAGCACAGCTAGGTGGCTTAGTTGATAGATACAAGGACTGCAGTCAGGAAGGATCATCTTCAAATCTGGTCTCAAACACTAAATGTGTGAGTCTTTGACACTCAATTAACACTTTCTCCATATATAAAATGGGGAGAATAGGGTTCTGATAAGGACTAAATAAGATAATAATTGAATAGCATTTAGCATAGCACCTGATATACAGTGAGTGCTATATAAATGTTAGTTGCTTATTATTATTATTATTATTTCCTTTCCCTGAAGTTCTTTAAGGACATCATATGGCTCTCTAGATATTCATATGTCCAGAGATAAGATATCTTTTAATGACTACATACCAATTCTCTTGTTTTACCAGACTATCACTGGTATTTGAACCACAGAATAATAAGCATAATAGAGTGGTAAAATTACTAATCCTTCTGTGAAGTTTCCAGCTGGTCAGGCAAGCTTAGTACCTTCTCTGTCTTACTGAGTGTTAATAATCTATCTGCATAAGTACCTGCCATTATCACTTACAATGTTTCCTTTGTGATTCATTGTATTTAAGCCCCAGTTATGGTCCAGTTGATGAGTGCTCTGGAGTCACCTCCCCAGGTGATGATCAAAATGTCTTGTTTCCTTTCAATGTGTAAGAAGAGCTTTCTTTATACAATTGTCTTTCTGCCTGATTAGTCTTCTGTAAAACCTAGATGATAAAGCCTTAATATTGGGGGGGGGGGGGGGGGGGGGGGGGGGGGTGGAGTCTCTCATCATGCACATTCCTTTTATAAATGACTACTACCTTCTACTACTACTGGAAAATATATCAGGAAAATTTATTATTGTTTTAATAAAACAATTTAGTTATTTAAAAGCAAAGCAATCTAAGGATTATGAAACTTGAAATTTGCATACCCATGTATGTTCTGATTTAGGCTAGATTTTTTTATGAAAAATAAATTAGAAGGAATTAATTACTTTTTGGATGGGCACACTATACTGTTTATGCTAAGATGCCTCAACAACAACAAAAAAAAAAAAGCTTGTAAATAAAGCAGGACTTTTAAAGAAATAAAAACAGAATTCATCTTGAATTTGATTTTAGGTGAGCAGTGGTATACTTTGTGTGATAGCTGGATAAAAGTAAGCCATGTGGCTAAATAGGAGACATCAATGAGACACAGGTCACAGAAAATGAAGGTGATTTTCTCCTTGCATTTCTCCTTACTAGACCCAGTTTTATAATCAGGTTTCACTTTGTTTGAAGTAGAGATATTTTTCTTTGCCAGAAATCAATGGATTGTAAACAAACAATGTAACCAAATAAATCTGTATAATGACATTTATACATAACTACCAAGCATTCAACATGCTGACCCTAGTTGACTTCTTTCTTTCAAAATAATAAATCCATCCCTTTGCTCATTTGCTAAAATGTGGGCTCATTTATCAAGACTAGAGACATGGCTACACAACCAACTATAGAATCAGACTCATAAATGTTTCTTGTTTTGCATCTGAGTTAAGTAGGATGAAAATCTCTACTATACTTTGTAATACATGTACAGTTATGGCCTGCCAAGAACTAAAATTTCTTCCTTCTAAATATGATTTTCCTTTGGACAGAAGTGAAATTTTAACAGCCTTTAAATAGCATAACCAAGAAAGAAGTTTTTGTAGCAAAATAAGACAGTAGTAAAACCAAGATTAATTCTTTTGGCTTTCTATTGCTATGCCTCAGTTTCCCTAAATTATTCTGCCTCAGTTTCCTTGAATTGTTCTGCTTCAGTTTCCCTGAATGTTCTATCTTAGTCTCCCTGGTACCAACCCCCCTTCCTGGCCATTAGGACTGAGATAATTAGAGCTGGGAGCCTTGACCACTAGTATTCCAAAGAGTCATAAACCTCCAGATGGCTTATCTCAGATATCTTCTACGTCAGACTTAGTGTCTCCTAGATCCCCAAGTTATCAGAAGTTATGATCCTTCTTCACCCCCAATCTGTCAGAACTGAATTTATTATCTGTTCCTGGAAGTTCCCACTCACCAGTGCTCAACCCTTCTCTTTGCCTTTTTTTTCCCCTGATCTCTGGAGCCCTATAAGAATCCCTGGAATCCCTCACTCCTTGCTGTATACTTTGAGACAAGAGTCCAAACCAACTGGCTAGGATCAATATGGATCCTGTTTTGCACTTAGTCCAATCTCTCCATTAATAAAATATAAAAAACTTCTCTATCTTGTCTCAGTTTCTCTGGCATTACACTATAATGACCATAAAAAGCCTTTATTGAATTTATGATATTGCAAGGTATTGTGAAAATTTAAATTGAGTCATGTTTCCTGCCATATAAGAACTGATAAATGATAAGGGACACTATTAATTCAGACAAATACACAGAGGCAAATTTAAAAAAAATTATGAAGAACTATGTTAATTAGGTAATAATAATTGGCTTTGCTTATAAGAAAAGAGAGAAGAATGAAAATGAGCTAGTAGTAATTGTGTATTTAGGAAGGGTAACTTGCTATCTTTTTTCTAGTTAAGGAGGAAAGATTTCATTGGGGCTTTAGGTACTTCCATAGGTTTTCAGTTTTTATCAATAGTTTTTTGTTGTTGTTGTTGTTGTTGTTGTTTGTTTGCTTGTTTCATTTTTATCAAGGGAAATTAAAATGTTGGAGTAGTTTGCTAAACATTACTGTTCAGTCACATCCAATCCTTCATGACCAAATTGGGGTTCTTCTTGGGGTTCATTCTGGACTGGTTTTCTATCCTTTTTTTACTCGTTTTACAAATGAAGCAAAAAGGTTAAGTGACTTGCCCAGAATCACATATTAAGTAAGTTGCTGATTCAGGATTTGAATAGGATGAGTCTTGCTGATTCCAAGACTAGTATACACCTGTTGCACCACCCAAGTTACCCTCTGCTAAAGATTACCTTCTACTTAATAGTATGCCATAGTTTAAAATTTTTAAACATTGCTTTGTAAAGAATATTTAGATTTATATAGCTCATTCAGCTATATAACTAAAGTACATACTTCAACTAATATCAACACTTATTTGAAAGGATTATCAATGTCTACTAATGTTCAGTGTTAGGAAAAAACAACCAGAGGGATATTCTATGGTTAATGCTAAATTAGCATTATAAAATTAATCATTCTTAGTATTTTAAGTGTGTAATTGACCCCTCTTAGACTTCGTTAATAGGCAAAATATTTATTTATTCTTCAGTAGACTTAACATAAAGTGTGTCTCTCTGGGTGATAATATAACTGGAGTTTAGCCATAGTCTTAAATTAATTGTTGAATACTTTGAAAAGACTGAAAGAGTATCTCATTTGTCTTCTATATCCATGATGCACAGTGGATATCTAATACTAGTTATAGTCATAATGCCATCTTCTGGCTGCCTGCAGCATCAGCTGTCTCCTCTTCTTCCTCCTCCTCCTTTATCTAGAACTCAAACCATTGCCCCTGGAATTTAAAAGATGATCTTCCCACTTAACCTAGCATCTAGAAAATGTACCTGACAATATATGCTAGTATCAAATATCAGGCCTGCGTGTCTCTTTCCCTCCCCTTTAGTTTTGGGCCCTTATTGGTAAATTTTCAACTTATTGATGGACTGATCTCAGATCCAACACACTACCTTCTAACCATCTTGTGCCATGCATAATACCACATAAACCACCTCCTCTCCGAGCCGTTAACATTAAACTCATGGATAAAGAGACTGTCTTCTTTGTTTATATCTGTACTCTCAGCATTTAGCATATAGTAAGTACTTTAGACATGTACTAATTCATAGAAACATCCTTTCAAACTTCAGAAACCAAAACGGACCAAATGTTTCAATATTCCCTAAATCATATATTCATTATTTGATCTTTTTAAAATTTTTATAACTTGTGTATAGTAACTCAAGGGCAGATAGGTGAGGCAGTGGATAGAGTGCTTGGTCTAAAGTCAAGAAAACTCATTTCCTGAATTCAAATCCTGTTCTAGACACTTACTACGTATGTGACATTGAACAAGTTACTTAACCCTGTTTGCATCAGTTTCTTCATTTGTAAAATGAGTTGGAGAATTAAATGGCAAACTATTCCAGTATTTTTGCCCAAAAAAACCCAAATGGGAGTTATAAAAAGTTATACACAAGTGAAAAACAATAGTAACAATTTAAGGAATATATTTTAAGTTCCTTATAACAATTTGTTAGTGCATACAGTGCCCATGCACATGCATACTCACCCTGCCACACCTACGGACCCACATCCACCCACCTCCACACACACACCCTTATGACCTTATATTGGAAACATGGATTTCATCTTGCGATATTTAGCATCAATGAAGTTTTTTGTAAGAGGGAAAAGGCTACATCATTACAGATGTATTATTGTATGATGGATAACCTCATGGATTTAGTCAAGAAGACTTAGATTTAATGAGTTTAATTAAGAAAACCTGGGCCTTAACTTCAGCTTCTAAAACAAAACATTCTAGTGGCATGAACTTGCTGAGCATCAGTTTTCTTATCTGTGAAATGGGGATAATAATGACTCTAATAACTACCTGACAGTTGTTGTGATATTCAAATGATATAGTATATATAAATTGTTTTTGAAACTTTTAGATACTATATAAACCCAGCTTTTATTATTATTAACATAATTATAATTTTGCTTAAAAAAGAAGTAACATGCATAACAGAGAGAATAACAGCTTTGTAATCAGATAGGCAATGTTCAAGTTCCGCCCCTGGCATATTCTAGATGTGGGCAAATCACTTAACCTCTTGCTGTCCCAGATAATCCTCCTGAGACTTTTAGTTACATATGAGTTGCCTTGTTGCATCAGTGGAGGACATTTTTCACCACACCATACCAGTGGTTCTCTCTACTATTTAAATGTCACTTCTGGTATTTATTACCTATGTGATCACGGGCAAATCATCTGACCTACATCAGTTTCAAATTCCTCATCCATAAAAATAAGAGGGTTGGACTAGATGGTTTTTAAAGTAATTTTTAGCCTTACATGATCCTGTGAACTGTGATCCTATGATGAAATCTTAAGTCCAGACTACCTCCATACACACACATACACACACACACATACTATTAATACATGAACACAACTAATGCTGTGTACCAATAAAACAATGTCTTTATTCTGTGAAAATCTTTATAGCTATTTCTTTAACAGACTTAAATGGATTTCTGATCAGAGAAAATAAAGAAACCCTTGCCTGCTATTGACACAAACCCTATAGACTATTGCAACAAAGAAGTTTCTGGACAGGACCTGTTATTTTGTTGATACTAGGAAGGCCCAATGAGGAAATTCCCCCTCCTGATGCAGGTTTGTGTAATCTCTACAATTTATAATTGGAGACATTTATCCAGAATCTTTTTCTTAACTGTGTCTTGTTGATCCCATACGGGGTCTCGTAACTGAATGCAGGGGTTGTGAAATTATGATTTCTTATTAGTAAATGCTTGATTTACATACATACATGTATATATATATATCCCGGGTCACATAAAAATTTCTCTGGCCAAAAAGGGAAAACATTTAAAAACCCTCATCCAGAGAACTAATGGGTTAATTTTCCACTAGAATTATGAACCAAAAAGGACTAGGAGAGACCATTACTCTCTCTGCCTCTAAGAATATACCTAATCTACAATGGAACAAAGTGGTATCTTATGCTTATCTTTGGAAACCACAGCAATACCCCCAAGCCATCATTTATTTCCTCCATTTCTCCAGATCCCACCCAAGAAAACCAGGAAGAAACAATTCCAGTGAATATGTAAATGATTACTAAGCAGTAGATAATTATTCCCAAATCAATAGGTGGACAGCTGGGTTACTCAGTGTCAAAATCCAAGCAATTCAATGACATCTCCCCAAAGGACTATTCTTTGTTCTTATGGAGAATTTTTCGTTTACTTTTTGCATTTTGATTGATTAATGCACAATGCACCTTGGCATATTTTTCATTTGTAATGCAAAATGCAAGTAACATACAGGAAGACACACTTGAATTCCCCTACCATTTCTTATTTGAATTTTCTTTTAATCTTTCAGAAACATGGGCAGAATTTTTTTCAGAGGTTTTTGTATTTTAGATTTTAAAAGGATCTTTGTTTCATTTCTATAGATAGTACAATCTATTAAAGATACTTATTTAATTTAATAAACTCATTTAACCATTTCTAGGTGCTTCTAATCTCTTCAATGACAATATCAAAGCTTGATTGGGCATATCAATGATAATCATTCCTGGTTATATATACATTTAGTTCTAAAAGAATAGCTACACTTGTTATATATGCATTCATATATATATTCTCTAGTGAGACACCACATGGTAACAACTCCCAGAAAGAATGGTTTATACAGGAAAAGAGAAACACAAAAGGGGCTCAGAACATCATAGTTGATTTCATTATATACCAAATACTGTCACAAGCTCACTTCTCTCATTCTGCCCTATAGGGTTCACCTCAACTTTATTAGTCTACTGTGGGAATTCTAACATCTTTTTATATTCAAGTTTCCCCATTTTTCTTCCTCCTAAATCACTGCTCACAATCCCCATCTCTTCATCTCACGGTACTTATAACCACATTTAGAGTGACAGAATACAGTAGGGCCCCTCTGGGAACAGTACAACATTGACAAGTATCTGTTTAACTCATATACAACATCAACAAGACTGGTCAAAAGATTCAATAAGACAGTCTTGAATATCATACTCTCACCACTATTTGGCTTCTTTTACTAGACCACTCCAGAAAATGACATTATTCCTCAATTTCTAGTTCCTTTGTAATATAGTCGGAAGACCTTGAATTTTGAAGAAAAAAAAGTTTAAGCTTGTATTCTAGCTGTGTGACAAATTAGCCATATGATCTTAAGTATATTATCTTAATTATAACAACAAAGTATATTGCCTTAGATAAATCATTTGTGCTTGCTGAGTTTCAATTTCCTCATCTGTACAGTGGGTAGCAAAAATACTCTACTAGGTTCTGCGTAGATCAAATGAGATTACAAGTATAAAGTATTATGTAAATATCAGAAAAAACCCTCCCCACACATCAAGTTCTGTGTTCTCTCCATACATATTCCTTTTTGTAATATAGAAAAATTTAAAGTGTAAATGCTCAGGATTATAAGACCCAGAGTCCCTGATAATGTTTACTATGAAAAGTATCCTATTACTTTTCAAAAACCATCAACACATGTAGAAATATCATGCTGCTTCCATTTTTCATCATCTCCATTAACCAATTGTAGCCTATTTTTTTATATCCTCTAATATTTCAATTAGAAATTAAGAAAGAATTATTTAACCATGATTACTTAGAAACTTTCATAATTGCAACTTTGGATTTGATTTCTAATTACAAAGAAAAATAGATAATAAACAAGAATGATAAAATGTTATGGGGTACTTTGTAGGTGAAAGGGAAGTCATCTAGAAAGTAAATAGTGATAAGGCATTATTTAAATGGAGGCAGCTAAGTGATCCAGTGAGTAGAGCACTGGCCCTGAAATCAGAAAGAGCTGAGTTCAAAATCCACCCTAGACACTTACCAGTTGCATGGTTTTGGGCAAATCACTTCCTCTGTTTGACTCAAGGTACCTACTGTAACCAAATGTAAAATGGTACCCTTTTTCCTCAAAGTTCATGGCTTTCCCACTATGCCACAAGGAAACTAGGAATTGAAGAATAACAAGTCATTTTCTGGAGTGATTTAGAAAAAGAAGTCAAATAGAGATGGGTGAATGATGTTCAAGTTTACCAACTATAAAATATGCACCTGGAGAAGGAAATGGCAAACTAATTCTGTACCTTTGCCATGAAAACCACATTAAAATAGGATCATGAAGAGTTAGACACAATTTAAATAGCCTAACAATAAAAATAATATTTATATAGAATTTAAAATGTACAAAGAACTTTACAAAGTAAACTTCTGTTATTTCATTTGATCTTCACAATGTAGGTAGATGCTATTTTATGTCCATTTTATAGATAAGGAAACTGAGCCTGAGAAAAGTTATATGTTTTGCTCAAGGTCACATAATTAGGAAATATCTGAGGTAGAACTTGAACTCCAATCTTCTTGATTTTAAGCTCAACATCTGTGGTTCTTGTTCAGTGGTTTTTAAATTATGTCCAATTCTTCATGAACCCATTTGAGATTTTCTTAGCAAAGAACTGGTTTGCCACTTCCTTCTCTAGCTCATTTTACAGATGAGAAAACTGAGGCAAACAAGGTTAAGTGACTTGCCCAAGGCCATACAGCTGATTTAAATCAGATGCTACTCAAGCCTAGCAGTCTATCCCTACTAGCCATACTACCCTTAAAAATCAGAAATCATGCTGGCTTTTCCATATGTACAAGTTATTTAAATTTAAGCTGAAAAGTTAAATCTTTTCATAATAGCTCTCCCTAGTTACTTCTCCCTTCCTCAGTTTTATTATAATAGGAAAAAAGGACTTATTCATTAAAGTGTGCCCTAGTCCATTGTGATCTATTCCTTCCCAACATCTCAACAATCATCCAAATCATTTTTTACTCCTCTCTCTGTTATACAAATTATTTCTCAATCATCTTTAAATTATGTCATTTTGATAGAAACTTGATCAGGTAGCTTTCCCTGAAGTTTGGTCCTGAAAGAAAGTATTTTCCATTTGGCTTTTATAATCCAAAGTCAGCTTCCCTGAGTACCCAAAATATGCACAATCAAACATGATTAGGGTAATCAAGCTGTCTGAAAAAGCAAGGGGTTTCTGGCATTTGAGTTGCTGAATGAAGAAAGTATATACAGAAAACAGAATACAGTTCCATGGCTAATCAAGCAAGTAATCAAGCAACTGAAATTTATTTAGCACCCACTATGTATTAAGTGATCATCTTCAGTGGTACACTGAAGAGAGAAATGGGCTTGGAATCATAAAAGTTGATCTTCATGTGTTCAAATCCAGATTCAAATGCTTACTCACTGTGTGACCCTGGACAAGTCATATGACCATGTTTGCCTCAGTTCTTCATCTGTAAAAACTGAACTGGAGAAGAAAATGGTAAACCACTTCAGAAACTTCATCAAGAAAACCTCAAATGAGGTTATGAAGAGTAAGAGACAACTGGAAAAAAGAACCAAAAATATTGTGCTAGGCACAGATCTTCATGGCAACAAGGAGATACAGTAGGTTGAATCCTAGGCTTGGGGTCAGAAAGACTCAACTCTGGCCTCAAATACTTAGCATCTATGTGACTCTGGCCAAGTCACTGCCTCAGTTTCCTCAATTATATTAGCACCTTTCCTGAAGGGCTATTTTGAGGGTCAAATGAGATCATATTTGCAAAAATATGTTTAGCACAGTAGCTGGCACATAGTAAGTGCTACTTCAAAGTTAGCTATCATTATTATTACACATACTGAATTCATAGCATAGCTAATAACTATGAGAAAGATAAATCAGGGTAGGAACACATGGTTTGTTAATGTGATTTAGTGCCATTGTTTCTAGCTTGAATAAAGGGATCTTTGAATCTCACACCCTCAGCCATACAATACAGATAACAAAAACATGAAACTTCGAGTATTTGATGAAAAAAACTAGAATTAACATTAAAAATAAAAATAGATGAAGACGCTCTTTAAGAATAAGTAGCAGTGCAAGAAAACAAAACACTATGAAGATCCTTATATTAAGCAAGCTTAATATATACATAGATTTTAATTACACATACGTACGACACCTGCTTTTATTCAAAACATCATTGAGGCTCACCTGATACTTGGGAAGTGAGATTATTGTAATACACCTTCATTTGACATAGTAGGAAGGTGAAAAGGTGGCAGAAAATTTATATGATCAAGACAGAAAAAAATAATAACAGCATCTATAACATGTAACTAAACTTAAATATAATTAGGATAATAATAGTGGCGTTTACATAGTCCTTTAAGGTTTTTTCTAGCTTTGCATATGTTACTTTGATTGATACATATATCCACCCATGTACAAAAATTGATAACGATACTTTTCTTCAAAATTTCTTTTGTAAAATTCCATGGATAATACTTAATATTTTTGGTTTTATTAGGAAAATAGTACATCATGGAAAGAGGAAGTCAGGGAGATCTGTTTGTTTGTTTTCATATAGTAAAACCAGTAAACTGACTAAATACTCCTTAGTGTTCACATGAAGGCAAGAAAAAGAAAGGAAGGCACACTAGCTTGGCTCCCATGGCAGATTTATGGGAGAATATGTAGAAGAGCAGCACAGAACATACAAGCATGAGCGGGTTGCAATTTCCATCACTGGAGAAAATATCTCCATAAATGAAACTGGGATCCATTCAAGGATCATAATATTGAAGGGCTTTTTGATTCTTAGTTTTGCCCTCAACAGTTCCAAATATAAGCTGTTCTGAGATTGATTAGGAAAGTAGGAGTCATGGGAATTGTGTGGTTGAATGTGCAAGATTCAAAGATCCCTTGACTTGAGCTAGAAACAATGGCACTAAAGCACATTAACCAGCAATGTGTTCCTACCTTGATTTATCTTCCTCATCAATCAGATAACCTTTATTTAATGTCTCAGGGCAGTATTCTGCTGGCCCTTGCTGTGGACTGTTCTCCTCTGAATTTATTAGCCAGAGATGTAATCTAATCAGTGATTTCAATTTACCACCAGCAAATCACATTTGCTGCCATGATTCCTAATAATATTGGTTTTTTAAATACGTACTCTTTCACTATTTCTCAGTTTAAAATAGTCCTTCAGTTATGCCAACCAAGGGTCTGAAACTAAGGTCTACACATTCAAGTATGGGCTACTGCCTCTAAAAATCAATTCCTATTACTTTTAAAGCTCATCATGTAAGTAAGGACAATCACACCAGAGTTCATTAGCTCTTTCTATTCTCCTAAAGTGAAAACATTAAGGATGACATCACTGAAATGAAGACGATCCTGTAATCTGCAAACACCTTATAGTTAGGTCTCCTTAGTAACTTGTGAGAACACACTGAGTCAGTGTGACGTAATGCTTATAGAATACAAAGATCTGTCTTAGACATTTATTGGCTATGTGGCTTAACCTGGTCATCACTTAACTTTTCTTTATCTCCATTTCCTCATAATAAAATTGATGGCTTCTAAGGTCCTTTCCAGCTCCAAATCCACAACATAATCCTAATTATGCCATAATCCATAATTTAAAATGCCAAAAAATATTTTGAGAGAAAATTTAAACGAAAATTATTACCTAGGATCAACTGATATAGCTCACTATATCAGTCAGTATTGGACTGAGAGTTTTCTCTTTCTAAAAAGCATCTTATTCTCTACTTATCAGTAATCAAGGTAGTCAATATGCTTAATTAATAAAGAAGATAGAGTATTTACACAGTATGTGGTGATGCCTCCTACCTGGCCTTTGTATTTTTGCTTACATTAAATACAGCGTCAGATCTATTATCCCATTTCTGATGGTTGCTATCTGTGTGACTTCAGAATAGTCAATTAGGGGCCACTAGGTGATGAAGTGGATGGAGAACCTGAGTTCAAATTCACCTTCAGATTGTATGACCCTGAGCAAGTCACTTAATTACAATTGCTTCACCAAAAAAAAAAAAAAAAAAAAAGTCACTTAATTTCCCAGGTCCTCAGTTTGCTTATATGTGAAATGATAGCATTGAATTAGACCCCCGAGCTCCCTTCCTGTTCAAGAGTTATAGACATCTATGATCCCATGACCTCTTCCTTTAGTGACTATAAATCTCATACTAAATATTCTTGATCATATAACCTTTCGTGTCCTTATATAACTTTCATATGAATGAGCCTTATCTTCTCCACAATATTTTAAGTTATTCAAGATATCAGAGTACAACTTATTCTCCTATTTCCATCATAATATATATTTTCTTCTCTTTCTTGTCTCTGTCTGTCTGTCTCTCACACATATGTGTGTATGTTCGTAATACACAAATGTTCAGCAAATAAACAATTTATGAAAATGAAATATCCCACAGGATTGGGTTTTTAAAAATCAGATTGGTGATTTCTTTCAAGTAGTGATCTGTCTATGTAATGCCTTTCAGAGATATAAAAGGACACCTGATCTGCAATTTATAAGTGTTAGAGAGTTGTCCAGGACATTAAGAGATTAAGTGCTTTTCCTAGGTCACACACCATTATGTGCTTTAGGCTGGACTTGAACTCCAATTTTCCTTATTCTGAGGCCAGTACTTGAACCATTATAATCAGGCTGCCTATATGGTTGGGTATGACCTACATATGACTACTTTCAATAAAAAATTGAATGTGACTATCCAGTAAAGTTAGATTTGAGGCTACTATTCCCAGTGGCAATAATGTGGTAGTCTACTGATGAATCAGCCCCAAAATCTCCAAGGTAGATTTTTCTTCTGCATGGTAACAAGCTTCCAAAGCATCAGGGTTTTGGATTGACATAAAAAGGGCTGGTTATTCCCAATAATCAGGTGCTGAATGTCAACAGCAATAATGCCATTAAATCTCTTTTTAATTGAACATCAAGTATTCATTCCCAGATATCACTGGAACATGCACAAATCCTAAGGTTAGGCTAGCTTCCATGACATCAAGTAGCAGTTAGCCCTTTATGATATGCCAGTTATGCAAAGAATATCCTGGAATGTTTTAAACATTTTTGATACTACCCTAGGATAACAACTTTTATTTATTTAATTATTTTAGAGTCTACATGTGCATTCATTTTTTAATATATCTCCACGTGAGCCAAGTTGGGGAAGAAAAATCAGAAAAAAAAAACAAAACAAAAGAAGAAAGGGGGAAAAGTGAAAATAGAATGTTTTGATCCACATTCAGTTTTCATAGTTCTCTCTCTGGATGCAGATGGCATTTCCATCCAAAGTTTATTAAAATTGCCTTGGATCATTGAATTGCTAAAAAGAATTTAGTCTGTCATAGTTAATGATCATACAATCTTGTTGGTGCACAGTGTTTTCCTGGTTTTGCTTACTTCACTCAGCATCAATTCATATAAGTCTTTCTAAAATCAGTCTTATAGAACAATAGTATTCCATTACATTCATATACCATACTTATTCGGCCATTCCCCAAATAATAGACATTCATTTAATTTCTATTTCCTTGCCATTACAAAAAGAGCTGCTACAAATATTTTTGCACATGTGGATCCTTTTATATAATTTCTGTGGGATACAGATACAGGTGTGATACTGCTGGATCAAAGGGTATGCACAGTTTTATAACTCTCTGGGCATCGGATAACAACTTCTGGACATCACACATCCTGTTTGCCTTCATATCATTTTTTTATATGTGTTCCCGATTCATGTGGACTCTTCCCATCATGAGAAAAAAATGTTTCACAACCAAACATTGAATGCTTAAAAATTAGGGCTATTAGTTAAATGAATTAATCTAAAGTGAAAACTGTTTGCATATATAACTTCATCAGAGTTCTTTTCACTCCCAGCTGTTTAATTCACCAGTTATATGATTGTAATTGGGAAGACAACTGCCTCCCCCTCCCAAAAAAAAAGAAAGTATTTTATTGAATATATAGAGTTCTCAGCCAAGCCTTCTGATTAAGTGGCCAAGGCCAGAACAGATCTCTAATTAAGCCAGCACTAAGCTCTACCTCAGAATGGTCAGCTTGGTCATGAGATTTAAAGGGCTGAAACTCTGAGTAGGTGCATTTGGACAACTGAGCACTTAAGGCTAATTACTTATTGGACAATACTCTATTAGAATATGCTTGGAAAATGGCTCTTCCCACTATTCTATGCTGGCTCAATCATTTGGTGTATACAGAGAATTGAGGGAGGGACTAGGGGTGGAGTAAGACAGGCCAGAGGGACTGTGGCAATGGAGAAAGAGAGGAGAGGTGGTGGAGATTCTGCGTTCATCCCCTTCACTTCTACACCTAAAGATCAAGAATAAAGACCAAGGGCTTTTGCTTATCCTGACTCTGGCTGATTCTATGGTATCCAGGGTGCTAACTTGGTCCTCACAATAAGACAGGGAAATTATAAGGGATCCTAGTAATTTTCTAGTACTATCACTTTATTTTAGGTAATACAATACTCAAATTATTCCTTGCATACCAGAGAGGTGGTTCTATAAAATGGGTCAAAAATAGCATCTGCTACACAGGACTATTGTGAAGATGAAATGAGAATACACATATAAAAACTGTATAAGTATTATTATTTTACAGACAAGGAAAATGAGGGCCAGAGAGTCAAAATAATCTTCTCAAAGTTATAGAGTAAATTAGTAGTAGAAGAGGAGTAAAAACTTTAGTCTTATGTCAAAAACAAAGCAACAGGGCCACTGCACACTGTTTTCTTAATTGATACTGATTATTGATCTACAAAGAAGATGTAGCCAAGTAGGGTGATTTAAGGGACACTGAAAACCATTTTGCCCAAAAAAAATCCCCCCCTTTATCATTATTTTAAAACAGTAATTACAATTCCCTCATTTTCTACTTCCAGTGGGTTTAAGGAACTTGTTAAAATGCAAATATTATCTAAGAGTGATCATATATGGTAAATTGGGTGTCAGCCTCGGAAAGATTTGGACCAGGAGTCAGCAAAGTTGAGGTTCACTCCTGGCTTTGACACATTAGCTGTACGACACTGGTTGGTCAATTCGCTTAACATCTAATTCAGATACTGAAATCAGAACTTCAGCAAACTATCTGAGAGCCATCATGGTAATGTGAAAAAAGGACTAAGTTTAGAGCCAAGAGGAATTTATATTCTACTGTTAATTAACTGTATAATCTTAGGCAAGTTGTATCTTCACCCTGAATCTCTTTACTCATTTGTAAAATGAGGATATTGAATTAGGTGACTTTAAAATTTCTTTTTCTATATTCAATTGATGGATCTATGAAGAGAGGCAGTGTGAGATAAAGAGCTACTCACAAACCAAGAAAATCTGGGCTCAAGAGTTGCCACTGACATACTGACTGTGTGATTCTAGACATTTTTTTTTTAATCTTTCAAGGTTCTAGAGACTTTTTGAGGTCAAACTGCAGAGATGGGGCTCACTCTAGATTTTCTAAATCGGTATCAGCAAACCAGTCCAGTGATCCTATAATCTTGTCTCTTAGGAGAGATATATTCTGGTGACTTCTTTCTTCGGTCACATAGAGGGTTACTGGATTGAGATCTAGAGAATCTGCCTTGAAAATCTGTGTCACTTAAACATCTAGTTTCCTCCTAAGTAAAATTAAAAACTTAAATAACTGTACAGGTATCCCTTCCACATCATAATTTTCTCCATCAAGGTTTCAATGTGTTGTGAATCAACATAAGAAATTAAATGGGAATTTTGGGGAAGACTTGTGGAAGCTGCTAGTTGAAAACACAGAAAAAGTTTAGAAACACAGAAATGCATAAAATATGTGTATAGTACTGTATGATAATATATTTTGTCTCTTTTAATACTATAATAATTCAGACTTCTTTGATAAGAGGAGAGGGCCAAAAATTTTTATGTGGATTTTCTAGATTGTGGGGGATAGTGACTCCAACTTTAGTGATATGGAATGGATAACTGTAGTTAATTTTTTAAGTTGCTTCCAGTTTAAAATGCATGATCCTTTGAAGGGACCAAAAAAAGTCAGGATTGATTCAAAGCATAAGGATTTTCCCAGAAGATTAGTTCACATGAGAGACCAAAATAGGAGACCCTTGGGCAGTATGATGACAGCTAAATTCACCTGCATTGCGTTTCAATTGGAATTAGTTAAGATCTGAAGTCAAATTTGGCCTAACTAGCTTACTAGTTACACTTAGTAGCTATGTGACCTTGGGCAAGTCACTTAATATGTTTGCCTTATTTGCCTCAACTGTAAAATGGAGACAAAAATGACACATCTCTTAAAGCTGTTGCAAGAATAAAATGAGTTATTTGTAAGATATTTAGTATACAGCTTGGCATATAGTAGGCACTATATAAATGTTTTTTACCTTCCCTTTTGCTCTCACTTCATAAAGGTATTACTAGAACATAAAGAGTACATAAAGCCCCTAAAGATAAACTGCAGTTCCTTCCTAATCTTGGATACAGCTAGCTCTGACAATCAATTCATCATTCTCCAAAACCTCAAAAAGTCAAAAATATTTGTGGCTGTGTTTGGAATCCTTCATTGAAACATTCAAAATAAACAACTATATCTTATATTCATTATGCTTTTTCAAATTCAGCAATATATCTAGTATATTTGCTACCCAAACTGAACTAGTATCTTCCTAATCTGGAGGAAAATTTGTGGCTGAGCTTTTCTTAAGTGAAAAGTTACCTTTCATTTAAAATTGGCATGCAATATTGTGTAACTCATAGGTGTTAAATATCCTTGTAGGTAGGCAGCCCAGGCCGACAATACTACCAATTAAACCCAATTAAAATATGATTGAGAGCCAGTTAGCAAAAATAAATTTAAAAATAAAATAACTAACAAAATAAATGCAATAAAACATAGATAATACTAATATGTGATTTTCTAAGTCAATACATGGCCTGCAGGGATCCTAAAGTATAGTTTTATGGCACCTATTTCTATCTCAGTTTAACAAGACTGGTATAGCAAAAAGAATGCTGAACTGAAAATCAAGAAGGCCTGAGTTCAAAACCAACTGAATGGCCATCTGATTATGGCCAAATCACTCAACTTCCCTTGCTTTCAGTTCTATAAAATGAAAGAATTGGAATTAGAGGGACTTCAAGATCCTTTTCCCAGCTCTAAATCTTTAATCCTACTTTGATATTCTCACATGTCTGGAGATCAAGATCATAGATTGAAAAAAGATGTAATTGAAAAAAGAAAGATTCTCTTTTCCTTCATATACAGCTGGGTTACTTGGTATGGAAAAGAAGGAATTCAACTTTTAATATAGTTGGAATTTTTCTCAGAAATTTGAAATACAAGGGGAAAGAAAATAATCACTATATTTTTCATTCTCATTGGTTTGCTTTTTAAATAGCTATGTGGAACCCTATACTTTTGGCATCATTTAGAACCCAGGCTTAAATAGTATTCTCTTGCAATCAAGAGGCCAAACGCTGCTGTGACATTCTAATCTCTCAAAACAAAGGAATGCCTAACTTACAATTTTTGGGGGTTCTAGAACAATGAAGTTGGTTTGATTTTCATGGTAAAAAGCCACAGAAACAAATAGTAGACCACTTTAATAAAAGAATTGACCCCAAGGGGAAATCCATCATTTATGACATTGCACTGCTTTCTGGGTTTGGGAAAGTTTCACTTTGCAGCCTGGGAAAGGGAAATGCAACACTTTTCATCAAACAAATATATGAAATATTTGTTGTACTTCATTGTGAAAACTAAGTACAAGAACTTTAACAAGAGAAATGCCCACAATGGAAGCAAATTTTTACTTCATAATTTTTTATAATTTGGTATAAATTTACAACTTCTGAGAGAAGTATATATACAGTAAACTGAAAATTTTATTTTTCAGGTATATTTTTCAGGGATATTTGGGTATATCCCAAAAAATTGGGATATTTTTAATCCCAAATATATGACTTTTTCCATTTTGATTTTGGGATTTCTATTAATAAGTCTTGGTATGATCACTTTTCCATGATTTTCCAAATTAACAAATAATTTATAATACAGCACATGATATGAAGTTTAAAATGTCACAGGAAACGGTGAGAAAAGGAAATAATCTCAGTTTCATACTATACTGCCACCATGTCACATTCTAGATGATTTACTTCATGTTTATTAAATTTTATATTTGCTCAGAATGTCAATCTTCCCATGCCCAAATCTATTTATTCAAATATATAGCATCAATAGTAAGATGATAAATTATTTTGTAAATATGTTGTATGTAATGATATGCATGCACATTGCTCCAAACCATCCCCATACAATGTAAATTTTTTTTGAGGATAATGACTATTTAAAGCTTAGCACAGTTTTTTTTTTTTTATATAGTAGATATTTAATTAATGTTTATTGAATTGAATTCCTCTTTTTTTAATGTCTGCAGAATTTGTAGATTGAACATAGCTCTTGTACCACTGGTGTCTTATAAAAAAAAAAAAAGTCTGTCCTTTAAAAATCCACCTATTTCCTTGGTATAGTGTTAATATGTGAGAAAATCTAGAAGTGGACAGTTATCAAATAATAAATATATTGGGTTTTTTCCCCCTAGATTATATTTTTGTTTTCATTTCTGTTGTAAGGAAAGGCTTGCTGGGTAAAAGAGGGAGAGAAAGGGACATATTGGGTAAGGAAAAGGCATTGATATTTTTTTTTAAAAGGTGACTTTGCTCATCCCCAAATTATCACATTCCATAAAAGAAATCATCTTTATTAGGGGACATGTACTTCTATAAGTCTATGGTAGATTGTACAGTCATAAGAAAAATGCAGTGTGTCACTTCATAAGAGAATCACATGAATGATTCCTTTGCCATCCTCTTTCATGATAAGTTTATCTAATAAAATTGAAAAAGGAAATGTTTGGGAGAAGGAATTATAGGTTAATTGTTATCACATTACACTTTTAAAATGTTAGCCTATTTGGCACTCCATGACAGATGCCTCATAAGCAACCTGTCACAAGTGAACAAAGAACTTTAATTTGCAGATGAACCAATTCTAAAGTATGGTAATAAAGTCAGTTCTGGTAGTTTCTTAATAATGAGCTGTCAGATGGCAAGATTATAGTTTGCTTTGACAACAAACTTCCTTATATTAAAGACCAATGACATGTGAAAAATTCCGTATTTTCTTCAGTGGGTCACTTTAAACATTTTGGGCCATTTCTAATTCTGTTTGTTTTGTATCTTATACAAAGTATAACTTGGAAATCTTGGAAAACAAAACAAAATAAAACTTACTCCATAGGTTGCTAAGAGAAAGCCTCACTGTTGACAAACATCTTTACCATTTCTTTCTATAATTAGATTATTATTTATCAAAAACAGGTTTTCAACTTTTTTTTTCCTCATACCCTCTCCCCATACCTCACACCCTTACCTCTGCCCCAAGGCACACCATAGTGTTCAGCAGCATATTGCCTTATGAATCTTCTCCAAGTACCCAATTATCTTGCTGCACTGGCCTTGTCATTACCTTGACAGCTGTGCAGCATGCAGCCCATGCTATCAGAGGTGAAAGATGGTACTCTAGCATCCTAGATTCCTCACCACATTTCCATTACAATGTAGAGAGGGAGAAGCACATAGAGGAATTGAAAAGGGTTTGTTAGAGATGCCAAATAGGTCAAAAATAACTTGAAAGAAAAGGCTGAGGTGAAAATTAAAACAAAACAAAATAATGAGAGGTGCCATTTTGGTCCAGACAGGTGTCGGTGCTATCATGGAGTAATACCAAGATGCTTCTCCTGTGCACAATCGAACCATTATAAGGACAGACATTTTACACTCAGGCTGAGCTTAATTGAGATCAATTTAACAAGTATCATCTTCTACAAAGTGCTTCAATTGATTGAAAATCAAATGAATCTTTTGTAAGAGCTGATAGTTTTTTTTTGTTTTGTTTTGTTTTTTTTTAACTACGGGGTGATTTTTCTGAAGTTTTGGGTGATACTTAGTAAATTTGTATAATATACTTTCTAGGCCTGGAAATCAGGTTCTATTTATGTTTGAATGTTGTTTTTAGGATGAGAAATATTTGGGTTTTAGATAGCAATAGTATGATCCAACTTAGTATATTATCCTGCATTAATCATTATGAATGAACATTTACTAAATACCTCTAGTTTACATGGAATTGTCTTAGACATGCTTTTCTTAGCTATAACAACACAGTTAGAAGTCAGGTTAGGAAGGTTGGCTTCCAGTAGTGTATCTAGATACAATTCACACTGCTTTTTTACAGACTATAGTTTGTAATGGTAAGAAAAATGGAGTTAAGGTATGAATATTGACTTCCATATTTGCCCACTACATAAATATGTTGCTATTGTTCAGTTGTTTTAGCCTTATTCAATTCTTCCTGAGTCCATTTGGGCTCCTGGCAGAAATACTGGAGTAGTTTACCAATTTCTTCTCTAGCTCATTTTATAGATGAGGAAAATGAAGCAAACAGGATTAAGTAACTTATCTAAGGCCACAAATCTAGTATCTGAGGCTGGATTTGAACTCAGAGATTTCTGAATCAAGGCACTGTGTTACTATGTCACCATGCCATCTAGGTGTCCAGATTAATATAGATGTCACTTAGAATATTTGAGCCTCAGTTTACTTATCTATAAAATGTAAGATAATGCTTACAATAATTAACTCCTAGAGGGATCTTGTGAGGAAAACTCTTTGTAAGCTTAAAAAGGGTCATATTTTTTGTTATATAATTATTATATGTATTGTTTCATATGCTTTACCTAACAGGTCTTCCTTAATAAGTTATCAGACTAAAAGACTTTTACTCTATACCATTACAACTTGATTGGCAATTTATCTAAATCATTGTAATGATGAGCACTATTATGATGGGATTACACTGTAATTATTATGACTGTCTCTGCCTGACCTTTCTATTGTTGAGCCAGCCTATTCAGGACTCACAATCACAATGAACAATTTCCTTTTGATGTAATTGCTAAATGATGACTTCAAAGATAGAAAAATAAAAAATAACATTAAAAAAAAGAACAGAATTGTGTGCGTGATGATAAACAGCTCTCTGTATCTCCAAGGACAGAATAAGATCTATCAATAAGGACCTATCATTAATGAATCTGAGGTCATGCAATGAAGAGATAGCCATGATTTAAAGGATTTTGAGACATTGCAACCCATTATATAAAAATATAAGTTAAGATTTTACTAGCTAGGGAGTTTTAAGAAAATAATTATAGTGTATGACTTTAAGATACTGAAAAAATTTTTTCTTTAACAGCAATATTAGACTTTATGTTTATAAAAATGAAGAATTTTTCTTTTCAAAGTCATTACCTTAGGAGCCCATACTCTCTCCCCCAATATTCTTTCTGTTGCATAAAATATTTGGTTCAGAATAATTATTTTGGGATTGACAACCATGCTTTTGCTTCAGTAGTAACAAACTTTCATCCATTAAGGGTGGTTTGGAAGGGTGGTTTCTTGAAACCACCTAGTATCATTTGGGGCCAGGTCAAATAAAGAGGCTAAACGAAAAGGTTGTTGGACTGCAACAAGTGTTTATTAAACCTTAATATAGTCTAGAAACTGCACTGGCTACCAGCGATACAAAGACATAAAATAAAACAATCAATAAAATAAAAAGTCCTTGGGTTCAATAGGTGTACATCCTACTGGGGATGGTAAAAATGGTAAGTATTCAGAAAAGTAAAAACAAAATATACATGAGGTAAATATGGTGTCAACTTTACAATCTTCTGTGGGATTCAGTTTCTTCATTTTTAAAATAATCAAGCTGGATTGAATCATCTTCAAAGTTTCTTTAAGTTCTGAATCTATGCATTTATAAAAAGTACCAATAACAAAGGTGAGAGAGAAGGAGATCAGGAATGACGTTATTTAACATGATTACGATTTTGAATTGAGTGTTGGGATTCCAGCAATATATACATATATGTGTGTACATATATGTACATGTGTGTATGTATATGTGTGTACATACTATATGTATGTATATGTATTTATCCTGAATTGGATGTGACAGGAAAGGTCAATGCTTGGTTCTGAAAATATTCTAAGGCAGAAGTTTCAGAAGTACTTTCAGAAATATCGGGAATATGATGGAAGCTAATGACTAATCTACCTGGGTGAATTCTCTG
Organism: Sarcophilus harrisii; assembly: GCF_902635505.1. Classification (NCBI taxonomy): domain Eukaryota; kingdom Metazoa; phylum Chordata; class Mammalia; order Dasyuromorphia; family Dasyuridae; genus Sarcophilus; species Sarcophilus harrisii. Next base: position 145,281,742 of record NC_045429.1, read on the forward strand.
AAGTTTGTACTCATTTTGTTGTACATAGTTGGTCATGTTGTTCTTATTATTTTTGTAGGTACATCATACTTTCTGAAGCTGGGGATGCATTTGCTCAAGATCACACATATTCAAATGACAGAGTTAATCTTCTTTGGGTCTCAGTTTGTTCATTATAAAATGAGGGATTTAATTAGAATCACTTTAAGGATTCACGCAATTGAAATCTTACAATTCTATAATTCTGTACCTGCTTTAAAGGCTTGGACCAAATGATTGCTGGATCTCATATCTGGTTTTAAAATATAAATTCATTTTATGTAATGTCATAACATTTTGCTATGAAAGTATTATAAGCAAAAACCTTGTTGTCTTAAAATTGGTACACTAGAGAAAATTAGATGCCTTAAATTGTTCACTTTACAATGAACCATTTCTAAAAATAATTTAGTTTTCTTTTAAATATCTTTGCCCCTTATTTAACTTGAACCCAACTAGTCAAGTATGGTTTATACATACAAACAATTTGTCCTATTGCCATGTGTTGTTAAAGACTAAGAAATGAGGGATCATGTAATTGTCAGATAGCATAGCTAAGGGATCTCAATTAGGTTAGAAATATATGTAAGAAAATAGAATGTAATTATGTATATATCCATATATATATATATATATATGTATTTATTTATTTGTGAGGTCCTTTGGTATAGAGGAAAGAGCACTAGATTTACTTAAGTGGATAATAGTCCTAGATTGAAACACTGAGTCAAACATCAACAAATTAATTTTGTTCTCTGATACTCCTTTTCCTCATCTGTATAATGGGGATAAAAATAGCATCTGTCTCACAAAGTTGTTAGGAGGATCAAAGATAGTATTTATAAAGTATGTGTACAATAATCCCTATATAAATATTTAATACCTTCCTTGATACCTTTACAATATTGTGGTAAGAGAAAGAGTCTTGTAAATAGACAGCATTTTATCCTGCATCTTTTCAATGCATTTTTTCATAAACAGCTATGTAACAGGGAATATTATATAGACATCCACATAGCCAGGAAGGACTGGATTCTAGTCCCATCTGTGACCCCGAGGAAATCCTCAACATTTCACTTTCTCTAAGGTCATTTTCTTTTTCTTTTTTTATTTTCTCAATAGTATTTTATTTTTGCAATTACATATAAAGACAGTTTTCAACATTTATTTTTGTAAAACCTCATGTTCCAAATTTTAAAAAGATGTTGGGAAGAAGAAAGGGAACTCGTCTGTAACATAGATATGCCTGGGTAAAAGTTGCAAAGTGCTGTGAATAACATTGAAATTAGCATTTGGGTGGGCAAGGGTTCTGCTAAAGTAGCACAGCCAAGGAAGAAGGATTAGCTTTGGAGCTTACAGCAGTACTCCTTTTTTTTTTTTTTTTTTTTTTTAAATTGAATTTTAAAGCCAAATAACATTTTTTAGGGAAGAACAGAATTTGCAAGATTCTGTATTCAATTTCATAAGCACTTACTTATGGATTTGATACATCTCACCCTAGAGACAATTATACTTTAATGGTGAGTGAAATGATCTACTACATCAATTTTGCTGAAAGCCCTTTAGCATAAAAGCATAGAACTGTATACACTGTAAATTTTTATTTTACTAAAGTACCAGCAACTTCCATCTTCCATCAACTAGTTTCCATGTGTTAAACTAGAAATACAAACAATAACTGTAAAAACCTAACATCCATATGCTCCCTTTGACTTCATTTTCATGAAATTTGGTAAGGTAAAACTTTATTAATAAAGAATAACAGGAAAAAAAGAAGTGTGATATAGATTGTCTTGTGAAAATATTTGAGGAAAGCAAGTTCATGGAAAAATTCACAGATTATATCATTTTAAAGCTTTAAGGGATAGTTGAGATAAACAGGTACAAGCTTCTCATTTTGTTATAGTTTATTTGTTCATAACTCTTTGTGATTCTTTGGATTGTACTTTCCATGTTTTTCTTTTTTTTTCTTTTCTTTCTTTTTTTTTTTTTTTTGGCAAAGATGCTGGAATGATTTGCCATTTACTTCTCCAGTGGATTAAGATGTGTGGTGTTCTCTTCTTTTCTAATATGATGGTTCTCTGGGAGCAGGTTTCTTGGGGAGGCTTCCAGAGGCAGCCTTAGTTTCAGTTCAGATCAGTAATCATCTCAAATACACCCAGGAGTTAAAATCCAATCTTTTATTGTCTCTTCCAAAATAGACTAGTTAGCTTTCTTTGGTTCCAAGAGCTCTTGTGCTAGTCTTTTGCCTCTGCCTCTGCCTCTAGCTCAACTCTGACTCCTGGCTTATTCATCTCTTCAAGTGACTTTACTGATTCTAAGAGCTTCTTATATATGCTCTCTTAAAGGTGTGAACCCAAAGATTTACTCCTCCTCTGAGAGAGTGGGATTGTGGGAGGTGTAAACTTAGATATCTCCCAACTTGTGAATTCCAACGTGTGAGCCAATGTGTGAACTCTCAAAGGTATAAACACTAAGCATTGTTTCTATCAATTCCATTGAGTTAACACCTTGTTTCAAGTTCTGGCTCATAACAAAGGTGAATAGATGTTAAATAACTTACCCAGGCTATATCTGGACTTTTATTTTCTTCCTGACACCACACCCAGCACTCTTTCTACCTGGCTTTTCTTTTTACAGATGAAGAGACTAAGCACAGATTAGTTTATAAAAAAGAACAAACATTTAACATTCAAATATGATGACATTTGACTTCTACCCATCTTAGCTATATTCTACTATTACTTATTAAACCCTACGCAAAATTTTGAAGTGAGCTAATTCTATTGTAACCTCTGTATAAAATTGAATCTGGAATCTTACATAGCAAATGGTGTTTACCTCAGAATTCTCAGTCACTAAGATAGTCTTTATGCTTTGTTTTGCTTTCACTCAGGGACTCCCTAAAAACATCAGAATCTGTCTCATGTCTTTCTAAGTAATTGCAGCATCTGATTTGCAAGTATTCTGGGTAACAAGTTATTTATGTAAAGGGTAGGTTATTTAACCCAATGGGAAAAAAAAAAAGCAGAAAGAACTCATACCTAAGGCACATGATAATCAGAAAACTCACTCCCTCCATTTTCTTTTCAGAAAAAGCCCTAAGTAATTCTCTCCCCAAGGAAGTTCCATCTTCTATTTGGAGAAATAGAAATTCTGATTATATCAAAACTAGAGAATTCTGATTATATCAAGTTAAAAAGCTTTTGTACAAACAAAACAAATGCAGACAAGATTAGAAGGGAAGCAATAAAATGGGAAAACATATTTACAGTTAAAGGTTCTGATAAAGGCCTCATTTCCAAAACATATAGAGAATTGACTCTAATTTATAAGAAATCAAACCATTCTCCAATTGATAAGTGGTCAAAGGCTATGAACAGACAATTTTCAGATGATGAAATTAAAACTATTTCTACCCATATGAAAAAGTGTTCCAAATCATTATATAATGACTAATGTTGGAGGGGATGTGGGAAAACCGATGCATTGTTGGTGGAGTTGTGAATGGATCCAGCCATTCTGGAGAGCAATTTGGAACTATGCTCAAAAAGCTGTCAAACTGTGCATACCCTTTGATCTAGCAGTATTACTACTGGGCTTATATCCCAAAAAGATCATAAAGAAGTGAAGGGACCTGTATGTGCAAAAATGTTTGTGGTGGCTTTTTTTGTAGTAGCTAGAAACTGAAAATTGAATGAATGCCCATCAATTGTAGAATGATTGGGTAAATTGTGATATATGAATGTTATGGAATATTATTGTTCTCTAAGAAATGACCAACAAGATGAATACAGAGAGGCTTGGAGAGACTTACATGAACTGATGCTAAATGAAATAAGCAGAACCAGGAGATCATTATACACTTCAACAACAATACTATATGAGGATCAATTCTGATGGAAGTGGCTATTTTCAACAATGAGAGGATCCAAATCAGTTCCAACTGATCAGTAATGAACAAAACCAGCTACACCCAGAGAAAGAACACTGGGAAATGAGTATGGACCACAACATGTCATTTATAGTCTTTCTGTTATTGTTTGCTTGCATTTTTGTTTTTCTTCCCAGGTTATTTTTACCTTCTTTCTAAATCTGATTTTTCTTGTGTAGCAAGACAATTATATAAATATGTATACATATATTGTATTTAACATATACTTTAACATATTTAACATGTATGGGACTACCTGCCATCTAGGGGAGGGTATGGAGGGAAGGAGGGGAAAAATTGGAACAGAAGTTTTTGCAAGGGTCAATGTTGAAAAATTACCCATACATATATCTTGTAAATAAAATGCTATAAAAACAAAAAGATTACTATGAGGATCAAATAAATAACAAACAAAAAGAATTCTGCAAATTTCAAAAGCATTGAGCAAATATTTACTATGATGATGTCATTATTAATTAGTATCAATTAATCCAGGGTAATGTCCTAATTGAAATAGTCTATCCCAAAGTTAGTGATGGATTTTAAGCAGGCCTATTACAATACAATTTTGTTGTCTGACTCAAAAGTGATTATATATTGGGATTTTCAGATTTCAGAGAACATTTTTTTCCTTTTGTCTAGCCAGCTTTCCAACATATCTGAAATTATGCTATACTGAATATACAGATAGAATAGAGCTGGTTTGATTTTTAAGAATTTGATGAACAGATTTGGCTTAGAAAGGATTTGGTAAGAATAATGTATAATTAGCTCATCTGCATACAGATTAAGGATTGCTGGCTTCTGTTTACCTATAATTATATCACAAATAGAAACAGTTGCTTCTTTAAAGATTTAATAACACTGAAAGATTATTAACAAACACAAACATTCTATCATACAAGAAAGGAAGAAAGAGAATTGCATTGGAAACTGTGAACTTGCATTGCATAGTTAGTTACTGGTGCCAGTTATATTTATGTAGTAGGAACAAAATTAGCATCTTTGTTTTCCCTTCTGATTTTCCATTCTTCTGTGTATTTTTATGAATTCTCTTATTATTCTTTTCTTTCTTCTTTTTTCTTTCTTTTAGTTTTTCTTTTACTGGGAAGCAATAGGGATTAAATCACTTATGCATGGTCACACAACTAGTAAATATCAGAGACCAGAAGCCAGTGTGTGTCAGAGACTAAATCTGAACTCAGATCCTTTTGACTCCAGAGACAGAGCACTGACTTGGCCCCATCTCTACAATTTCTAAATTATTATTATTGCTGTTGCCCATAAAAAGGAAGCCTTTCCTTAAAACACATAATATAAAACAAATCTGCACATTCACATTGATCCTATCTGAAAATGTCTCATTTTGCAATTCATGTCCATAACTTCTGTTCCAAGAGGTAAGAGGAAAGCTTAACATCCATCTTCTAAAGTCATGCTGGCTTACCATATTGACCTGACTATGATACTTCAGTCATGATGGTTACTTGTTATTTGGAAATGTGTTAAGTAGGTAAATCCCTCTCTCATAATCTTGTTTGCTCTATTAATTTATTAAGTAAACAATTTTCCCCCTGAATTATTATAAAGGTAAACACTAGTCTATGTCTTTCTAAATTACATTTTAACTATTTTAAATGCCCTAATTAACTACAAAGGACTTGTGAAGGAAAATGATATCTGCATCCAGAGGGGGAAAATAAAACTGATAAATATGTATATGGATATGTGCATAAATATAGGTTTAGATAAAAATAAGTTTTGTTTGTATATATACATATATGTATATATAGAATTTTTAAACTTATTTTTACATTTATATGTATATACTCACACACATACACATTTGTGTCTAATGGCGGCCATCTCTTGGGTGAGGGGAGAAAAAAAAGAAAAAAAGTCACATGATAATTTTATTATATATTTAAAATATATTTTATTATATATTTTAAGATGGGGGGAAGGGGTAATCAGCAGAGTTAAATGTTATGGAGAGGTCAAAATGGATGAGTCATGAAAAGAGACTGTTAGATTTTGCAATTAAGGGAATATTGATTATTTGATATATATTATATATAATATTTTAAAATATTATTATATATTGAAATATATATAAAATTAAAATATTATATATTAAATATTTTATGTATATATATAATTCTATATTTTAAAATTAAATATTATATATAAATATATTAAAATTTATTATATATATTAAAAATATATGGATTATATACAAATATATATAATAAATTTGCAGATTCATGTGCAATGATCCTTTTTTTCCCCCATCTCATTATGTTAGGAAAATATTTATTTCTTAAATTGAGAATAAAACAAATATATATGTAAAAAAATTCTGCATATTCAAATAATGGGCTCATACATGTTTGAAACACACTAATATCAAAATCTGTATTTTCAAATCAAATTAGATCAAGGGATAATTATTTGCTTTTAAAAAGCTTCATTTTATTCTCAATATTTCATCAACTGTCATTAGTCATTAGCTCGATGGATGAAAACAAATTTCATTAGTTTATAATACAATTTTACTTAAAAATCTGTCATAGTAAAATAAGAGATTGGGGTTCATGCCAAGAGGCCTCTGTAATACAAGTCTTACCTACATTATCTTCTCCTAAAGTGACTCTGAGTGAATCAGGCTGGTCAAAGCACAAAGTATAAGCATTTATTAAATACTTTCTACTATCATCAGACAGTGTACTAAATTTTGGTGATGTAAAAATAAACAAACAAATAAAAAAGACAGTGTCTTCCCTTAAGAAGCTTACGTTCCAATGGGAACAAAGTAGCAAACAAAATAGAGTAGAAAAGGAAGAGGTACAAATGGGGGGAGGGTAATAGTGTCAAAGACCTGAAAGTCAGAGGTGGAGCCTGGAGAGGAATAAAGATTGGGGCCTTGGGTCTTTCCACAAAATGGAGGTCTCATGAGGATTTTACCAGAGGACCAATTAATGATGGAAAGGTGTCACGTACTGAGGGAAGCTCAAGGATGAGACTGTGGCTAAGGCAAAATCCAGAAAGTCAGAATCAGAGCAAGATGGTGAAGCAGGAGGGAAACTGTTCCCTTTATTGAAGCTGTGTTCCCTTTAAGATTATCACTCTGAGATTGTGTCCCCTTTTCTGATCTCAGAAATCAGAATCTCCCAGGCTCAAACGAGTCTAGGGATAGGTCCCATCTTCCCAGGGTGAGAGAAGTACTATTCAGGGGCAAATCAACTCCCATAAAAATTCTAAATTCTCATTCAATTGAGGAATCCTGGTCTGATCAGCTCATGCTGTCCCAGTTCCCACCAAGATGCACATATAAATCTTTCAGTTAAGCTCCTTGCAGATGGTCCAAGCAATTTGCTAGGATCCTGCCCGCTGAGCATTCTCTCAGCACCAAAACTGCATTTCCCAATAGAACTTTGCCACTATAGAAGTCAGTCTCTTAGCAAACTGGTTTCTATCCAACAATAAACTTTCATTTTGCAACTAATAATTTGGGAATAAGTGAATTCTTTCACTTTTAAACCTGCAGCCAACTAAAGGGGATTATAACAACTCTCTTATTGCCACTAACCTCATCACCACCAGGAATTGAGAGGATTCAAACCTCATCAACGGGAAATGAAGTTGGCAGGCCACGGCTTTTCAACAAAATAGAGACCTCAGGTTTCTCACTTGTAATGTGAGGGGAGCATATTCCAAGATCTTTAAGGTAGCTTCAGCTCTAAATCCCATAGTATTTCTTTTTAGGAACAAACGTAATTTTTACAAAAGCAAGATACATCGGTAGTGGCATCCAAAATATTTATGACTGGCTATTCCTAACTGTATGAGTTGCATAATTAAATCAATTGTAATTTTTCCTCTATGAGGAATTGGTTAAAAAAAAATCCCAAAGGAAAAGAAACTTGAGACAGAAATGTAAAAATACCAAAAACATCATTGTTGTGCCACAGTTCTCTTTTATTGTCCTGACTCAGTTTCCCTAATTGTCCTGACTCAGTTTCCCTAAATTCTTCTGCCTCAGTTCCCCTGAATTGTTCTGCCTCAATTATAATTGTTCTGCTCAACTACCCCTCCCTCCTAATCATGATGATCCAGATAAGGAGAAAGATCTTCTTTTTTTTTTTTTTTTTTACTTTCAAGGTCTTTATTTTTTTTTCTTTTTTTTTTTTCTTTCTTTCTTTCTTTCTTTCTTTTTATTTAATAGCCTTTTATTTACAGGATATATGCATGGGTAACTTTACAGCATTAACAATTGCCAAACCTCTTGTTCCAATTTTTCACCTCTTGCCCCACCACCCCTCCCCTAGATGGCAGGATGACCAGTAGATGTTAAATACATTAAAATATAAATTAGATACACAATAAGTATACATGACCAAAACGTTATTTTGCTGAAAAAGAATCAGACTCTGAAATATTGTACAATTAGCTTGTGAAGGAAATCAAAAATGCATGTGTGCATAAATATAGGGATTGGGAATTCAATGTAATGGTTTTTAGTCATCTCCCAGAGTTCTTTTTCTGGGCATAGCTGGTTCAGTTCATTACTGCTCCATTGGAAATGATTTGGTTGATCTCGTTGCTGAGGATGGCCTGGTCCATCAGAACTGGTCATCATATAGTATTGTTGTTGAAGTATATAATGATCTCCTGGTCCTGCTCATTTCACTCAGCATCAGTTCGTGTAAGTCTCTCCAGGTCTTTCTGAAATCATCCTGTTGGTCATTTCTTACAGAACAGTAATATTCCATAATATTCATATACCACAATTTATTCAGCCATTCTCCAACTGATGAACATCCATTCAGTTTCCAGTTTTTAGCCACTACAAAAAGGGCTGCCACAAACATTCGTGCACATACAGGTCCCTTTCCCTTCTTTATAATCTCTTTGGGATATAATCCTAGTAGTAACACTGCTGGATCAAAGGGTATGCACAGTTTGATAACTTTTTGAGCATAGTTCCAAACTACTCTCCAAAATGTTTGGATTCGTCCACAACTCCACCAACAATGCATCAATGTCCCAGTTTTCCCGCATCCCCTCCAACAATCATCATTATTTTTTCCTGTCATTTTAGCCAATCTGACAGGTGTGTAGTGGTATCTTAGAGTTGCCTTAATTTGCAATGGAGAAAGATCTTCTATCTTAGGCATCATCAAAATGTTGGGTGCCTCTCCCCATTCTGTAATCCTAATTATCAGGTATCCCCAATGTCTCCCCTCACCCTGTCCCAACCAGATTGTTAGTCCTGTTTTCCTGATATCAGTACCCTGACTCTGCCCCTGTCTCTGTCTACCCCTTGTGTCTGAGCCACATATATACATATATATATATATATATATATAACATTGAAAACTCACATTGGCTGCTGAATTCTTGGAGACAACAGTCTCATTCAGTCCTGGGACCATGGATACATATGGTCCCAGTAAATCTCTCCCTTTCAAATAAAGTATTATAACTCTCTAATTTCTATCCTGCCTCAGTTTCTCCACCATTACAATCATATTTCTCAGATCATTTTAGCTAGATTAATACTTGTGTCTGGAGAGACACAATATATATCTGTTCCTTTGTGTGTGAGTTTAACTAACTTTAACTAAAAGCCAAGCTTTGTTTAACAATGCCAATGGAATGAAAACAATACTAAGTTTTAAAAGCATTCATTTTATTCAGTAAGAGCTTTGTGAATGAAAGCAAAGAACCACAACCCCTGGGGTATTTCTGAGGCTGCAGGGAGGAAGCTCTTTTTGACATGCTGCTGCTCTGACTGTCAAGTGGACAGTGACATGAGAAGGCAGAAAGCTAAAAAGAAGAAATAGGTTTCCTCATTGGTACTCAAAATGACCAAAAGCTCATATACAGATATGTATCCATGCTTTCCCATCATCATTATCAAAGCTAAACTGTTAGGACTAATCCAACCACCATCCCTAAAACATATGTTGGTCAACTAATCCCTTTCAGTCTGTTGGCATTTTTCTTGTCTTCTTTCCCCTGGAGCCTTACTCCTGTTGTTCACTTTAACGTTATCTTTCTTTATGGTGGGAACAGGGAACTCATACGGTATGATTTGATACATCCTATACCTGGCACTGTCCAGGTATGACCCTGGAAGGAGAGACACTCAAAAATCCCTAAAAAGGGAGAACATAACATTAAGATTTATGATTTCTGTTATAGCAAGAAGTCTGGCAGGAGACAAAATCAGCAGTTAATCTGCCAAGTGAAAAAAATGCAGCCCTTTGCTGGTTGTTATGGAGCATTCGGCTGTTTTATGGTAGGAGTCTACCAAATTCAATACATTTTACATGATTGCAAATTTCTTAAAATATGAAGAAGCTATAATCATAGAACAATGAAGGACAGCATTGCTTTGCTGTAACAAAATGTGCGATTCTGCTGTAAATTCCATGTTATCCTTTGTAATAGTAACAAGACATGAAATGCTATCAATGTAATTTTAAAAAATAAAAATGAATATGTATGTTATAATGTGCATATGAAAAGGTAATAAGTATCTTATCTTCTTTCAGGGGGTGAACGCCTAACATATAAAATACAACCTTCTGGGCAAAGGTATCCATAAATGTCTGTGTTAATTTAACAGAAATTATCCATTATTCCTCCCACCCGAGACTAGTAAATACCCTACAATAAAGGTACAGCATGAGAACTGGCTGCCTCATTCCTTTTTATTTTTGCTTAAGTGTTGTTAAATGCAATCTGAAAGAGAATAGCTCTCTTGAATGAAATACAAGATGACACTTGGGATGTGGCAAGTGTGCTCCAATCATCAGGAATTGGGCAAGGCTGATGGGTTGCTCTGCCGCTTACTGCAGAAAAGAGCATGACCTTATCAGATTTTGCTAGCACATGCCAAAAGCAACCAATGCCACTATCAGATTGGTAGTTCAATCTTGAACAGGAGCTTTTAATAGCTGGTAAGCACTTGACATACTGTTCTTATGTGTATATGTATATGTGTAAAGGCAAATAAGTGAGTATAAATACATACATGCAGGTGTACATATGTGTATTTTCATAAGATCACATAAGATAGAAGGGATATGAGGACCATATAGTTTAGACTTCTCATTTTAGAGATGAAGCAATGGTAAAATATATACATATGTTGGGAGAACATGAATTCATTGCTAAAAGATGATAGATGCATCCAAACCAAGTTATTTACCTTCAAATAGATGATTTCCAATTCACAGAAATATATAGGGGGAAAATATGTTTTATCAAATCAAGCTTTTACATTATATCTGGATCCTTTGTCATGTAAGCTTTCTCTGCCTCATGGCTCAACTGCCCTGCCCCCCACCCCTTCCTGTCCATTAACTCTTTGTTATCAGTTCCTTCTTCCCTCCTCAACCTCTGTGGAGGTAACTAGGGTCTGCTTTTTTCTTAGCAATTGACTATCTTCTCCCAACCCTAAATAACACTGGTTTTGTCCTTGAGAATAAAATAAATTCCTACTTTTGTCTCTACTTTGCTATGAGCAATAATTATTCTTCATACACAAAATCTAGGTCATAATGCTAATTAAAATAATATTTACTTTAGTTTCTTTTCTTTATATACCTAGAATAAATTAGTACTCTCCCTCCCCTCCCTGGGCATGGGTAAGAGTAGTTTCTCTCTCTCTCTCTCTCTTTCTCTCTCTCTCTCTCTCTCTCTCTCTCTCTCGCTCTCGCTCTCTCTCGCTTTCTCTCTCTCACTTTCTCTCTCTCTCTCTCTCCTAGAACCTCTGCACCTGTCAGGGCTCCTATTCCTTACAGATAGTATAGCAGTATTTTATATATATATATTTGAAGGCTCTGTAGAGGAAAATCCTTAAGTCCAGACTTCTAGGTCTAATAAGAATTAGCCCAAAGTGAAATTCTATAGTCAAGCACAATCACAGAGAAGAAAGAAGTAAGATGGACTTAAGACAAGCATTGCCTGGAAGTGGCATTGTGCTTGCAGATACTATTAACTAATACTAAATAGTGACTGTCCCATAATATGGTTGGCTTTTTTGTTTGTTTATTTGTTTTCTAAACTCTATGACCAATCATCTGCTAAAGACTAAATAGGAAGATAAAGACTAGGAGACAGGTGAGTCCAGATTGGGGACAATAAGGAAGGCTTGGAAAACAAGAGGTTATACAATAAGAGCAAATAGAAAGTGTAGTATGGGGAGGGGGTGGGGGGGGAGTGAGGAGGGAAGTGGGAAGATGGAAAATGTTGGTCAAAGAATAGAATTTTCATATCCAAGATCTTAGATGTAACTTGTTTTTATAAGATGATGACATCTAAGATGTAATTATGACTGTCTGTTGCTAAAATAGAATAGAAAAGAAAGTCAATGACATTAAATACATTGAAGAATTGTGTATATTGTTGTGAGAAGCCTGATGAGTTTGAATGAACACTGAATCCTCCAAGGATTATGACAGGGAATAGTGTAGAAAGACTGTAAAATAGATACTAAAATCATTGAAAAAGTAAAGAAAATAACTTGGGAAGGTAGTAGATAATGGCTTCAAGGATATTGTATATGGCAATCAAATGAACATGAAAAGGACATTGAGGAGGAGGAGCATAGGAAAAACCTGGGGGAAAAAATGTGGGAATCAGGGAGCTTGCCAAATTCTTTCTGGGCCTATAAATTACCTAAATTGAGAGTTAAGTTTCCCCTTGTGACCTCATAAAGTTTTGCTTTGCTTTGCTTTGCATCTCTTTTATGTAACCAATATCTATATATCTCTACCTCTACATCTATAATACACACAAACATATACATGTGTTATATACATATAGATACATATATACATATATGTATTATATAGATACATCACATACAAACATATTAAAATATCATTTATCTATAGTAGAAATTCCATGATTTGTATTCAATCCTAACTAAACTTTTTTACCTTCCTCAGTGCTCAGTACAATGCCTTGAATACAACAGGTATGATTGGGAAAGAAGTGTATTATTAGAATAATACACAGTTCTTGAGAACAGGGAATGTCATTTTAAAAATTTATATATTTAGTACCCACAATAGTACCTGGAACATTATTAAGTGAGTAATAAGTACTTGTTGATTAATTGAATAGAATGCTCCAGATAGACCTTGCTTTAAATCCTGCCTAAAACATTTAATAGCTGTAGGATCCCATGCAAATCACTTAACCTTTCTGACTTCAGTTTCCCCAACTGTAAAATAAGGATCATAATAATAGTAACACCAACCTTAAAGGGTTATCATGAGTATCAAATCAGATAATGTATATAAAGTTTGAAAAGTTTAAGCATGCGGTATAAATTTTGATGAAGTGAATTGAATTGATGGTATGTTTCCTCAGTTAAAAAAAAAAAGCCATAGCTGTACCAGATCTAAAACTATATTATAGAGCAGCAGTTACCAAAACCATTTGGTATTGGCTAAGGAATAGATTAGTTGATCAGTGGAATAGGTTAGGTTCAAGGGATAAAACAGTCAACAAATATAGCAACCTAGTCTTTGACAAACCCAAAGACCCCAGCTTTTGGGATAAGAACTTACTGTTTGATAAAAATTGCTGGGAAAATTGGAAACTAATATGGCAGAAACTAGGCATGGACCCACACTTAACACCGTACACCAAGATAAGGTCAAAATGGGTTCATGACCTAGGCATAAAGAATAAAATTATTAATAAATTAGAGGAACACAGGATAGTTTACCTCTCAGACCTGTGGAAGGGAAGGACTTTATGACCAAAGCAGAACTAGAGATCATTACTGATCACAAAATAGAAAATTTCGATTATACCAAACTGAAAAGTTTTTGTACAAACAAAACTAATGCAGACAAGATTAGAAGGGAAGCAATAAACTGGGAAAATATTTTACAGTCAAAGGTTCTGATAAAGGCCTCATTTCCAAAATATATAGAGAATTAACTCTAATTTATAAAAAAATCAAGCCATTCTCCAGTTGAAAAATGGTCAAAGGATATGAACAGACAATTCTCAGATGAAGAAATTGAAACTATTTCTAGTCATATGAAAAGATGCGCCAAGTCATTATTAATCAGAGAAATGCAAATTAAGACAACTCTAAGATACCACTACACACCTGTCAGATTGGCTAAGATGACAGGAAAAATAATGATGATTGTTGGAGGGATGTGGAAAACTGGGACATTGATGCATTGTTGGTGGAGTTGTGAACGAATCCAACCATTTTGGAGAGTAGTTTGAACTATGCTCAAAAGTTATCAAACTGTGCATACCCTTTGATCCAGCAGTGTTACTATTGGGCTTATATCCCAAATAGATTATAAAGAAGGGAAAGGGACCTGTATGTGCACGAATGTTTGTGGCAGCCCTTTTTGTAGTGGCTAAAAACTGGAAACTGAATGGATGTCCATCAGTTGGAGAATGGCTGAATAAATTGTGGTATATGAATATTATGGGATATTACTGTTCTGTAAGAAATGACCAACAGGATGATTTCAGAAAGGCCTGGAGAGACTTACACGAACTGATGCTGAGCGAAATGAGCAGGACTAAGAGATCATTATATACTTCAACAACAGTACTATATGATGACCAGTTCTGATGGACCTGGCATCCTCAGCAATGAGATCAACCAAATCATTTCCAATGGAGCAGTAATGAACTGAACTAACTATGTCCAGAGAAAGAACTTTGGGAGATAACTAAAAACCATTACATTGAATTCCCAATCCCTATATTTATGCCCACCTGCATTTTTTATTTCCTTCACAAGCTAATTGTGCAATATTTCAGAGTCTGATTCTTTTTATACAGCAAAATAATGTTTTGGTCATGTATACTTATTGTGTATCTAATTTATATTTTAATGTATTTAACATCTACTGGTCATCCTGCCATCTAGGGGAGGGGGTGGGGGATAAGAGGTGAAAAATTGGAACAAGAGATTTGGCAATTGTTAATGCTGTAAAGTTATCCATGCATATAACCTGTAAATAAAAGGCTATTAAATAAAATAAAAATTTAAAAAAAAACGCATGCTAAAAGAAAAAAAAAAGCCAAATAGAGAAGAGAGGGAAACAAATTACTACTAAAATAATATACTATGATTAAAAGATATTCTTAAGGAGACAAATGGAAAGAATTTTTAATAAAAGTTTTTAAGCTAATCATGGGAATAGTGGTCTCTGTATTTCTTTGTCAGTCAGTTATGGTTGTGACTAAATAGCAACAAACACCTGGATGAAAAATAAAACATTCCATCATCCAGATGTTTTATAGTAACAAGTGGCATTTACCACTTACTGAGTACCATACTCTGAATGTATTGCATTTTAAATGTCATAGGAAAACATAAAATACAAACAGATATTAAGATAACATTGAAAGAAATAAATTCATTTCCAATATGTTACAGAGACATAAGAATTTAATAAAGTGAAAAATAGGGGCTTTTTGAAATAAATGAATGTGTGTATGCATTTATATAAACAAGGACAGACCTTTACAATAGTTGTGTTACATTTTTATTTGTCCTACTTTGTCACAAAATCAGAGACATCCTATTAAACATATTTAGTGTCAGAAAACTCCAAATCAGCAAAATATTCATGGTGGATCACTGCCTAAATAAAGCATTGAGCCTATAGTCTTTTTAAGATTTTTCTAATCCTATTCAAAACCAGTTTTTGCTAATTCCTTGAATTATGTTTTTGAAAGGATTTTCCTTGTTGCTATTTTTAGTATTTTTACTCCTTTGCATACTGCAAAAAAAATAAGGGAAAAACAATTTAACTAAAGAATACCAAATTCACAGTTCTTCCATTGGAGACTTATTTACTATATAATTAAGGAACATTTTTGATGATATAAGGCACTCTATTCAGTGCTCTAAAGTTGTGATGATAATTCAGGAAGGACATACAGACTCTAAGGTGGCTCTTATTTCTCAATGAGCTCACAAATTGTTGGGAGAAAAAAGGTCTTATACAAAAGAAATAAAGGCTAAACAGACAAATACAAGATGAAACACGAGTATTCTTTGAGAAAAGAAGAAGGAGAAATAATTTTAGGACATGATTTTCAAATAGTTAACAGAGTAATAGTTTTTAAGCAAGACTTTGAAAGACATGAATCTGCAATCACTTTTGAAAACCAGTTGTTCCCACTAAAGAGTGTTTTCTTTTAAATATACAACCATTTGAATCCTTACACTTTTATTGTAAAAAATTTCCAAGATTTACTGACAGGAATAAAGTACAAAAGCAATTGTTTTAACTGAGATTACTATGATCAGAATGAAAAAAAAAATCAATTATTCAGGATTCCTCCAAAATTTTCCAATGGGAATAATTCCTTTCCAAAATAATAAGTCAGATCATACCTGTGAGTAATAGCTATAAGATTAACAGCATCATACAAAATTACAAAATCAAAGAATTTGACAGTTAGAATGAAACCCAGTGGCTATCTAGTTTAACCCATTCAACCCATTTTGATATTATGGGGTAGTCAACCAGTCACCATTCAGACTCTACTTGAAAACTTCCAAGAAGGGGAAACCCAATATTCCTTGAAGCATTTCACCCTACCTTTGGACAGCTCCAGTTTTCTGGAAAATTTTCTTGAAATCAAACCCTAGATTTGCCTCTTTCTAATTTCTACCTCTTGTTGCTGGTTCTGCCCTTTGAGGTCAAACAAAATAAATTGAATTCCTCCTTCCCATGACAGTTAGTAAAATGATTTTATTTTTCCCATCCCAAAACTCATTTCTCTTCCAAACTAAACAACCCCAACTCCTTCAACAATTTCTTATAAGATACAGATTCAAAGTCCTTTTGCTGGTTGCCCACCATTGGTCACTCTTCAACTTATCAGAAGTCTTGAACTGTGATCCTAAAAACTGAACACAGTAATTTATATGATGCCCATAGAGTCCTATGTCTGCAAACTATATCCCTTTTATTATAGTCCAAGATTATTTTAGCTTTTATTTGGTTCCCACAATACAGAGATGAATCATATTTACATTTGCACAGGCCAATACAACTCTCAGATATCTTTTTAAAAATTGTAGTCTAACCAACCATTTTGTAGATACAAAGGTGTTTGTGTGTGTGTGTGTGTGTGTGTGTGTGTGGTGTGCCAATGTATAACAATTAACACTTATCCCTATTTGATTTCATTTTCTCAGATTTGGTCAAAGACCCTACAAAATTTTTTCTATATTCAAGATAAGGTTTTTATTTGCAAATGTCAAATATTTACTTTAACTTTATCTGCAGTTTTCAATTCTTCAAATGATTTTTTCTCAAGGAAAATTGTACAAAGAAATGACATTTTTCTATCATCATAAATATATACCTCTGTTGTTATTACTCATAGTAAAATAAACAATTATAAGGCAACACTTCTAAGTTTTTAATACTCTGTTAAAGTAAAAAAAAATTTTATTGCTCTGAAACCTAAGCTAGATTTCAGTAAAAAGAGAGAGAGAGAGAGAGAAGGAGAGAAAAAGAGAGAGAGAAAGAGAGAGAGAGAGAGAGAGAGAGAGAGAGAGAGAATAATCTATTTATCATGATGGCATTTTATTTATCCAAAAGACCAAAAGGGTCATTAAAGATGAACACTAAAAATTCTGAGACTTAATGTCTTACTAAAATTGCTCAAAAAGTTCATTGATCATTGTATGTAAGTATTACCAATATTTCTTACAGTACTTTTTTTAAAAAAATGGAATTTATATTTTAATTATGATGAAGCAAGTGACTAGAGTAGTATATCAAATAGGGTAAACTAAAGAAAGTGATAGTTAAATATAATGGATGATTTATTTTTAGTGTCACTAATACATGTTTCTGCTGCTCTAATTTGATTTGCAAGTCTCTTCATTCAAGATTACAAAAGGGCATTCTGCCTGTCAAGAAAGGCCTCCTGTTGGGTGATTATGACTTTGAGCTCTTGCTGACACATATCCTGTCTAAATTTTGATGAGAATAAATCAGGAACTAGCAACTAATATACAACAACAGTCACATACAAAATCCCTCATCAGATTTGTTAAATGATTCAAAAAACAGGACAAGGAGATTACTATGATCAGAATGAAAAAAAAAATCAATTATTCAGGATTCCTCCAAAATTTTCCAATGGGAATAATTCCTTTCCAAAATAATAAGTCAGATCATACCTGTGAGTAATAGCTATAAGATTAACAGCATCATACAAAATTACAGAATCAAAGAATTTGACAGTTAGAATGATTTCAATGAAGAGTTGGGAAAATTTTAGTATTTTTGTTTCTGGTTTTTAAAATAAATCTTGGTATTAATTTTCTTTAAAAAAAAATTAGGCTTAACCCTAAAATCATGCATTAGTGGTGTATATTTTTAAAAGCTTTTTGTTGGTAGTGGTGTTAGTGTTATTTGGTTGCAAAAAAATAATAAACTAAGGTAAATATAGAAATTCAGAGGCTCCTAAGACAAAGAGACAGGCTAGAAATTTGGAAACAGGATCACGCTTAGACAGGAATGATGGATACAGAAAAGCACAGTTTCAGAATTCAAAGATTTTACCTTATACAAAAACAAATTTAGAACAATTATATTACAAATTGGATTACACACAATAGCTATAAGCTATCTTTAGGGATTATTTTTATACATATTTTATACCGGAAGTGTATTTGAAGTTGCTTTTTATTTTTAATTTTTGTTTTTCAGAAGTCATACATTTCTTTTAATCTGCCAGGGGTCCTCAAACTACGGCCCATGGGCCAGATGCAGCAGCTGAGGATGATTATCCCCCTCATCTAGGGCTATGAAGTTTCTTTATTTAAAGGCCCACAAAACAAAGTTTTTATTTTTACTATAGTCCGGCCCTCCAACAGTGTGAGGGACAGTGAACTGGCCCCCTATTTAAAAAGTTTGAGGACCTCTTGAAGCTATAGGTATGTAAAGAGTTAAGAATCATCTGATATTAAAAACAAAAGTAAAAAAAAGGTAATAAAGAAAACTAAGTTATTTTTATCTTGTTTTTAATTAGGGAATACTTCAAGAAGGACCTGAAAGTCTCAGTATAATGGAGTTAGGTCTCATATAAGGTTTATTTTTGAAAGGAAAACATTTAATTAGTTTGGATATATAAGGAATTATGTTATTCAAGCTTTTCAGAAATAAATAAATTACAAAGCCAGTAAAATTTTAGAACCTGAAATGGCCATTTAAAAAGTAACCTAATGAAATATTTTTGTGTGTCCAACCAAGGGATCACTAAAATGATGATGTCTAATATTTATATTTTATTATCTGCATCTTCTGGTAAGGAAAAATCATAATAATTTTCTAGCCATTAATGGTGTACTTTTTTATTCTTTTTTGTTTATTCAGCTTTTGTCATTTTTGCCTCCTAGTCATTACCTCTTAAATATGAGTTAGAAAAGTTTGTGCAGTTGGCAACAGGGTGGTAAAGAGCTCAATTCTATCCTGACTCAGTGGAGTTGGTCTCTTCTGTGATGACTGTGTATTTTAAAATCAGCTGGAGTCAGGAATTCAGGTTAAGGGAAAATCTTCAATCTTTATTCTCTGTGGAGGTGAAGGGGGAATCAGAGGTGAAGAGGGATCGGAGGTGAAGGGGAATCACCATAGCAATGTGTGCAGCTGCGACAAAAGCCAGCCAGCAGAGGGGAAGGGATTTCGAGCTAGCAATGTGAGAAGCTGGATCAGGAACTAGCCAGCAGTCTCTTTCTGCCTCTCTTCCTGCCCCTCTGCCTCCACCCACCAAAATCGTCATTTCCTATACAACACATCAGGACTTGCACAAAGAGTGGGCGGAGGCCATTCTTTCTCCAATACTCTATATGTTAATAGAGTATGGTCCAATTACTATTTAGCCTCATGTGCTTGGGACCTCAGTGCATCAACTTGAGCTTCAGCCCATTACATTCTTCAGTCTGACTAAAAGGTGGTAGGAAATGTTAACTAAAGCTCTTGAAAAGCAATTGGGGGAAAAAATGGAAACAGTTTTCTTAACTGTTGTGACTTTCATCACAATAAAAGCATTCAGCAATGTATGAGTTATAGTACATCTTCTAAAACACAAATGGTTATTAGAAGGCGATTCTGAAGAATTTTAACACTGAAGAAAAGACCAGTAACAAACCTCAATTATCAAACAACAGAACATTTGTTATTTTTTTTTTTTTAAACAGGTTGTTATTTGGTACATTAGCTAGAATATTGGGCTTAATGATAGGGAAATCTGAATTTAAATCCTGACTCACATTTAGTAGCTGTGTGATCCTGAGAAGTCCCGTAGTCTATCTATCCCTTGTTTATTTCACCTACAGAACAAAGGGTTTAGATTTCACAGCTTTAAAGTCCCCTTCAACCTTAAATCTATGATCCTATTATCTTCTGAAATATTTTGTCAATCAAGTATAGCACTACACTTTCAGTTAAAGGTGTAACTATGAGTTGATCTAGAAATACAAGTGAAAATACTAATTGATGCCATCTCTATAAGTAAGAGAAAAAGGATTGGACAAAAAAATTTGTGTTTGATTTGACTTTCTTCCACTTTTCTCGCTTCTATCTTTTTGACTCAACCTGTTATGAGATCTTGAAGTCCTAGCACTGACACAAAATAGCTATGTGACCATTGTTTGGCAAATCACATGGGAGACATTGGGAAGAAATCAAGAACAAGAAAATATAGACTTTAGAGATAAAGAAACACTTCCTAATACTTAGAGTTACCTAGGAGCTAAAAGGCTGTTTTAAGAACTGGTAGATTTCCCTATTATGTCCTTTATGAAATGTTATTCAATTACATAAGTACAAAATGAACTTATTACTCCTTTCACAGTTTTAATCTCAGTGACTTCTGACTTCTCACAGACCTTTAGTTTGAACTGAATTAAATGCATAGCTTCTTCTCAGACTCTTGAATCTGAAAAGCGGAGGGAGGGGAGGGGAAATTTGAAGTCCAAAATAGACTTTAAAAGATAACTAATATTTGCCACATGTAAATCAAATGGTTCTTCAGAATAGTCTTTGTATAAGGTAGAATCTTTGCATTCTGACATTGTGTCTTTATCCAGTTTTGTTGTCCATGAATAATCCAACTAGAAGTCTGTAAGCAAAAATTCAAAAATTGGGGAATACTTATCAGGTGTTTTAAGGAGAGGGTTCTTATTCAAGTTTGCATTAGACTAAATGACTTCTGACATCCTTCCAACCATGAGCTTCTCGGTAATTTTCTCTGAACCTTAGTTTCTTCTGTAAGGTGTGACTATAGATTTTCTGAGGTCCCTTGCAGGTCTGTTATTCTGTTGAATATTGCACCACATAAAATCTCTTCTGGTTTCACCAGAATCAAAACCTGAATTTACCACCAAATCTTCATATATAAGAACTGGAAGTTAACTACTTTTTGGTACCTTCCATACCACTTTCTTTCCCTCACCCCAAAGGGGGAAAAATCATGCACCATTCCTTTTTTTCATACTACCCTGGTTGTCAAAATCCTGGTGTTTTTCTTCTCCCTCCATTCGGATTTTTTTTTTCAATAACCACATTGGGTTATTATATTTTCTCAGGTCTGTGTTTCAGGTTTTGTTACTGTTGTCTTGTTATTTGCTTATATCTGTCCAGCCTTGTAATAAGGTGATGTTTCTGTATTCATATTTATTTATTTACTGCGTTTAAATCTACATGCTTTATTATTCTGAAAACTCTCTTTTCTGATCACTAAAGAAAGAGGTCATTTTTAGTCTAGTCACAAAGGGAGAAGAACAATTCCTGCTGAGATCACCAGTGAAGAAAGAATTTCAGCTCTCATCTGCTCTGCTAAAGCAGCTAATGAAATATGAGGTCTATGGCAGGCTCTCTTGCAGTGACTTTAAAAGGAAGGGCTCAGTCCTTTTGACAGCCAGGTCCAGAGCTAAAGCGGACTTTCGTCTTTTGATCTGAGCAGGGTTTACATTCTGCTTTTGTGATCAGAACATGAATGAAGAGATTTGGGAAATTATAGAAGTGTTTTCATTTAATGAAAGAGTGGGGGTGGGGGATCCACCTAGTAAAGTCGATACAAATAAGCACCAGAAAATCCCTTTATTGTAAGATAGAGTTAAGGCAGGTTTCTCAGGCTAAGGATGTCAGTTTATATAATGGAGGTAATAATTGAAAAGTCACTTCTTTCAGCTTCCTTTGCATAAATAAACAACAGGAAAAGAAAAAAGTAAACAAACTCTACTGAGCAAAATACAGCATACAATTTAAGAGAAAATGAAACAATTATTTAAATGGCACCTGAAAAGTGGCAATAAGCAAAATTTCACCCTTTTCTTTCCTCTCCTGTCCTCTTCCATCCCTCCCGAATGACTTCATCAAAACAGTCAAAATAACAAGCATTAACTATGATCAAAATAGATACAGTGGGAGCATCCATAGTGGAGCTGGTTTTTCAAGATTAGTTGAAGAGTACTATACCCAATGCAAATGGATTTTGCTTCTCAAATTATATCACAAATGAGTCTTCCCCCAACTGATTAAGGATATCTACACAAAGCAATATATTGAGACTATATGAATAATTAACTTTTACCAACCAAATATCTTTTCAAATATTTCTACTCATGTATACTCATATAGCAAATATGTCTAAGAAACTCTTCCCTTTGAGACCCAACTTGAGTTACACATTCTCCATAATAATAAATTCAAATGTCACCAGAAGGCACTTCATTCCCAGCCACCTGTATCCCAGTCACTGTTTTGTATTTACATATAATTTGCATTGACTTGTCTTTTAACTTGCTGTTTCCCCCAGGACAAGATAAGTTCTTGAGGACAGAAATTTAATATTTTTTTTAAAATTTCCCATACCTAGTATAGTACTTGAAATACATTATGCACTTTTCAAAGTTCAGCATCTAGAATACAGTCTTGTACAGAATAAGAGCTGAATAAATCATGAAGCCTTCCCTAACACTAAAGTGGGAGAGGAGGAGAGAAGTGTTGCAGTTCTGAGTTGTATGAAGTACATTAAACTATATTTGTAGATTCACTCACTTAAATTTTATTTCTAAATGTAATAAAGTCAATACAGTGGAAAGCACAAGGAAAACATTCTTATAGAGAAAGATCTTCATTACCAGAAATATATTCCTACATTACTAGAGCTGGCACTGGGTGATTCTTCACTCCACAATTTTGGGAAAAAATAAATGAAACAGTATAAATATCAAATAGAGGGTGATATTCCAACAAAGCCAAATTTAATCCTAACAGCAGATACTTGGTAGACATTTGTTTATCTCTTTCAAGGCTTTGTGGCTTTAAAATGAATTCATAAAAGTGCCCAAAGTCTACCAACTCATCTGTGAGTGTCATGAGAAGTTAAATTGACAAGCTCCATCTTATTTTTCTATTTGCAATCTAATTTACATGTAATTTTTAAAACACTGCTGGTTGCTGCTGATGCTACATAGGCTTTTCCCTCTTTCCTAAACCTATGGAAAAGAAAACAGGGAATTGCTTAGCTTTTATAATGGAAGGAGGGGAATGGAATACAATCACACTTTAAGACACATCTCCCAAACAAGCATGCCCAGCGAACTGCAGTGTGCTAAATGTCAAAGAGACTTTTCATTTTTTAAGGAATCACAAGAGTATACATCTTTAGACTAACTAAATTGATAGAAGGATAAAATTTTCCTTCAGTCAATGCATTTAGGCCTTAAAAATCTCAGGACAAGTTTCACCCACTCAAAAGATGGCTTATAGCACATTTATCTCAGCTGGTCTCCTGGAGTTATAATGATTACTGTCAGCAGGGATGCCCTTTCCTCTAACAGGGCTGACACCGCTGAGTACAAATTAAAGCAAAATAAGATTTCCCCCTCATTTTTGGTCTGAGCAGGTAGTTAGAAAAAAGGGGTAAGTATAGTAGTTTTTCATATTATTTTCTTATCATTGAAGCAAAACAATTAATATTATAATTTTTCAGCATAATCTCTTAGAATGGCAATTGGACAAATGTATGTAAGAATATGTGTGGGGCAGTGTGTGACACACCACAAAGGAAAATATATGATTATACTTTTGTCTGGAGATTTTACCCTCTGAACAAAAAAAAAAAAGATACATCTTGGCCCATTATACTTGAATTTGGTCTCTGGTGGTAAGTACTTTGTCATGGCTGGGCAAATAATTAATTGTATAAATACTAGAAATTTTATTCATTTTCTTAATAAAAAAGATTGTTGTTAAGAAAGAATTTGTAAGAATAAAATTGGATTGGTAAAAATATAAAAATTGTTGAAAGACTAAGAATTCTATATGAAAAAGGAGATTTTTTTTTTTTTAAGGCTGATGATATGAACAGAAGAATCAAGGACTTTTGATTTTCACTTTGAAAATTCTCCTCATAGGTTCAAAGTTATTATTAAATCTTGCATTATTTTCAATTTTTGCTTGCCTAGTGAGTCACACTAAAAATTGGTCTTCTGACCCCTTTCCTAATAAAGTTTTAACGGCATGGAATTATGATTGTGTCTTCTATCCCAACATAGGTGTAATGAGGTCTTGGATAGGGAGATGTAGTTGACCAAGAAAAAACTGAAACACTGATGATTGGTTTCTGGGACAGGCAGGGAAAAGGTGCTAATAGAGATTAGTTTAGCTTCATAGTCTCACCCTTTGTGAAGGTCATCTAGATGCATATCCAAGTTATGTCAAACCGTGAGGCCCACCTTCTGGAGAGATCATGGGCAGTCCAGCTATGTTCTGTCAGAAATCCCACTCATGTCTCTAAGGTTAAATATTCCCTATAAATCTGCTGATGGCCCATGCTCTCCCTGCTGTAATCCTCTAGGTCAGTCCACCATGACATTGTGTCTCTTGGTATCCTTTCCCTTACCCCTCCCTCCTCATGTCATGTGATGTCTCTCCTAAACCAACTATGTCTTTCCTATCTAACCCCATTTCTCTTCCTTATAGCTAATTAACCCTTGTAGGGTACTTAATCCCTTTAAGGATTTAGCCTGCCAGCTAATGGCACACTCCAATTTCATGGAGTGTTTCCTTTTACCTGGATAACTGCAAGTTCTACTAGGGAACTTGTCTTTTCCATCATTAATTATAAAAACCCTTTCCCTTGCTATGTGTTCTCCCAATCTATTTCATACTTGCCATTTCTAATGTCTACTGTATCTCTTCATTTTGTCTGTAATCTCTTCTCCTAAACCTACCTTTTTGCCAAAGAAAAATGGCCAGTGTGAATTCTTCTCCAATTTTTGATGTCTACCATCATTTAGTATCTACCAACCACATTGTTTGGTACATGTACAGCCACATCAGGTGATATTTCATTAATTTCATCCAAGTAAATTGGATTTAAGTGAGGAAGGGCTATGTGAGGTCACCTTTTTCACTTTTTCTTTCAGAACCTTCTGGGTACAGTGGCCAGATATAAATAAGGATGATTGTTGATGATCCTGAATCCTGGCCCTTTTTAAGCCAAGATCTTTAACAGGTCTCAGTTTTTCTCAGACCAGACCCTTTCAGTGATTAACAATAGGTAGCAATTGAGGCCAAGAATGGCCTCTTGCATTTAGTCAATAAGTCAGTCAATCTGGGAGATGACTGGCCAACAGTTGGTCCCAAAACAAGTCCCAGTTGCTCATTGTTTGGATCCTGATAGACTCAGAGTGAATGTAAGTTGCAGTCACTTAGGTTTTGGCCAGATGAAAAAAAAGCTTATATGGTGACAGAAAAGACCAAGACACAAACTCAGAAGATAACAATGTGAAAACAACTACAAGTAAAACCTCAAAGAAAAATATGAACTAGTAAGAATTCTTGAAAGAGCTAAAGAAAGAGATTAATATGCTGAAAGAAAAAAAGGGAGGGGACAAGAAATGAGAATGATACAAGGAAGTTATGAAAAGAGAATTAACAACTTAAAAAGAGGCACAAAAAACTGAAAATGATTTATTAAAAATTGGTCTAATGGTAGAGGAAGCACAAAATACTCCTTTAAAAAACAGAATTGGTCAAATGGAAGAAAAGGTACAAAATCTTGTTAAGAAAATAATTCCCCAAAAGTTAGGATTGGACAAGTCAAAGCTAATAGCTCTGTGATAAATCAAGAAATAATAAAATTCAAAAAAAATGAAGAAAAAAAGACAGAAGAAAATGAAATATCTCATTGGAAAAACAAACTACACTTGTCAAAACCACTCCACTGACTTATTAAATAATGCTTATTTTTTGAGTCATGCCTGTTTTCTGAAATGGCAGGGATCAAAAGGGTGGTAGTATATTTAGGCAATTACACAATCACAAGGGGAAAAAAAGAGAGTACATTGAATTTACTGGATGTATATCAAGCAGAGGGGAAGGGACAGTAGTGAATGGCAAAATTCTATGGAATTCTTTTTCTGACTGAAATAAAGACTACACAATAAATACAATATTGAGGATGTTCTGCTAATTTTGTTCAAAGACATGACCAGACCTTGAACACTTATTATGCATATCATGCCACAGAAAGAGAATCACAAACTATCAGTGTGTACTCAGCAGCAAAAGGTAATGGAGGTGAATATTGGCTGAGACTTTAGCTTGCTTTATAATTCTGTGCAGCTATTGTGATTCATATTAAAAGGATACTAGATATCAACAGTTCACCTTTTGGTCCTTCAATCAATTAAAAAGTTTCCTTATATGTTGAGATGAAAATTGACCCTTTTCTTTAAACTTGATTTATAAAGGAATTGTAGAGGTGTTCATATATTTTTCACCAAGAATTAGCTGTCTCATTCATTTTCTAAATCATCGTTTGGGGACAGTAAAAATTCAGAACCTCTAGAATAAAGCTAATTGGGAAAATTAAATAAGGTGATAAAAATAGGAACTTTGTCTTTTCTCTCAACTCTGGAAAGATCCATTTCATTATCCTGATGAAGCACATTTTGTCTCAGGCACATATGTGCTATTCAGCCAGTTTCTCAGCCTTACGCCTCTTCTCTCAGAACAATATGTATATCAGAGAATTTGGTGTCTTTCTTTTCTCCTTTTCCCACTATCACCAACAATTTTTGGTGTTTTTTTTCTTATTTGATAGAAGAGAATTATGAAATGAGATATAGAGATGGACAGTGCAAAAATGAGGCAAAAAAAGCTAGAAATACTTATAAAATGTCTGTTTAAATGAATGAAAATTTATATCAAATCAAAGAATGGCAGAGCTGTAGGAAATACTAGTCAACATCTGCTCCAGTTTCCTTATTTGCAAGAAGGCATAAGCCCAAACATACTAAAGAAAGAGGAGGCACAGCAGAGCCCAGTGTTGGATTTGGAGTCAGGAAGAGCTAAGGTTTCAACCTGCTTCAGATACTTACTAGCTTTGTGATTTTGGATAATTAATTTAACCACCATCAGTTTCTTCATCCAAAAAAAAAAAAAAAAGTTTTTACTAATAGCATCTAACCCAGGCTAGTTGTGAGGATTGCATGAAATAACAGGTAAAGTACATCACAAACCTTAAAGTGCTATATAAATGCTACTGCTGCTGTTGTTAATATCATTACTAACATATTAAATAACCTGTCCATAGTAAGATAGATAATAAATGATGTATGTAAACTCTAATCTATGGATTAATACCTTAAGATGATGAGTACTATAGCTGTTTCATATGTAAAGAACAAACAGGAGATCCTAATTTAATAAATTGGCAAGTCCAAGTTAAGGCTAACAATATTACCATTAGTACCTTTTAATTTTGTTATGTTACCCATTGAGAAAGGTTATTGTCTTGACTATGAATTGCTTTAAAAGTTTTAGATTATGATTGTTCTTGGGCAGCATGATATTTGTGAAAATATATATAGAATTGCACATGTTTACATGTTTAATATATATTGGATTATTTCCTGCCTGGGGAGGGAGTATGGGTAAGGGAGGGAAAAAATTTGGAACATAAGGTTTTGCAAGGGTGAATGCTGAAAAGTATCCATGCATATATTTTGAAAATAAGCTTTAATTAATTTTTTTAAACGTTTGAGATGAACACTCTTTAAATTTTGACATAACCAACCAAATTAGTGTCTTTTAACTTTGAAAAATATCATTCCAGTTTTTTTTTCTTTTTCTTTCTAATTTTAATTTGCAACATGGTAAGAGATGGGAACTTTCAAATATAATTTGTCTGTCCTTAGTCCTGAACAGATAAAATTATAATTCCATCTAGTGAAAATAAAAGAATGGCTGGCTTTTTTTTTTTCTTTAAAATATGTCTACCACTAGATAATTGGAGTATATGCTTAGGAATTTAAATGATTTTTAAAGTACAAGCTTTATTGAACCAAACCAAATATAGCTAAAATTTGTTGAGTCTATTGTTCTTTATGTTATCTAGGCTTAGCCTTTAGGTGTAGGCATGACAATTCTTAAGAAGATATGAGAGAGAAAAAAAGCTCCAACTGGATTGTGCCACAGCTAGTGATCAAGATATGAGTCCCAAATGAATATGAGTCAGGACCTTTGTTTGGAAAAAGCTGCATAAAATGATCACAACAGAATCACATAATTAGAATTGGAAGGGATTTTAAAGATCATCTTCTTAAATCTCTTTCATTTTACAGAAATGGAAACTGAGGCTAAAAGAGATTAAATAGTTTATCTCAAACCACAAAGAGTAAATAACAGAGCTAGGATTTGACCTCAGAATCCCTGTCTCCAAATCTAGCATGCTTTCCACTGTTTTATATACTCCCTCCCAGTATTTTAGAATGTTTCACAACAGATAATGAAGACTTCCTGCAAAGATAGTGCTGAAAATTGCCCATGTTCATATCTATAACATGTGTAGGATTTATCTACCATTTCCATACTGACCTTGCACTTTGGAAGAGAGGCACTCTAACATAATAGAGAGAAAGTCAACCTCCAAAGCAGGCAGGCTTGACACACTGGCTGTGTAACCTTTGGCAAATCACTTCATTTCTCAGTGTATCAGGAAATTGAGAGAGTAGGGAAATAGTGCCAACCTTACCTGGCATGAGGATTTTCTTCACAAAGCATTCTTTACCCTCAATAAAATCAAAAGGCAGGACCTATCTCCTCTTAACTTTATCCCCTAGGGACTTTGTGTACTATACTAATGAAATCAATTGTCCTCCTCCCCCGCTAAAAAAATTAAGAAAAAATAGATTTCTGATTAGTTTATGTTCTGGGTTTTTGAAACATATTTTAGATGCTGATTCTACCTCTTCAGAAGTTATTAATCAAGTTTCTTGTTTCTAGAATTTCAAATCTGCAATCGGACATTCCCCATTCACTTATGGGCCCACTATACAGAGCCAGATTAGCAGATAATTTGATAAGATTGACAGATACTTTTAATATTTCTTCATTTCTATAAATTTTTTTATGTGTGTCAGGATTTGATTATTCCCCTCCCCATATGCATTTGTACTCACCAAGATAGCATAGCACTGAGCATGGGGTCAGTAAGACTTGAATTAAAATCCAGCCTCAGACACTTACAAGGTATGTGATTCTGGGCAAGTCACTTAACTTCTTTTTTTACCTCAGTTTCCACATCTATAAAATGGGAATAACAATAGACTTTACCTCCTATGGTTGTTGTGAGTAGAAAATAATTTAATATATATTTACATTTTGAAAACTTTTAAAAAATTTTTCTATTTAAAACAAATTCAAAATAAGAAAAAAAGGAAGAAAAAAGGAAAAAAAAGAAAAACATTGCTATGTGTCCATCAGAACAATAAATTACCAGTACTTTTAAAGTAGCTTTTAAAAAGATAACTATCATCACTGTCATTATCATCATTAGCTATTATTCACAGACATAAAAGAAGGAAAATAGTATTATTGGGTCAAAAAGAGATAGAGGAAAGATTCTGATTCCATACAAATTTCATAGGTAGATTTTAAAATAATTTGCATGCCTACTTTTCTTACAACAGGATTTGGAAAGGTCCTATAAAGTAAGAACATAAGACTCATCGGATATTGTAGAGAAATATGTTTCTACCTCTTTAAAATAATGTTATCTTCCATTTAAATATACCTTAAAATGCTTAGGAGATAAGAAGAAGGGGATGTCACTTTTAAAAGGTCTTTGTAAAATGCCAAGCTGTAAAAAATTTACAAAAAGTGTTTAATGACTACAAAACCAAATGAATGTAGATTAAGTTCACTAATCAAAAAAGAGCTGGAGGACTTCTTAAGTAGTAAAAAAAAATTGGATTAAATTTAAAAATCATCTGCTGAAATATCATTAGTGGATCTGTATACAAAAGTGATCATAAAGAGGGGGAAAGGACCCACATGTACCAAAAATTTGTAGCAACTCTTTTTGTAGTGATAAGGAATTGGAAATTGAGAGGATATCCATCCATTGAGAATGTATGAACAAGTTGTGGTATATGAATGTAATGAAATTCTATTTATTGTTCTGTAAGAAATTATGAGCAGGTGAATTTCAGAAAAATTAGGAAAGACTTACATGAACTGATGTTGAGTGAAGTGAGCAGAACCAGGAAAACATTATACACAATAACAGCAACATTGTATGATGATTAATAATGATAGATTTGGCTCTTCTCAGCAATACAGTGATCCAAGACAACTTCAGAAGATTTGTGATGGAAAATTCTATCCACATCCAGAGAAAGAACTATGAAGACAATGCAGATTTACAGCACACTATTTTCACTTTAAAAAAAAAAATTGGTTTTTTCTTTCTCATGGCTTCTCCCTTTTTTAATGATTTTTCTTTCACAATATGACTAGTGCGGAAATATGTTTAACATATATATGTCAGATTACTTGTCTTGGGGAAAAGAAAATTATTTTTAATTTGGCAACACTCGTTTTCAACTGTTTTGTACTGTGTTCTTTTTGACACTGTTGTAATCATTGTGTATTTGTCAATTAACTATGCTTATTTCTTTCCATCAGTTCATATAAATCTTTCCAAACTTCTCTACATTTATCATGTTCGTCACTTCTTATAATAATGAATCTAAATAGATTAGATACAGAAGTGAATGTTCACCCTTCATTAATTCATAGAAATATTCTTTGTTTCCAGCTCTTTGTTATTGCAAAAAGTGCTAATGTAAATATTTTGACATTTTGGAGCCTTTCTTTTAATTGTTTGCAGTTGATAACATAATCAATTTTCAATTGTAAATTATGGTTCACTGATTTAGAGGCACCACAATACAATATAGAGTATTGGATTTGGAATCAGGACTTAAGTGTGAATTCGAGCTTTTTACTTTTGTGCCTGCCTGACTTTGGGAAAGCAGATAATCAATTAATAAGCATTCATCAAACACTTACTACAGGCCCAGGGTGTCAAACACTGTGCTCCATACTGAGCATACAACGAAAAAGCAAAAATACTCCTTGCACTCATGAGATATATATTACTTGAGCTACTTGTACATCAGTTACTTCAACTGTAAGAAGAAATGATTGGGCAGATGACTTTTAAGGATTTTCCCTTCTCTTAATCTATGATCTTATGATTCCATGAAGTCAGCGTACAAATTGTGTACATAAGTGAACTGAATGAACAAGGTCAGGATACCACCAAAATAAACTCTTCTTAATTCAACTAAAATTTGAAATCCGTTTCCTTGAAGTGTTTCTCCTCAGACTGAGTAAACTAGATTTCACCTTACAGATCTTGGTAGTTTGCCCAGAACCAGTTTATTTTCTATTATAGAAGTCTTCCTGCAGGGTCTATTTTCTCAATCCCACTGTTTCTACTCCATCAGTACTTTTCCACTGTTATAACTCAGAGAATCTAGGAATCTGACACAGGACCCCTATTCCAACACCACTTAGGATGAACTTGACTTTTTTTTTTTACTTCTCCTCCAGGTTAACTTGAATTCTTCTACTTCCTTTGACTTAAAAAAAAATTAACTTTTATTTTCAGATAGCAAAACTTTTTTTTCATTCCTAAATTCCTTCACCACTAAAAAGAGAAAAAAGAAAGAGGAATCTTTGTAACAAATATGAAAATTAAGTAAAATTAATTTTCATATTGGTTCTCTCTCTCTCATTCTTTCTCTCTTTCACACACACACACACACACACACACACACACACACACACACACACACCCTAACTCATGCTTTAGATGGAGATCATCTGTCAAGAAATGGGTAACATTGTTCACTGACAGTACTCTGAAATCATAGCTGGCTAATGAGGTGGCCAGAGATCTTGTTTGTTTTTTATAATATTGTTTATTAAATAAATTGTTCTCCTGATTCTGCTCACTTTACTCTATATCAATTCATCCAGCTCTTCTGGGTTTCAAAGAAACCATCTCTTTTGCCAATTTTTTATGGTAAAATCACATTGTATTGCAATCTTATCCCATAATTGATTCAGTCATTTCCCAAAAGATAGGTATCCTTTAGTTTCCAATTCTTAGCCACCAAAAAAAAAAAAAAAAAAGAGCCACCATAAACATTTTGATATACATAAATCTTTTCCTCTTTCTTTGATCTCCTTAGTAATGTTAAGATTGGTTTAAAGGGCATACATAATTTATTTTTTTTTATTTTTTTAAATAACTTTGTATTGACAGAACCCATGCCAGGGTAATTTTTTACAACATTATCCCTTGCACTCACTTCTATTCCAATTTTTCCCCTCTCTCCCTCCACCCCCTCCCCCAGATGGCAAGCAGTCCTATACATGTTAAATAGGTTACAACATACATAGTTTATTAACTTTTGGAACATAGTTCTAATTTTCCAAAATCATGGGACCAATTCACAAAACTGTTAATAGTACCTGTTTTCCACAGTCTCTACACCATGACATGGGATATCAGGGCTGTTTTAATATGGTTTATTATTAACTTAATTATTACTGATTTGGGGTATTTTTCATGTGGTTATTAATAGCTTGGATTTCTTTATATCCTTTAAACATTTATCAATTGGGGAATGGCTCTTATTATTATAAATTTGAATCAGATTCCTAAATATGTTATAAATAAGACATTTATCAGAGAATCTGTGATAAAAAAATTTTCCCATTAACTGGTTTCCCTTCTAATCTTACCTACACTGGTTTTGTTTGTTCCATTCTCCAATATGAAAAATATTATCAATAGACAAATGAAAAAAGTGACATGGAACAATAAGAAGGTGAAGGCATTTAATTTTCATTGATAAATACATTACAAAGGTATGAAATTGTTTTGTTGATATACATTTAAAATTATAATTGTTATAGCAATGATTCATGACACTTTAGGGAAAAAAAATATCAATACCCTACTACTCATTTCCCATTACACAGAAGCCTCTGGGGAGTCTCAAATCCTTCAATTTTTATTAGCAAATTAATGTCTGCAGTAATGGCCAAAACTACTCACCAATTCCAACCACTATTTCCCTGGTCCCCTACCCTCCAGCATGAATTAACACCAGTCTGGAATCATGATTTTCTCATCAGATACAGGTTCCCAACTCCTTCATCTCATTGTCTAATCTTGCTTGATCCAGATAAAAACCTTATTAAAAAATCTACTAGACTCTACTTGTTTTGTTACCCAATTTCACAAGCGATTCTATCAAACCTACCTGATCTTGTCCTTTCTCTCTGATTGTCCTTCAGGAATTCTAGCTTGCCTTACTTTTTTTCTCCTGTGTCTTGAAGTGGTCCATGTTTCTTTTTAATGCACTTTGAAATCTCAAACTTCAAATGGTATTATAACACTCTAGTGTAGTGGTTTGGAGTCAGAGAATCTCTATTAGATTCTGTGCTCTCCCCCTTATGATAACTTTGACCATGGTCAGATCACTTCACCTCTCTGAGCCTCAGTTTCCTCACCTGTAAAATGAGAAAGCTAGATGATCTCTATGATATTGCTGACTATTTATTAAACATCTGGCACTGTGCTAATCACTGGGGATGCAAAGAAAAGCAATAAACAGCTCCTATTCTCAAAGTCTGAAAAAGAAGGCAACATGTAAACAAATATTCACAGACAAGATATTTGGGGGGTTAATTGGAGGTAATATCAGAGGATGCAATACAGAGAAGAAGGGCCTGGAAAAAGCCAAGATGAAACATTATCTAAGACTTGAAGGAAGAAGGGAAACTGGAAAGTGGGGATAAAGAAGGAAAGGATTAAAGGCATGGAGACAAATAATGTATTCCCAGAGTCAGGAGTAGGAGCATCCTGGGTGAGGAACAGTAATGAGGCTGATGTTACACATCCTGGAGAACACAGGAGTGAGTGGAGGGTAAGGAGACTGGAAAGGTAGGAAACTATCAGATTATGGAGGGTTTTAAAAGCCAAACAGAGAATCTTATATTTGATCTTGGAGTTTACTGGATTGAGGAGCCAGGATTATATGGCTTTAGAAGATTAATTTGACAGTTGAACAGAAGAGGATGGACTGGAAAGGGGAAAGATTTGATGCAAATATACCAGCTAGCAGAGTACAGAAGTAGTCCAGACAGAAGGTAATAAGAGCCTGGATCAACACCTGGATACAGGTGGTATCAGTGTCAGAGGAGGAAAAGAGGCATAGAAGAGAGATGTAAGATTCTTTGATCCTACCAATTGTATTTCTATGAACTTGAATTCATTCTGCATTTCTGCTCATTTATTTCACTTGTCTGACTCTCTGTGACCCTATTTGGGGTTTTCTTGGCAAAGATAAGGGAATGGTTTGTCAGTTCCTTTTCTAACTCATTTTACAGATGAGAAAACTGAGATAAACAGGATTAAGTAACTTGCCCAGAATCTCATACCTACTAAGGACAGATTTAAATCCAAGAAGATGTATTTCCTAACTCCTAGCCTTCCACTCTATCCACTGACCTACCTGGCTACCACTATCCTTTGGTGCTACATTTTTGTCAACCCTAAAACCTCACTTTTACTATATATATTAAATAATATTAAAAGTATTCCCATACCATCAAAACATGAACATTTTTACAAATATAGTTCTAAAAGTTGCCTCATTTCCTAAGACTTCCCTCAGAAAAAGCCAGGCAGCAAAGAAATGCCATTACTGTGGCCAGCTTCTATTTCTATGCTCTCAAAACAATCAGCTACCCTATGTCTGTCCACTGAGTTTTCTGTCGAGGCCGTTAAGGCAAAGCTAAGCGCTTTAGCGTGTCCATTCAGCATACTTCTAATAGCCTCATGATTGCCAAGTGATTGAGTACAATCATAGGAAAAAGGCAGAAAATGGCCTCTTCTATCACTTGGACTGCCCTCCACCCCCACTCCCAGCTGATCCCACAGGGACAGCAGGATTACTCCCTAATGCATATTTCCTAGCACTTTCCCCACTTCTATTTCAAAAGGCCTTTAAATTGCTGATAGTGCTAGTGAAAAAAAATAAAAACAAGGAAATATTTATTTATAGACTAATACTAGAAAATTATTTTCTACAAATTTATGATCCCATACAGCTGAGCTCTTTTCCTTTGTACTTGAAAACAATTTCATAGGAAATCTTAATAGAATGAATTCACTGGATAAAACAATGATTCCTTAATCACTACTACCACTACTCCCAAAGATACTTGACAACTGTAGGATATTTATTCTGTTTTCTTTTCTTCCTTTCTCTCTCAATGTTCTATTTTCTTCCTCATGTACTCTATGCAGGCACATAATATCCCACCTGGAAAAGGTGAGTTATGCTTATAAAAAAAAAAAAAATATGAGACTAACATGACTGATTTTCCAGCTCTTCTCTTGATCATCTTGCTTTTTGTGGAATCCTGTCTTTCCTCATTGGAGATTATTAATATTAAGGTCAGAAGAAAAAAATCAGCAGTCCAGATAGTTTATGTACATTGTATGTTCCTCGATGGAGGTAGGGGACAAGCTAAATGTTGTCATCACTTTCATTTTGATTTTGTGATTTCCTGCATTTCAACTGCTCAGGGCATATAGTATGAGGTATATAATTAACTTAGATGGAAATTGCTCTGTAAATGAATTTTTTTTTCCTACATGAGATGTCATGCATTTCTGAAATTAATGTACCTTCAAATAAATCCAAGAAACATGAAGATCAAGTAGGGGAAAAGAGTGAAGTCTTCTTTTACCTTTAACCCAATTCTTCTTTCCACCTCCACTCTTAGGGTATGTCTTCCACCTACACTGTGACTTGAAAGTAATGTTTAAGTGGGAGAAAATAATTGTGGCCTAGTGGGAAATGATAATCAGGAATGCCATTCCTTTCAAGTCTCTCTTATCGGATCAATTTGTAAATAATTTTTCAGTACTTGGGTATGCAGAGAACTGTACTGGAAAATCTAAGAATTATCTCTTCTCTCAGGAACTTTCTGCACAGAGATTCACAGTGTACAATTTCTTCATTTGTGTCATCATCCACCCTTTAATTGGAACAGACTGATAAAAAATAATCTTATTTTTTAATATACTTTGGTAAACAAAAGTCTATTCTTTGTTTTAAAAAAATGGATTCAAAAAAACGATTCAAAGGCTCAGTCTTGCAAAGAAGACTATGGCCAACTACTTTTTCAATTGTAATACATGAAATTTGTCGACAGCCAAATCACTCTTCCTTGATCAACATAATTGGTCAATGCTATTAAGCTGATAGTGCTGCTGATGATTGATCAGCCTCATTGCTGGATTAATGCAACTGTGAGGAATATGGATCAGTTAAACTGACCACAACAAACACCACTAACCCCAATTGCCTTTTAGTTTAGATATATAGACCAGCTTTTAATTATTGACATGGAAAACATTCTTGAATAAAACAATACTAGCAACTGACCAAGAATTATACATAAAGAACTAGAGGAGAACATCCTTGTAATCCAGTCCTACTTCCTCATTTTTAGATAGAATAAAATTGAGTCTCTGAGCAGCTAAACCTGTTCAAGGTAACATTGGGAGACAGTAGCAAAACTGGGAATCAAATATATGTCTATCATAATTCCAAATCCAATAGCTCCATCACACCATGCCACCTTTCTTGCTGTAGAATTTTATTTTTATTATCTCAGAATCATCCTGTGAAGTAGATATGATAGTTATTAGTATCCCACTTTTCATAGATGAGGAAACTGGGGTCAAGAAAGCCTGATTGGTCTCTCCATAGTCACACAACCAGTGTTATGAGTAATGATAATAATTAACATTCATATGGTACTTTATGGTTTACAAAGATGGAAAAGGTAATAGCACTAACTTCACAGAGTTATTTTTAAATACATGTAATAATTAAAAAATATTATCTTATTTGGGTCTAAAAAAACGACTTTGTGAAGTTAGTTGTATTACTATTTCCATCTTATGACTGAGGAAACTGAGGCAGACAGGGTCACACAACTAGTATGTGTATAAGGCAAGATTTGAATGGTGGTCTTCCTAACACCAAATTAGGTTTTCTACCCATGAAATAAACTAAATGCTTTCCCCAAAAAGGTAGGATTCAAAACTAAGTTCTAGTGACTTCATCTCTGGCATTTCATAAAATGTATTTAATATATTTCAACATGATAGATTCAGAGCTAGAAAGAACCTTAGAGAGCGTCTCAATAAAAATCTCAATAAAAAATGAAAGAACTAATACCCAAGAGAGTGTGTGGTTTTTCTAAGGTCTCACGGGTAAAATGGAGCTAGAAGTTGAACCTGAGGGTTTTAATTACAAAGGCATCTTTCTACTATGATATTCTCACATATTTACTGTGCATTATGATGACACATTTTGAGACCCCAACATAAGTTCTTACTGCTAAAAAAGACAAAGAGTCATAATTAATAGAATATATACTATACAACTGTTTGCTAACTCTTCTGTTTACCTGACATTGTAATTGCAGAGAATGCAAGCAAGGCAACTACAATTAACAAATTATATGAATGCTATGGCATTGGGGAGGGAGTAATTATGCACTGCCAAAGCTGGTTTTTCTTGTGCAAAGTCTGCTTGCACGAGTTATTCTGAATGTTTGCTAATAGTTGATCTTTTTTTTTATCTCTTCAAAATTGCTATGCTTTGGAAAACACTGATGATGGTATAAAAAAAGTCAACATTGATTTAAACTTTTATTGATCTGGCAGAGGACAGAATGTAAATATCAAAGCAGGTTTGGATATTCTGAAAGTTAGGTTAAATTCTGCTTTCTGTTTATTACAAATAAACATGTAAACCATGAATAAAATGAAAGTATTATGGACATATGTGGCCCACAGTGCAATTATTTTGCTCACCTCTGCATTATCACTGTTCATATCTGCTTTAAATGGGAAACAAAACATTAAAGAATGCCAACTCGTCTTCAGGTAAAGATGAGGGAAGTAAAGATAAGACAGAGAAGGAAAAAGGTGAAAATGGATTTCCCTGGCAGGAAGTAAAATTGCCATGCCCATTATAATAATTACCAAGAAAGTATATGATGTATAACTAGAAAATAGCTTATAATCATTTGGCTCAGTTCTTATCGTCAATCTAAAGTCCCCAAGATGTGATGGCCAATAATTTTGGTGGTGACCCAGAAGTCCTGCCAGATGGGGCAAATGGATAGATGGATAGCTTAAATGACAACAAGCATGTATCAGAAGAGCTCAGAGGGGAAGATTTCTTAGAACTCCTGTATGCATTTTCTTCCCCTTTTAGGTAATACATTTTTCAGCAAAAAGGTCAAACCAGTGGGGCAGAAAATCATTCTGACTCAAAGGCTGTTAGAGTCATGGGGGAAAAAATGGGCTCTGGCATGCTTGAGCTAGCTACTTACCAATAGACACCTGCATTAAAAACACATATACATACACAACATAAACAAAAAGACATGACAAAGAAGAAGCAAAACCTTTCAAGAGACTGTTAGCTGGATCGAAAATATTCAAGAAATAAGCTACCAGAGAAATTATGTATGTGTGAATTGAACATTTTTCATTACTGAAGCTCCTCCCCTCTCCTTCTGGTCTGATCCCAGAAAAGCACCCTGGAAATACATTTTCATTCAACAAAATAGGGAATTCCTGCACTAGATAAAGATTGGACTAACTATCCTCTAAAATTTCTTGCAATTCTGAAACTCTAAGTTTCTCTCTCTTTCCAGCAACTTAAGCATTACAACAGACATCTCAGGGAGAGAAATGGTTAAATCGTGTGTGATTTCTTGGAAAAATAGTTTCTTGTGTGTGTGTTTGTAAGAGCAATGCTTGACATATAGTAAGCACTTTATAAATGTAATTATCATTATCATTTGTAGAATATCTTTTTATATATATCCATTACATATGCACATATGTGTATTATATCCATTATATTTCTCTATAATAATATATTTTATACACATCTGTATATTATATATTATTTGATATATTTATATTATCTATATTATAATATTTCTAAGTATAATATATGTATATGTGATGGATGGATGTGAAAAAATCTTCACATTCCTCCATGTATATAATACATATTTTTATTATCTATTTTGTATCTATATAATTTATTATCTACATCACCTATCTATGTTATATATTATATCATATGTGAAACATAAATATGTATGCATAATGTATATGTATATGAGTCTTCAAACTCTCTACATAATATGTATCTATATTATCTATGTCAAAATATGCATATCATATTATCTATATCACATCTATGTAATGTATCATATCATATTTTCATATATTACATATAGATATATGTACATAATATATATATGTGTGTGAGTTTCAACACTCCCACTGTGTATATAATACCTATCTTTTCTACCCATATCTCATATATCTATATAATGTATTATCTATATCACACATCTATATGTTATATAATAAATTGTATAATATATCTTATATTACATATAGATATGTATATAAAATATACATGTTAGTCTTCCTACTTCTTCTTTCTATATAATACATATATATATATATATATTATCTGTATCATATATTGTCTGCATCAAAGCTTCTTAAACTATAGATTGCAATCCCATATTGGGTCTTGTAACTGAATATGAGATTTGTGAAAAACTTGGCAACAGTAAAAAGTTTCTGAATGCAATGACCAAAATTTAATTCAAAATCAAACACATAATGAATCCCATGTGTTTCTGGCAGTGCTTTCTGTGTTTCATTACACAACTTTACTGCAGCCTTGGTTCTAAACTCATAGCACATGCATTTTTCATTGCACATGCACAAATGCTGCCAGAACTCCTCAGCTCAGATTTGATATGAGGTCACATAGAAATTTCTATAGCGAAAAGGGGTCACAAGTGGAAAATTTTTAAGAAGCCCTGATCTATATTGCGTATTTATATTATGTAATGTATTATATCATATATTACATATAGATATGTGTATATAATATATGTCTTCACATCCCCTCTTTGTATATGTTTATCTATGTTATCTATATCATATATATATTATCTATATCACATATATTTATATCACATATTTATTTCATATATCTATGCTAGATAATGAACTATGTATTATATATCATGTTATATATATAGATATGTATGCATAATATAAATGTGTTTGAGAATGAGTCATCACACTCCCTTTATGTATATATTACACAGCATTTTTACTAGATCCCCTACCAAATAATTATTAACTGAAAATCCTCAACAGCATTATTTCACGTGCTAGTTGTTCCAAAGTACTTACTTAGACTCTTAGATGTTATATATTCTGAACTCTTAATGAAATTTGTATCTTTACTACCTCCTATGTCTGGCAGATCACATCATTTAATGGAAAACAAATTCAAAGAGCATGAAGACACAAGGCCAGGCAATTATGTTCCATTACTCAGAATACACATTGAATAACTTGAGGTCAATGAAGTGCTTTCTTTTTTCCTGGTTTCACCAATCAAGAGGCCCACAGGAATGCAGTTTCAGACTTGTCTTAGAGTTTGGAATGGTTTCAGAAATACATGAAAAGCAGCAGCACAAAGAATGACAACAGAAAAGCAGAAAACAGTTTCTAACAGGCTTTCTGAAGTGTCTTTCTTCAGATAAGGAATTCGGGATTAACAATTCCACTCAC
Source organism: Sarcophilus harrisii (assembly GCF_902635505.1). NCBI lineage: Eukaryota > Metazoa > Chordata > Mammalia > Dasyuromorphia > Dasyuridae > Sarcophilus > Sarcophilus harrisii. Next base: position 145,322,825 of record NC_045429.1, read on the forward strand.
CCAATGTATTTAAATGATCCTCACAGATTATAGAGGCTGCAGCAGAAAGGATACAGTGCAAAGAACCTTATCCTGAAACTCAGTGGACCTGAGTTTTTCCATTTGCCACCTGTGTTATCTTTGTTGAATCACTGAACCTTTCAGGGACTGAGTTTCTTCTGTAGGATGAGGGAAGCTGGACTTGATTACCACTTTTAGCAATGGCTCTGTGCTTCCCAAACCAAATTTTTCTACCTAAATTACAAAGCTTTGAAGTAAACGATTGTATATGGAAGACCAAGTTGTACAAAGCAGATATAAGGCATCATCAATATTCCTGTTATATGGTACCAAGGGAAACATATATAGGCATGCATGAAACATGACAAGTAGGTATTTATATATTCTGTACATGCAATGTTTCAACTGGGCCTTGTTCTAATGTCATCCTAAAGGTCTATGATATGTATATATTTCACAGGTGTAAAAGTGATTTAGATTTCATCCATGGGATTGGGAACATATAAACCATAATATTGAAGCTTTGCTAATAAATTCTTTTGTCCCATGAATTTGTAAATACAAGAGTCTATTTTACCTTATCCCAGGGAACATATTAATAAAAATACCAGACTGGCCTTGTTCTATCATACAAGTTATATTTAAAGATAAATATTTGATCATAAAATTTCACAGGAAAAGTGCTACAAAAGGCTTTGTCAAAGAGATGTTATAACCATAAAGGAAGAGGCAGGATAGGTAACGGGGTGAAGGAAAATGCATAGGAAGTATGAAAGAACAACCCATTGGAAGCACTTCATTGGTATGAAGGTTCTGAGCACGATGAATGGACTTCTTATAAAAGATTCAGAGGAGGATATGAGCAGTAAAAGAGAATTATTGGGAAGACCTGGATCAGAAGTTGAAACAAGAGTCTAAAGTGATGAGATCACAGATACATAAGATCAATTATCTAGAAATGAAAGCCTCCTCAAAGAATCTGTTTTGCTATCCATTCCCTCCATTTGACAGAAAGGGAAACAGAGGTCCAAAGAAGTATTATATTGTGTAAAAAGTTATAAAAAGTATAATCTGAACCAAACTCTTCTAATCTCAGGATCAGTGCCTTCTCTAGTACTCTACACAACCTGAATCAAGGTTTTGAAGTGTTTATAAAATAAGCAATTATTTTCAAAATCAACAATTTCAGTGCTGTTTCAAGAATGCTTTTTTGTTGTTAAGTAATTTGATTGATCTCTCCAGGAAGAAAGTATATATATGTATATATGTATGTATACACTTTCTAAGTAGTTTATAATCTCTGATCTTTTAAAAAAAATTATTGATCCTGAACTACATGTCTCATTATACATTTTGCCATCTTTTTTTCCATCTGTACTTTCAATTTAAAGAAAACAAGTATCAGGAGATTTGTTTCCTTGTTTTGGAAGAACTTTATTAAGCTCAAATTTTGTAGTTATCTATTTTTTCATCCTCTTCAACAGTTATTGGCATATAATGTACAATTATTTTCAGAGTGGTCTGTTTATATTTACTAATTGTGATAAATGAAAGTAGAGATGAGGATGGGAATGAATCTTCAAAAACATTTAATATGATGTGATCAATAGTAATAAAGCAAAATTATAAAAAGAACATTATGATTCAAAAATGATCAATATTGGGATATAGATATCTCAACCTAAATAAACAGATGAAATACAACTATAAGTAAAATGTAAAAATAAATTAATCAGGGAGAAATCTGTCAAAATTCAAAGCCGGTCTTTGAAAGAAAGTAAATATTCTGTGTAGTTTGAAATATTTCAATGGATGTTCTTTTTACTTAACTAAATGACCCTAATGTCTTATCAATTGCAATCTAGTTTTAAAACACTGTTAATTCTGTCATTATTATTGAAAGAAGCATGCAATCCCCTAAAAGAAAATTTCAAAATGTTATGGTTTTCTGTTCCAACTCACATAAATGAATATGAAGCCAATTCTTAAGTATATGTTCACATGGAGAAAAAAATGTGGCATGATCAACTAAGTGATGAATTAATAAGCATTTATTAAGCATATGACAAAAAGAACAATGGACTGGAAATCAGAAGTCCAGAGTTGTGGTCCAAGCTTTGCCGCTTAGAATCTCTGAACAAGTCATTTTGGTCCTCGATTTCTGGAGATTGGACTAAATTGTTTCTAAGATCCCATATAACTCTCAAACATTTATGACCATGCTTCCTGAAAGTTTAATTATTTGTTTTTGCTTCTGGAGGCAAAGTAGAATAAGAATAGAAAGAAGAAAGGGAATTCAAATAAGTCATACCTACTAATTAAAAGCCAACTTTTAAGAAGTTTAGTAATAGAGAACATTTTGTATTTAGTGGTTAAAACTTGCTAGAATTATTTGTGTATTTCAATTTTCAGTGTTGTTCCTGTTCCCATTATGAGCACTTAATTGCAGCAAATTTAGTATTTTAACCTTTCAACTTTAATTACTTGATTTCATCATCCTCCTGGAAAAAACAATAACAAATTCCACTGAGTGGCATACTCTATAATGGGGTTTTAAAACTCACCAAAGCCAAGATAAAACAAAAACAAAATGCATTTATTTCTTGAATATAAATAAATAGATTATAGAATACCATGAATTTGGCTATTATTCACCCTATTCTGTTATAGATTTACTACCTTGAACTTGAATTTATAAACATTTATGATTAGTGATATATATATATATATATATATATATATATACACTCTTAGGGTTCTAGGAGTGATCCTAAAGGTCACTAGAATTTCTCATATTGCTGATCACAAGTTCCCACTTGATTATTAGTCAGCTAATTAACTTTTAGAAAGGACAGTTACTAAGTTAATATAGGAAAGACAATTGCATTAGAAACATTCCCCTAAACCAGGAACACACTTTCCCCTTGCATACACAAGCTATTTGGAGAGAATGAGCTTAAACTCATAGAGCATGTGTGGACAGAAAATAAACACAGCTCTTGGTTACTAGAAGTCTTTTTCTTCTTTTTTGGCTATCTCACAAAGTTCCTCTTTAATGTAATTTACCAATGACCTCCAAAAGTCAGTGCTCTTATAAATCCCTGCCTTTTTTGGTATATCTAGTTTACCAACGTTATCGGTCATTGCTAATTTAAGAACACTTAAATTACTGGTGCCTATGAAAAATCCAGGTCTTTCACCTTTCAAAATTTAAGAAGTTACCAAGTTTGGTTATTTGATAATAGGCAATGGAAATTTCCATTAGGAAATTTGTTTCAACATCCATTCAACTACAAATATGTAACCAGTTTATCCCTGTGAGATGATGACCACTCAAGAAGACCAGTGATCACAAACAATTTATTGTCACTTATGAAAAGAAGTTGATAGAGAATAATCTACCAGTATTTAAATATACAATATAGTTAAAGCTCCAGAAAATGCAGTCATGTGTTTTGAAGCAGGGGTACAGAATTTGTGTAGAATCAAGATCCCCACTGTCGAAAACACAACTCCATATGCAGTACCAAACTTCCAAAACAGTTAAGGCATATGGAAGACATTAAATGGTACATAAACACGGCTAATCAGAATCCTACAGAGGTAATCTACAAAGCATCCTTTTTTCAAATCAAAGCACTCACACATTCAATTCTAGTTTGGTGGGCAGGGTTTATCAGTGCAGACAAATTGAGCTTGATAGAATGCTGCTGGATAATAATAATAATAAAAAAAATGATCATGTACATGCCTTCCAATGGGCAATCACTTTTGCTAGAAGTATTACCACTAAATAACTTTTAACAGGCAGTTACAAATGTAACAAGTTATCAGTAAAAATGGTGAATCCAATCACAATCCCAAGTCATTCTGAAAAGCCATAAAGTTTCAGTACAATCACTTTTAGTTACTTTCTATTTTCTGCCTGACTTGCTGATACATCAAAAAAAAAATAATAATGAACAAATATTTATGTACCACATGTAATGGATGGTGCAGAACAAGTAGGTCTATTAATCCTGAGGTCTGAAAATTCAGGACATCATATACTTTCCTCCAAGTAAATTGTGTTTTTAATTGTTATTTCCTTCCTGGAGAAGATACTAGTCCTTTATTGAGAAATGTGTGGGTATGATAGTAGCCTTTGAAAAGATGATGATTCTCCTATATTATCAGTGGGTTATAAATAGGGCACACATTTCTATTTGTTCATTCATTCATTTAATAAGAATTTATTAAATGCCTTCATGCAATAATAACAACAAAATTCCCAAGGACTAAATACAAACAGCCCCTGACATCAAGGAACTTACTACTGAGGGGAAAATTACACTGAAAAATAAATACAAATTGCAACAAAGTACAGGCATAGTAATTTTGGTTGGGACAGACTAATAAATGAGGAGATTAATTCAGGCTTTTATAGGAAGTGGCAATTTAGCTGAGCCTTGAATTAAACTAGTTGTTTTGCAAGATGGAGGTTAGGAACGAATACGTTCATGACAAGAAAAAGAACCTATTCAAAGGCAAGGAGATGATAATGGCATGTCTTCTAAAGGTAATACCTACTATATCAGGTCTGGTATACAGTGTGAATGAAGAAGGGTAATATATAGCCAGCTTAGATTGTACCCAGAGTATAAAAGTTTTCACAGTCAGGGGGCCCTGCATTTTATTCTGGAAGCAAGGATTCTTCATTTAAGAGTCTTTTTGCAATTCTATCATTTGGTTCTAACGATCAACTGCATAAACCTGCTAGAACACTCAAAGTGTTCTGGGTACAGTCTACAAACAAAGAACTAACTGAGTCATATGAGCAAGAAAGACACCATATTGGTCTAATTACCATAGAATTTTACAGATGAAAGAATTAACCAAACATTGACTCTTCAGAGAAATATCTATATTAAATCCAACAAGAATATTAAGTGCATATTATATACAAAACTTTGGAGTTTCAAAGATAACCCCTCTCCAGTTCCTGCCTTTGATCAATTGATAAGGATTGGATTGTAAACTCCTTGAGAATAGGAATTGTTTTTCTCTTGTTTTTGCTTTCTTAGCTTGTAGCACAGAGGGACATAATAAGAGCATTAGAAGTTCTTAATTAATTGAAGTTAAGTTATATGCAGATTTATAGTAAATTAGGTTTCCAAAATACAAGGGTAACATTACCAATGCCAACAGGAGAAGAAAAGCTTCTTTCAGAAATCTACTAAAAGGTCTAGGATAAAAATTTTCTCTGACAGTTTATTTTTAGCTGAGTTTCTATATGCATTAATGTGAGTACTTACATTATACATCAAGGTAGAACTGCTCTGAGCAGTGCCTACTGAAAAGGATACAGAGAACCCCTGCTATCTACAGATGATGGTGATTTGCCTATTTTGCACATACCATCATGTGCAAGGTAGAATGTGTCTTCAAATCAACAAGCTGTCCTATTGTGAGGGACTGCCTTTTTCTGACAACCCCTATGGTGCTTCTGATTGATGCATCCTCACATTGTGAAAAACCTCAGGATGCTAGGGTTCAGATCATTTCAAGAGTGCTTTCTGCATAGTACCTGATGTTTATTTATTTTTAGGTTGTTTTGGTTCAATCAAAGTACAAAATTGTATCTTAATGGCTTGACTTCTGGAAAGCTATCTTGTAATACAGAATTCAGGCTAGAAACTCACTTGTGAATTCTAATCCTGACAGCTATAGAATTTGACCACCAGGTAATACTTTCCCCAGATTACATTTCTCTTGTGGTGGTTCTCCAGAACACTCTGTGTATTCTAATATAAGTAGATAGATGAGCATTTGCTATACAGAGAGTAATCAGAATAAAGGGCTAATTAATCTGATATTTATTTCACATTGATTCAATGAAACATTTGTTGAGTACCTAGTGTGTATTGCTGTGATGAAGTATACAAAATCAATAAGATGCCTGTCATTTGTCCATAAGGAATCTACAATCTAACAAGAAAGATAATTGAATGTCAGTATATAAGCATTTATGAAGTGCTTACTATGTGCCAGGCACTGTGCTAAGCCCTGAGGATATTTTTTTAATGGCAACACAGTCTCTGCCTTCAATAGTTCACAATCTAATAGAGAAACAAAAGGTAAACAAATATGTACAAACATAGGTATAATATTATATTGGAATAAACAAAGGACTACACAGGGATAATTGAGGAGTAAGAAATCATAGGAAGAACAACAGGAACTACAAAACACCTTAGAGGTTATCTGGTTCAAACTCCTTATTTTATAGTTGAAGACCTATAGACCACATAACTTCTTGCTTGGAGACAGGCTTAGGGTGGGGTAAAAAAAGATTTAGTGAAGGAGGCAGCACTGATGCTAGCCTTTGAAAGCTGGGTAGGATTTAGAATGGTGAAAACAAAGGAGGAAGACCAGAGTCACTAGGACATGAAAGAGCATGGTGTATTTAGAAAATAGAACATAGTGGAATATATACAAATGGGGAGTAGAGGGAAATAAACAAAACACTAGAAACATACAGGTTATAGCCAGATTGAAGACAATCTTGAAAATTAAGTGATTTATACTTTACTTTTCCTAGTGTTGAATAATTGAAGATTTCTGAACAAAAGAATGGCATCATCAGTGCTATTCTTCAAAGAAAAATATTCTGGAAAAAGGCATACAATATGAATTTGAGAGGAGATATTAGAAGCCAAGGGATCAGTGTGGAAGCTACTGTGGTACTCCAGGAAAGAAGTCATGATGACAGCAGGAGAGAAGAGTGGAATAAAAGTAAGAAGTACTGCAGAAATGGAAGTAGAATGAATAGAATTTGATGACTAAATTTGTGTGTAAAAAGAGAAAAGTGATAGATAATTAGGATGATTTTTATCATTGTTATTGTTCAGTCATTTCAGTCATGTGAGACATCATTTGGGGTTTTCTTGGCAAAGATGATGGAGTAAGTTGTCACTTCATTCTCTGGATCATTTTACAGATGAGGAACTGAGGTAAACAAAATAAGTGACTTACCTAGGGTCATACAACTAGTAAGTGTCTGAGTCCAGATTTAAACTCATGAAGATGAGTTTTTTTGACTCCGGCTCATTATCAAGAAAAGTTTCCTACAGGAGGCTTATGTTGAACTTCAAAAAAGAGATAGGAATTCAAAAAATATTGAACATTTCATAAGATAATAGAGGTAATATGTTCTTAGGAAAGAGTGATTTCTCGAGAAATAAGATTCCATTTTAATGACTGCTACAGAAAATCACTGTAAATAAATTATCTATTCATTGTACCTACTAGCTGCTCAATCAGAATGACACAGTGATGCTTGTAGTGGTATTTAGGTAGTTCATAGGAAGAACTGGTTTACAGGGAAGCTGATGAGTTTTTATTTTTATTTTTTAAATTATATAGTTTTTAATTTACAAGATATATGCATGGGTAATTTTTCAGCATTAACAGTTGCAAAACCTTTGGTTCCAACTTTTCCCCTCCTTCCCCCCACCCCTTCCCCCAGATGGCAGGTTGATCAATAGATGTTAAATATGTTAAAGCATAAGTCAAATATAATACATGTATACATGTCCATACAGTTATTTTGCTGTACAAAAAAGAATAGGACTTTGAAATAGTATACAATCAGCCTGTGAAGGAAATAAAAAATGCAGGTTTACAAAAATAGTATTCTACTAGAATTCTAATAGAATTCTATGTAGTGGTTCATAGTCATCTCCCAGAGTTCTTTCACTGAGTGAAGCGGGTTCAATTTATTACTGCTCTATTGGAAATGATTTGGCATCATATAGTATTGTTGTTGAACATATGCATATAATGATCTCCTGGTCCTGCTCATTTCACTCAGCATCAGTTCATGTAAGTCATTCCAGGCCTTTCTGAAATTATCCTGCTGGTCATTTCTTACAGAGCAATAATATTCCATAATATTCATATACCACAATTTATTCAGCCATCCTCCAATTGATGGGCATCCACTCAGTTTCCAGTTTCTGGCCACTACAAAGAGGGCTGACATAAACATGAAGCTGAAGAGTTGTAATTTGGATATATTGAGCATAAGATATTGGCCTAACATCCAAGCAATATCCAATAGGTTATTGGAAATGAAAGGGTTCAGTGTCAGAAAGAAGGCATGGTTTAGAGTTGCTGATTTAGACTTTTGAAGAATATGGCAGAAGGTACAATCTAAATTAAGAAAAACAATTCAATTGACTTTTTTATAATTTGTTAGGCATCTAATGTGTTCAGAACATCATAATAGGCACTAGGGAGGATATCAAGTTCAGCTAAGACAGAGTCCCCACCTACCCTCAGTGGACAAATAATCTGATAATGGGATGGCAAGCCATCTCACCATTATATCATCTGATCATCTCTTTAAGTCTGATTCTCTCATAAATAACATGCGCAGATAACTCAGCACAAAATCATATAGACAGGTATAAGAGAAAAGCGATGTGAGGTCTAAGAAGAAAAATGCTACAAGCTGATGCATCAAGGAAAGTTTTCTGCAGGAGGCAGGCATACATTGACCTTTAAAGAAGAGATAGGAATTCAAAAAATATTGAGCATTTCATGAGGTAATCAAAGGTGATATGCTCTTATAAAAGCAGTAATTTCCAAAGAAATGAAATTCCATTTTAAATGGCTGCTATAGAAAATCATTGTGCATTTGTACGAGTAATTAGGATTCTCAGATTCCTAGCTTTATGACTTTAGAATTCTCTCATCAACATTTTCCTCTTCTGCCCCATCCTGGTTCAAAGGTGATTCTCAAAAGTTATGCCAGTAGAAAGATTTCAACTATTGATCAACCATAGCTCAGAGAAGCTCATGACAAGGAGATTGATGACAAAATCAAAATAATAAAATGATGAATCTTCTGATCCTTGAAGTATTAAATCTGGAGATATGGGGAAGGAGTGTCCCCCTAGTACCCTTTAATCTGGATGCTTGGAATGTATTGTCTGAGGCACTGGAACAATATCTAGATAGTAGATATCCAAAAGGAAGTTCAACACATAAGAAGCATTGTAGAGAGGTTTATTTTCATTAACAATAGGAGAAGAGCTAAATGCAGGTTGCAGTAGTCATGAGAAACAAATGAAAAAGAATATACATATCTTTTAAAAATATAAGAATAAAATTCTAATAGATCTTATTATTTATCTCTAATTCCTGTTTGGACTGAATAAAGAATTGCCTCTCCATGATTACCTTCAGATAAGAGGCATTGGACTCCTAACAATTTCAGGTTTCCCTCTTGGTTTGAGTCTTTTAGAAAAATGACCCTTTAGTAACCTTGTGGCTTTTCATAGTTTAATTTTCTGGATCTCATCTGTAAAATGAGAGGGTTGGGCTAGGTAGACAGATCTATAACTACTGTAATTCTGTGGTCCTTGAACATCATCAGCTTCTCAGTCCAAGAAGGAAGGAAGGAAAGAATGAATAAAGGAATGAAGGAGAGGAGAGAAAAGATGAAAGAGGGGAGGAAGGGAAAGAGTAAAGGAGAAGGGGAAGAAAAAGGGAGGAAGAGGAAATGGAGAGTGAAAAATGGAAGAGAAAAAGGGAAAGAAAGAGGAAACAATCATCTTTGAAAGGGCTACTAGGTTAACAGGCATAGTGCTAAATGTTTACAAATTACATATCATTTTATTCTCACAACAATGGGGGAGTCAGTAGATGCAATTATTATCCTCATTTTGCAGAAGAGGAAACCAAGGCAGGCAGTAGCTAAATAATTTGCCTAAGGCCACACATCAGACAAATGTCTGTAGATCTCGCTTTGAACTCAGGTCTCCATGACTACTGGTCCACTCTTCTATTCACTATTCCATTTAATTTCCTTACTAAGTGAAGGAATTAAACAAAACTTGGTTCATTTAAGACTATACAATTTCTTTATTTTGCTGAGAAAAGCCTTCCAACGAGAACATATCAGATTCTACATAACCACATTAGTGTCAGTGTCTTGATCAAGTTTTGTCTGCATATACATTACAAGATTACTTTAAAACTATTTCTTAAAGGAAATGCAGTTTCCCAATGATTCAGGACTCCCAATGATTCACTATCTTGTATTTAGATTTGATTTTTACTCCCTTTTTCTATTGCTATTCCTCTTGCTTATGGATCTTTTTTTAAAATTATTTATAATTTATGAACTGAAAAAGAATTTTTGTGGGCACTTTTTAGAGGACATAAGGCTGAGGCAAAAATTGAAGTGAAACTTGCAAATCAGTCTTGTTTGCCTCTTTTATAGTGATTTAGTAGTGAGAAATTTAGAGTAAGTAAGTTCCCTGAAGGCCAATGCCATTTACCATTTTGTCTTCTTATACCCTGTGCCAACCAGAGTGCCTTGCACAGAAAAGATAGACACTTACTTTACATATGCATACAACATATTAGATGGAATTGGATTGAATTGTATTGGGAAATGGTTGGAATAATTTTTATTTTATTTTTATTTTTTATGATCCATTTTATTGGGCCTAGTTATAATTATCATATATAATTAAAATTAATTTTCTTGAAACTCTTCAAAAACTAGATGTCTGTAAAAGCAGTTTTTCAGTCCTTTATATGGGCACTATCTTTTCCCATGGGAAAGAATATATCAGAAATGACTACAGGAAAAGCCAGAAGCAACATCAATAAATAGGATGAAATACCTTCCAAGTCTAACAGCTAATTCTCAGGAGCCAGGTCACTCTCACAAGTCTCCAGTTACTTCATAGGTATGATGATAACTTCTCTATAAACCTCTAGCATAATTACATAGCTTGTCAGTTAATACTCTTTAGCATAAAAAGAGGGAGGAAAAATCTAGCAACAATACCACCTTTTATTTTACTTTTCATCTATTTATTTTTGGAATCTTTTGACCTCAGTCCTTCTACTGGTTTAACCTAATTTACTCTTGCTTCCTGAAAATTCTATGTGTTTATTAGGGCAAGACTAAAACAAGAATGAAAACATGAGCTACAGTAAGTAGTATATCGATATCTTCCACTGACTAAGTGAAATTTACCAGTTAACATTACACAAGTAATTTAAATTCTTTCTTTTTGCTTTGCAATACTATATGTATTATTGCATTCATTTAAAAACATTATTTCTTTTGTTACAATTTTGTTCTTTGTTGCTTTGTTTGTCCTTCATTCTCCAAGAGGACTATTGCACCAGGGAAGTGATACTTTGACATTCAAGTGATAGATGTATTGGATAAGTACTGGTTTAACAGAGGTTTTTGTATATTTTAAAGGTTATCCAAGTATCCTGCAAAAATGATTTTTTTTCTACTCCTTTGACTTGCGTTTTATTTTTTACTTTTTTTTCTAGACTGTGGTATTGTGGGGGTGGGGAGGTGTCATTAAAAATGAAATTACTTTAATAGAGTTTAGGTCTTATAAATGACTCAAATTGTTATATGGACACACCTCTTTTTTTTTCCTGAGGCAGTTGGGATTAAGTGACTTACCCAAGGTCACACAGTTCAGAAGCCTTCCACTATACCACCTAGCTGCTCCCATATCCTTTTTAAATACTACACACGAATCAATACAATTTTTAAATGTCAATAAAAGTGTTGTACCAGTGCTAACTGGAGGTATTTATTTGGAGTTTATTAATTAGATACTTATTTAATATTCAAAAAATTATGAATTTGTTTTTGTATGATGAGAAATAACTCCATTGGACTTGAGAGAGGTGAAATTAAAAGTCTTTAATTACCCAACTGCAGAGGTGGGTATCCCATGGAAAAGGAATGACTGCAATCAATATTTGTCTTTCTTTTATATCTTAAGTGCAAGTCCCTCTCCTGATGTCCACTGACTGACCATTGTGACCAGAGGTCACAACCTATCAAGAGTGTATAATGTTCTCCATGTGTGAATCTCCACCCCTCGTTACATCATTACTCCTCCCTTGGCAATTATGTAATTTGGACCAGTCCTTCTCTTGCTTCCCTATTGGCTGAGTATTATCTTATCTGAAGAATCTAATTCCTCCAGGTGAGTATAAGTCTCTTTCTCTGATCACATCACTACATCTGCCCTTCCCCCCTTGTATACAAGTGGTCCTCCACTTTTAATGACATTTTTACAACAGTATTTTTTATTTTAAATTTTCCTGCTGATTACATTTTTCTTTCTTCGTCAAGTCTGAATCTCCTATTCCTGGTTACATTTTCTTTTCATTATTTGTTGATTTCTACTTTTTCCCCATCCTAGCATCTTAGCCTCCATTTCTTAGATTTCAATTTTATTTTTCCAATTCATTTCATTTCTCTGTATTTCTCTAATTCAAGTTTCGTAACACTGCAAAAACAAAACCCTCATCCAATTCTAGGTCCTTTTCCCTCTTGGAAGGGATGTCCTTAGAATATGACTTAGCAGTGATATTGCTGGATAAAAGGATACTCACATATTTAAAATATGTTCTTTTGATGAATTTTCTCTCTGTCTCTTCCTAACACTCTTCTTTCTTGTTATATTGTAAAGAACAGGCAGAAGTAATGATTCACAATAGCACTAAAGCTGTAAAATACCATTGTGCAGAATATATAATCCTGAGCTAATTCTAGGTTTTTCTACAAATCTAATATAATGAATTCCCTCTGCTGTTAAGTCATCTACTTCACCATGAAATCTGGGGATGTGCCCTTATTCTAGTGACCTTCTCTGTTAAAATAACAGAGAAGAAATATATGTAGCATGTACAATGAGGTCATAGGCCTTGTTCTACCCTAAGGCCTCCCAACAAGATTACTTCCTTGAAAAATATGACTTGTACCATTTTGAAATAACTGACCTTTTAGTAATGATGCTGAGCAAGCATCAGATTGGGGATACCCTAGCCAGCTTTTCAGATACTAAAGAGTTTCCACTAAGTCAACTCTGATAATCTATTTGGGCTACAGGAAAAATGAAAGGGGTAAATTGAATTGATTGTGTTTTTAGACCTGAATTAAGAGCTCAAGAAAAAAGTAACAATGACTCTCAAAGGTGAAGGTAACTTTTTTGAAAATGGATAACTCTTGCTCCTAACTGACTGAACTGTGACCCCAAAGGCATCTTTGTATATTCCTTTTGCCTCTTTAGATATTCAGAGACAATTCTATACAGAGAAATTGTTGTATGGAATAGCATGGAGTGGGATTTGATGCAGATATAGCCAATCTTATGCCTAGGAGCAAATAACCTAGGAGCCTCTATTGTGGTAGCATAGAAAGAAAGAATTCCAAATTTTGACATTCAAGTTCCTATTCTTCCTCCTATACTTTGAGTAACTAAAGGCAAACAACTTAACCTTTTCTGAGTCTCAGTTTTTCTCCTTTGTTGCTGGAATATTTGCAAAGTGTTAAGTCATTAGAGTTGATAGAGATAATAATTATCTAATTTAGCATGGCTCAGTATGATTGATCTGATCTTAGAAGGAGATGTTATGGGCCAGAACATGAAACAAGGTACTAAGTACAACTGATAGAAACAATGCTTGTGTTCACACTTTTAGAGAGCTCATATAAGCAAGAAGCATTTAAGTACTCATTAAAGTTCACACGTTTGGGAGATTTCAGGGTTTAGTATGAGATATCCGAATTCACACCTCCCTTGAAGCTCTCAGGGCCAGAGAGCACTCTGGGAGAAACCCATAATCCCACTCTCTCAGAAGAGATCATATATAAGAAACAGACAGAGGCTCTCTCAGGGAGTTGAGCTGAAAACATTGAGAGGGGAGCATCAAGTCAGTTCAGGAGAAGCCCACTCTCGGAGGTGTAACCAGATTCACTTCATCTCACACAGCTGTGGTGGCTGGGTTTCTACACTTCTCCCACTGAGACCAATGCTGGTCTGAAAGGCTCTCCAGAAAGTTGCCCAGCCCCAGGCAAGGAGGTGCTGGCTGGAGGCTGAAGAAAGCAGAGGCAGAAGCAAGGGACAATCTGCAAGAGATCTTGGAATTGAATCTGGATTCAGATACTTACTAGCTCATTTTACAGATGAGCTTACTAGCCTGGATGAGACACTTAACCCTATTTGCCTCAGTTTCCTCATCTGTAAAATGAGCAAACTACTCCAATATCTTTGCCAAGAAAATTCCAAAACATGACTGAAAACTAATTGAACAATTGATGTTTACACAACATTTTATGTATGTTATCCCATGATTCTACAGCAACCCTGTGATTATTATTATTATTATTATTGCATGTTATTATCCTCATTTTACAGATGAAAAAACTGAGGATGTGAGTGGTCAAATAATTTGCTATGGGTCACAAAGCTAATAGTGTCTAAAGCAGAATTTGAACCAAAATATTCCTGACTGGAAGTAAAGGATCCTTTCCAACATATAACACTGTCTCTCTATTAATACATTATTGTTATACTAATGGCACCATTCAGGGACTCTATAAAGCCTACTCTTCTCAGTCCCTCAACTCAAATTTTATTGCTTGATAGTCTATCATTATTACATTAATTCTCCAGGTTAAGGAATTATTTCTTATTAAAATGTGCCACAGCAGGCATAGTTCTAGGTAGGCACATAAGAGGGGTTCTAGATATCATTTGCTTTTTCTAACAATTTGGTGAATTCATACATTAACTCTTTATTATTTCTATTATCAAAAGTGGACACAAGAGGAGATATTTAGCCATATAAGTTATTGTGGGTCATTTTTCAGCTGTGTCTAACTCTTTCTTTTTTATAACAGTTTTCTTTCCAAAATACTTGAAAGACAGTTATCAACATGCATGTTTGCAAACCCTTGTGACAGCAAATAATTCAATATAAGTTAAACACATGAAATTCTTCTAAACATATTTCCACATTTATCATGCTTGTGACTCTTGGCAAAGATGCTGGAATGGTTTGCCATTTTCTTCTCCAGCTCATTTTACAGATGAGGAAACAAGGCAAAGAAGGTTAAATTTGTTCAGGGTCACACTGATAATGTTTCAGGATGGATTTGAACTCAGGCCTTTTTGAGTCCCTGTCCAGGACTCTATTATTGTACCACCTAGCTGCATATCTTGCCATGTACTTCCCTTTAATTTAAAACAGAGTTGAGAGTAGAAATCCATAGAGCGGTGGATGGAGGAATTAAGAGTTGATCAAGTACAAAAGAGTGAATTAAATTAAAGTTCAGGGCTCTCCCATTAAACCTCATTGCTGCCCCCTAAGCAGGGATTAGAATCTAGTAAAGGAGACAAGATAGAAGTACATGTTTTTCCCCCTCTTAATGATACTTGTGATTTAATCAGTGTTAAGACACTCCAGGTGAAGAACTTTCTCTATGAAAGAGAGAAATGTGACTAAAAGAGAGATGATAATCATAGTTTTAGAATAGGCAGAAACCATCTAATTCAACCCCTTCGTTTTAGAGATATGGCAACTAAAGGCATAGAAGTTATTAGATTCCCCAAAGGTCACTTAGGTAATAATTAGTAGTGGGGATCTGAACCTTTATCACATAGATTGCTAAAGGAAAAGGTCATCGGGAAATATATTGTCCCAGAACTTAGGGACATGAGATGGTACACACTTCCTCATTTTCTCTGCTTTCTGGGCAATAGGGCTGGGTGTCCCAACCTTAGCCAAGGGCCCAATTTTCTCCCAGAATCTAACCTGTCACCTGTTTCCTTCCTTCTCACTTCTGCTCCCTCCATATAGCCCATACCCATCTAAAACAGACGGTTTCTATGCCCTTTCCTGCAACCTTACATCCTATTTATGGTTCCAAAACTGGAGTAACATATAGTTTTACAAATGGTGAGTTATACCTTGACTCAGTAACTTGTAATTTCTTTCAACAAGTACAGGTATAAGAGAGTTACAATGGTCACAATACTCTATTCACCTCCAACTCAACAATCCCCTTGAAACTCAGTTTCAAGAGAGACTAAGAAAAGCATTCTTGACTGATGAATGGAAACGAAAGGGAAGTCAACAATGTACTTTCTAAAAGTACTCTAAAACATAAGGAATTTGAAGTATAACAATCTATATTACAATGTAGAAATAATTGGGAGCATTAAATATATTTTAAACAGCAAAACAGATTAATAATTAGTATAATTATTGCTGCCTCCTAATTATTTTGTTTACTACATTTCTTTTACGTGAGAAAGTAAGAATTATCTCATAGGAAGATACAATCCTTATTTCCATGTGATCATTTTCATCTTTATTCAATGACTTTATTCTGTGGGATGGTTCAATCTGTGGCTGGTAGCCAACTCATATTTTGTCCTCTAACCTTAAATAGAAGGATTAAAAAAAAAACAAAAACAAAGAACTACTAGCATTCTTTTTAAATATAAATATATAAAAGTTCTGCAAATTAGAAATAAGGATAGTAAATTTACCTTTCCTGTAAACTTCTCGACAGACTTGACATAGTCATCAAGTACCTTTTTTGTACTCAAAGCCAGCTAGTTTGGTAGGGCCTTGCTCTCAGAATATAATAATAGATCACTTTTATATAAAGTGTCTATGTAAACACTTTATATACATTATCTCATATGCTTTTCACAACCCTATGGAGCAAGTAAGGTTATTATCCCCATTTTCAGAGAGTAAAATTGAGACTCAAAGAGGTTGTGAATATTGACATAATCATCTGAGGTAGATACCTCCATCTTACATAAGAGAAAACTGAGGATCAGAGAGGTTGTCACTTTCCTATGGTCACACAAGCTAATAAATGTCCAAGTCAGGATTCAAAACCATGTTGGTCTGACCTAAAGTTTAGTTTTAGTCTTCTACTACCTCAAAAGCAGGGATGGGAATCTGGTTAAAGATGACATACTTTTATTTTATTATTTAAGCCAACTGTGATTTAGTTAGTGTAAGGAATTTTTTTTTTTTTTTTTAACCATGATTTTTTTTTTTTATTATAGCTTTTTATTTACAAGTTATATGCATGGGTAATTTTACAGTATTGACAATTGCCAAGCCTTTTGTTCCAATTTTTCCTCTCTTTCCCCCATCCCCTCCCCCTGATGGCAGGCTGACCAATACATGTTAAATATGTTAAAGTATAAATTAAATACAATATAAGTATACATGTCCTCATCTCATTCACATGTATGATTAAAATTACTAATTCTGTATTTCCTGCCATCATAATATCCCTGGATTGTGCTTTTCTTTTTCTTATCCCCTTTTACTCCCTTCCCTAGTATTAAACTTAGGGGCCCCACTTGTGTCACACAGCTCTCCTTCTTTAGGATCCTTCCCTCCTCCTTTTGAATCCCTTCCCCTTTCTTGTACCCTTCCCTTATTATTCTTTTTCCTTTTTCCTTTTCCTCTCCCACTTTTTAATGAAATGAGAGAAGATTCTCTGTAAAATAAATGTCAATTATTTTCTCTTTGAGGCAAATCTGATGAGTCACACAATGTTCCTCCCCCTCTCTAAGTTCCCTCAGATATGATAGGTTTCCTTTGCCTCATAGTGGGATGTAGTTTCCCTCTTTTTATCTCCCCTTTTCCCTTTTAATGACACTATCCCCTTTCCATTTCTACGTCCTTTTTTATGTTATATGGGTAAAATCAAATTATACATGTGGTTTTTATGTACATCCACAACAGAAATACAGTTCTCAAGAGTTTCTTTTACCTTTTTCTGCTTCTCTTGAGTCCTATGGGAAGAGATCAAATTTTTCATTTAAATCTGATTTTTTCCTTAGAAACAAATGGAATTCCTCTGTTTCATTAAATGTCCATCTTCTTCCATGGGAAAAAATGCTCAGCTTAGCTAGGTAGTTTATTCTTGGCTGCATTACAAGTTCTTTTGCCTTTTGGAATATGAGATTCCAGGTCCTTTGATCTTTTAATATTGAGGCAGCCAGATCATGTGTAATCCTTATTGTGGCACCTCGGTATTTGAATTGTTTTTTCCTGTCTGCTTGTAATATTTTTTCTTTAGTCTGATAGTTCTGAAATTTGGCCACAATATTCCTTGGAGTTTTTATTTTAGGGTCTTTTTCAGAAGGTGTTTGATGACTTCTTTCAATGCCTATTTTACCTTCTGGTTCTATTACTTCTGGGCAGTTCTCTTTGATAATTTCCTGTAAAACAGTATCTAGGCTCTTTTTTTCATCATATTTTTTGGATAGTCCAATGATTCTCAGGTTATCTCTCCTAGATCTATTTTCCAGGTCTGTTGTTTTTCCAAGTAAATATTTGACAATTTTTTCTAATCTTTCATTTTTTTTGGTTTTGCTTGACTGATTCTTGATGTCTCAATGAATCAGTCATTTGTGTTTGTTCAGTTCTGATTTTTAGTGAGTTATTTTCTTCATTGGCTTTTTTAACTTCTTTTTTCTATATGTCCAATTGAGTTTTTAAATGAGTTGTTTTGTTCTATGGAATTTTTTTTTCCATTTCACTAATTTTTTTTAAGTGAGTTATTTTCTTTTTCCAATTCACAAATCCTACTTTCTTGGGAATTCTTTACCTTTTCCAATTCATAAATTCGGTTTCCCTGCACTTCGTGGGAGTTTTTTATCTTTTCCAATTCACATTTCAGGAAGTTGTTTTCTTTTTCCACTTTATCAAATTTTTCTTTTAGTGAGTTATATGTCTTTTCTGTACTCTCTTGCATAGCTTCTCTTTCCTTTCCCCATTTTTCTTCTAGTTCTCTTTTAAGGTTTTTAATAGTCTCTTCTAGGAGAGCCTTTTGAATTGGGGACCAACAATTGTCTGGAGACTGTCTGCTATTAGTCTCCCTGGGGTTGAAAAGCTGTTCTCTTTCTGTATAGAAGCTATCATCTTCCTTTTGATTTTTTACTCATTTTGTTAAAGCCTGTAGGGTCTGACTTCAGGGCCAGGAGGTTACCAGCTTCCTCTGCAGAGCAAGGATAGGTGTATGGATAGGTAGCTGTCCTGCCAACCAGCTACAAAGAACAGCAAAGTACAGGAGTGCTCTGGGAAAGAGTTCCCTGCACTGTGGAGCTGAAGAAGTGCCCTGCAAAGAACTCTGCTGTGGGAGTTAAGGACTGCCTTGGGGGTAGAAGCTGGGCAGTGAAAGTGTCGTTACTTCAAGCCAAAGTCCGCTGTGGGGCTGTGGATATTAGTGGCTGACCAGTGAATAGTCCCACAGGGACTGGAAGTGTCTCTGACCAGGGAAGCACGATTGGCTGTGAAAGTTCTATTGCCCCAGGCCGAGCCCCCTATTGTGCAGATTAGAGGCTGCCCTGGGCTGTGCCTCCCTGCCTTGCAGATTTGTAACTGCCCCTGCAAAAGCCCCATACTGCAGGATGTGGCTGCAGGACTGTGTTATGGTCTGAGCTGAGTCACTTCTGCTTTTGGCTAGTTAAAGCCAGATCTTGTTAGGTTCTGGCATTTTTTAGAGAGTACCCTCTGTCTTTGGCTTTAATTTCTCTTCTGGTTTACTGCTTTATAATTAAGGCAGAGCAGTCATCCTATCAGAGAATCATCTCTAGCCACAGAGGTCACCCCCGCCCTTGATCTGCTCCTGATGCTAGACTCTCCCTGCCTGTTCTGGTCTATTCCTGGCCCCTCAAGACAAACCTTTCCTGGTGATCTTACAGATTATCTTCAGCTAGTGAGTTGTTGTGCTTCTAAACTCCATGGGTTTTTACCAGTCAAGTGCTATTTTTGAGGCTAAATTTAATAGTTGGTCGTGAGGGCATGAGAGGAGATTAGAAAGCCACCTGTGCCTTCCCTGCCATCTTGGCTCCACCCTGCAAGGAATTCTTGATGAAGAACTTTTCATTGAAGATTAGTCCCTTTTCTGTAACTTACTGTGCCAAGAAGTCTAGACCACAGAAATATTAAATGCTTGTCAAACTTTTTCAGTCAGTTAAGTGTCAGAGGCATAATATCCATTTACTCTATCAGTTTGGACATGCATAGTATGTGTGTGTGCATGTGTGTGTGTGTGTGTGTGTGTGTGTGTGGCTGTGTGTATGTATTATATAAAATAAAGTGACAGTGTTAATGGCAAGACAAATAAGGTCAAAGGATTTTACATATAATAGTAGCTGAAATTTTATAGCACTTTGTTGTTATTGTTGTTCAGTCATTTTCAGTCATGTTCAACATTTTGAGACCCCATTTGTGATATTCTTGGGAAAGATACTGGTGTAGTTTTATATTTCTTCACTAGATGAGGAACCTGAGGCAAATATGATTAAGTGCCCTGCTCATGATCACACAGCTAGTAAGTATCTGAGGCCAGATTTAACTCAGGAAGATGGGTCTTCCTGACTCCAAACCTTGTGCTTTATCAACTTTAACTCCTATAGTACTTGAGGCTTGCTAAAAAATGCTTTCCTTACAAAAAAATGGGGGAGGAGGGAATCATGAGATAATAGAATGTCACAAAAGTCTTTGTGCTGCAATTTCCCCTATTAAACAATTCTATTACTTATATGTTGCTTAATCCCAGTTCTTGATTCTAATGACTTCTTTCTGTTAAGTATTTCCTGTTTATCCTCTATAAAGCTTATTTGTACAAAACTGATTGTACATTGTCTCCCCCATTAAATTATAAATTTCTCAAGGACAAAGACTGTCTTTTGTCCTTCTTTGTACTTTCATGCTTAATATGTTCCTATTGGCTATGTGAAAGAATACTGGGATAATTAGATGGCACAATGGAGAACGCAGTGGTCCTGAAGTCTAGCAGATCTGAGTGCAAATCCAGTCTCAGACACTTAACACTTATTAGTTGTGTGACACTAGGCAAGTCACTCAACCCCAATTGCCTTGCAAAAAAAAAAAAAAACATCCTGGCAAGTTATAGGTGCTTAACAAATATTTATTAATTGACTAATTAATCACAGACTTTTGAAAACACAGGGTGGTAGAATCATAGATCTAGAGCTAGAGGGGACCTTAGTGCTTTAATTTAACTTTTATATTTTTAAAATTAAAAAAAAATTAAATTGGGAAACTGAGGCCTAGAGATACTTAAGTGATTTACCAAGAATGATATAATAATTATTGGCAGAGACAATATTCTTTACATTAGACAAAACTCTCCATATAATGTACAGCTGTGAAAATTTGTCAAAAAAGACTCAATACTGTTATCAAATAGTCTTGATTTTTAAAAAATTTCTATTGTAGTTTTCAGTAATACATGATAGTGATTTTTAGAAAGAATACATTTCAGTTTGTTTTCCTCTAACACTGACATTTCACTAAAACTTCCTGTATCCAGCTTTCATTAGGCCATGGCAATGGCAGTTGAAGCCAGAAGACAACGGATGGTTCTTGGAAAATATAAACATTAGTCATATAATTTAGCTACTGAAATTCCTCATTAATGTTAATTATTTCAAGGAACTTTGACTTCTGTTTCTAGCAAAGTCCCCATATGCTGTTTAGTATTTTGTTCACAGCCAAGGGATATAGAGGGTTGTTACCCAATGAATACATTTTGGTTTCTGTAACCCTTTGTTCTCTTTTCTAGCAATAAATGCATTTACAGCAATCAAGAATGACAGAAAAGAGTGGGAATATGAAGAGCTTTTTTTTCTTAACACATTCAAGGGGTGGATGAGTGGGAAGTAGAGAAAAGTGACTTTTCTCTTCTCCCAAAATTGAGAATTATTTCAATGCCATACCTCCTTGTAGGAGTTACTTCTAACTTTCTGTAACTCCTCCAATATGAAAGCAAATCATTTTACTAAATGAGGGACACATGTGGTCATTTCATTACTCCCTGTTTCATTCAACAAGAAGCAGGGTTTTTTTTTTTTTTTGTAAAAAACAAAAATTCAATACTTTATTTCTGAATCTGAATGAATTAAAACAGAACAATGAAAGAAGAAAATAATAACGTGTAGCACTTATGTGACACTTTAAGGTTTTCAAAGTGCTTTACAAATATTATCATTTCATCCTCATAACAAGCCAAATAGTTAGATGCTATTAGATCAATTTACAGATGAGTAAACAGAACTAGAGAGAGATTACCAAAGGTGATTTATCAAAGGTCACACAGCAAGTGAGTGACTGAGAATAGATTTAAACTCAAGTTCTCTAAGGAGTGTTCTACAATTCGCACCATCTAACTGCCTAAATAAAATACCTAAATATTAAACAGGCTTTGGATATAAAACCAAAAAAGCAAACACCTCCAAGAACAGAGATATAATGAATGCATAAAGTGTTGAATTCAGAGTCAGCATTTTTAAAATTTAAACCCTGCCTTAGACATTTGAAAGATATAATACTTTGGGCAACTTAACCTCTTTTAAACTCAGTTTCCTCATTTATAAAATGGATATAATAATGCCACCTAACTCCAAGAGTTATTGTGAGGATGAAGAAAGAGAGCACATATAAAGTGCTTTGCAAACAAAGGAATATATAAATGTTAGTCAACTGACAATAAATACATGCTAAGTGCTTACTGTGTTTAGCACATTAGATAGTGTGTTAGCTATTCTTGGTAGTTGTAGTGATGATATTATTAGTAATAATATTAGCAATATTAATAATTATTATAAATAATCTCCCCTGTGCCCGAGTTTCCTTATCTGTAAAATGCAGGGGTTAACCTTAGTCTCTAAGATCTTTTCCATTTCTATCATCTTAAGCACTGACTTAAGAGAGAACTTATTTTATGTGGACAAATCATGAATTAAAATATCAATGAAAAAATTTTATTATAAGACTATAAAAGAATTTATTGAAAGTCTATCGGTAAAATCTTACTAGATTCTCTATTGCTTCCTACCCACTAAACCCCATAAACCTATCACAAAAGTCTTATAGCAGTGTGTAGGACAGAATGCAAAAAACAAATTCCCAGCAGGGTTTTGAGACAGCTGTATGTTAATCATACACAAAACTGTTAAAAATTAAGGACCCGAATCATCATAAAAACCCCACACTTCTCTTGCATTTTGAATTTTACTGTAGGAGTCAACCAGTCAAACAATTAAAGTTTCAAGACATACAAGGGCAGAAAGTTAGACAGCCTCAGTAACTAAGGTGACAGCAGAAAGAAGAGCTTGAATTACCAATCTCTAAGATTCTGCTAAAAAGTTATTAGAAATAATCCACAACTTTAGCAAAGTTGCTGGTTATAAAATAAACCCACATAAGTCATCAGAATTCTTATATATCACTAACAAAATCCAACAGTCAGAGTTACAAAGAGAAATTCCATTTAAAGTAACTACTGATAATATAAAATATTTAGGAATCTATCTGCCAAGGGAAAATCAGAAACTTTATGAGCAAAATTACAGACCACTTTTCACACAAATTAAGTCTGATCTAACCAATTGGAAAAATATTAAATGCTCTTGGATAGGGCGAGCAAATATAATAAAGATGACAATATTACCTAAACTAATCTATTTATTTAGCGCTATACCAATCAGACTCCCAAAAAACTATTTTAATGACCTAGAAAAAATAACAACAAAGTTCATATGGAAAAACAAAAGGTCAAGAATTTCAAGGGAATTAATGAAAAAAAAATCAAATGATGGTGGCTTAGCTGTACCAGATCTAAAATTATATTATAGAGCAGCAGTTACCAAAACTATTTGGTATTGGCTAAGGAATAGATTAGTTGATCAGTGGAATAGATTAGGTTCAAGGGATAAAACAGTCAACAAATATAGCAACCTAGTCTTTGACAAACCCAAAGATCCCAGCTTTTGGGATAAGAACTTACTGTTTGATAAAAATTGCTGGGAAAATTGGAAACTAATATGGCAGAAACTAGGCATTGATCCATACTTAACGCCGTACACCAAGATAAGGTCAAAATGGGTTCATGACCTAGGCATAAAGAATGAAATTATTAATAAATTAGAGGAACATAGGATAGTTTACCTCTCAGACCTGTGGAAGGGGAAGGTCTTTATGACCAAAGCAGAACTAGAGATCATTACTGATCACAAAATAGAAAATTTCGATTATACCAAACTGAAAAGTTTTTGTACAAACAAAACTAATGCAGACAAGATTAGAAGGGAAGCAATAAACTGGGAAAATATTTTTACAGTCAAAGGTTCTGATAAAGGCCTCATTTCCAAAATATATAGAGAATTAACTCTAATTTATAAAAAATCAAGCCATTCTCCAATTGAAAAATGGTCAAAGGATATGAACAGACAATTCTCAGATGAAGAAATTGAAACTATTTCTAGTCATATGAAAAGATGCTCCAAGTCATTATTAATCAGAGAAATGCAAATTAAGACAACTCTAAGATACCACTACACACCTGTCAGATTGGCTAAGATGACAGGAAAAAATAATGATGATTGTTGGAGGGGATGCGGGAAAACTGGGACATTGATGCATTGTTGGTGGAGTTGTGAACGAATCCAACCATTTTGGAGAGTAGTTTGGAACTATGCTCAAAAAGTTATCAAACTGTGCATACCCTTTGATCCAGCAGTGTTACTACTGGGATTATATCCCAAAGAGATTATAAAGAAGGGAAAGGGACCTGTATGTGCACGAATGTTTGTGGCAGCCCTTTTTGTAGTGGCTAGAAACTGGAAACTGAATGGATGTCCATCAGTTGGAGAATGGCTGAATAAATTGTGGTATATGAATATTATGGAATATTACTGTTCTGTAAGAAATGACCAACAGGATGATTTCAGAAAGGCCTGGAGAGACTTACACGAACTGATGCTGAGTGAAATGAGCAGGACCAGGAGATCATTATATACTTCAACAACAATACTATATGATGACCAGTTCTGATGGACCAGGCCATCCTCAGCAATGAGATCAACCAAATCATTTCTAATGGAGCAGTAATGAACTGAACTAGCTATGCCCAGAAAAAGAACTTTGGGAGATGACTAAAAACCATTACATTGAATTCCCAATCCCTATATTTATGCACACCTGCATTTTTGATTTCCTTCACAAGCTAATTGTACAATATTTCAGAGTCTGATTCTTTTTGTACAGCAAAATAACGTTTTGGTCAGGTATACTTATTGTGTAACTAATTTATATTTTAATATATTTAACTTCTACTGGTCATCCTGCCATCTAGGGGAGGGGGTGGGGGGATAAGAGGTGAAAAATTGGAACAAGAGATTTGGCAATTGTTAATGCTGTAAAGTTACCCATGTATATATCCTGTAAATAAAAGGCTATTAAATTAAAAAAAAAAAAAGAATTACCAATCTCTAAGCCTGAATTCTACCAGTTCCACTCCTGGATACTTTGGTGTTACAATTGCACTGGGAGAAAAAAGTGTCTATTCTCTAAAAATAACTTCCCTTCCTTCCAAAATTCTATAATACTTACATCCCATGGTTTCAGATGGTCCTAAGTAGAATAGTTCTCTTGCAACTGGAGTGGGGGGGAG
This sequence comes from Sarcophilus harrisii, assembly GCF_902635505.1. Classification (NCBI taxonomy): domain Eukaryota; kingdom Metazoa; phylum Chordata; class Mammalia; order Dasyuromorphia; family Dasyuridae; genus Sarcophilus; species Sarcophilus harrisii. The sequence continues at coordinate 145,348,170 of NC_045429.1, forward strand.
AGGGGTCTCCATCACCATGTGATCCCAAACTTTCTTTATTGTGGTCCTTGCTCTTCCACTCTTCTACAGTAATTTCAGTGTCTATGTTTCCCCTGGATAAGATGGTGGTCCTAGGTCCTAGTCTGTATTCCCATCTTAAATCCAATTTATCATTAAAAATTGATTTGAAGGTGCATTTTGCCAAACATTCTGCGGGCACTGAAGGCGCTGGTTTGATCAGAGCTAGCGCTCTGGTCTTCCTATATACTAAAAAGGATTTATAGAGCATAAAAAAATCTGCCTCTAACTGCTAAGAGATGCAGTATCAGGGCCAAATTAAGTTATTTTTAAGGTTTCTCCACAAAGCTAACCTTCAAGGAAATATTGGGGAGAAATCTAAACACTAAATAAAAAAAGTATGTAATTGCTAAGCAGTAAGATAAGACTTTGGAATCCAAGTGATCTATTTTAAGGCAATATGCCTGGATCTGACTTTACTTGAAAAGCTAAAATATAACCTCAAGCACTTCAGGCTGTCTTGAACAGTTTTAATCAGAATGTTCCTATGTGGTCTTACATTTTGGAGTTAATAGAATTACATGATATCGGTTTTTTAATAGTGATTAAAATATGTTTTTGAACATAATAATTGATTTTTTCTCTTCCATGCCAGGCCCTGCTATCTTTTTCTTCCAGGATCTTATCATTTCTCTGTCTTTAAATGAGATGAAGCACAATAGACTTGGTTTGTTTGTCAAGGAAGAAGCTGTATTTAAAATAATCCTTTTTTTTACATGTATGGCAATAAAAGAAAAAAAAAATCTCCTCTCTTTTGTAAGTCACTTCTTCCAAAATCAAAAATGCAGCTAATGAGAAACAGAAAGTTTATTCCTAAGTAGGTCTTTGACAAGAATAATGGGGCCAAAACATACAGAAGTAATCTGAGAAAAAAGAGCTGCTCAAATGGGCAGTTTCATACATAGACTCCTTAAGTAAAAATTCCCTCTGTTTTATCTCTAAAGAGCTGTCTGCCCCCAGCTGGTTTGAATATTTAACTAAATTTTAGTATCTTCATTGCAATTTTTAGCTAAATTATGCAAATTTTCTTTAGTTATTTTACATGATATTCCCTTACCCATAATCTTCTTAACCTAGGTTTCATCATCTGAACAATTATACAAGGCACGATTCCTCACACCTCCATGAAATGACTTAAAAATTTCTTTCCCTTTGGGATGGCCCAGTTCCCCAAGCTTACTGAGCTGCTAAGGCAGCAAGCTTTGCAAATAATAAAAGGAAAGAAATCCTCCACTGAAATTTGTCCATCCTCTGTTTTTATATGATAATGAAGAATTAACTGTACTGAGTATTAGCACCTCAGCTGTCAATCAAAAATGAATATCTATGAAAATAGGGAAGTAAAATCAAGTGCATTCAGAATTGAAACAAGGGTGATGATCCGAAGATAGAAATATAAAATATACCCAGGAAAAGATACAGTGGAAGTGAACAGTGAATACTTTCTGCATGTAATACTCAAGAAGATAGTTAGGAAAATTACACAATTATAGAAAAGTAATATTATACCTATTGCTGCCATTATAAATTATAATAATATTTTTATTAATCAAATTATTATTTCCTTCTGCTACTTCTTCCTTCATCTGTAATTACAGTTTGACAGGAAAGGAGAATTCTTTGACAGTCAAAAGGACCTATTTTATTTTATCATAACCTAATGTGAAGTGAGTATCAAAGGCATAACCTCCTTGGAGTTTTGCACTTATTCTCCTGGCTAGGATCTGATGGGGTAATAGGAAAACCATCACAAGAGACCTTTTTACATTGTCAACATGATATAATGGAAAAGGCACTAGAGTCAAGAGACCTAGAGACGTATTGACTCAAGCAAATCCTGTGTGACTTTGAGACAATCCTGTAGGCCTCTGTATTTTGAAACCACATACTACAATGCTATTCTCTATCTCCACTCCATCAGAAACTTGGGCTTCACCTCTAGTTCTCTAGTTCTCATGGGTGAGCTTTTTACTTATGTTATCTGTGCCCAATCCTCCATACAGCTTCATACAGTCTCCTGCTTTCCTATCAGCTCCTTACCAGTACTAACCAGTTCAAGAACCTCCCTTCATTTCCATCATTATCTCTGTACTTGTATCCCACTTGGTACAGTGGCTGACATCTCATTCTTTTGTTTCAATTATTTCCTATTCTTTGTGACCCCATTTAGGTCACATTTTGCTTGGCAAAACATACAGGAATGGTTTGTCATTTATTTCCTTCTTCAATTCATTTTACAGATGAGAAAAATGAGGCAGAGTTAAGTGACTTACACTGAGCTATTAAATGCCTAAGGCCAGATTTGAATTCCAGAAGATCAGGATTCCTGACTTCAGCAGCCCTATCCATTCATTGTACGACCTTGCTGCCTTACCTGGCATTTAATGAGAGTTTAATAAATGTGCTATCAATCTATTTCAATTCAACTCTTTTAAAGTGCTTAACAGAGAAGAAAAGTTAGTAATTTAAGAATCTGTTCAATTATTTTTTCCATTATCTGTATATTTTTCCCAAGCTGTCAAATACAATATTGTCATAGTGAAAGTGCTTAGTACAGTGTCTGGCACATAGTAGGTGCTATTTAATTCTTATCCCTTCCACTGGAAGGAACTATTGATTTATAGACTCAGATCTGTGGACTCTACAGTATTCAAAGGACTTCATAGGATGTGATTCCTATTATTGCAGTCCATAGCAGCTCTGTAAAGTAGGTGCTACAATTATTATCATTCTCCATTACTCTTTGAGGCTATTATTATCTCCATTTAACATTTGAGGAAATGGAGGTAAACAGAGACTAATTAACTTGCCTAGAATCATCCAGCTAGTAAATGTCAGAGATCACATTTGAACTCAGGTCTTTCTAATTCCAGCCTTAACATTCTATTTACTATACCAACTATATTACAGAGCCAGGGACAATCATGTTAAGAATATAATACTGCTATAGAGTCAAAGTATTTTAGGTCTCTGTTTACATAAACATGTTAATGAAACTTTCATATCTTCTCCCTGAAAATTACTTCTATGTACACATAGATAAAGCAGGAAGAAAGATGATATATGCAAAAATGAAGGGTAATAGAAAAATTATCAGTTGTTATTATCAGAGCTTATGATTTATATATTTTACTAATATCAGTCAGCCAATCAACAGGTATTTATTAAGAACTATGTTCCACAGATATTTGTTCTAAATTCTGGGGATATGTTAAAAAGCTCATAGTCAAAAGGGAAATATAACATGCAAAAAAAAATACCAGATATAGATAGATAGGATAAATTGGGGATAATCAATAGAGAGAAGGTACTACATCAGGAAAGATCATGGAAAGGCTTCTTATGCCATGGAGGTGACTCTTGAGTTGGATCAGCAGAGCAACAAGGACTACTGAGCTGAACATGGTAGTTCACGTAAGAACCATCACAGTTCAGAGAAGCCTGTGCCTGAAGTTTAGGCATTCATTAAACTATTTACTCAACCAAGGCAGGGGGTAAAGGAGTGGGAACTATATTCTGCATCAAGAGAGGGAGTATCCACATGGATCATATCATGGATACTGAAAGTACTGAAGTAATGATGTATTTAATTAAATTCTTATGCCTACATCAGAAGCACTACCACATCAAAGTTGTTAGTAAGTCTGATTTCCGGATGTAAAATTTCAGAACTGAGAAATTCAAACCTACTGTTAAATCTTAACTGCTTCCACTTTCAAAGAACCTGTAATTAAAGAAAAATCTTTTACAGAGAGAATTAGCTTTAGGAAGCAACATTAACCAAAAGTATAATTTATTAATTTTGCTAATTGTTCTTTCTCTGCTTTGAGCATTAGATGATATTTGTTTTAGATGTTTTCTCTGCCTCTGTCTCTATGTCTCTGTTTCTCTGTCTCCAAGTTTCTGTTTCTATGTCTATGTCTCTCATATCCTGTCTACCCTGTCTCTCCTTTATCTTTCTCTGTCTCCCCTTCCGTCCCCCTCTGTCTCTCTGTCTCTGTCTCCCTCCCCCCTCTCTGTCTCTGTCTGTCTCTGTCTCTCTGTGTCACACACACACACACACACACACACACACACCCTATGACTTTAAAGGTCCAGCAAATATTATATTAAATAATCATTACTATTTCAATACTTCATTTATGTGTGATTTGAAGATTCCAATCTCCTCCATGTTTTAGTAGACATTTTTAAAGAATTGCTTTGGGAAAGGAAAAAAATTCAATTTTTAAAAACTAATTAACCCTGTATACACACACACACACACACACACACACACACACATTCATTTGCATACCCATAATTTGCTTGTCATCTCCCCCATTTGTAATTGGGACTCCTTGAGATCAAGGACCATGACTTTTACTTTCTTTGTGTTCCCTGGACTTGGCAGAGTACTTGGAAAAGAGTAAAAGCTTCAATGCAGCCCTGTTTGTAGTGGCTAGAAACTGGAAACTGAATGGATGCCCATCAATTGGAGAATGGCTGGGTAAATTATGGTATATGAATGTTATGGAATATTATTGTTCTGTAAGAAACGACCAGCAGGATGATTTCAGAGAGGCCTGGAGAGAGTTACATGAACTGATGCTGAGTGAAATGAGCAGAACCAGGAGATCATCATATACTTCAACAAGAAGATCATACGATGATCAATTCTGATGGATCTGGCTCTCTTCAAAAATGAGATGATTCAAATCAGTTCCAAGTTTTCTGTGATGAAGAAAACTATATACACCCAGAAAGAGGCCTGTGGGAACTGAGTCTGGACCACAACACAGCATTTTCATACTTTGTGTTGATGTTTGCTTGCATTTTGTTTTCCATCTCAGGTTTTTTTTCTTTCTAGATCCGAATTTTCTTGTGCAACAAGATAACTGTATATAAATATGTATACATATGTTGGATTTAACATATATTTTAACTTATTTAACATGTATTGGTCTACCTGCCATCTAGGAGAGGGGGTGGGGATTAGGAGGGAAAATTTTGGAACAGAAAGTTTTGCAAGGATCAATGTGGAAAAATTATCCATGCATATGTTTTGTAAATAAAAAGCTTTAATAATAATAATAACATATGCTGCTTACTTGATTACAAATGAGGAAATATGAACCCAGGGACTGAAAGTGATGTTTTTTCACCTTTTACCTACATTGTTCCATAGGTAACATATAAAGTCAACATTCAAAGTTTCATTTTCAAAGACTTTTTTTTTAATTTGAGGAGGCATAGCAGAACTTGAGATTCACTGACATAAATATTGCTCTTCTCCATACATAACATTATAAGGCATTTGAGCAAGAATTTTGTGGAAGAAATAATCATTACCATAGAAAATATTTCTCATTTTCATCAGCATTTGACTGCATCCATGTACAAAATACTATGTTCTACTAAGCAAGTTAACAATATTTTTTTCTAAACCTCCAAGAGACTATGACAATATTGAAGCTGACAGCTGTAGGAAGAATATACAGAAAACTGAATGAAAATTGAACAGACTCCTAAATTATTGACTTAATTTCTTCCATCGCAGACTTAGAAACCCAGTTCTAAAACACATGATAAAGAAGTCTCCCTGTAAATATGAAGCATATGTGATTGGCAGGAAGAAGGATTGATTCCCCACATTCATTTGCCTAAGGACTAGCACATCAACCTGCTGCCAGGTTGCCTAGGGCATACCCGATTGCTCAGGCCCACAATTCTCAGAACAGTTTCGTTCAGCTCCAGGTCCTTCCTGCGATGTTGACTGAATTTCAAACCAGGATAAAGAGAAGGGCAAACATCAACATACTAGTATGCCAGTCACTCCCATCTTACAGTCATTATCAAGTTGTTCAAAGGAATCCCCCAGGTGCCCATGATTTGCGGAATGAAGATAGAAAGACAATGTAATTATGCTATTTTAAAACAAAATCAAATTGCCAAAGTACATACAAAGGAAAGAAAAGTTATGATATGCCTCCTTTGAAGTTCTGAGTTAGCAAAAAAGGAAAAAAAAATTAGGGGAGTGAGATAATTGAACCAACATTACCCGTAAAAACAAATGACAAACGAGTTGTTGCAAAATACAGTCCACCAATTCACTTATTACCAGGCATTTTTGGCAAGTAGTGACTTTTTAAAATAGATCCAAAAACTAGGTTTCTTAACCTGAGGTCTACAAACTTTCTCCCTCCCTCCCTCCAGCTCCCTCTCTGTCTGTCTCTGTCTCTCTGTCTCTCTGTCTCTCTGTCTCTCTCTCTCTCTGTCTCTCTGTCTCTGTCTGTCTGTCTCTCTCACTCACACACACACATACACACTATGTATACATGTGTAGATTGATAACTTTTTCAGTATAACTGGCTCTTTTGTAATCTCATATATTTTATCTTACATATTTAAAGACATTATCTGGGAAGAGACACCTAGGTTTTACCAGACTACACACAAAAAAGTTAAGAATTCCTGCCTTAATTTAGCTTTTCTTTTTCTTCATGTTTTGTCTTTTTTAAAGATTTGGTGATTTGTCCACTCTCTTTCTCTTCTCTCTGACCATAACTAAATGAAATTGAATGTGTTAGCAAATCTCAATAGGTATGTGATATGCTAACACAGTCTAATTCTCATTACTTCAGCAAAACTGGAGTATGAGGAATTTGAAATCTTGAAAAATTAATAATGGCTGGTGCTCAGTAAAATTTATTGAATCAGTTTTGAATGGGGGTGGGAGAGGGAGGAACTGAACCTCTGGAAAAAAGCAAGATACTTGAATCTGGAAAGTGATAGGCTTCCAGTGACAGGTTGCTATTTCTTTTCTTGATGGCACTTGCTTTGGGAGGAATGGGGGTGGAGGAGGGGGAGAATAAATGGATGAGCCTTCAACAGGGCAGACCTGGATTACATTGTGAAGTGATAACCATGTCTGGCATTTTCCTGAGAAAGCACATAACCAGTGGTGTGAACAGGGGCCTAACAGCAGGGATTTCATTTTGTATTTCTCAGACCAGGTGACATAGATGGAGAATGAGAAGAGATGTGTGGGAGGGAGAGCAACAAAGTAATATGTAAGATGCTGGGGAAAGTGTTAGAAAAGAATATAGGAAAAGAGCTCTGGTTTTATCTAAAGTAGTTTTCTATGTGGGTTGAGACACTGAAAAATGTCCCAATGGCCCCATCATTGGAATTCTTTAACTGAGGCTTAGATAACCACTATTTGGGGATGTTGATCATCAAACAAAACTAGTTTTTTTCATTATAGCTTTCAAATAATTTTGTATAATTTTGACATTATAGACATAAGAGGTAGGCCTCCTGTTAGAGAAAAGCACATAAGGGAACATTTTGCTCTATCTAATCATATACTATTTTTTCAGTGAACAAGTACAATAACCAGGAAATCTTCTATTTTCTACATTTCTGTCATTAACTAGTAGAATGACAAATGTGAGAGGCTCTGGAATGTCATTTTAAAAAGCTGGACTGTTCCCTTCTAAGGTTCCCATCAAGAATTCCTTTTGTGCATATATAGATTCAGTTTTATTAAAACTTTATATAGGTTGGAATTAAACATATGGTTTAGTAATTAATGACATTCTAAAAGTTTTTCTTTTCAGCCCAGAAGCCAACTAGTTCTTAAGGACCCAACAAAAGCAGTTCCTACTGGGAGCCAGGAACCTTCCTCTCCCTATCCCCAAACCTTTTGCTGCCATATGCCAACAGGCATCAAGCAGCTTTTTCTCTTCACCAACTTAGTCCTTCTTATCCAATTAAAATCCTTTAGGTAATGAAAAACCGTGCTCGGCTCCATTCCTCAATTTCACTATTATGTCTTTAAGGGTCAGTGGTTGAGACTGCTTCCATAGGCATATTGGGCCCTCTAATCTGCCATTTTGATCTTTGGATCCTGCCTTATAGCTAAGCTTTTCTATAAAGGTTGCCTCTCTTAATTAGAATGTGAATTTCTAGAGAGTAAGCATTGTTTCTCTTTTTAGTCCCCTATGCTTAGCAGATGCTTGTCACTTGAATGTTTTTTTTAAATTTTATTACTGTTAAAATAGAATCAATTTAATATTAATGATTTTATTTGATCCATGTACAGCACCTACTAATTCTTTTCTCAAAAAATATATTCATGATGGATAGGTCTGAGGTTCCTAGTATTATATAAGTTTGGAGCCTCATTTATTCTAAATTATATTCTCTAACATATTTTTCACTATCCTCACCTATGCCAGCTTTTAAACTGTAGTCACCAAGCATCAAAATATACACTGATATAATCTGCAGGATCTCATTGAGTTATTTATAAAATTTCTCTAATCAATCTTCATCAACAGGTATTAACATCTAAACTAAAATTATTTTCGTAGTGATCTTTTCTGAAATAAGTATTATGAGCACTGCAATATTTTTTAAAATTCCTTGTTGTTTTTGATTGTATAATAAAACTAATTCTGATAATTCTTTTATTTACATTTCCTAGGAGAAAGCATAAAACCATTCTACTAAGACCCAATGTCTTTATTTTGGATTCATTTACCAAAAATTGATATGATTCACTTTCTCCAGGACTATATCCACTCATTAGTCTTTGGAAATAGATTTCATAACAATTAAGTTAATGTTTATAATCCATCTAAAACCACATAAGTTTTAATACTTTCTGCCTCCTTTCCCTATTATTTCATCACCACTGCAGGAGTGTAGTAGTAGTAGTAGTAGTAGTAGTAGTAGTAGTAGTAGTAGTAGTAGTAATAGTAGTAGTAGTAGTAGTAGTAGTAATAGTAGTAGTAGCAGTAGTAGTAGTAGTAATAGTAGTAGTAGCAGCAGCAGCAGCAACAATAGTAGCTAGCTTTTATATAGTGTTTTAAAGTTTGCTGGATGTTTTACAAATTTTATGTAATTTGATCCTGAGAGGCAGGTGCTATTACGATTATTATATTTATCATAGATATGTTCTATATTATATGTTTATTTTATTATTATATTATACTTCAGCTGAAGAAACTGAGGCAGAAAGTAGTTACTTGATCAGGATCATACAGCTAGTAAATGTCTGAGACTGAATTTGAAAATCAAGTCCTCCTGATGTCATAGCTATTTTATCCTTCCTGCTACTTAACTGCCACCAAATATAGCTGTGTTTCTCTAAGAACAGCATATGCATTCAGTTACTGAACCTATATTTGAATATTTTTATTTCATTTTTTTATTTCAAAAGCTAAAAAAACCCAAATAAAAGACAGAATTTACAAGTCATAATTTCAGTTGAACTCATTTTAGTACAGATATACTTTACTTAGAATCACACTAAATTTTATTGTCATCATCAACATTATGATAATCATAGCCATTATCATTTCACTATGGAGGAGGAAGGTAATTCTTTCTTCCCAAAGGCATCCTCAGATAAAATGTAAGGATCTAGCATCAGGCAGAAGATATTCCTAGTCATTTTATCCATTGAACAAGGCCTACAATAGCTAATAAGGCTGTTGACTTTTTTTCTTGCCCCTAGCGACAGAAAGAATGAGAACCTTCAGCCTGAAGCAGCCCTCCAGACAGCAGAGCTTTCAAAGAAAAGATGTAGTAAAAACTCTGCCCCCTCAAATTCTTCACCTTCCAACAGCAGGGACAATATAGTCAAAGAGAGGTATCCTCCATTCTCAATGAGCTTTGTGTAGCTTTTCACAGGAATAATTAATGCTGCTTGTAAATCAAAGGCTAGATTCACACTTAATTTTTACTTTGTTTCAGAAATGGTACACTTCCATGCATTTGGGTGAGAACTGTGTTCAGCCCCAAGCAAAGAGAAAGTCCTTTAAAACATTATTTAAAGACTCACCAGTTTAGATGAGCGTCTTTGAAATTAGAGACTAAATGAATTTCTAGTTATTTTATGTAGTTCATCCTTTCTTCCAAAAACTATCTTAGAACACTGGATGACATTAATTATGTTCATTAGAAGAGAAGATCAACCAGTACCTCTTTATATAGGACACATTTTTATCACTTTTGAATACTGCTTTATTATAATATAAAATTTAACATTACAGAGATTGTTTTTCAAAGTTTATCAGGCTCAAATAAATGCCTGCATCAAAATTTAAAAAGGATCTTGACTCTTTTACTTGATTAAGATGAACCTTGAGCATTAGTCATTTATATTCCATTAAAGTGTCCAACTTTTTATTGAAACATATTAGGAAATAGTTGAATGTATCTACTATTCTAATGCAAATGGGGAATATCCTTGTGCTACTACCTTGCTTTTCCCTATAGAGGACTTGATTTCCTTCTAACAAGAAAATGTCTAAATGCCTCAAAAATTTAGAGGGTTAATTAAGTATCCAAATTTGAGGCCTGAAATTGACCTGTCAACCCACTCAACAGGAATTTTTTTTCATAAAAAAGGTGAGCAATAACAATTATAATAATAATAATTCACATTTATATAGTATTTCAAATTCTGCAAAAGTGATTTCTTCAGAACAATACTGGGGGTCAGTTATACAAGAATGAAAGAATCAATGAATGAATGAATGAATGGATAAAAAGCATGTACTAAATGCTGACTATGTTCAAAATATCATACTGAGCACTAGTGATACAAATACAAAAGTAAAACAGCTCTTCTTTCCAAAGACATCACATTATCTCAAATTTATGTGGAGGAGACAACACATATGGAAGGTTTTAGATGCAAATCAAATGGAAATGTCCTGTGATCTTTAGGGTACAGCAAGAAAACAGAAAATGTCATTTTCACTGATGAAATCATTTCAGTTTTTGATGCTTAACTATTTGACAGTGCCAAAGACTTTGATAGCAAGAACCTCCTTTTCTGGGTCTTCAGTACTTGTACTTACAGGAACAATTGAAAAGCTGTATCTCCAAAGGGGTTGCTTCGGAGTAAGTACCCTCCGGGTGGTCTCCAAGAAGCTGTTCTCAAGGTGTGGATTGTACCCATAGGAGTCTGAGAAGAGATGGCAGTCAGGGTGGTAGTAGTGGTGTTTGGACTTGCTTGGCACATGTTATCTCCAGTCTCTCCCCCTGAGTACTTTGCTGCTTCAATACTATTAGCAATTTACAAATGAAGCTCTGAAAGATTAATTAATAGTCAGATAATTCTTGTATGAGGCTTAAAAGGCTTACAAATCACTTCCTCTGGGTTATCTCATTTGATCCTCATGATAGATCTATGAAGCAATTTCTATTATTATGCCCATTTTAAAGATGAGAAAACTAAGACTAAAAGAGAGTTTATGCCCAGGGCTATATAACTTGTAAGAGTCTCAGAAAAATTCAATCAAGTCTTCTTACAGTCTATCCATTGCATAGCATTATGACTTGTCTATGATCATACCTGTTACAAATATCTGAATAAGACTCAATTTCGTGTCTCCTGATCCCAAATCCTTTGTTTTAACCATGATGAACATCATAAATGGTAATGGAATTTTGCTTATGCTCCTATAAAGTGAAAGTGAGTATAGATACAAAAGTGACCAAAAATGAATCTCTCCCTGACCAGAACCAGAAGTATCTCCTGGTTTTTGTTTTCCTCTTTTCCCACCTCTTCCATGTGAGCTAGTCACTTTAGCAGTGGAGCACTGAGCTTGGTGTCAGGAAGATTTTATTTCAAATCCTGCCCTAGATAGTAGCAGTGTGATCTTCAGCAAGGCACACAGCCCCTCTCAGCTCCAATTTTCTCCTCTGGAAAATGAGGTTGGATTTAATAAACCATACGGTCCCTTCCAGCTCTCTATGTACAATCTTATGAATTATTTCTACATTTCACATTTCAGTGCCCAGAGATGAATTTCTACATTTACAAGTAACAATTCCAATCATTCATCAATCAAATTCATGTCCTTATTCAAAAGTGGAAACTAGGGAATACAAAAATGGACTCTCTTACCACTAGTAGGAAAATGACATAACACCCTATTAATGGGGACATTAATAGTCTCATCCTCCAATGAAAAAGCGATGAAGTATTTCAAATTCAAATATTTACTATTATCTAGTGCCTATACTCATTAATGCCAGTGTAACAAGGAAGCAAATAGAACTGAACATATATTTGCAAAGGGAAGATGTGATCAGGGATGGGTGGATGGTATTTTGTTTTTGTTTTTAAGGAGATGAAATATATTTGCTAGTATCTTGTTTTTTGCTGAGTGTTGGCCTAATTCATTTCAGGTATGAATGTATGCCACCTTAAGTTATTGTCTAAATAGAAAGTTCTACTGCAGATTTAGAAGGAAGCATTATAAAATTTAGTATGGCTGTCATAAAGAACAGAGGACAGAGAAAATCAAGACCAATTACTTACATGAAGCCAACATTGAATGCATTGTCTGTGGCTGCTAGACTTCACTGTGCGTACATTAATATTCACATCGGGCACTGTTTAATGATGCTATTCAGAATAGAGATGTGGAGCAGGAAGGGATGTAGCAGCAATCAAAAGGATAATTTATTGCAATAGTAATAGTTCTCTTCTGGAAGTGTTATTAAAAATGAAGCATTTTCCCCCTTTTTTTCTAATTTTACTAAATGTAATGTAATAACCCCATGGGTTGTTTGTGCACAATATAGATTGGCACAATAAAAAATTTCTTGTATGAAACTGATATACATTCCCTTCTCAGGTAACCTTCCATTTACTCTCTATATATACCTTATATGTTCCTAACTTTTTACAAGTTGTCCCCTTCATTAAATTTAAATTAAATAAAAAAAGGACTTTTTGCCTTTCTTTGTATACCCAGCACTTACCAAATAACTGTATTTTGTCATGTGGTGAGGGTACAAAAACAAAAATTAAACAGTTCCTGCCCTCAAAAAGCTTACATTCTACTGACAGGATAGGGATGACAATTACTTCCAGGGTTGCTGTGAGGATATATTAGATAATGTTCATCAAACACTTTGCAAACCTTAAAGAGCTATATAAATCTGAATGATCATGATAACAATGCTGTACTCAAGAAAAGAGAGTACAGGATAGGAACAGGTATTAGTCACTGACATATAGAACTCCCTGATGGGGAAATTCTCTATATCAATGCAAGTTACCATCTTTTCTGCCAAGTCTTAGAGATGCTTGGGATTTATATGACTAGCCCAGGATGACAAGCCTGCATGTCAAAGGTAGGGCTGGAGTTAGATACTTGCTCTGAATCCAGCTCTCTAAATCAATTATAGTATGCTGCCTCTCACAGGGCAGTATGACCACAGAATATCTAATTACCCATGAGGGAAAGTACTACTTACAAACCCTTTTTAAGGTTTTTAATTTAATGTAACCAAAATTATCCATTTTACACCTAATTTTAGAATCTATATGTCCTGAAATGTTTATAATCACTCTTTTTGTGGTAGCAAAGAAATGGAAATTGCAGGAATGACCATCAACTGGGGAATGGCTAAACAAGTTATGATATATTATTGTGATGCAATACTACTGTATTACAAGAAATTATGAACTCAAGTGATCTTAGAAAAACATGAAAAGACTTGCATGAAATAATGAAGAGCAAAATGAGTAGAACCAAAAGAGCATAGTATACAATGACAGCAATATTGTTTTAAGAATGACTGAGTGAATAAGTTATTTTGACCAAATTAACTCTAAAGGACATATGAAGAAAGAAGCTATTTGCCTCCAGAGAAAGAATTGATAAGTAGAAGTATGTAAAGAATAATTATATATGCATAATTATTCTATACATACACATATAGGCATATATATGCCTATTTGTGTTTAATGGTAGCTATCTCTAGGGAAAGGTGGGGAGAGGATAGAAAAAATAAGAAAAATTATGTATTTATGTAAAAAAGGCAAATTGGAATATACATGAATGCATATATGGGTAAAAAATGACTTCCAACACTCTTGTCTGATTTAAAAGAAATTCCTGAAAAAAAAAAAAACTGACTAAAACTATGGATGACATTATATCCCTGACTGGATATAATGAAGGATTGCTAGCATATCAGGGAGGGGGGAAGAAGAGGGAAGGATAGAATTTGGAATTCAAAACTAAAAAAAACTCTTAAAATTGATCTTTAAAAAATATTCTGATTCTTCTTCTGTTGAATCTCAGTATCCAAATTCACAAATCAGAAAGACTTTCACTGAACTTTTCCATAACTCTCTCTATTGTTAGTGAATGCAATTTAGTATGATGGAAAGGGCACAGGATTAGGAGACAGAAGCTCTGGGTTTAGTTTCAGCTTTCACACTGAATAGCTATGTGATTATGGGTACACCTATAACTTCTGTAGGCTTTGGTTTTTTCCTTTGTAAAATGAGAAAGCAGTGCTAGATGAATCCTATACCATCATATGCCCCACCTTCTTGCCCCCCCCCCAAAGGCAGACAGATTAATGATGATGTTGACTCATGAAGAGAAGGTCCAAAAATCGTAATGAAAATTTAGCATTGTCCATGATTAATGGATAATAGTGTTGTGCTCCTACATATACAATTTAAAAAGGTAAGTAGCTCTGCTTTCTGGAAAATGGTTCAAGGATTACTGGGTTAGTGATCTAAAAGCCAACTTCAAAGTCAGAAAAATGTGGGCTCAAATCCTGCCTCTCTCATACATTAGATGTGTAACCCCAGACAATTCACTTAAACTCTGAAATACCCAAGCTTCTCTCTGAGGCTATAAGTGGCAGAACAATTGCCGATCTCTGGTTTCTTTATGAAAGTCTTTCCTTCACCAGGGATTTTTAAGCTTTTCTGAGTCATTGACATATTTGTTTGTCTAATAAAGCCTAAAGACTTTATCTCAGAATAGTGTCTTTAAAAGCATAAAGTAAAATTCATAGGATGACAAAGAAAATATTTTATTCATATTACAAAGAAAACGCCATTATGATTTTTTTATTTTTTAATAATAACATTTTATTTTCAAAACACATGCAAATATAACTTTCAACATTCACTCTTGCAAAACCTTATGTTCCAATTTCTTTTTTCTTCTCCCCACTCTTTCCCCTAGACAGCAAGCAATCTAATATAGGTTAAACATGTGCAATTTTTCTAAACATATTTCCACATTTATCATGCTGCACAAGAAAAATAAGATCAAAAAGGGAACAAAATGAGAAAGAAAAAAAAAAGGCAAGCTAACAACAAAAAAAGGTGAAAATACTATGTTATTATCCACATCCATTCCCCATAGTCCTGTTTCTGGATGCAGATGGCTCTCTTCAGAACAATTCTATTGGTATTAACCTGGATCACCTAGTTGAAAATAACTATGTCCATCAGACTTGATCATCACATAATCTAGTTGTTTGTACAATGTTTTCTTGGCCCTACTTACTTCACTTAGCATCAGTTATGACTTTTTTTTAAATCCACAAATTAAAAATCGCTGCCGTTCTCTAATAAAATTGCATGTTCAGAGCAAAAGAGGGAGAGGAAGAGGAAAAGGGAGAGGGAGAGGGAGAGGGAGAGAAGGAGAGGGAGAGAGGGAGAGGGAGAGAGGGAGAGGGAGAGAAGGAGAGGGAGAGAGGGAGAGGGAGAGAGGGAGAGGGAGAGGGAGAGGGAGAGGGAGAGGGAAAGAGAGAGAGAGAGAGAGAAGGAGAGAGAGACACAGAGAGAGACACAGAGAGAGAAAGAGAGAGAATAGAGAGAGACAAAGAGACAGAGAGGGAGAGAGAGACAGACAGAGAGAGAGAGAAAGAGAGAGAGAGAGAAGAGAGAGACAGAGAGAGAGACAGAGAGACAGAGACAGAGAGAGACAGAGAGAGGATATGAATAAAAAGGATGCAAAAATAAAGGAAGTCAGATCCTTTAGAGCTAACTTGACATTCTACTACCTGGAGCAAGCAGTATGAAATGTAAACTCAAATAACTTTTTTTTTAATCAGTTGAGCTGGTGGAGGGGGAGACATTTTGATTTTGATGTACTGAAACAAAATCCTTGTCACCATCTTCACTCAGGATAAGAATATTGGTTCCCACTACGTGAAAGCATACTAGTAGAGATAAATACCTTTCATTCCTATATTCCTATGTAATCTATATTCATCATTGCTAGTTAGTTTTTATCCCTATTTTGGCATCCCATTTTATGTAAGTTATAAATCTAATACAGGATTGTCATCTTTCTCTTTATCAATTACAAATGTACCCAAGGTTAGAAAATAAGAATTTGTTCATTACAGAAATAAACATGATTTTTATGAAAAAAAATAAAAAACAAAAAACAACAACAACAACAACAACAAAAACTTGATCTGAAGCCTCCCATTATATATTAGCTAAACTGCAAATTCTTTATTGCTGCCTGGCTACTTCACCTTTTACAACTTTTCAGATCTATTCTGTTTTCAAAATTTGCTTTAATTTCAAGTACACATCATATTCTAAAATTGTAGTCATACTTGGAATAATCCTGTCAGTCATAATGAGCAAATGATTTTTTTCCCTCACATTCTGTTTGAAGGAGAAATTGTTGCAAGTGTATGTTGAATTCTATCATTTCCTCCAATGAAACTACTATAGTAGAAAAATGAATCATGTGAATGACAAACAAGAGATCAGATTATTTTACTCTACCCTATTCCATTCATCTGTGCTTGGAAAGAAACCATGCAACTAAAACATTGGAGGGATAATCTCTGCCATTGTCCAAAAATTTAGCTATGTGTAAAAGGTGTCTGCGAAAAAATGAAAATGCAATGTTGCTGTCAAAATCTATTGCCATTACTTGACCAAGTTGGGAATAACAGGCCCTTTAGAAAGTCAATATTTGTTGTTCATCACAATGTGAAAGATGCTATTAGAGGGAATGTAGAGGAAATAAAGAGTACTCAGTCCCAGAGTTTAGGGCAACTAAATTGCTCAGTGGATAAAGTGTCATGCCTGGAATCAGGAAGACTCATGTTCCTAAATTCAAATCTGGACTCAAACACATCACTTAAATTTTTTTGCTTTATATTCCTAATCTGAAAATAATCTGGGAGGGAAGATGACAAACCCATTCCAATATCTTTGCCAAGAAAACTCCAAAGAGATGCCAGATTTTTCTCCTTTTATCTGCCCTCAGTTCAACAGGTGATTTTCCTAAAACTCAGATCTGACCTCAGGTCAGCTCAACCCTCTAATCCAATAGATCTTCAATCCAATAAACTCTAATCACTCTCTATTGACTCTAGGATTAAAAATTATTTCATCTTTATTTTTCTTAATTCCTATTTTTCTACAAGTTTCATAAGGTATAACTACTAGTAGTAATTAAAACAATGACTGCTATACTAATAAAATTAGCATATAAAACATGAAAGTAAGTAGATATATAAATATTAAGGGCACATGCTCAAAAAAATTTTAACAGATGAAAAATCATGTACATAATGAAAAACAATAGAAATTACTAATCTAGACTGATCCATTCCTGGGCAAGATTCCCTTGATTACAACAACAAATACTTATTTGCCCTTTACCTGAAAAGTTTCAGAGTTTACTACCTGAGGCACCTCATTCTATTTTCTAAAATTATATTTATTAGAAAGTTTTTCTTTTGTTTTGTTTTGTTTTCTTTTCTTTTCTTTTTTTTTTTTTTTACTTCTTTTTGTATATGTCCAATTGAGTTTTTAAATGAATAGTTTTGCTCTATGGAATTTTTTTTTCCATTTCACTATTTTTTTTTTTTTTTAGCGAGTTATTTTCTTTCTCCAATTTACAAATTCTGTTTCCCTGCACTACTTGGGAGTTTTTTTATCTTTTCCAATTCACATTTCAGGAAGTTGTTTTCTTTTTCCACTTTATCAAATTTTTCTTGTAGGCCAAGCCCCCCACTGTGCTGATTAGAGGCTGCCCAGGCTGTGCCCCTCTGCTGTGCCGGTTTGTAACTGCCCCCGCAAAAGCCCTGAACTACAGGATGTGGCTGCAGGGCTGCGGTTCAGTCTGCCTGAGTCACTTCCGGGTTTGAGTAGTTACAGCTAGATCTTGTTAGGTTCTGGCGCTTTTTTAGAGTACCCTCTGTTTTAGGCTTTAATTTCTCTGCCAGTTTACTGCTTTGTGACCAAGGCAGAGCAGTTAGCCTATAGCAGAGTGGTCTCTATAACTTCTCTAGCCACAGAGATCACCCCCACCCCTGGTCTGCTCAGGACGCTAGTCTCTCACTGCCTGTGCTAGTCTGTTCCTGGCCCCTCAGGACAAACCTTTCCTAGCAATCTTCCAGATTGACTTCAGCTGGTAAGTTGTATGCTTCTGATCTTCATAAATTTAAGCAGTGAAGAGCTATTTCTGAGGCTGGATAAAATAGTTGGTTATGAAGGGAACGAGAGGAGCTTAGAAAGTCACGTGTGCCTTCTCCACCATCTTGGCTCTGCCCGAAAGTTTTTCTTTATAGAGAATTAAAATCTTCCCCCTCTGCAGCTTCTATTTTACCTAATTCTGCTATTCCAGGTACTATAAATTTAATCCATTTTCCACATGACATTTCTTCAGATATATGAAGAAACTTATCTTGTCCTTCCTCTGTAGATCTTCCCTTTTCCCCAACCAAGCATTCCCTTCTCAGACTAAATATTTCCAGTTCTTTTGATTTTTGCATTGCAAGGTTTCTAGTCTCAACATCATTTCATAATGAAACTATCATTTCCTTCATTTGGGACTTTACACTTTTACAGAAAACATGAACAATGTATGTACAGTAAAATCTAAAAGTACACATAAAGCACTATATAAATATTATTATTAGCAATTGTAATGTGAATGCAATCTAATATCAAATTAGCTTTCTTGACTACCATATAACAAAGTTGATCCCTAATCAAAATAAAGTGTCACGAAAGAAACTAGGAGGTAAAGGTGAAAATATATATGAAAATAGATATTGGAGAAGAAGAGGACATTCTGAGCACATAAGAGAAGATAATAAATTATATGTAAGAAATGGCAAAGAGATTTGTTTGACCAAAATGGAGTATTCATGATTAGAAAAGGGTCTAATATAATGGGAATTGTTGTGGGAGACATAAATACCCAAATGAAAAGTTTGGAATTGGTATAATAGGGAAACATCATAAGTAAGAGGCTGATATAACAAGAATCATTTGGGAAATTATATATAAATACACAATGGATATATACATATATATACACACTCATATACACCTATATGTGTGTATATATATAACATACATATATATACACAAGTATTTATATATGTATATGTATAGAGCAATATATGTGCATATATATAATACATGAGATAAACATGTCTGTATAAATTTATGTGTATGTATATGTATATATATATATATATATATATATATATTTGAGTGTGTATGTGTATATATATAGCACTACACCTAAATTATTCAAATTAATTTGGCTTCCTGCAAATATAGAAACAATAATATGAATAGCAATAATTTATTTTTGTACCATCAATAATTAAAAGGAAAGGTGTTATGGTCTGTCAAATAGACTTCTGTAACTGATTGATATTTAAAAACAAACACATAATTTTTAAAAGCTCTTTAGGACTCCAGGGAACTTGTGACTGCAGTTCAAGCTAGCAACCACTAAGTGGCTTATTGTAATTTTTTAGGCAACCCAGGTCTCTCATTGAATGTTTCTCAGACAAACTGATTATAGATGACTTCTGAGATAATCACTCACTGCAGACAATGTTGCAGCTTATTTTTTTCTAAAGAGAATAGAATAGGTGAACATGATGTACATAAGGTAAACATCCAAATAAAAAGTAAAGAAATACTGCTTGTGTTATCAGGTAGCTTTATTTGTTTTTTATTTCTCTTCCACAACATCTAGCCACGTCATGCTTCCATTTTGTTTCCTAGTACCATAACTTTAGAAGTAGAAGGTACCCTAAAGATGCACAAAGCTTAACTTTTTCATCTTAGAGATAATGAAACAAGAATGTCTAGCCTAAATAACTTATCCAAGATCACATAGGTAATAAATGATACTTGGGAGAGATTTCTAAATAGTTACCCTTAAAGAAAATAGTTCAACTATGCTCAAATGGCTATCAAACTGTGCATAGCCTTTGATCCAGTAGTGTTTCTATTGGACCTGTATCTGAAAGAGATCATTAAAAAGGGAAAAGGATCCACATGTGCAAAAATGTTTGTAGCAGCCCTTTTTATAGGAGCAAGGAACTGGAAATTGAGTGGATACCCATCAGTTGAGGAATGGCTAATAAATTATGGTATATGAATGTTATGGAATATTATTGTTCTATAAGAATGATCAGCAGGATGATTTCAAAAAAGCCTGAAGAGACTTACATGAACTGAAGCTAAGTGAAGTAAGTGGAATCAAGACAACATTGTACAGGACTAATAAGATTAGTCATGATGTGATGATCAACTGATGTACTTGTCTCTTTTCAACAATGAGGTCATTGAGGCTAATTTCAGTAGGCTTATGATGGAAAGACCCATCTAGAAAAAGGACTGTAGGGACTGAATGTGAACACAACATAATATTTGCATCTTTTTGTTGCTTTTTTTTCATTTTTTTCCTTTTTTGATCAGATTTTTCTTGTGTAGCATGATAATTGATGATAAATGTAGGAATATATTTAGAAGAATTGCAATGTTTGACCTATATTGGATTACTTGCTGTCCAGAGGAAAGGGGTAGGGGAAGGGAGGGAGAAAAATTTGGGACACAGGGTTTTGCAAGGATAATGTTGAAAACTATCTTTGTATGTATTTTGAAAATTAAAAACTATTATTAAAAAAATACATAGTTCAATGAAAACCAAAAAATAGTTAAATTATTTTAAAAGTTACATGTACATTTTTCCACAGTCATCGAAGAGACATACAGTCTGAAGTGATTGCCTAGAATCTGTTGTTGAGTTGGAAGGAAGCTTAACTTTTAATCCATTTCCCTTAGTCTGTAATATATTAGTCACTTATTTACCCCACACAGAAGTCAAGCTTGAAAGCTTTTTAAACTGTTAACTCCCATTTCATTCTTTTCTTCATAGATTTTTTACCCCAAATAACTTCTCTGAAAAAACACCTGTTCAGTCTTTTTATAATTCAGAAAGATTTTTTTTAAAGTTGATAAGTTTTTGGAATAGACAAGAAATACAGTGTATCATATACTTACTGATACTATTGGGAAAGGAGTTTTGTCATTAATTAGGGTCACAAAGAGGTGCTGTAACTTAATGCTAAAGAACTTGAAGGCTAACTGCCCATGGATAGTATGGTATTATTTATTTGTTTTAAATTAATCTAGAAGGAATGCTAAGTTTTGTTATTTTCCTTATTTATTAAGTGCAATAATAATAATACCTTTAGTACTCACCTCACAGGTTTTTTTTTTATGAGAATCAAATAGGTATGATATGTATACTTTGAAGTTTGCAAACTTTATAGAAATATGTAACTGGATGCTGTTATAATTATAATATTTTAATTTGTGGTTTATTAAAATAATAAAAAGGGACAATAATAAAAATTATGTCACTTACATGAAATACCCAATAGTTATACTTCCCACTGTGTAGAGTTGTTAAAAATTAGACTTTTCAGAGCTGGAGAGAAGGTCAAAGGTTCAACTCTCTTCATGTGAGTTGGCACAATCATCATCATTTGATACCTCTAGGCTGCAGATGATCCAAATAGAAAGACACATGGTGATTTTAGGCATTCTCCTCAAAGCACATAAGAAGTAGAATAAACAACATTTTAGGACTTATTTGGTGACTGAGATGTAGAGCACACAGAGAGAGAAATGGACTACCAGATGTTCTACCAGGAGAACCACCAGATATAAAAAAGTAGTATAGGGGAACAGTTAATGATAACAATCATCATGATAACAATGATGAACTAAAATGTAGAAAACCTAATATTGAAAACTAAAGAGAAATAAAATAGCTCTAATTATGTAAAGTCTCATCCACTGTTGTATCAACTACTGTGTTGTCTCTGTATAAGAGATAGCTGCAGTTTTGTCTAAATGACTGTTTCAACGCTGTAGTTTTGTCTAAAGGGACTTCTTTCACAATTGTAAAAGTATTTGGTTGCCTTTTCTTGTCTCCTGTCCTTGAGCAAGAAATGCCTTCTCATTGTGGTAACAAACCTTGACATGTGCATGGCAAATATTCCCCAAGAAGCCATCCTTTTTTCCCTTGAATGATTCCCTCTTTCTCTACCCTTCTGTCTCCTGTGAAAGATATTTATCTCTCCTAAATTGCTGCAGAATACTGATGATTGGCTAGGTATCCCTAAGAAGTTAATGCTGATATCAGCAGTTACCTTATATATGAATTTATTTGTAAGTATATTAATTTATTTTTTTGCTTTTAATTTGACCTCTTATCTTTGTTCCACAATCATCAGATTCCTATTTCTGGAGTATTTCCCCCTTTCCAATGGGGTTTCATTTTACTCAGTGGAAATAATTCCTCACCAATACAGCACAGTTTTAAAAGTAAAGTTAACACAATGATGATCCTTTTTTTGCTTTTGAAAAAGTTTTTACATTGATCATATTTCACCCTACTGAACAACTCTGTGAGGAAGATAAAACTGATACTGTCAACCCCATTTTGTAGATTAGAAAATTCAGATACCAATAGATTAAATGACTCAAAATCATATGATAAGTAAGTAGTGGTACCAATATTAGAATGCAACTTGGTTTCTAGAACCAGTGCTCTAAGAAATGACAAAACTTCAAATGGATATCCCTAGTAGTGGGATACTGTGTAGAGAATACTGTCTCTGGAATAAGAACCTGGATGAAATTCAACCTTTGGTACCATCTATTGCAACCTTGACTTCTTTTAGATGAGGGGAGAGGACTGTTTCTGAGATTTTTGAGAAATCCTCTAACTCTAGAAGTGTGACCTTATCATGTTTCTTAGATTTTGTTTTGTGATAAGGGAGGGAGCAGGTAAATGGAAAAGGGGAGAAAATATACCATAAGCTGTTAAGAGTTCCAAGTCTGTTATAAGCATCTCCCCTAGCAATTTCAATTAACCAAAACTGTAAAATGTGTTCGTGTGAATGCAGCAACTCCCGTTAAAAGCACTAATGGAGAAGTTGCATTTCAGGGTGCTATCCGTGTAGCTTAAAAGCAAAAAGATGCCACATTTCTGAGGATGGAAATTGTTCAGTTATATTCCAAAGAGTAGTGCACGAGTTGAAAGATCAGTTCCAATGTCTAATGAAACAAGGTTCACTTTTACTGGTCCTCTGAACAAGGCTCTTCAATGATAAAGAGTATAGAGAGAGAATCATTTATACAATGGATCACCATTTTAATTAAGCATTCTCCATCTTTCCTGCCCTGACTTCCAGTAGTCAACTCTCTCTTTCACAGTTAGCAAAAGACATTGGACTTTTTGTGCAATCCATTTATTATTATTATTACTATTAACTAGGGACTAACTAGATCAAATTTATCTTATAAGAAGATGGATCTTCAGTTTCTAGGAAGAAACATTATTTTTAAGGGCTTTGTGATAAAACTGACAGACTGACCATGAGACTAATGGCAAAGAAGCATTCTACCTCATCTGTATCTTACCTTCTTGGCACAGTAAGTTAATGGCTGCTGTGATGAGAAAATAATTGATAAACATTTCACACCATAAGGATAGCCAAGTTTTGCTTTGTCTTGTCCTGCAAGTGTCTTTCTCAGTCTCTAGCCACTGGTAATGATACAAATTTCAATTCCATGCTCGAATACGATTTTATAGCAAATATATTGCATACCAGATGGTAGCAGGGGAGAGATGGCCATAAAGGCAGCACATCCCAGGGGCATCACAGTACATGCAACCTAGATCAGTGTGCCAATTTCTCCCAAGGGTGTATTTATCACACCCTGACCATTCATTCCTCTTGAATGAGGTCTCAGTTTAGAGCAGGCATCCTTCTCTCCTCTCCTTGCTCCAGTGAGATAGATCAGATAGCAGTGGGAGCAGTTTTACCAGAACAAAATTGTTCAGGTAGATTATCCACATCTCCCTATTGTATGTTTATCATCTGGTTTCACTGTTGAGTTTTTTGGTTTTGTTTTGTTTTTTTTTCTCAAAGAGGTTTTACAAATGGAAATGGAAACAGAGATGTCCATAGTATAGACTGCATAATAAGAAGTTTGTGCTCAGCATGGGAAGTCTTTCATAAGTGAGAAAATGATGTTCATAGTCTACAATGCAAAGTCTTCAGTATAATAGGGAACCTTTATTGTGTTTTACTGGTGTATATTCCCCCCAATTATTTAATGAAAACAAGAGGAAAAAACTAGCACAAATTGTTAGTAATAGTTTTAACTGGACTCCCAGGAACATCTAATTCAGGCAGTTTTTAGAAAGATCACTTTTTTTTTCCAAGGGTAACAATTTATTTTCTCAATTTCTCTACTAAATATATTGTTATACAAAAACCCAGGAGAAGAATTTCATAATGTCCTTCTGGGAGTTTAAAAAAGAGTAGCTTTTTAAACTGGCATTTACCTTTTAAAGATAGAAACAAACATCATTTAGGAGCTTAATTGCTTCCTTTTCTCTAATTACTGTCATATCTAATGAAAGCAATTCTATAAACCAAAATGGAGTGGAAGAAATGAGACTCATGCCTCTAGATAAGAAAATTTTAAAAGCACTGAGACTGAAGCCTATTCTGGGTCTAGCCTAAAACCCTAACCTTCCTTTTATTGGAGCCCCTTCAGCCTCAAAAATTTTACAAAATAGAAGACAAAAAATCAAAAACAGAATCCAAAGTGTAACAATAAGCTGAATCATTTCTATTTTCCCCAACCTTTCCAAAAAAAGGTAAATATTTTAAAATATGGAGTACAGATGAAAGAATCTTTGGATGTGATCTTTATTCAATTTATTTTTTTAAAGTAAACTCTAATTAAGATCTAGTATAGCTTCCTTGCCTTCCTTCAAGTTCCAACTAAAATGTCAACTTCTGCAAGAAACCCTTCCTGATTCCACTTTATTCTAGGGCCTTTCCTCTATTGATTATCTCCAAGTGATCCTGTATCTAGCTTTTGGTACACAGTTGTTTGCAAGTTGTCTACCCATTATACTGCAAATTCCTTGATCATAAGAACTGCCATTTACTTTCTTTTGTGTTCCTAAAAGCTTGACGTGCCCAACTCAAAGAAGGCACTTAAAATGTTTGACTGCCAAAACTGAGTTAGAATTAAGAAATCTTAGCTCAAGGCTCACCTTTGAACCAAACTGGTTGGGTGATCCCTGGTGTGATTTCAGGGCTTCAGAGACTTTTGGAGAGCATAAATTACATAGTAGTTACCCATCAGTGGAGGAAGCTTTATTGTCCAAATTCTCTACATCAACAAAAACCACAGGTTCTTCTTACAAAAAATCTTATTCACAGGTTTTATAAGAAAGTAACTGTTTTCAATAGCACAAGATCTGAAGCAAAGAGGAAAAGACTCAAAAAACCTGAGTTTGATTTCCGATTCCCTGACTTTTTAATTATGTCACTTAAATTCCCTAAATCTCATTTAGGAAACTAATTGTAATTGGGAAGATAATATCTGCCCTACTTACTTCACCAGGGTGTTGGATATTTCAAATAAGTTGATTACTAATAAAGCACTTTGTGAAATGGTTATAAATGCTATGCAAAATAAAAATTCTATTATTAATAAGTTCAATAAAAGTATTAGTCATAATTGTTAATAAAATAATAATAAAGTACCACAAGTAGATTTATCAGAAGCTCCTTCTACCAACAGATCAACATTTATTTAGTACTTATGCACCAGATATTGTGCTAAGCTCCATGATAGAGTTAAAAAAAAATCTGCTATATAAAGTTACATAATTGTTTCAGTCAGTGCAGACATGTTAATATGAACTAATAACTACCAAAAAACCCAGCCAAAAGACAATTCACAAAGCACTAATGGATGAAAAATAATGTTCCTTTGGAGTCTATCAAAATCCTCTACCTTGTCAATTCAATGAAGATATACCTAGGCTGATAATGCTATAGAAATAGCCATTTGAAATATACATCTTGAAAGAATCACACATTTAAGATTATTAAACAGCTTACTACCATGGAGGATCTTTCCTATATTTTGTGAAGGATCCTCATAATATACTACTAATCTAAAACTTCAATTTTAAAAAGCCTGCTTCAAATGTGACAGGGAATCCTGCCAGCTTATGTCTACTACTGATGCCTGTACTGATGTCTTTTGCTGCTGCTTTTCCATTTTACTTTCAAGGACATTGGTTTCATAAATTTTACCTTCTAGCTCCTATATCTTAACTATATGACTGGTAATCCCATATCCCTGAGGTTTTCCCAGTCACTTAATCTTGAGTTATGTACTATATACTAAACTCACCTGAAGCCTTGTAATCTGTTTGATATACATCCAGTTGTGTTAAGGGAAATATAATAGTAAAATGTGGTTGATTTTAATGTTATTTCAATAGACTTTTAGATATGAAAAATGGATTGATGCTTCTACAGTTTCAAAACCATTTCTCTAAAATTTGAATAAGTCGTTACTATAGGTTTATAGAAAACCTCATGAGATATATTTTCTGAGAAACTCAAGTGATGTTTCAATCTCCAAAATTGTTTTAAACTAGATTATTTACAGATCCTCATCCTCTGTAGCTGGAAGTTTAGCTGGTCTGTCCTAAACCTAATTACCTTCCTGCTATTAACTATAGCATACCAAGAATAAAGTTGACTTTCCAAGAATTCATGTATGATTATTTTGTAGAATCACTAGAAGTGAATTTTCCTTTCATCCTCTTTTTGAGAAATATATGTATTTTGTATGTAACAAGAGAAACATGGATCCTGATAGAGGCTGTTATGGAATAGAATTTAGGGATGATGGCACTCACTATTCTAAATAAAACACATGCATTAGAAATCTTAGCTGGCCGGGTAAGCTGTTTCTCTTTGTCAAAATTCTCCCACTATCTTTACCCACTTAAAGTAAAATCAATAATGTTCTTTAGAATCTTCCAGTGATCTGTACAAGGTACTTCCTGGGGTTTTCCCATCACCAGCATATATGGCAGGAGGGTGTTCAAGGGGAACTTCATGAGAAGCTATCATTAGCACAGTTATATACAAGATGAATTCATTCTGCATGTGTGCCAGCTCTCGTTCACAAATGTCATGATGCCTAAACTTCATTAAGTCACTGTATCTAAAAATCAAAAGAATTCTTCCAATTAAACTGAGCAAAGGATCTTTGGCAGACTGCTGAAACATAGCCCAAACTAGCTTCCTTCTGGTAAAGTTAAATTGGAAATGAATCCTCCTTGAATAAATATCACTGGAAAAAGTTCCACTATCTCAACACCAACCAAATCTGCTAATTATTGGTTTGCATTCTTTGCTTGAAAATTATTTATATAGCACTTAAATTCATAGAGAAACTGCCTCCTGAATAGTATTCACAAGGTGGGGGATGAGGAGTAGGAGGAATGAAACATACTTTCTCTAACCAACACATTTCACCTAACCGGACATCTGTGCTGATTCCTCCTTCTCTCACTGTCTTTCAAAAAGGCTCCATTTCTAGGGGAGGAAAGCCAAAAAGGGTAATTTGTCCAATCTTTTTTGTCTTAGTTATTGATGCAAATCAAACAATAACATGATATTTAGGCATCACTTGATAATAAACTAGTCTGTAAGTTAAACATAATTATAAAAATAAAGTTAGAATAAATATTATAAAAACACAATTAAAAATAAAAATAATCTTATTCACTCTTATTCCCTTTGGAAGTATATTTGTTTCTTTTTAATAGCCAAATTTTTTCTAGTCAGGCTTCATATTGAGACTATATTAAGACAATTTCCTTTCTCTAAAAGCATGTGTTGAATTTTAATCTTGTTTCTAGAAGGCTCAGCAGAAAGAAAAGTTGGTGAGAAACTTTTAAGGAGATGATAGACCTGTTCAAATCAGAGTAAGTCAAAAAGTCAGTATGTCATCAAACACTTATGCCATCCTTCTGTTACCTACAATGGCTTATTAGCCTGGTGCTAAAACCCTTGGCAATAGTCTTCACTGTATGTGAAGAAGTAGGGGGAGAGGAAGAGGGAGTCCACTCTAAGGGGCTATAGCCTGACTCCTTGAGATGTGTGATCAGAATGGGAAGATGGGTCACATCCCACCCTTCAGTAGCCAGTTGTGTGGCTTGTCTCCCACACAATTGTACCCATTCTTATACCCTTCCTCTCTGTTGTACAAGTTCTCAGTTTTCTCATCTGAAATATCCTCATGAGGCAGTTGCAATGCATTGGCTACCAGGACAACTACACCAACAGCTGCTCCAGGTCACATACACACATATATCCACACATACAGAGTATATATTCCCATTACCTCCTCTGTTACCTCATAGTTGCAGTAGATATGCCTCAGAGGGCAAGCATTGTGCCACTGGATGATAACCGCTAAGGAAAAGTACCACCTGTGCCTTTTTCATATTGACTAGGACAGAATGGTCCACACAGGATGAATGAGCATAAATGGGCTATCATCTGTATCACAGAACTAATTTTCCCCCTAAACCCCTCTTCTGTAGAGGGCTGAAACTCTGAAAAGGTATACTTGAATCTGAAACCACAGAGCACTTAAGGCTAATTACCTATTTGATGTGAGATAATGATTCTATAAGCAGATACTTAGATTATATGGTAATGTGATGGCTTTCCTCAGGATTGGCTCTTGCTAAATGTGTGGTGGTGAGGTAGTCATAGGCAAAGATTGGAAGGCTGAGGGAGAGAGGTCAGGGTCACTTGGCTGCAGGAGGAAGAGGAGGAGAGAGGTTGGAGACTCCAGACTG
Source organism: Sarcophilus harrisii (assembly GCF_902635505.1). Classification (NCBI taxonomy): domain Eukaryota; kingdom Metazoa; phylum Chordata; class Mammalia; order Dasyuromorphia; family Dasyuridae; genus Sarcophilus; species Sarcophilus harrisii. Next base: position 145,377,056 of record NC_045429.1, read on the forward strand.
CAGAATCCAGGATACATCTTTGGCAAACCACATGGCAGCTTGCCTGCCTCCTTCACTTCTCCCCCTAAAGATCAAAGACTTTGATTGATCCTGACTCTGACTGATCCTGAGGCCCTCCAGAGAGTTAGCCCAGAACTTATACTCCTCTGTCTACTATGGAGTATCATTTTTCTGGTATCCCAGGTTCTCCACCTCAAGGTTAGCCTATCAGTTGGCCATACCTTGTTGCTTCTATTTCTACAACATCTTTGCCATTTAGCCCCTTCTCTCCGCTCACACAGCTACCACTTCAGCATCCCCTTTCACATATACAACTGAAATATTCTCCTACTTGTTCTCCCTTGCCTTGAGTTTTTTTCTTCTCCATATAGCTGCTCAAGTAATTTTCCTAAAGTGACAGTCTGATCATGTCATTCTCTAGTCAATAAACTCCAGTAGCTTTTTATTGTCTTTAGATAACATATTTTTCTTCCTTATCTCATTCTTTTTAAAATGTATTTTCTATATATCTTTTTATAGTATTATTGTTAGTTTTATTATATAATAGTAGTATATAATTAGTATATATAATTAATATATTAAAACATTAATAAATGTTAATAGGTAATTATATGATACTTATGTGATTATAAATTAATAAAATATTAATAATTAACAAATATAGTTGATGAATACTAGTAATATATTATATCTAATAATAATACTATAATATAATATAATAATAATTATATGTAATACTACCCTGTATTCCTCAAGTCTATGTGAAAATGCAGACATATTAAAATGATGTGCTGAATTGGCAGAATGAAATATGATACCTTAGTGCCCTAATTTAAATTGGTCTCTGCATTATGTCTTCCTTAATATTGTAGGAAGGTTATATGTGCCACCATTATCCAGCAAGGAAGTTCACTAGTCTGAGTTGTCCAGCAGGTATTGATTTCTATGGACCAAGAGTCCAAAATCCACTTCAATTTTTGTCTCACTTAGATCAGATGCTCTCCCCAAAGGCAGCATGTTCGACTATGGTCACCAGAGTAGAACATATATATATGGAATACATACATATATATAATAGTAGTATATTATTAGTAAAATAGCATATATAACATATATATAGATGTGCATATATATATAAATACATATATATATATATTTCACAAGTAAATATATGCATATTGGAGATATTTGCTCAAAAATGTTTGTGGTCAAAAAAGTTAGAGACCATAAGCCTAGAGAATTATAATAAGTGCTATAGATTTGCCCATTAAATGAAAGTGATGTCCACAAAGCACTGATTCTCTGCACACAAGTGCTATAGCGTCAGTGTCCTGAGAGCACTGCCTCTGTTGAAACAAGAACTAGGAAGCATCATAGCAGAGATGGATGCATTCTCTTAGAAATAATTCTCTTAGCAAACTCCTTAGGGTCAACTCTATTCTGGAGATGGAAGTCTCTAGTACACTAGTTCTCCTCTATATGGTCTGCACTATCTTTTAAGGAGTTTTTCCTGTTTATCTACATCTTGCCTTCATTCCAGATCCTCTCATCCATGTCTTGTAATCTTTTTTTATAAACAATATTATAAGCATTGCATAGATATGATATTCTAAAATTAATACTCATGTCATTTTGAATCAAGGCACTTTGGGAAACTTAGGCATAAAATATAAGACTATAAGCTTATTTGTTAACTTAGAATTTCTTTAAAAACAAACAAGAACAATGCCTCCCATGAAATGACAAAATCCTCCAGAGCAGGACTTCTTAAACTTTTTCCACTAATGACCCCTTTTCACCGAAGAAATTTTTATGTGACTCAAGGTATGTAGATATATAACATAGGTATATAAATCAAACACTTATTGATAATAAATAATATTTTTGCAACCCTCATACTCAGTTATAAGATCCCATATAAAGTCACAACCCAGTTTAAGAAGTTGGGCTCTGGAGTAGGAGGAGATATTTCCTAATCCATTGAATATTCATGCTAGATCCTTTTTAAGATTTTATATTATTTAGTATATACCTTGGATAGATTTAATTGTTTTACTAGCTAGAGGCTCCAAGGAGAAAAATAAACTCTTAGAAGACAAGGATTGTTTTTGTCTTTGTATCTCTGGAGGATAGTACAGTGCATGGTGTACTATCAAGTTAAAACAAATTAACAAACATTTATTAAGCACTCAATATGTGCCAGATACTGTATTAAATGCTTAGGAATATAAAAAAAAGTTAAAATGGTTCCTCTACAGTGCTAAATAAATGTTTTATGATTGTAATTCAATCAAATATATCTTTCCTATGTCCTCCCCAATAACTAGAATAATAGGACCTGCATTCAATTCTACCGTTATTTGAAAATCATTTATTAAGTGGACACTGTATGTTAAGTATTGTTCAAAGTTCCTAGGGGGAAAAAGAACTAGAAAAGAGCTTTTCTATAATTCCATTATGAACAGGAATGAAAATATGATGATATGAATGAATTAAACTTTAACATCTATGGAATTTTAGAAAATAGCAGGAAACAAGAGTGGCAAAAATCACCTGATAGAAGATCCTCAGGACTTACCAGTAGCCAAAAAATAAAAACAAAGCTGAATGGACAAGGCTAAGCAAGAGGAAACAGAAATTGTCTTAGAATGCTGCATATTGAATTCACCAAGTAAAAATAAGCACAACTGGTTTTGAAGAGGAAAAAAAAAAACATTTTCTCATGTACAACAAAAGGATCCTTAAATGTGTTAAACATAGCATGGCAGAAACATTTTTTAAAATGAGAATTAATTGACTTGAATGTTTTTAATAAATTTACTCCCTGCTTCACTATCTACCAGAATTCAGTTCAGATATAATACAATCTAATGAAACCCTTCCATATGGAAGCCAGTTTACACCACTCTTTTCAACTCTCTCCTCATCCAGCCTCTAAGAAAGAACTGTCAATCAGCAATATTGTCTAGTTGAGATTCACTTCCTCTCTGTTGTGGCAGAGCAAATACTTAAGCATTTTAAAAAATGGTCAAACAGAAGACAATAATACAGAAGAGAGGCACAGCAGATGAGCAGTCAGTAAGCTAAGTGACCTGAGATTTCCATTACCTCTTCCCCACCCATACTTCCATTCCAAGAAAAATCATGCCTTATTTTAAGTTTCTGCCTGAAGATTTAGAGGCTGAGTCATTGATAATTGAAAAGAGAGGCTGTTCTGAAGCCTTTCCCATGGATAAATTGCTAACTCTATTACAAACTGCTAGTTGCCCATGGAAATAATATCTAATGAGAAAATTTCTGAGATAGAGAATTCTCTATCCATGTTTATCTACTCAGATAGAACTAAATACATATACTACCTTCCCCTTCACCATGCACATATCCATCCTAATGAATTACCAGGAATACCCTTATCAGCTATAGAATATATTGACTGAAACTGAAATCATGAACATATTATCAATGTTATTATTTTTTAAGATTTTTTTTTAAATCCAGGCTATTAGGATGAAGTGTGCCTTCTGTTTTGTGGTTGTGGTTATTTATTTTCCAGCAGCTGACTGGGATCTGTTATGTATACAGTTGAGAAAGGTTTCTTTTCAAGGAGGTTTGATCCAATCTCCTGGGCAGAACAAGACAAGTTCATTTTCCTCCAGTGACTATATGGGAAACATTTTTGGAGGCAGAATCAAAGTCTGATGGTGTTCAATTTTATCCCCATGCCAGGTCTCATCTTTCTAGCTTTTCTGGCTTGGAAACTACAGCCAGACAGTTTGTTGCCCTGGAGTTCAGAAAGTGTCAGTATTTCTATTATATCTCTTCTAGGTGGTACTTTATCAGTTATAAATAATAAGAGTTTATGGAATAACCTGCCAGCATCTCTCAACAGCCAGCTCTCATCTATCCCTACCCTCATCAACTGGACTACAATATTACAGAGCCCCTTGAATTATCTTTTCATTCAATTAAAATTTTTACTTATCCTAACATTTCACTCATACAAGTATCCTGTAAAAATGTGTTTTTGTCTTGTTATATGGAATATACCAAATACTTAATTTTAAAATATGGCTTAACAATCACCATGCTTATTTTCTCTCTAGGTTGGTCACAGTGAGCAGACAGGATTACAACCACAAGCTCAGCACTACCCCATCACTCAATCACACTCATTCTGCTCTCACAGCAAAGCACTACTACAAACAAAGCCTAGCAGAAAACTCATAGCTTACCCAACCCCTCTCATTTCAAACAAACAAAAACACTATAGAGAAGGCTATTATAGAAGTGAGATTTTCCTCCAGTCTTGTAAACTTTGAAATAATTTGCCCACTAAACAGTATTTGAATGTTACAGAAATAAAATATGATGAAAACATAATTCAGTGTGAACTTTGAATGGTGTTCTCCCCACAACAGGAGATCATCAGACACACTCCATGTTATGTATATGAAGTTTACCTGCTGCTGGGCTGACAGAACCTTGTGCATAGTTAGACCCTGCTGCTTTTTGAGCCTCTTCTCTTTAGAATAATGAGTGTTAATTCAACTGAAAGAGGCAATGGACCAAGCTGGTATTCATGAAAGGAGTTTTTTCTATCTCTTTAATTAACCTATTTTTTCCTACTTTTTTCTGTCCCTCTCCCTCTTTCTCTATGTATATTGTTTCTACTTATAGACATAAGACATACATATAGACATACACATATACACAAATTCACACATATGCTATATATTAGCAGCTGCTTCCTCAAGAAAACTCTGAAGTGCATAATCACATTTCACATTAGGAGTAAAAGTATCTGAACCACTTTTGTTATATGACCAACCACACAAAAAGATAATTATTCCATTAGTATTATTTGAGCAGAGAGAACACTAAAACCATAATATATTAACTATTCATTTTATATTAATTTTAATGAACATATTAACCATTTATTTTATAGTTCATTTTATTTTTCCAAAACAATTGTTCTTGTTTTCTACCAAGATTAAGAAAGGAAGGTTATTATCTATGTCAAATTACCTGTGCTCACATTATTCGATGTCTATGCATGAACACATATGTGAAAGAAACATATCCTAATCAATTTATAACAGCTATGAATATCTTCATATGTCTTGGAGGATTAGTAATTTATTATAAAAATGATGAACAGTTTGGACAGAATAAAATCTTGCCTGAAAACAAATTTTCTGAAAGTACAGAAATTCCTCCAAGGGACATGAAGAAAGCACATTCTCATAATACATGAAACCAGATTCTCCATGTTATGAAAAAAATGGTACAAAGATCATCAACCTAACAGGAGAATGTTAGCAAAGTACATGTTTACTCTATTTATTTTGCATATAATGTCAATTTGCATTCTGTAAACAAATATGGCATGAATTGAATTTTGTTTTTTTATTTCTACTTGTGTAATTCATTTCTTTCTAATGTTTGGGTCTTACTGGATGGCTGCCAACTTGGTAGCTATGTTGTGCTGATAAAGAAACAAAACCAGATGTGCAGTTGAATGACCATATAAGCTGACAAAGTTTGCCTAAAAATCGCTACCTTCTGCAATTCATATGCATAACACTGGACAATTCATAAATAAGCTGCCTATAGGTGATATACTTGCTATATATGTGGACTATATATATATATCTCAGTCATAATCATGTTTTGATTCTTTTTGGTTCATATTTTAATGATAACTCAAAGTCTTACAAATCTTGGTTCCCCCCCTAAGTTTTTCATATGACCCAGATATCTGGATAAATCATTGAAATATGCAACCTAAAATAGAACTATATTGGTAATTGATTTCCTCAAGGGGGCTTGAGTTTCTATACCCACTCCTCACCTCTTCCCCAAGTAAATAACTAATTTGTTCTAACATTCTGTGCTTTCTGAATGCCTTTTGAATCCATTCCATTACCATATAACTGCATATAGAGACTGCTGCGCTCCAGTCTTGACAAGCCTCACCTCATTAATGCTTTTTTAATCATCAAGGGTGACATACTTGTCAAGCCCATGATAAATTATGTCAAAACATGTGTGATTCCAAATGGAGAGATGGAAAGCAGAGAGGGAGTAAGATGAGTCGATGTATAGATGTGTTTCTTTATCTAATCTTAACATTAAAGAGAATTCTTGAGGGTAGGATGTGGAATTAAATGAAAAAGATTCCTAGTCAGCCTTCTTGTTCCAGATGGAAATAAATATATTGAAACCAGAAATCATTCTTCAGTGTCTGGCTTTTTTATTTTAACAAGTGATGGAATCATTGCTGAAATAAAGAAAAAAAATAATTTTAATATCAAACCATTGAAAACTGATGAGCTCTGAATTAGAAATGTTAGTGGTTTCTTCAAGAATTTCTAAGCCCAAGGTTATCATGAAAGAAAAGACATGAAAAAAACCATAGAATATTTTCTGCAAGATGATTTCAGAAAAATCTGGGAATCTATATGAATTGATGCAGTAAAATGAGCAGAACTAGGAAATCAATAAACAAAAACAGCAATATGTTAAGCATGAACAACAGTGAAAGGTACTAGCTACTTAGCTATTCTGACTAGTACAATGATCCAAGATAATTTGAAAGGACTCAGATAAACAAAATACTGCCCACCTTCAGATAGATAACCTGATGAACTATGAGTGCAAATTAAAATATGTTATTTTTCACTTTCTTTATTTTTCTTGTGATACATGATTTCATTTATATTATTGATATCATGTCACTTGCCTTATCAATGAGTAAGGAAGAGGTAAAAGAGGAAAGAATATGGAACTCACATTTTTCTTTTAAAAATGCTAAAAATAAATAACTAATAAAATGATTAATATAAAAGAGCAGAAGGATATAGGAGTGGACAAAGAGAAATAGGGCAATTTTGTTATTATTACATCAAAATTTAACATGCTTCTTTGCAGCAATCATGTGAAACAGTTCTGTAACTATTATAATTTTATAGGTGAAGAAACTGAGGCAAGAAAGATTAGTTGGCTTATTCAATGAGGCCACTGAGTATCAGGGCCAGAATCAATGCAAAAATCTCCTGAATCTAAGACAATCCAGGAATTTTCCTATTGTTGCACATATCTATTAGTAGGATTACTGAAGGATTTTATTGAACAGAAACTTCTCAAGGACTCAGATTCATGATATATAGCATCAGCATTGATCACACTGGCTCACCCTGAACAGACTTCACTTGTCCTTTTCCCTTAATTCTTCTCATATGGGTTTCAGTTCATCTATCTGCAGAACAGGAATATGAAACAGACAGGTTCTATTGTCTGTAGAGATAGCACATAGCATTGCTCTTGCTTTGCCTGGCATCTTTTTCTTACCTTGAACCATTCTCCCTTTGCACTTTAGCACTTGTTTGGTCCTTTCAGGAAGCTATCATCTGTGTCTTGCCTCATGTGCACATGAGAACAGGGCTAGCAAACAATGCATCCATCTCTTTTGGCTATTGAGGCAAATAACTGGGCTGGAAGATGAACTAACAAAGTGCTTTCTTTACACATAACTTATATATTACACAATAATAATACATTAATATTGAAGCAAAAGCAATTAGAGTTCAAATTCTAATTCTCCATACACAATTAGGCAAAAGCCTGCTGCTTATTTTGATGTTCCTACAAATGTAGAGGGTCACAGATAGTGGGGGAACTCTGGGTAAGGTATAAGACCCTTTAGCCCAGAGGGGACCTGCTGACAATATTTGGTTTGGCTTCCCATCTCCCTCTGGTGCTCTCACCCTTCTTGAGAAGTCAAGGAAGGCATAACCACTTGTGTTCTACTTGAAACAAGGAATACTTATAGTAAAGATGCATTTACATATCAAAAGCAGGGTGCTTATGTTATGTTAACATAAACCTTGTACATCGTGCTGTGGTGAAGTGGTGTTGTAATGGTTCTATAGTTGGCACATGCTCAGTGTGCTATCATGATGTAATCAAACTAAGGTATTTAGGGGCTGAGAGGACTTGAAATAAAGGGACTCCATCTTTGACCTGCCTCATGGGTCTCCTGCCTTTATCACTCCTCCACTAAGACTAAGGACTTGGGCTAATCCCAAGATCCTCCAGAAAGTTAATCTGGATGGTATATTTTGGCACCCCAGTGAGGGGGCTCTAGAAAACATAGTGCATTTTGACACCCTAATTGAAGGGGTCTAGAAAGCACACTACATCCAAGTCCTTCCCTAGTCTAGTTAGGAGGTTTAGGCTGGAAAGCAAACTGAGGACAATAAAATACTAGCTTGTGTCTCTAAGACTCCAGCAGTATGGTAGCGCCCTCATATTTCAATGTATATATTATGATTTATGTGATAATTAGTGGTCAGAAACATATACGCTACCATTTTCAAATCCTCAAAGCAACTGAATTTTTTTTTTACAAATTTTAAATTATTTAATATGTAAAACAAACTGAAAAACACATGGCAAAGAGGATAAGACACCAGATCTTCAATCAGGTCCTTCTTAGATTGTTAGAGGCTGTATGGCCAGACAATCCACTCATTTCTCTGTGCCTTAACTTCTCCATCTTTAACATGATAAGGTTGGACACCATGGCTTATAAACCCATTTCCAACTTAAATCTGTAATCCTAGAATCCTCTTACATAATGCAAAGACCAAACCTAGGTAGAGTTCCTTTGTATTACTGACTTTTTTTGCTAGAATGGCAGCTCTCCATCTTCTGTGGATATAGTTCTTTACCCAGCCCTCTCTACCATAAACTCCTTAGGAAGTCTGTGCTGGACAGGACACATAATCCTACTGACTAAACATACTAGCACGATAGACTTGCTTTACTGAAACAAGCAAAACATGTTTAAAACCTGATAATGAAGATTTTCATTTCACCTCCAACGTTTATTTCTGTACATACTCTTCCTGAATGAAGAAAATACATTTGAATAGTTATTTAGATTGTACCATGTCATTCACAACACACAAGTGTCATTCACAACATTCACATATGTGAATGAAAAGAATAACCTAGAATAATTAAAAATAGATTTTCACTCACTGCAGAGGTTTAACATTTACTCTCAGTCTAGTTCCCTTTTAATCTAAAGTTAAATAAATGAAGGAAAATAATTCATAGTTTCAGAAAAAAAAAGACAGAAAAGAACAGTGGTGCTCAAGGGACAGTATCTCAGCAGACATCTGGAGAATCTACTGATTAATTAATAGATTAATGAATCAGACAGCTGTACTGTTATAAATGAATTTAATTGTTTGGATTAATAACCCTACTAATTAATCCTAAAGAAAATCATCAACCTTACAGTTGAGAAAATGCTGAATTTCTAAAGACCCATCTGTGTGATTAATGTCGTTTTAACACACACATTGGCAAGCTATAAACTGTCAGTATAGGAAGTATGATGGGATCATTGATTCAGAAGAGTTTTGATTGGGTCACTTTTCTCTCTCACCATGAAGCAACACCACGCAGGTGCTCCCATCATTAAGACAAAATATCACTAAATTGTTTATAGTCCAACATATTGAGTTAGATGTGTATCACTGGTAATAAAGTTCTGATTAAATTTTGGTAAAGTTCATCATCAACTATTAAAGAAGCTCAAGACATTTTAGAAGAACAAGTAAAAGAAAAAGGCAATAACTGTTTTTTTCACATGAAACTTCCAAGAAGAAAGTAGATAACTTTTAACGTAACTGATTCCAGCAAGAAAACTGATGAGATGAATGAAGATAATAAGAATAATAATTGTAAAGAAATATTGCAAAAGTAGCAGAATTTCTCTTTTCCTCATCACTCACATTTATACATTATTTTAAGGTTGTATTCACATTTCCTGGATGGTGTAACTTAGTACACTTCTTAAACTTAGGATCAACTACACCCATGTCTACTGCTCTTTGGATCACCAGCAATTTTTATTCCTTAGACATAGGTCAGACAGTTAGTAAAGCAAAGAATAACAGATAAAATGACTGGCTGCATGAATATAGCAGTGATATACACAAATGTTAAAAGCAAAAAAGATAACCTTCCCTCATCACACTGGAAGATGGCCAAGATTTTCACAGATGAGATGGTATACATAGATTTCAATTTATGTAAATACTTATGATTATGAGATCATGGCTTCTCTCAAGAAACATCCCATATTTACTTGATAGACGAGAATGGTCACTGTAGATCCTTAAACAAGAAAGTGATATGGTCAGATCATTGTATTAAGATTACTTTGATCTCATACTCCATACCAAAATAAGATCTAAATGGAGACATAATTTGGGCATAAAGGATGATACCATAAACAAATTAGGAGAGCAAGGGATAATTTATCTATCAGATCATTGACGAAAGGAGGAATTTATGATCAAAGAAGAACTAAAGAACATTATGAAAGGCAAAAGGGACAACTTAAATTACATTAAATTTAAAAGGTTTTGCAAAACAAAACCAACAGAAACAAAATTAAAAGGAAAGTACAAAGCTGGGAAAAAATCTTTGCAGCTAGTATTTCTGATAAAGATCTCATTTCTAAAATATATAAAGAATTATGCCAAATCTATAAGAATACAAGTCATTCCCCAATTGATAAGTGGTCAAAAGATATGAACAGACACTTTTCAGGTGAAAAATTAAAACCATCTATAGTCATATGGGAAAAAAAATCTTTTTTTTTATTAGAGCTATTTTAAGTTCTAAAGCACTATTGATTAAAGAAATGCAAATTAAAACAACTCTGAGATATCATCTCACACCTCTCAGATTGGCTAAGATGATAGGAAAAGATAATGATAAATGTTGGAAGGGATGTGGGAAAACTGGGACACTAATGCATTGTTTATGGAGTTGTGAAATGAGCCAACTATTCTGGAGAGCAGTTTGGAACTATACCCAAAAGGCTATAAAACTTCACATATCCTTTGATCCAGAAGTGCCACTATTGGGTCTATATGCCAAGGAAATCATAAAGGAAGGAAAAGGACCTACACATGCAAAAATGTTTCTGGTCTTGTGCTCTTTTTGTGATAACAAAGAATTGGAAAATAAGAAGATGCCCATCAATTGGGGAATGGCTGAATAAGCTGTGGTATATGAAGGGAATGATGTGTTATTGTTCTATAAAAAATGATGAACAAGTTGATTTTAGAAAGGCCTGGAAAGATTTACACAAACTGATGCTGAGTGAAACAAGCAGAACCAAAAAAATGTTGTACACAACAACAAATGGTTCAGTGAGCTAAAGCAATTCCAATAGACTGAACAGAAAAAGCCATCTACATCCCAAAAGAGAACTCTGGAGACTGAATGTAAATCAATAACTACCTGTGTTCACTTCTTTTTTTTTCTATTTTTTTTCTCTCCCATGGTCTTTCCCTTTTGTTCTGATTTTTCTCTTCCAACATGATTCATAAAGCAATGTTTATTTAAATAAATTAATTAATATGCCAAAGGGGTTGATTACTTTGGTCTCTGCCATGGATAAAGTGTCAGGCCTGAAATCAAGAATACTCATCTTCCTGAGATTTGAACTCAGAAACTTACTTGAACCTCAGATTCTTATTAGCTGTGGGACAATGAGCAAATCACTTAACCCTGTTTGCCTTAGTTTCCTTTTCTATAAAATGAGCTGGAGAAGGAAATGGTATCTCTGACAAAAGAACTTCAAATTGGATCACAAAGAGTCAGATAAAACTGAAAATGACTGAACTACAAAAAACAAAAAAGTAGTTTGGAGAGACAAAAAAAAAAAAAAAAAAAAATCTAGAGCCACAGAGAATGCTTAGGATCTGGCTATTACATTAGTCCAGATATTGAACATTTAAATTATAGGACAATAATTAACAATGGTAATGAGAGCAGAATGGGTGGATTCAAAATTTTAACACAATGGTATTTTAAATATCTCATTTTTTTTGAAAGTTAATAACAAAGCAGATGAGATAGTTAGGAACTCTTAAAGTAATGTTTTACTGAATGATAAGTATAATAATTTGTCTTTAAAAAGGAAGTGGTCTGTTATTTTATCATCTGTTATTACTCAATTTTTTTTCTAAAAATTATTTGAAAGAATTATATTTATTCTGAAAAATAAAAAAAATCTTGAAAGAGGCTCATTGTTTCTTATTCAGTCCATAAAACAATATTTTACTCTTAACAACAGTTATAATCACCATGATACAGTCTTTTTTTTTTCTTCAGATAAGCTTACTTTTATTTTTTTCCATAATTATAACCTTTTATTGACAGAAACCATGCCTGGGTAATTTTTTACATTATCCCTTATACTCACTTCTGTTCCGACTTTTCCCCTCCCTCCCTCCACCCCATCCCCCAGATGGCAAGCAGTCCTATATATGATAAATATGTCACAGTATATTCTAGATACAATATATGTGTGCAGAACTGAACAGTTCTTTTGTTGAACAGGAAGAATTGGATTCAGAAGGTAAAAATAACCCGGAAAGAAAAACAAAAATGCAAACAGTTTACATTCATTTCCCAGTGTTCTTTCTTTGGGTATAGCTGCTTCTGTCCATCATTGATCAATTGAAACTGAGTTAGATCTCTTTGCATGATATCATCATGATATCATATGATATTGCTCAGATCATACACCAAATAAGTTGTCAAACCACAAATTGAAAAAAAAGTTCACACAATGCTCTAAGCACATACTTAAGATTATTTTATAGATTTTTTTGGTCAAGATATACTGATAGACCCAAAATAATGGGGGGAAACTTGATCCAAACACCAGATCTTTTCATTTAATAAAAAAGAGTGGAGTTTTGTGATATTGCTAAAATATATTATAAACTGTTCACAGGAAAAATAAGCAAGTATATAACTAGCAGACTCTGAGTGTCTTTGGCTCAAGACCAGCACTATCCCTGATACATATTAGTTTAAAGACCACAGGCAAGTCACTTAATCTCTCAGTGCCTAGACAGCTTTTTTAAAATGACAAATTGCAGATAAGATGTTTATTTGCATTCATAGAGGGAGGGCACCAGAAGTCCCAAGCAGTAATGCAAATACTAGACCCCCAAAAAGAAATTTCTTAGAACAGTTATCATCATCCCCATTTTAAAGATGAGCAAACTGATGCTCCAAGAGGTTAGATGATTTTTCCTTTAGGGTACTGCATCCAGCCCAGCTCTCAGAGACATCATCACAGAAGATATAGCCTGGAAACAATTCCTACAAGTGCTAACCCCACAGATATTTAAAATCCATAAAATAAAGCTCTTGTCACCAATGTTTTTAGCATTATGAAATAGATCAACATTAAAAGGTGATAGCATTTTGATCAGTGTCAATGGAATTAGGTTTTACCATCTGCTTTCTTGCTGTATCCTTAAGCCCTGGTATCTGTCCATCTGACTTAGCTGCAACCTTTCCTATTTATTGTCTCCATTAAAATATGAGCTCCTTGAAAGCAGGGATTGTCTTATTTTTCTATTTGTGTCTCTAGTACTTTGCACACAGTAAATACTTAATAAATGCCCCCCCTCAATTCATTCATTTATTTAGAGCTCCTTCCTCTAGGATCTCTCCTCTTTCCATGACATTTTATCACTACTGAGAAAGCAAGGTTTCCCTCCTCATAAGAACCTAACTTAACTTTTGTGAACTTCATAATCTCAAAGGATCTGAGAGACCATTTAGTTCAAATCTCTCATTTTATGTATGAGAAAATGTATCTTAGAGTAAAGTGATTTGTCTGAGCAAGCAATAAGCCAATCAATTTTCCAGCATAGCTCCTCTGACTCCAAACTAAGTTTGCTAAACTAGACTAAGACGTTTCTTTGGTAAAGTTTAGCTCCATTATTGAAGATTCATACTTGCCGTTAACTTAGTAACATAAGAAAATTTGATTAAAACTAAAAATCATAGTCTATTATCATTTGATTTAAGTAACATAATATTCCCAGATATAAAATATTGCAGAACTTCACTTTAATCCTTCTTTTGTTTCTATCTGCTCCCTCACCCTAACCTTCTCTCACAGCTACTAACAACAGAAAAAATGGCTCATTTCAAAGTCATCATTTTTTTCGTGACTAACTCCTATTTGAGGCCTTAACAAGCAGGGAAATGCTCAAGACGTGGGCAGTCAAAAAGGAGAAAAGAAGAATCAGAAGGATCTGGATAATTCACCAATTGGCTAATCAGTCCCTGAATGAAAACTAAGTGATGGTATGGTAGTCCTCTCCTGTTGTTCTTTTATGACTTTGTATCACAAGAATCTATATTCCCAGGGAAATAGCCTATTTTCTGTATTCAGATGTACTTTAAGCTCTCTGAACTTCCTAACACATTAGTTACAAGGGGACTATAATGATTAAGAGGGAGTGACTTGGAAAAACATATATGGAGACAAATTTCTGAGCTGCTAAATGTGATTTTTCCAATATTAATGAATTTTGAAAACTATTTGAAAAGCATGCTAATATGGGAAAAATCATTAAGAGCAACCATGCTGAGCTATGCAATGCATTTAGGTACTAGTCCATCATTGATCAGTATCAGTGGGACACAGCTCTTCTGGTACCCCTATATTTTGTATTTCACTGTTTCAACCGACTCATCAATTAATGATTTACAGGTCAATTTTGCAAACTAATAACTCTGACATACCCGATTACCTCTGAAAGTTATACAATTTTGATCCTGGAAAGATAACCCTAGAATATAGTAAGATTTCTTAATAGGATTAACAAGTCATGGTCAAGTTAAGGTATATTCATTTGTTTCCCCTAGAAGGAAAAATTGGAGCATTATTCTACATAGAATAGGATGAACCAATAGATAAAGAGACTTAAAATGCTAGACGGTGAGAATAATTAATTGAATGTACATGTCAATTACAATTTACAGTACCCGAATTAGTCAACTAAATTAGTCATATCTGTATGAGTTTTAAATTCCCCTTTTTTAAGAGACAGAGCTGAACAGGGTTTGGGAAAAGACAGGATATGAAAACTTATATTTACATCACATATTTGTGCTCCCATCTGTCATTCTTAATAGAATATATATATATACATATATATATATTATATTATATGAAAAAACCTTTGATCATTAAGATATATTGTACATTACAAAGTAGGTACTACATTATATATGCACTGAAAACTGAATTTTTATTAGCATTTCGATTCCTAAGTATAAGATATAAAGTGTAGTCTGAGTTATCAAAACCAGAAAAATTAGGCCTATGGAATATTTTTTTCAGTGTGTTATGTGGAACAATTTAATTCTTAAAGTTGTAAGAATTTAATAAGAATCATAACTCAATTCTCTAAAAAGATCTTTATTAAAATTGCCCACACAAAATTTCAATTCTAACTGCAACAAGAACAATCACTTTTGAGACTTCTAGAAAAATTCTAAAATACTTTCGACGTTTGATTATATGGATTCTGCCTATCCAAGTAAATCTTGACCTTTTAACTGCTGTGGAATCTTTCAATGAAAGTTAATACACTGAATGTTAAGGAATATCCATCCAGGCTGCATTTACCTAATTTATATATGTATGATATATATATATATATATTACATACATATATATATATATATATATTTTTTTTAAGCACTAAGCTTGCAGTCAGAAGAGAACAGAATTTGAACTATACCCTTAACCCTTATTAGATGTGAAACTATGGACAAATATCTTAACTTCTCTGGACCTCAGTTTCCTTATCTGTAAAATGAGAATGATAGCAGCTTTGGTCCCTACTTCACAGAGTTGTAAGAATAAAATGTCATAATATACAAAGTGCTTTACAAATTTAAAACAACAGTTATTGTTGCTGTTGTATTCAGCGTTACATCACTATATGTTATAATCTTTATACAAAAACCACTCTGTCTACAAACATGCCCATTATCTGCCACTGGCAAATGAACAAATACAATTAGAACTTTTCAAATCTTATTATTGACCATGACTTTAGATAAGTAGAATAAACAGAATAATGCCCTAGTAGAAACTTTTTTTCTCTAGCTTCTATTTATCTAAGTTTAATTACCTAGAATTTATAATAATTTTTCTCTCATTAGATTTCCCTAGATCATTTTGTCTGAATATTTCCAGTGGTGTTTTAATTCTACCTTCTGTTAAATTTACTTGTCTTCATAGCATATCCTGTAAGCTCCCTGAGGGCTGAGACATATTTTATCTATTGGTGTCCCCAGAGTTTAATGAAACGTCTTACACATTGTAAGCATTTAATAGATCTGTTGAAATGAATTGAACTGAAAGAACATTAATGTTGTCATTGTTTTATTTAGAGAGCTCACTGTTGGTACAAGTTATTTCAGCTTTATTCTGGCAATTTTAAACTGGGCAGAGCATTTCCGTTGATTCAGACTGACCCTTTGTTATTTTTGCATTTGACAAGATCTGTATGGGCCATTTTCAGATACAAGCTCCTATATGCAAAAAGAAAGATTTCTGAATCCAGGAGTCAACAAAACTAGCTAAATTGCTGGTATACTTTTGTTATATCGATGTTTTGCAAACAAAAATTCAAGTTGTTGGTTCCCTTAATCTACTTATTATTTGAAATGAGCTTAGAACAATATGGGAAGAAAGGAGAAAAAATGGTTTCTAGGATAAGTGATACTGAAAGTGTCCAAAGAAGAATTTTGTTTTGAAAGATAACCTCTTTTAAGTGATTTTCCAAAACTCTGATTTCAAAATATGATTATATAAACTAAGTACAGACATATTATTACTATATAGAGAAGCCAATGCAGTAGGGTCTATTTTCCCAAATTTGTGAAATAAAATTGGAAATCTGTGTCAATGTTTCTCATTCCCACTGAAGTTTCCAAATTTGTTCAAAAAAGCCATATGATTCTTCTTGAGGAAAAAAGTAATGATACTGGAAGTAGCTTCCAGATTTGATTGCTCATCTTTGTGCAATTACTTACTTAGTAATTCTTAGTTCTTAGCAATTCTGGTTATAATAATGTATTTTAATCATTTCAGTCATGTCTTACTGTTTGTGACCCATTTGGAGTTTTCTTGGCAGATATACTAGAGTGGTTCGCCATTTTATTTTCCCAGTACATTTTACAGAAGAATTGAGGAAAACGGGAAAGTGACTTGCCCAAGATCATTTAGCTAATAAGTATCTGATGTCAGGTTTGATCTCACAAAGATGAGTTCCTGACTTGGAGCCTCCAGACCTGGTACTCAACCCATTATGCCACCTAGCTGCCCCTCTAGTATCTACCAAGAAAACTCCAAATGTCATGAAGAGTTAGACACAACTGAAAATAGCTGGCTAACAGCAACACTTTTACCTATATTAGCTTAATTTCAATTGCATAAAATCACTGTAGACAGGTAACTCATATGAAGGAAAGCCACTATATAGATTTCCAAATTTTCCTAACTTTAAAAATCTAATATTAGCTAATAGTAGCTAGCATTTTATAGCACTTTAAGGATTACAAAGCACAGTGAAGTATGTTACCTCTTGATCCTCCAAACAGTCCTGTGAGGTACTTGATATTATTATCTCTACTTTACAAATGGAAAAAATAAAACAAATTGAGGCAATTCAATTTGTCCAGAATTACAAGGCTAGTGCAAATCTAAGGCAAGATTGCCACTCAGGTCTTCCTGATTCTAAGTCTGGCATTCACCCACTGTTTCACCAAACTGCCTGTTAGACATTGCTATTATTTAGATTAAAAGAGGAGGATAGCAAAATTCTGGAATCTACAGTCATAAAATGTACATTCTAGGAGGGACTTCAGAGACTAAGTAGACTAGTCTGTCTCTATAAAGAAATATCTCCAAAATATAGCTTTCTCCCTCTCTTTACTCCCAAACACATATACATCCATAAAGGTTATCTAGATGATCTCCAGGAAGATCCTTTCTACCCTTTTCCATTTTGCTGTTAAGAGCCCTGAAAGATGAAATGCCTTGTCCCCAACTGCATAGCCAATGTGGGTCTAGTTGTCCTGGCACCCAAGGCTGGTGTTTTTGTCCATTAAAGCAACCTCTCCCTCATTATCATATAGATATGGCAATGTGGAAAGGAAAGGCAGGAGTTGAGAAAGAAGAATTTGAAAGAGCTTTCATTTCCTGGGTTTCTTTTTCTGTTTTAGTTCATTAATTATCCTTTATCACATTTCTGCTGCCTTGGGCTCTTTACACATCCTATATATCTGCATAAATTATAATAGCTAATGCCTTAACTTATATAATTATCATAGAGGTCATAAAGGAAAATGTGAAAAAGCTGGATGTATTTATTTAAAGATATATTCAAAGCAATATTGAAATAAATGGTAATGCTATTCATTTACTAAAAGGTAGAACTGAGAAAAATCCCCTAAATGAAAGAATAAATAAATAAAAAGAATACTTAAGACCAGTATAAAATGAATATTCTTAAATTTAACCTATTTTCCTAATGATTTTTACATATGTTGTATTATTAACAATGACTATTATAGAATTCACAAAATTTCTTTTTTTGCATGTGTCTATGTACCAGTGAACACACATACTAAGTATGGATTTTTTTTTATTTTCAACCCCTTCCAAAGTCAGTAAAATATTTGTTTCTCTTTCCTCCAAATGCACACATCCTGACAAATTGATTTGTGACGATATGAGAGCAGGCAGTTTGCCCATAATTGAAGACACTTTGCCAACAAGTTCCAGACTGCCAAGAGAAGCAGTGACAGCAGTCTGACTTTAATCACATGAGCCCTATGTAAATAGCTGAGGTTTGTGCCCTTTTTGAAGAGATGGTTCAAAACCACACGACTGGCAGATTCCTTAATTAATCATGGTGCTATACAATCACTATCCCCACAGACAGCAGTCCTCTGCTCTGAGCAAATATTCACTTCTCACCCCATTCTGTGATGCCTGACCCAATCCTTCTTGTCATGGCCAAAATGAAAAGAACAGGTACCTAAAATAAATTTGTTTTAAATTACAACTCTTATCTGGTGGTGGGCTCTTTCAATAGGATTGATGTCAACACTGAATTTTTGCATTCTCATTTGTTATTTATAGAACTCTCAGTGTGAAAACCTGCCTGAATTCTCTCCTTTTTATCTAGAGGTGGCATGAGGACTTTGAGAAACTATAATCCTTTTATTCTGACCAAATAAGAAATTATTAAAAACATAATGTCTATGCTGTGTGCCAGAAGTTAAAGGCACACATAAAGTACTTTAAATGGCAGGTTAATGGAAAATTACTAATATATTGGGTTTGATCCCACTGTTAGGAAGGCAAAAAAGAAATTGTTCCTCTTTTGTAAATACATTCATTTTTTTCAGGCCATTAGGGAACCATCTCTTGTGCTAGAGTTGTAATTTGTTAAATGGTTTCCTAGTGGCCTAAAGAGGAGCAATTTGTTGCCTTCTTATTAACAGTTCATGCCCATTATCCAAGGTTCATAAAAGGCAGTGGTCATACTGCAACTCCTGAAAGCTCAAATATAATGCTCTTTGGTTAGATTAATTATTATATTTAGGCCTCATTTTGTGACTTAGGAACTATAGGAAAAGGCCTTCTGCTGTAACTTTATCACCCTTATCACTATGTCCTATATTTCCTAGATAACTCCAAGGCTACCGCTGAGGTTTTCTTTATCCCACTGATTTTAGCATCCTTCCTCAAGTCTCCATCACAGTATATTTTAGATTTTCTCCTTTGGCACTGAGACTTTGTCATGCAATTTTATTTTTCTGCAGATGCTATGAAGACCTAGTCCAAGTCCAACCTAGCTCATTTTATAATTAAAGACTAAAATCTAATCATTTAACTGACTGAGTTTAAATTTCTTTACTATATTAGAAATTACTATATCAGTAATCAGAACATACGTAGTTCTAATTACTAAGTGGCAGGTCCTTCTCTAGAACTTCAGTTCAATATCCTTTCTACAAGAACTGTCACATACAAGTCTATAATAGCTAGACAATCTATTGTCTCACATATTGAATTTGTGTAGTCAAGTAAATTATCTTTTTTTATTTATTTTATTTTATTTATTTTATTTGTTCCTCTCCCCCCCCCCAAAAAAAAAGGATTTAGTTATCCCAAGAAGGTAGAGGGCACTCTTAAAATAGAGATAATTTAAAATGTTGATAATTTGATTTTATTTATTCATATCAAGAGTTATTCTTCTCCTTTTTCCTACTTATAATGTTGAGTGGGTAACAACTTTAGAAGATAAATTGGGGGAGAAAATGCCACTTAAACACATTCCTTTCCTTCCTGGAAAAAAAGGACCTAGATCTATTAGTGAGAGAATAAGTTGAAGGGAATGAAAAGGAGTTATGGATGGATATGAAATAGGGGAGAGTGCCAAAATTCTATCCAGGAACATTGGAAGAGAATAGTGAAGAATTTGTCTTTAATATTCTCTGCTCCTCTAAGCTTGGGGTGGGGTAACAATGGAATATGGTAGAGTTTGAGGGATATCCTGGCATGAGGAAAGCATCAGTGTAGATTAAAAGTAACCAGATATTTGCTGGATATGAGAAAAACTCTATATGGGAAATGCCAGAATAAAGACAGTATCTGGATATAAGGATAGTTCTCTGCATTCATCAACTGCTTTACATATATTAGCTCTGATCATTATTTCTCATCTTTTATTCAACATTGAGAGAGTCTTGAAACAAAGTTGACATGATGAAAATTGGAAAGCAAGTATTATAAGTCAGGACACTGGTGGAACTAGGGAAGTATGAGTTGGTACCCTACACTCCCATAATACTATCTGGGATTTTTCTGAGCAAAGAGCAGACCTTGAGGATTATGGGTTAATTTTTCTTCCAGGCAGATTGATCTAGAGACTTACTCTATGAGTCTTTTGGGCCAAGAAAAATGCAAAAGTTAGTTCTAAATCACTCTAGTGCTGGGCTTGAGACCTCAGAAAAATATTTTGTTGAGGTTTTTTGCTTATTGTTTTTAAACTTCGGACCAGAGGCTTTTTACTTGCTTTAAACTTCTGGACTATGAAATATAGAGAAAGAAAAAAACAATAACTTCTAGATTACTTTTACTTGGAGAGTATTAAAATGTGTTTTTTAGCAAAAAGGACTATTAGTTTGAATGCTTAGGCTCTGAATGTTCCATTGTATCAGATACAGAATATTCACCAGGATAGCCTCAAATGCCTTACCTCTCTATATCTAGCCAGACCCCAAGACTCAAGAGAAAGTTTTCTTGTACATCAAATAGGATCAGAGGCTCATTTTTTTCTTGCCACTGAATGTTTCCCTCCCAGATTTTTCCACCTTTTGCTTAAGGATCAGTAATCAAACCCAAGCCACTTTTACTATTCTGATAAGCATGCTTATTTATTACCTGTCCTTTAGTTCTCCTCCAATCCCTTCAATTTGGAGTCTAAAGCTGGAGAAACTAAAGTACCCTCCCCTAGTTAGCACTCCACACTCTTTCCTTCCCACTCACACCCCTTCATTCTCTCTCATTCTTCCCAATTTTTCCATTGAGCTCCCCAGACATCACCACCTCCATCCTATAATTAAATTGTTCTTCATATTAATTTAGATACATGCTCGCCTCCCTGAGATTGTGTATAATTCGTATTTAATTATCTAAATGCCTGTTGTTTGCTTCGTTTAGTATTTAAAATAGTTTTGTTTTGTTTTTTGTCTTTGTAACTCCAATATTTTAGGTAGAAGCATTTACTGTGATGAATTGTACCCTTCTTTGCTCTCTCTTCCCCCTTGGTCTCTCTGCCTCTATATGTGATTGTCTTTCCTCTTATCACCCATCTCTCTTTTCATTTCTCTCTTCCTTACTCTCACTTGCATCAGTCTTTTTCTTTCTACTTGCTTTGCCACCATCTTGAAAAGCTTTTGAAATCTCACATATGGACTTTTTTTATAGTCTCCTTACTGGATTCCCTTTTCTCTCTCCTTTCAGTTTCCCTAAAATTGCCAAAACTATCTTCTTAATCACAGGCCACTTAACTGTTAAAAAAAATTCCTCAGTGGGAACTACCTTTAGGATGAAACCTTTAGGAGAAAACCTCCTCACACTGCATTTAAGACTTTCTACAAGATGGTTTAAGATTACCTTTCTAAACTTACTTCACTCTTTTTCAGAAACCTTATGTCCTAACCAGAAGCATCTAGTAGTTATAAGCACTAATGTTTAAGCACTAATGTTAGAACACTAAATTTAAATTCAGGAAGACCTGAATTCAAATTCTACCTCAGAAACTTATAAACCATGTGTTTGTGAGATAGAATTTGATCTCTGTTTGCCTCAATTTTTGCAACTGTAAAATAAGAATAATATCTTAAGAATCAAATTAGATCATATTTCTAAAGCATTTAGCACATAGGGCTATATTAATGCTTATTCCTTCCCTCCAGCCAAACTAGGCTATTGGTTATTTTCTGAAATGAGCACTCATCTTCCATCTTCATGTTTTTGTAAAAAATAATAATAATAATCCCGTGATTCTAGAACTCCTTCCTTCTCATCTTTATATCTCAGGATAGGAGCTTGTATCAAAGTTTATCTTAGATGCCACTTCCCATGGGAAGTTTTTCAGAAATTTCCAGTTGTTAAAGATTTCTCCCTCTGTAAATGATGTTTAATTATTTGAGTACATGTGGTATTGTCCCCTCACTAAGTGGAATGTAACCTCCTTACAGGGAAGATCCATTTCATTTTTGTCTTTTATTCCCATCTAGTTCAAACTAAATGCCAAATAAACATTGACAAAATTGACTCTGAATTTCTTCTCCATCATAATCTTTTGATATAGGCAATCCACTTCCTGAGCCTCAGAGAAGTTCTCCACCCAATGTTACTTAAGCTCAAATCTTCCAAATTCAATATTATTTCTGGATGTTAAAGATTTACATTTTTGCTCAGTCTTAAAATTAAACTTCTAAAGAATTTTAGAATATTTTTATATATTCTTTTTTTACTTTATATATATATATATATACACACACACACACACACACACACACACACACATATATATATATATATATAGCAATAATTTAGTTCTACAGAGGAAACTATTACATTATACAAACTTGAGTTAGAGTAAATGACTAGATGGCTACTTTTTAAGGCTTGCTGATCCAAGGATCACTATGAGCTTTGTTAAACATGTAGATAAATCTCTTTTTTCATGATCATCTGCTTCCTTCCCTCATGACAAAGCCACTTAGGCCTCAGCTTTCCCAAGGATCCTTCTTTTATCCATTGACTGATTGAATGAAAGACCATAGTAAACTCCTGATTATTCTTATCAAGTTGATAGGAATTCCAGACTCTGAAGAAAACAGAGGTCTATTCTTTAAGAAAAAAAAAAAATATATATATATATATATATACATATATATATATATATATATATATATATATATGTAAACATACATACAGATAGAGTTTTGAGGAAAGTACTTTGCCAACCTGAGAAAAATATATAGATGTGAGTTTTTATTATCAGGACTAGCTTATGAACAGCCACATTTCTGTTTTGCTCTGACTTCTTGCAGAGTACTTGTGACCAACCATTGTTTAAAAGAAGGAGAGAGAGAGCATAGTTTAGATAAATAGAAAGATAGATGGATGATAGATGATAGATAATAGATGATATGTAATAGATGAGAGATAATAAAGAAATAGGTACGTAGATGGGTAGATAGAAAGAAACATGGAATGTTAACAGTATCATTAGAGTCAGGTAAGAATCTTGATTTTGTATGTCTGCTTTTCCATATAAATAATATAATATTTTAATTTATTTTTTTCATAAATACACTGGGCTCCCATAATGACAGCTGATTATGGGAAACAAACTGAGCTTTTTGAGAAGGGTTGTTAATACTTATTAAATAATAAAAATTAAAATGTGCAAAGCTCAGAGGTATTGAAATTACATTTTCCCTTGCATAAAGCATAATCCAAATTCTCACATTGCTTCCATGCTGAGTGTTTAAGTTTTAGTTCACTGAGGCTTAGTGATTAGATCAGATACATCTTGTAGTATTTTTTTCAATATCTAGCTAACTGTGGTATTGAATTTAGCAACAATTCCCTTTGGAGCCCTGATGTGACATCTGGAGGAACATCTGCTTAGTTTCCCATTCAAGAAATATTCACATAATGAAATGCTTGTGCTTAAGATTGGTTATGGATTTTACACACCCTGTTTTTATTTAATGAAAGGGTACATTACTTTTAAAAAGCACTATGGATTTTCATGTTTATTTATATTTTCAATTTGCATAACAAGGTTTCCAGAGCTGCTGATGCCACCTAAATCCTATCACACCTATATGTGCCTGGGAGCCTCTATGGTTAACAGCATCTGCAAAGATAACATCTCAGTAGGCAAATAGGCTACATAAACAGGTGCTGCTAAACAAGCCCCACCAAGGCTAAATGAATACAGTTCTCACCGCTAAACATCAACTCCCTACTCACCTCCTCCACTGCACAACCACTATGCACCTTAGATGTGCACTTTAGATGTTCAAGGACAGGGCTTCATAGATTTTTCATTAAAGCCATGTACTTGCTGTACTAACATTACAAGGCAAAAACAAATCAATTATGCCATGTGCTGAATGCTTTTCATTTAAGCTGAAGAGTTGCCTGAAAACATGCCAAATTTGCAGCTTCTGAAACAATTTACTCTTTCAAAATTTAACTTTCTGATGTCCAGCATAAATTGATCTTGTTCAACTCTGATTCTGCCTTTAAAAAAATGATATTGATAGAAAATATTTAATTGAAGATATTTTAGATTAATCATTCTGATGATAAACCTAGCATTTATATAGTACTTTGAAGCTTACAGAGTGCTTTATATATGTTATCTCATTTGGTTTTCATAATAATCCTGTTAGTTAGATGATATTATTATCTCCACTTTATAGATGGATAAATTGAAACTCAAAGAGGTTAAATGAATTTTTCAGGATCATGCAGCTAGGAAGTATCTGAGGCAGGGTTTGAATTTAGGTCTATCTAATTCTAATTCCACAATGTAAGATCAAATATAGATTTGGGATTTTGAAGGCTACCTAGTAATTCTCCTCCATTTTATTGATAAGTAAACTGAGGCCTAGGACCATTAAACAAGTTACCCCATGTCACAAAGACAGTATTAGAACCTGGAATTTGTATCCAAGACTTCTGGTTCCAGAGTCAGTGATCTTTGCACACCTTAAAGCAAATGGAATATATCATTTTTTAAAAAAGATTCTTTCAGGAAGATCAATAGTCTTAAATTTCACACTGATCATGGTAGACTCACAAGAATAACGGTTGTAGCTTTCCCCAGAAGGCTCCATGCCATCAGTGCTTATTACGAGTATCATAAGGAGAGAAGGAATACTAACCTCAATAATTCATAACAATGGGTCATGGGATATCATTTGCTTGGCTTTATGCTATTTACACATGAGTTATAATTGATATTCTAGGAATTTACGAGCAATAAAGTGAAGTCACAAGGTAAAAACCCAGTGTTTTACAAGTCTTCTTATCCTATGCAATAAAAAGATGAGCCTTTTAATTCCTAAATATTTTTTTAAATGTGCAGAAGAAGGGCAGGAAGATCAAGAAGGAGTGGGAGACTTGGCTACCCTATAGAGATGCACTATTGCAAGAAAACCAAGATGATGGAATTGCAACCATAGCCAAGAGAAAAGTTGGGGGGGTAATATTACAGTCACATTGCATGACAAAGATCAGATGAAGTATAGAAAGTGTGGAGAAAGAGATATCCATAACTCACTGGAGAAAACCCCATGACACTCCTTTACTTAGGACAAAGCCCTGATGACAACACCCTAGTTACCAGTCTGGGAAGAATTACAGCTTGATCTTCAAAGAATTAGTAGGGAATTTATGGAGGAAGTTGGTTATGAGTTGAGTTTGAGGAGTTAAGTAAATTCGGATAATTCTTAATATAGCAGCATCATGAATTTGTATGGCACTCTGTAATTCATAAAATGTTTTCTTTGATATCATCTCACTTGAGCCTTAAAACAATTCTGTGATATAAACTAGGAAAATATTTTTGTATTTCCATTTGACATAAAGAGATTGAAATTTGGTTAGATATGTTATTTACCTAAGGTAACATGATTAGTAAAAGGCCGAGATAGGATTACAGAACATAGCGCTTTTGAACTCAATTCACTTTCTTCTAAGAAAAACTTTAAATTAATTTATTAAAATTAAATGTTTAATATTAATGTAATAAATTAAGCTTCTTTAATAACTAGGTATATTTAACCTAATTATACATATATAATCTATGAGTATAACTTTTCATTATTCCCTTTTATATTCCCATAAGAATTCTCTATTTGGTCCATTCATTCTCATTATCTTTTCCTCTTATATGGTTGCAGCTAGACTGTACTATATTCCTCTGCTTCTGCTTTTTTTTCAGTTTGCATTATTTCATAAATATTTTTAAAGATTTATTCAAATTTCTCACATCTGGTTTAAAAGCTCTATAAGCATTTTACAAGTCTGGTTTAGAAGCCCTATAAGCATTTTACTGAATTAAAACGCCACATTTTATTCAACCACTTCACTAATTAGTCAGACAAGAAACATTGGTTAAGTGCCAAGTACTGTGCTAGCTCATGCAGATACAAATATATAAGAAAGGCAATCCCTATCACTAAGGGGCTTATATACAATTGTTGGACATTCTTTTTTTTTTTTTAAACTTACATAGAATGATGTTCAGAAATGCTATGACTCTTTTCAAGTGTTTGTAACATTTTCAGGTTCTGTCCAAGTTCTGATCTCTTCCTAATCTTGGGTATTATCTTGGAACCCTTTGACAATCTGATAAAGTTTATAGACCCCATCTCAGAATAATTTTTCAAAAAAATTTATAATTATAGGAAAGTTTCAATTAAAGGTCAGTAGACAAAAATAATTCTTTTTTCCTATCCAAGTTCACAGATCCTTGGAAATATATGCATGACTCTTTCGGGGGTTAATGGTCCTCAAGCTAATAATCTCTGTTCTCATTCTCTCTCAGTTCCCATCAGTTTAACTGTCATTTCTATTCAGATGACTCTCACAACCTGATTCAGTTCCTTCTCTGAACTTCAGTCCCAAACACCAGTTACCCATTGGGAATGTTCCAGAGATATCTAAATTCATTTTCAAGATTAAATTTAATATCCATCCCTTTTCTGTTCAACAAATAGAATTATTAGAATGAAATAGGCTTTAAATTTTTACTCAGTACTCAGTCCTTCCCCAAACTTCTCTATTTCTATCAAAGATTCCCATAGTCCTCCAATTTCAAGATTATCTTGATTCCTCTCTATATCTCACATCACATATATAATTTGATATCAAAAAGCATATCCTGTCATATCTATATCTACAACATATTTACATCAGATACCTTTTCTCCATTCACAGTGTAACTATTGTAGTTCAGGTCATTGTCCCCTCTTGCCTAGATTATTCCATCAGCTTCCTAATGGGTCTCATTACCTCCTTGTTCCCTCACTCTGATCCAGCTTATGTACTTCTGCCAAAATAATGTTCCTTAAATAAAGCTTTAATCATGCAATTCTCTTATTAAATCAATTCCAATGGCTTCTGATTGCTTCCAAAGGAAAAAATAAAAAGGCTTAGCTTTAACCTATCTTTTGCTCTATCTCCCATCTCTTTCTCTTTGTGCTGGAATACTTTCTCTCCTGATCCCAGTTTACTGAGGCTTCCTTTAAGATATAGCTCAAACACTAACTTCTATATTAAGCTTTTCTTGGTAATTTTCTCTTTATGCAATGGTTAGGGATTTTCAAATTACATCACATTTCACAAGTTTGTATTTGCTCTCTTCATATTGATTTTGTATTTCTTTCTATATGTATTCATTGAATCCTTCATTAAAATGTAAACTCTTTGGGACTAAAGACTGTTTCATTCCTCATACTTATATCCCTAGTGCCAATAAGGAGAGTAATTTATAACTTTGACTGAGTGTTTGTAGACTGTTTTACAAAGAGATTTTACAAGAGTTTTGTTGCTTTCATTTATTTTCACCAAATGATAGGGTATGAGGGTACTTCATATTCATGCAATTGATATCTCTTAGCTTTTAAACTTATTCTTAACAATTCTTTTTTTCTTTTCTAAAAATTGTTCATAACTTTGATATTTTATCCATGGAAGGTAGAAGCTATCTTTGTAAATTTTAAAGTAATAGATTTGCATATCATTTAATAGTTAAATTTAGATTGAAAGTTTTTAATCTGTTAGATTTGTTGCAAATATTTTCCAATTCAGTTTTTTTTTTGTTGGTGTTGCTGAGGCAATTGGGGTTAACTGACTTGCCCAGGGTCACTAGGACATGTTAAATGTCTGAGTTCAGATTTGAACTCAGGCCCTTCTGAATTCAGGGCTGGTGCTCTATCCACTGTACCAACTAGTTGTCCCCCAATTCACTTTTTAATTTTTTCTGTTGCACAAATTTTTTTTTAAAATTTAAAGCCTATTTCATTCTAATAATTCTATTTGTTGAACAGAAAAACAATTCATCCCCTCTCCATGATGGAAATATACTTATTATTCTATTTTCTATCATTCTTTCCTAATTTTTACATTTGTCTATCATCTAGCTGGAAATTATTGAAGTATATGGCATCAGATGTGGGCCTAAACTTATTTTCTACGTCATTACTAAATAATTCTCCAGACTACATTTGTTAACTAAACAATCCTGTCCTCAATCTTTGTTTTCTTTAGATTTATAAAATACTAATTTTTTTTTATTAACAAGGTGAAAGATTTATTTGAAATTAAAATAAACATGAATATAATACTGACCTTTCTGTGAATGGGACATGGGCATTTCTACTTTACTCACTATAAACACAATAACACAGATTTTTTTGCTTTCTGATATTTGAATAGGAATAGGGATTTGGATAGGAATAGGCCAGGAAAACAATCAGAGAAAAAAGAAAAGGGGCCCAATGAGGCACAGTAAAAAGGTCTGTATGTTTGAATCAGACTGTATGCCCTCATTTCTCAGTTTATTCTTTAATCTGAACAGGATTGATTCATCTTTATTAGCTCTCTCCTTAAGAATGTTTCTGTTACTTTTACCTTTTTCTGAGTAGGGAAGGGTTAGAAGGGATAATACAGTATTTCTGTTCAAAAATCCTCTTTATATTGTAATGATAAAGTTTCTGTTATAAGTTAGAACAGAGAGAAAGAAGCATCCTTTAAACTTTCTTTCCTTCTATCTGAAAAGCAACTGACACATAGGACACGAGCACTGTCTAGTTCCTGACCCAGCTTCATATGAAAGCTTAAAATGGAATTCAATAGTTTACCCAAAAAGCAGATCATCTGCCACCCTTAGATCTCAGAAGACTGATTATATTAAGTTTCTAGGAAGACATCAAAGATAGGCACCAATGCAAATCCCCAATATAAATTTCAAGGTTTTTTTTTTTTTTTTTTTTTTTTTTTTTTTTTTAAATCAGTGATATCTTAGAAAATTTGTTGTTCAGTCATGTCTGACTTTTTATGACCCCATTTGGAGTTTTCTTGGTGAAGATACTGATGTAGTTTGACATTTCCTTCTCCAGTTAATTTTATAGATGAGGAAACTGAGGCAGAAAGCTTAACTGATTTGACCAGGATCACACAGCTAGTAAATATGTAAGGTTGGATTTGAACTCATAAAGATGAATATTCTGATTGCTAGCCCATTGCTGTATTCATTGTGTTACCTAGCTGCTCTATCTTAGAAAATAGGAAGTACAAAAGGGATTAAAATAGACAAGCAAAAATGGATTTCCAGTTGGAGATGGATATTTTTGCCTCCATAGTAGATAGGAAAGTTCATAAGAGGAAGCCAGAGAAGTAACAAAGGAAAATTTGAAGTAAATACATATAAGCACAATGAAAATTGTGATTTTGCTGGGTTTCACAAGCTCTCTACTAGTATTGTTCTCCCCAAGGTCACTAGTGACTTCTTAATCAGGGAGCTACACATAAAGGAACATAATGAGGATGCAACAAAGAAAGAAAATGATTCCCAGTGCCAGGAGCTTCCAGGTACCTTCCCCCCTCCTCCCTTAATTGTTTGTTGCATATATGCCTCATTTTATAATGCAAATGTAATCTCAGTCTCTGTAGGGACCTTATGTCAGGAGGATTTTTTTGTACCAAATATTCTTGCTATACCTTCTCAGTAAATCTATTTTATGGAATGCTAATGGAGTTGTTGATTATTAATAGGTAGAACACTGACAGGATATCAGTAACTAAAGGGCTAGAAGTGCAACCCATCAGACTTACCTAGAATTTTAAGAATAGTAATAATAAACCACCTTCTTGGATTAATTAAGGGAAGGATCCCAAAGGAGGATATTATAATATAAAAATGAATGATTTTAATGAGACAAAAAAGAGGGGAGGCAGAGACATTTAAGGAGATGAATTTTTATATACAGGGAACTTGATCAATTTAGAACTCAAGAAAACAAATGCATCGAAGATGAAATTAAGGACAGAAAGCAGGATGTCTATAGAAGTAGTAAAATCTTCTATAACAACATTGTCAGAAATACTACACTTCAGACTAAGCTAAAGCTAACAATAAATGGTAAAGAAACAAAAAGGGACCTTTTTTTTCCTCTATAGGACCAAAGAAACTTAAAAGAGCGGGTGAGTCCTGTTACAGAGAAAATGAAGAAACATTTAATTTTTTTTTCCTGCTAGGAATAATGATCTACAGATTAGAAAGGCTAAAATAAAAATGGTTAACACAGAGTTGAAACCCAAGATAGATAAGCAGATGAATACAACACTCATGTTGATGCTGCTGATAATTACTAAAATGTTTAAGTTGCTACATCCCACTATTGACCTATATTTGTAGTCCACCAAAACTGAGTTTTTTTTTTTCATTTGAATTGTCTAGCCATGTAACCTCT
Organism: Sarcophilus harrisii; assembly: GCF_902635505.1. NCBI lineage: Eukaryota > Metazoa > Chordata > Mammalia > Dasyuromorphia > Dasyuridae > Sarcophilus > Sarcophilus harrisii. The sequence continues at coordinate 145,408,064 of NC_045429.1, forward strand.
ATTTTGTGCAATTTGTATTTTGAATCCATTTCTTGAAAATAACATAGGATGTTATTGGGAAAAAAATAAAATTATTAAAAAAAAAAAAAAAAGAAAGCTATAAATGCATAGGAAATGAACCTGAGATTTCTTTGGTATAGGACAATATGGGGGAATCTCAAACTCAGGAATTCCTGGCTTCAAGATCAGCTCTTTTGCTACTGTACAATACTAATTAAAACAGAGTTACTTTAAAATAGTGTATAACATAAATTTCCTATTAGTTCAAGTTGGAATTTACCCCAACTAGATGTCTCATTAGAGCCTTTTCTGTGAAGCAGAGTAAATAAAGTTTTGAATTAGAGGTAAGTCTACTTTTAAATATTGCCTCTAAGCTTCAGCTTCCTTATTTGCAAAATAGGAGTATTAATAGCACTTATTTCACAGGATTGTTATATCAGATAAATATATAATGTGCTTTGGCAAGCTTAAAATGCTATGAAAATATTCATCATTATCACTAGTACTGCTACTATTATTCCCATTAGCCTATCCAGTCAAGAGGATAGTCCAGTCCAGCCTCTAACAATAGTATTTATAGCGGCAGATATTTAGCTAGAATTCTTTTAACCTTATAAAATTCCCATATTACCTCACCTGACCAAATAACCCTGGGAAATAGTTGTCACAACAACAACAACAACAACAAATAGTGTTTCACTACCTAAGACTCAAAAGTAAAATAATTTGCTTAAAGCTATGCAAGCAGGTGATATTAGAACAAAGACTTTAATTGAGAGTCCTTTAGACCTCTCCCAGGGCTATTTCTACTTTGCCACCACTGACTGAGACTTGGGCCACTATATTTTGGTTTCAGGTCCCAGAAAGGGGTGGGGACCTCTGAAAACATAACCCTGTAAAACATTTTCTTCTGTGACCAGAAGAAAAAATTTAAAAACAAAACACATCTTCCCCAAAACATATCTATACAAATGAACATAAACTCCAATGTAAAATAAAAATGGAGAAAGTAATATGTAATTAGGTTTTTAGATCTGTTAATGTTGAACTGAAATGATATGAGAGACTGAGAGCTTTCATTCCCCACCTCCAAGTCAGTAAATCAGATGCTTAATATTCTGCCTAGCATATAGTATTAGTGCTACATAGTGGAATAGTTGAATAAAATTGTAGTATATGAAAGTAATGGAATATTATTGTTCTATAAAAAATGAACAAGTTGATTTTAGAAAGACCTGGAAAGATTTACAAGAACTATGCTAAGTGAAACAAGCAAAACCAGGAATACATTGTAAAGGCAAGACTGTGCAATGATCAATTTGAAAGACTTGGTTCTTCTCAGTGATTCAGTTGCCCAAGGTGATCTGTATCCAGAAAAAGAACTATGGCGATTCAATGCAAATCAATACAAACTATGTGTTGTATTTTTTCCTGTTTTTTTCTTCTGTCATGGCTTTTCCCTTTTGTTTTGATTTTTCTCTCTCAACAGGGAGAGATTCATAAAGAAATGTGTATTTTAAAAGTTAATAATACATATTAAAAATACATATTGGGTGGAAGTCTTATAAAAATGAATGTTGAAACTCTGAGGTACCACTTCACACCTCTTAGATTGGCTAAGATGACAAGAAAAGATAATGATAAATATTCAAGGGGATGTGGAAAAACTGGGACACTAATACATTATTGGTGGAGTTGTGAATTGATCCAATCATTCTAAAGAGCAATTTGGAATTATGTCCAAAGGACAATCAAACTGTGCACACCTTTTGATCCAATGGTGTCTGTATTGTCTGTATCCAAAAAAAGATCATAAAAAAGGGAAAAGGACTCACATGTGCAAAAAAAAATGTGGTAGCATTTTTGTGATAGCAAGAAACTAGAAACTAAGTGGATGCCCATCAATTGGGCAATGGCTGAATAAATTATGGTATATGAATATTATGGAATATCATTGTTCTATAAGAAATGATCAGCAAGATGGTTTCAGAAAGGTCTGGAGAGACTTACATGAACTGATGATAAGTGAAGTAGGTAGAACCAAGAGAACATTAACAAAAAGATTATCGGATAACCAGCTCTGATGGATGTGACTCTTTTCAACAAAGAGGTGATTCAGGTTTTACTTTTGTTGTTAAGTAGATTGTTTTATATATTTATTTTTAAAAGGATGTCCTTCAACTTATTTCAGGGAAAAAAGGATGAGAGATTATTAAGTAAATGAAAAGCAAAGCTAACTCATCAGAATGGTAACATGATATGAGTTCAGCAGTCACTTTGATAATGAACAAGCCACTGACCACTGCAATATATGATAAGCAGTCAATCACAAAGCATTTTTCAAGCACTCGCCTCTTGGTAGGTTCTTTGCTAGATTCTAGGAATACAAAGACAAAGAAAAATCTTCCCTATTTTCAAGGAGTTTACATTCCATAGGGGAAGATATCATGTACACTTTGAAGGATATTTAAAATAAATATAACATAATTTGAATAGGAGAGATGAGGTAAGAGTTCACATTTTGTTGTTTAATCTATAAGTGTATTCAGGTCTTTGTGACCCCCTTTGGGGTTTTCTTGGCAAAGATACTGGAATAGTTTACCATTTCCTTCTTTAGCTCATTTTACAGATATGCAAACTGAGGTAAATGGGATTAAATGACTTGTCCAGGGTCACACAAATAAGTGAGACTGGATTTGAACTTGGATCTTCCCGAGTCTGGCGTTCTATTCACTATGCCACCCAATTTCCCAAGACTTCATATAGGCAGTATTTGAGCTGAGCTATTAAAAGAATGGCACATATTTAACCTATAATGGATTGATTGCTAAATGGATTTAGGAGAGGGGAGAGGTATAGAGAAAAAGAGGAAAAATTTGGAATACAAGATTTTGCAAGAGTGAATGTTAAAAACAATCTTTGGTTGTATTTTGAAAAAAAATAAAATTATTATCAATAAAAATGAATGTTGAAAAGGTTCTTTACATGTATGTGGAAAAATAAAATGCTACTGAGAAAAAACAAACAAAAAAGAAATTAAGCTGAGGAGATAAAAGAATACCAGGTAGTTCTAAAAATTAGAGGTCATGGAACTAAATGGAACGAATACTCACAGGATTTGCCCATTTAAAAATCCTACAAAGAAGACATTAACAAGCAATCATGTTTGTAACAGCAGAGTGGGAGAAACATTGAGGGCTCAAAATGGGCTACACCAATTTTGACCTTAGTATATTGGGCTTGGACCCCTGAAAAAGTTGGGGGAGTCCCAGGTTTCTCCTTAGGCTGGGAGGGTTTTCGGCTTAGAAAGAGACACTTCCATCAAATTTGTCTAGGCCAGCCACTTCTGCCTGAGGCCAGAAGTCAGTCCTAGGATTTGAGAGAAAAAATGAAGCTCTTTTGGGCGTGCATTGAAATGCTGGTGGGTGGAGGGAGAATGATTCCCAATTCAGCTAATGTTCAAGTTTTCAAGTTCTGAGGTTTTTAGGGTTTTTTTTGTTTGTTTGTTTGTTTGTTTTAAGCCAAGAAAGTCTCTGCTTAAGAGAAAACCTAAAGGTGAGTCTTTAAGGATAACAGGCCGCAAGCTTTCCCAATTCTATAGGATTTTTTTTTTTCCATTCTCTATAGGCATCCATAAGAGAGAGAAAGATATGACAAAAACCTTAATTTTTGTCTATTCACAGAGTTTTGTACCATGAGCATCCTCACACAAAAACTTTGTTTGGTGTTGGTGCCCTGGACAACTTGGTCATGCCCCAAAGGGTGGGGGTGATGGGCTTACCTGAAAAAACCTCATGAAGCATTGCATAATGGGAAGTTAGCTTTCACTAGAAAGACTGAATTCCTTGATTTCTAGGGGGAAAAAAGTTTTAATGTTCTCAATTAAATAGCTCCTTGTCTAACCCTAGACAGTGTCCCCAATACTATAGCCCTAGTCCTTCTCTAGAGAAGGAGAGCAATGCTCCCTGAGCAGGGGAGAATTGTGAGAGACTAGCTATAGAGTAGAAAACAAAATTTCTCTGATCCAAGGATTCTAAATAATTTCCCACCAATTTCCCCACTGAAAGTGAATTTTCTGTAATAAAGCAAGTTTGGGGTTTTGTTTTTGTTTTTATCAAATGACATAGGGCCATGGAGTTGTTCCTGAAGCTTGCAAAGAGAAGTCAGCTATTTGATTTCAATCTCTTCATTGGTGACTCCCTTCCCAAGACTATCATTTTAGAAAGAAGTTGAATCATAGTTGACCTCACTCACTAAGCTTAGACTCTGCCAGTTCTCCTTAGAAGTTCTCCTATGTGTTATTTTCCCTCATTAGACTATGAATTCCTAAAGGAGAGGGATTTTTTTTTGCTTTTGTTTATGTCCTTATCATTCAACATGGTTCTTGCCATATAATAACACATATTTAAATCAATGTATCTAACTTGCTAAAGATAAATTTATTTTAAGAATAAAAAAATTTTGTTAGTGATGCAATAAAAAGATTTGATCATCTCAGTTATACCTCTTTTACTTTTACTATGTCAATCCTTAATTCAACCTTCTGACTATTTCTAACACCCAACACTCCATCATAACTCCTTGGGTGATCCCAGTGACTATAAAATTCTTTTTCCTCCCTTACTTTTTTCTAAGGATCCCTAATTTCTTCAAGCTAGTGTTAATGAAGCAACTATCTCTCAGACTTAGTAGAAATCTAAAACTAATCAGACAAAGTCCTAGAAACAGAAAAAAACTGGGGATAGAGAGAGGGAAACCATTACCCTGACAAGCAGCAAATTAAATGCACAATATTTCATTGTGGCTCCTCAAACTGGTTTGTTATATATAACATAGCATAGTAGACTGTAAATAATTATATTTCAAAACTCTCTATATAATAAAGAATTGTCAAAGGCTTAGCTCTGCTCCTAAAATTCCGTCCATTTAATAGGTCTATTATTTTGATGGATAGGCCTTTTTAATAATTTATTTAAAGCAAGTTTATAGCTTTTAGTTTATTCTCTCTTTCTTATTGGCTAAGATTACATTATAGTTTAATATTTTAAAAATGCTTAGATTTAAATATATGCCCATATACCACTTTGCTCCAGTTTCAGAAGCACATGCAAGCTGACTACTTTCCCTTAAGCTGAAAATTACCTCATGTGGTTATTGCTGTTCTGGGTTGGGGACTTCTAAACATACAGGTACCATTCAATTGCTCATTCCAAAACCATCCTCGTCCCCTCCAGGTTGCCCTTTGCTTCTGGCTAGTCCCAAAAGAAGGATTCCAAGATTTTCAGAGTTAATTTAGATGCTCATTAAGCTTAGTTGGAAGAGATTATGGCATAAGATCAGAAGAGAGTTGATGAACCAGATTTAGGCCAACAAAGATATATTTGATCACTGAGCCCATCTAGCTTCCAGCTCAGAAACAAAATGAAAGGAGATCACACAGGAGTTCAGTAACTTGGGTCCAATACTCCAAGGCAAAGCTTTTAATGATTTTCAAAACTATGCTTTAGGCCACTGAATCCATCATCTTCTAGAATTAAGTTCTTTTTAATGATAGGTTTTAAAAATCACAGCTTGACTCACTTTTTTGATGGATGAGGAAAAAAGGATTGTATCAAGAAATAATTCATTTAAGTAAATTTTAAACTTATATTAGGAAATAAAGGACTGCATTATGTAAACATGTGGAAGTTATGCATCTCAATAAATTATTAATTTATTAAATGCACAAATTTACTAAATTGCTTTTATCAAGAGCTCACTAAAATGGGTAATAATATATATCTATAGAGAATTCAAAGTTTATTAATATTTACATGACTAAATTCAGAATTCTATAGAAAATTATCTGAGGTAATAATAAAATTTTGTATATTAGGGTAAAGCAACCTATTTCTTTGATTTCTCTTTTGAAGAAAAATCATCTCGAAGAAAAAAATGGGTAAATATTAAGAGTTGTGGTTAATACAAGATAAAAGGACTTGTCACATAAGAATAGCAATTTATTTCAATTTAGTTTTTCACTGCAGTGGACCTAAGAAGAGTTTCCATAACAGTTTAAGACTCTTTTTGAAAAGAGAGAGAAAAAGGAAGGAGAAGATGTGAGATGGTGTGTTAAGTAGAGTTCTGTAGATTTGAAAGTGGTTCAAATTACTTCTCAGGTCCCAGGGCAAACATAAGAGGGGAACGAAGCTATTCCTCAATTCACCTTTCATACTGAGCCACCAGTATTACCAACCAAGGATAGTTCACCACCTTGACCAGATGTGTTTTACAATATTTTAACAATAAAGTTGAGCATCCTCTGGACAAAATTAAAGTGAACAGAAGAAGTCACAGTAATCCCAAGATGAAGATACAAAATTCTAAAAGCTGATGCTCAAATCCCTAATTGAAAGTATCCCTGGCTCCAGGGAACTGTATGAGATACAAAGAAATGGCAGAATATCAAACATAACCAATGCAGTGTGCATGCCTACAGAGAAAAAAAAAAAAAGATCAGAGGCAAGATAGAAAAAACACCAGTATAGACTTGAATGAGCCTAGAAAAAGCCCTAAAAATACTGCCAGTTCTCAAAACAGTTATAGGTAGAAATGTCTAAAAAGCTTGTCAATCTTTAGAACTCATAATGGTGGGTAAGAGAAAACAAGGCAGGAAAAAGAGAGGAAGAAATAGCAAGGTGGGAGGGGGCCTCCAGATTCTCTGTGACATTACATGAAAATGGCATTACATATTATCCCTCCTCTTTTTCACTTATTCAGATCCTATTCATTTTTGAGGTTTCACCTTAAGTCTCCCATAATTTTAGATAAATGAAGCCACTTTGTCCCAGAAATAAATTCAGCAAATATTCATATATTCTTATGCTAAATGCCAGGGGGGAAATACCAAGTTTAGATTTGATACAGTTTTCTGTCTTCTTTAAAGACTAACAAAAGAACTGTCATATGCATGAATAAGTGCTTTACACCAAAAATTTATAGTCAGATAAAGTATAGTGCCAGGTTTTGGGGGATACAAACCAACAATGATTCCCCTTCCTTTGTTAATTAGCCATGAACACAGAATGAGCAAAATACTGAACTTGTTGAAGTCAAGAAGAAGCAGGTTCAATTCTTGTCTCTAATATTTAATGACTTGCTATGTGACTACAAGCAAGTCCCTTAAGCTCTAAGAACCTTAGTTACCTCATTTATGAAATGGAGATACTAATGCCTAATTGTCCTACCACACTTAATGTATGCAAAACTTTGCTTCAAAGCACATCTAAATACTACACTTGATTATGACCTGTACTAAACATTTTAGTATTCTCTTATATTTAGTCCAACACATTAGAAAAGAAAAAAATTTGCAAGGAATTGATTTGTATGCATACATTTTCTACTAGGATAATGTGCTTGCTTGTTCTATGACTAACACCAATATCTTACAAAATGCAAATGAGTACTCAGTAAATACTTCTTAAATTAATTTTTTTTCACAACCTGAATGAAAGGACTGTTTGGAAAAGACACTTTTCTTGGGAAGGAAAAAGAAGCAATTTGCCTAAATAATCTAAATGAAATTTAGTACAGATAAACAAAAAGTTTTGAATTTTCCAAATATAATCTGGGGAGAATAACTATGAAAGGATGAAAATCATCTTATTATTCAATAAATCAAGAGTGTGGAATTAATGTCAAAAAAGTCAATGAGGGTGAACTAAGAGATGTATAGTGTTCAGAACAGTGACTAATAGTTAAATGTTTGAATATATCTTTATGCTTTGCAAGGTACTTTACAAATATCTCATTTTAATCTCACAGAATCTTAAAAAGTAGGTGTTATTATCATTCTTATTTTACAGATGAGGATATTAAAGCTGAGGGAGGTTAAGCACAGGATCACATCCTAAGAAATATCTGGGATCATATATCATACCCAGATCATCCTGAGTCCAGGTCTAGCACTTTATCCACTGGGACAGCTAGCTACCTAGAGAAGTGATAGTTCTGCTTACACACAAGTTATGGTCTATCTGGTATATTGTGTTCAATTCTATGCACATTTTGGGCAGGCTATTCATACAATATAATCATTCACACAGCATATCCAAAAATGAACAACCATATGTCAACAGCATTCAAAACTATGCTATTCAAATGTCAATAGAAGGAAAAAGGACTCTTTAACTATAAGTAAAATATTATAGATATCTTCAAGTCTTTCAAGAACTGTTTTATGGAAAATATGTAGCATTCTAAAACTAAAGGAATGTATAGACATTGTAGAGGTAAATTTAGGTTCAATGTTAGGAAAATTCTTCATATCAGTTCTCTGAATATGGAATTAGATCACCTGGGAAATAATGAATTTCCTAAAGAAAAATTTTTTGAGAAAATGTTGGATGATGACTTTTTGGAAATTAGAAGGATTGCTATTTAGGTACAAATTGAATTAGAGTACCTTGGGAATTTCTTCAACTCTGAGCTGCTCTGTCTCAATGTACAGGTCATTCAAAGCTATTTGTAAATATAAAAAAAATCTTTTTTTTTTGTATTTTACTTAGCAAGCTGCATGGAAATAAATGTTGACAGGTGATTTTTCTTTAAAATGATGCTGGTGATTAACTTTTATTTTAGAAAAGCCCAATCATGGGTTTTGTTTACATCTCAGACTAAGAAGAAGGGTCATAAGAGAAATTCAAGCAAAGTGTCTATTAGTGTTTTCACATGTCCTTTGGAAATAATTATTTCATAACATCTTTAACATGAGAATATAAAGGAAAACATAATCATGCACTAAAAATTTACTGTAAATTAAAAGCACCAAAATGTCATTTCTTTATGAAATATGTTCATAGTTAATACTCCATGGCATCTAACCATGTTCCAAAGGGACTGATTAGCACAAAGCTATACCTAAACCTACAGAACCCAAAGTGGATTTTGCCAAATCAGATGTGAGATTTGAAATTTGAAATTCCTAGCAATCAGGTGAGAAAGATAAAAGCATACTGAAAGTAGCAATACCTAAGAAGAAGATGGGGGAAAGTGCCATTTACCAATGCTGTTACATAAGCTTACTATTATCTTTCAAATATGTATAATATTAATAGAACTACTAACAAACACCCTATCCTTATGTCTCATCTTGGTGTAGAGGTGAGCAACCCCACCAAGAAAGATTTCAAGTTTTGTCCTTCTTAGAGACTGAGTCTGCTCAATAGGCTGATTGCCTTATGGTGAAATCATTAGCCACCCAAATACCTTGAAATAGATAATTATTCAAAATGGCTCTCAGTTTTGTTCCACTTCCTTTCTATCCACTACTAATGCCACTGAATTATGGGAAAGGAGACAGAGGGTGATAAGAATAATACAGTTTTTAGGATGTTATAAACATTGTAATTTTTCCAAAAAGTTAAGACTTAAGGAAAGACCTCAAGCACTGATTAAATCATTTGTTAAGAATCTGGGGGCAGATATGAATAAGAAAGACATAGGGCAACACAGATAACTCCCAATCTGTACCGAGGGATGAAATGCTCATCTAAAGTCAGAGATTCATTGAAATAAAGTTTATTTTACCCAGACTCTTTTCTGAAGGATTTGAGGCTTTTCACAGCTCTCATCCCTTACAATTCAAAGAGATATGTAAGTAAAGGCTGTTTCATCTTCTGTTTTACATATGGAAACACTGAAAGGAAGGAAGGTAATTTATCTAAGTCATTCAGTTATTCACTTTAACAATCAGACTTGAAATTGCATCTTCAGTTCATCGGTCTTTTAAATAAAGAGAAAGAAAGAGGGGAGGAGGAACCTAGAAAATGTCACCTCCCAAAGATTGGCTTTTTTTGTAAGTGAGAATTTTTTTAAGAGCATTTTTTAAAATGAAATATTGATGAAAATTAACTGACTTTACTAAATGAATCCTATATGCATACAATTCACATTTTGTGTTCGTTATTCGACAGAGAAAAATGAGATTTCACCGACATTGTTATTAATACTTTAATGCATTTTTTTTTAGAGAAGACTGATCAAATAAGTGCCCCTTAATTACATAAGTGCACTATATCCCTCAGGGTTACCAAATGGAGGAAATGTTTTCATTTATAAATTGTTCTAGGTTTAGTTTTTAAATTAAATTTTTTTTCAGTAGGTCAGCATATGGTTTACTATTAGTCTATAGGCACCAGTTATATATTTTGGTTAGAGATTTTAAAAGCCTGATCAAAATAAAATATTTTTATTAACAATGCAAATCATTGCATTGCATAACAATGCAAATACCTAGAAAATTTCTTCTGTCTTTGTAATTTTGTAAAATACACTGATTATCAAATTTAGTTTAAAAATAAGAGTCCCCTGAAATAAGAATATTTAGATTTGAGTCAAGATATAATCTCTCTGGGTATCAGTTTCATTTCTAAAATGAAAGGCTTAGACTAGTTTTCCAAAAGTGCACTCTTCACCTTGAATTCCATGATTTAGCATATTCCACGATATGATTATATTATGGTAAAAATAACAGTGTTGGAAATAGGAGAAACCTGATATAGCATGTAAGTCAACTTTTATTTTGCAAAGGATAAATGTGATACAGATTAAATGACTTACCCAGTATGACAAAGTGAGAGTTAATAAGAATTCCTCTCTACTTTATTAATATTGCTATTAGTGTTATTAATAACATCATACTTTTGTATAATGTTTTATAGTTATAAAATACTTTAAATGCTTATGCATCTCATTTAATCTATTTAAGAGCTATATGCAGTAGGTAACACAATTGCTAATTTCCTAATGGTAAGATTGATGTTAAGTGATAGTAGATGACTTATACATGGTCACATGACTAGTAGAACTAATTCACACCTTTTTATTTAATTTTTTACTAAAATTTGTGGTACTCTTTGCATGATGTCACTTTTCCCTTTGTGGATTGAATTATGGTTTAAGTAATACAGTGGCTTGTTGTACTCTTGCTTTATAATAACTACAGGAATTAAGATTCTAAAGTCTAAAGAGAAGAGTAAGGGAATACATTTATGTGAAATTTGCATGTAATTTAAATATTGTATATGCTTAGATGTCTTTGACAAACTTAAGTATAACTGGAGAGAAGACATGACAACATTGTCTCAAATTCAGTGACAATGGTAGGTTGGTTTTAAATAAGATGAAAACATAGATTATGTGAAGCACATGCTTTCGGTGCATTCTCGCTAACCAGATGACCATTTCTATCACTTTAGTTTCCAACGAGTCAAAGATGGAAAGAGTGTGAAGGGAAGAAATCTTAGGAGACAGGTAAAGATTTATGATGGAACAGAGAATTCAAAAACCTCGATGGAACTAAATATCTGAGCAGAAAGTCTCATATACATCTTTAAAAAATAAGAGTAAGGGAGGTAGGAAAAGTAGCAAGGAAAAGGGGTTTTCATCTCTTCAATCTATGGCTTTATATCTTTTGATTCAGAGATCAAGAAATGGAAGTTTGGTAGTCATAGTATGAACAATGTACCAATGGATAAGAGTACCGATGGATTGTGATACTCTCAGTGAATAGTAATCAAATTCTATCTCAATTCTCAGAACAGGGGAAATAGGAATGGGTATCTGAATTTGAAAACTTCTGGTGATTAAAACTGAAGGAGGCTGCTTAAATTTTCACTCCTCATTTTCCTGGTCTAATCCCAATGTGGTAAAGAAAAACTGATGAACAGCTGGAAGATTCCAGAATACCTTCCATGCACCTGGCCAGACCTTTTATCCAAGAGTGATTTCTAGGATTGTTATCACTTAATGGTAATAGATAGCCACATCTATACTGATATTGTCATCCTTCCTGACAAATAATTTTCTCAGACCTTGGTTGGGTAGTAGTGATAAGGGAGGGTTGTAGTACTGTTGGTTTGCTTCCAACCTGCCAAGTGAGCAACTAAATTTACACAATCCATAAAATTATTACACATAGGCATCCCAGAATACTTCACATCCTCATTTTTTAAAAATGAAAAATAAGACAACGTATGTAGGTTCTTGGTGATCAGATTTATAGAACAAAACTGACTTTCGTTCAGAGGAGATAAGATGTTGTGTTTTTTAATAGCTCTGTATTAACAGAAATTTTAACCAAATACAGGTTTACTGGAATTGTTACAGAATATGTTTTCAAGCTTAATGAAACAAAAAAGTACAATAAAATGTCTAACATTTGGCCCAAGTGACATATCTATGTCTTCTGGCAAGTACTTAAAGCAGTTTTTCATTTTTAAAAAAATAATAAATTTAAAATTACTAAAATCCAGAATTTTCTGGGCAAAATGACCAGTATATTCTCTCAAAAAGAAGGGAAAGTAGCATATTTTCTCAGGGTGTAATGCAGACTACATCTATTAAAAAAATAAAAACATTTCCTGTCTAAAATGGTATTTAAAAATTTACTTCCTTCCTTATGTTTCAGCAGAACAACTTCTGGCCAAACTAGTTAAAAAGCAAAACCCAGTTCTCAATGTGAAACTTAAACCATTTATTTCCTTTCAAATTAAAAAAAAATGTTGGGGGTTTTTTCATAATGAAAAAAAACCAAGCTTAATGTTAAGAACCTAAAAGATTTAACAGATAGTCCAAGATATGCCAGCCTCCAAATCAGTCTGATCTTGATTCAAGTTCTCTTATCTAGTATACTAGTTGTATGGCATTTGGCAGGTCACCAAATTTCAGAGAATTCCAGTCTTCTCTTTAATAGTATAAGGTGCTGATTCACATCAGTAGAAAAATTTCTTCTTGTAGAACTTCCTATACCACAAATCACAGGAATATGTAGAAGCAAAGATCAATAAATAAATAAATGAAGAAGAAAATCAACAAACTAACAGTTTTTTTCTGTCCCATCTCTCTTACCTCTATCTTCATTCTTTAGTTTTTTTTTTTTTTAAAGAACTCTATGTTGTTGTCATTAATTGTTCACCATTAATGTAAAGTTGGCAATATATTTTTATTGTATTAGCAACCAAAAAAGAAAACAGAGTAAGATAATCAATATATGTGAGTCAGAAGATCTACCTTCTATCTGGTTGAACTAAGAAGAGTCACTACTTTTTTCCTCTGTCTTTTTTTTTCTCCTTTATATGATCAGAGGGATATACTATACAACCTCTATCATCTCTTCCAGATCCAACATCCTCTGCTTCCAGGCTATATATTTTTCATTTTAAGAATTTTATGAGGAACATGATATTTAAAATTCATGATAGCTTCTCATTGCTTAGTTCTGGAAAATGAAAAATCAAGAATCCTTAGGTGTTGCATATAGGTAACTAAATTAAAAGCTTATCTTTTATAAAAGAAAACCTTAAAAGGAAATAGAATATATAAAAGAAAACTGGTTTGATCTTTTTCCACAATTTAAAAAAATTGGATAAAGGCATCTATTTGTAATAGGCTGAGGTTTGAGTTGATGCACTGAGGTTCCAAGTACGTGAGGCTAAATAGTAATTGGGCTATACTCTATTAATATACATGATTAGATAAAGAATGGTCCCTGCCCACTCTCCATGCAAGTCCTGATGTGTTGTATAGGAAATGACGATTTTGGTGGGTGGAGGCAGAGAGAGAGACAGGAAGAGAAGCTGGGAGAGATTGGGCCTGGGATCCATACTCCTAGCTGCTGGTCGTGTGACTGCTGGTCTAGCTAGCTTCTTGACTCAGCTGCACACATTGCTATCGCCGATTCTCTTCCACCTCCGATCCTTCTTCACTGAGAATAAAGACTACGATTTTCCCCTAATCTGAATTCCTGACTCCTGCTAATTTAAAAATACGTGATCTTCACATCTATTATTTTATTACATTGACAGAAGTACTGGTACTAGCTGACCTACATTTAATTTTTGAATATTTATTTAGGCACATGCATTATAAAGGTGACTAAAAGTTGAAATCTGGGCCCTCAATATATTATTGCAAAGATTATTCTAGATTTTATCCTTGTTTTCCTTTGTGTGTTAGAGAGCATTCTCTACTTGCCTGAACATGATAACATGTACCTTAATTAAATATTGTTTGTAAAATATTACAGTAGCAGAAAGGAATTTCTTACTGAAGACTTATTTTTTCACCTTTCTAATTACATCTCACTTCAATCCTTTCCCCTTCCTACTATGTTCCCCTCAATATCTAGTACAGGAAGACTTTTTCAAGGAAAATTCACTAATGCACCCGATTTTCCTTCCCATATGAGAAAACACTGCTGCCATCCTATGCTCAGCTTGTGTACTTGGATATGTTTCCTTCTAGAAGGAATTGTAAGGAGACTATCATTCATCTCGCTGGTATATAATCATTATAATGCATCCAGATGAAAATGCCACTCACTAATTTGCACATATACCTTTCAAATCTGGAGTTCAAATTATAAGAAAGAAAATAATGATGATAACTCTCCTGTATATACTGCAGGCAAATATGGTTAAAAAAAATATTGGTCTGAAAAAAGGATGGATTTTTTTAAATTATCTTATTCATGCTTCCTATTCATCCTTAAAAACAATTTTGCCAGGGAAGTTAAGCTAATAAGCAGATTTGGCAGGTTTGGGGGTCCAAGGACAGAAAGGGAAAGACATGCTTTTGGAGTCACTACATTTATTTCAGTAAAAGGTAAATACTGTACATTTTATTGGGCTACGACACATGCTTCAATGGGGGTGAGAGACAGTCATTTTATTTTTATGGATTCTCTTCTCTGAAGGTCAAAAAAGTATAAGCAAACAAGTTAATAATTAATTCAACATCTCTAAGTTTGAGTTCTTGAGAAACATTTAAAAATATTCCTAAATTCAATTTTATGGGGGGAGCCTATAATTTAAACTCTCTCTCCCTCTCTTTCAGAATTTGGTATCTTATAATTTTATCAGTATTAGAAATTCTTAGCTCCACTAATATAGATGAGAAATTGCTCTGTATTCTGTAACCTAATATAGTTGGCTGAAGGCATTGAGAAATTAAGTGATCTCCATGTGGTCATATATCTAGTATGAATCTGAGGCAGGATTTGAATCCAAGACTCTCTAACTCCAAAGCAGACACCCTAGACACTACACCATATTCCCTCTCAAGCTCTCCATATGAGCTATGAAAATTATGAGTTAAGATAATCCTTATAGCCCTGGTACCATATTTCCCTTGGTCAAACAAACACTGCCAATAATTGCCAAAATTAAATGGTTTTCAAAAATATATGAATGAAAATGCTGTTTTGAAATTGGTACATTTTAAGTTTATCTTCAAGGACCCATTCCTGTTGGAAAGTAGGAATAATAATTTAATTTCTTAATATTTTCAATGGAATATCACTTTGGTTTTATGCCAACGGAAGAATAAGTTTCAAGATGATTCATGGTTCAGAGCTTTCTTCTTTTAAATAGGTTCTTTTTTTTTTTTTTTTTTAAAGTTAAACAATTTTTGTCTCCAGTAAACCTACCTACTATTCTCCTTATACCCCCCTTCCTTTAACAGGGCCTTCATTTAGACAGATCATTGTATCATTTCCACTTTGAATAAAAAGAAAAAGAGACAAATTAATTGATACTTAAATGGATTCTTATACCCTCAGTATATTAAATTTAAAATGAATGAAAGCAGCATTATTTTGTTGCAATGCATGCTAAAGCCTACTTCATGTTCTCTATGAGAGAATTAACACTGACCTTTTGGGAAATTGAGTCTCTACAATAGTAACCAGTTCTACGTGGCAGGCAAATGCATGCCTGCATGTGACGGTGGCCCAGCCACAGGTATGAACCTGAAAATGAGATTTGATGCAACCCAATTCACAAATCTTTATTAAACACCAAGAGACACTGTAATCAACAATAGGGACATAAAATAACAGTCCCTGCCCCTAAAGAGCTTACAGTTTGTGGAGAGAAGGAAATATATGTTTACAAATAAGTATGATACAAAGTAGAATGTGATAGGACTAAAAGAGAAATGTAAACAAAAACCAACTAGGACACTGGAGATCTCAAACATGAATTCATTCATCATTACAGTAAATTTTGGTTTTAGTCCAAGTAAAAATCAAACCCACCCTTGGAGGAAAAAAAAAATTCTGTCCTCCTCCCCATACAAAAATTCTAATTAATTTGAGAAAAATGATAAGGGGTTGAACACAAGACATATGTGACTTCTTTAAAGGTCTAGTTCAATATTTTAAAGGACTCAATTACATTATATTTATATTTAAGGAAGAAACAACAACAGTAAGCATGATTTCCCCAAGTATCTAATATTCCCTGAAATTGAATTATTTGACTCAATTAGATCATTAGCAATAATGCACTCAATGCTATTGCTATCCTAGTGACCTGAAAATTACTGTGCTTCTTTTTGTGTTTAATTGATTCCCAGAGAGCAAAAGGCACTGAGGAGAATTGGGCTGATTACATAACAATTTTTGTGTCTCTGTTCTCTTTGAGCTTAAAAACATAGAGACCAGAGCTAGAAACCCTCTGAGAGGCCATCTAATCCAACCCTTTGCCTGATGAAGGAACATGCTTTACATCCTCTTCTAGTCCATTTCAACTCATGACAATGCTAATATGAGATTGTACCTATTATCCAGTCTCAAATATTTCTCAGCTGAAGAATATTGAAAATGATTATGCAGACTAAGAAGAGATTTTTTAGATATTGTCACCTTTATCATTTACTAGCATCTTGAATCCTTTACTCTTGTTAAGTCTGTCCAGCTTTTCATGACCCCATAGAGCATAGCATGCCAACAAGATCAGGTTTTCTTGACAAAAATACAGGAGTGATTCACCATTTCCTTTTTCAGTGGATTAAGGCAAAGAGGGGTTAAATGGTTTGCCTAAGGTTACACAGCTAGGAAGTATCTGAGGCCAGATTTCAACTCAGATCTTCCCGAATCCAAGGTCAGCACTCTGTCCACTAAGTCACCTACCTGCCTCTATCCATATAAAAAGAAGAACTAGCAAAAATGGCTACCACATCAAGAGGCTTCAGTAAGGGCTAAGGACAAGAGAATATATCGAGAAGTATGGTTCTTCAATCAGAAATTATGGATTTCTGTCCCCATGGAAGGGATAGTGTTTAACATGGAGTGGGCCAAAGTATTCAACACTTCTGGCTTCTTGGCAAGTAGGATGAAGTCAGGTTGCACAGAATAATTGGCTCCTGCTTTCCAGTCAGTCACTGCATAGAGTATACTTGTGAAGCTAAGTGAATCTCATGTGTGTGGCATGACAAAAACTAAAACGATATCTCTTCCCTTACCAAGGCATCTTTAGTTTTATCCATGTATCTATGCATTGCAATGTTCAACATGCAGATATGCTGCCTTCACTAAACTATTCACCCTAAAAAAGCATAATACAAAATGGGACTACTTAGAATCAGAATATAAAAACTTAAAAAAATATTAGTGACCTGAAGAAAGTGACAATGTCTTTGGGGCCTCATTTATCTCAACTGGAAACACTCTGTATACAGTAGAGCACCATTTAGCTTTGTATGGGCTATTGATATCATCTAGTCCCCAGCTTCTTAAACTATGGTTCATGACTGCCTATGGGAATCTCATAACTGAATGTGTGTATGTGGGGAGGGGGGAGTAACAAAATCATGATTTATTATCATTAAAGTATTATATATACCTATATATCCAGAATCAAGTAAAAATTCTCAGGAGAAATGGGGTTACAAGTGGAAAAAAAGTTTAAGCTCTGATTTAGCCCAAACTTCTTACTCTATAAAAGATAAAATTAGGGCCCCCAAGAGGAGAAAGAGTTTTGCCCCAAATCCCATTGCAAGTTAGTAACAGAGCTTCTTTTACATTTATCATCATTCTTACAATTTAAGCCCCTGTATGATAGCCAGGATGAAATTCCTTTCTATCCTTTTACACATGTAATAACACATTTCTTTACCAGTTTAAGTTGTACAAAATATTTTTTTCCTCAAAACAGCC
The DNA here is from genome assembly GCF_902635505.1 of Sarcophilus harrisii. Classification (NCBI taxonomy): domain Eukaryota; kingdom Metazoa; phylum Chordata; class Mammalia; order Dasyuromorphia; family Dasyuridae; genus Sarcophilus; species Sarcophilus harrisii. Next base: position 145,426,044 of record NC_045429.1, read on the forward strand.
TCTTGAAATAGATAGTGCCTATTTTACAGATGAAGAAATTAAAACACAGGAAGATAATGAAGATACCAACTCAAGGTCACCCACACATCTAATAAGTATCAACACTGGGACACAAATTCAGGTCTCCAAATTCCAAGCCCAGCAGTCTTGCCACTATGCCATAATATACACAGATCTTGGTCATTTGTTCCTCTTTGTACCTCTGACCAGGTCATCTTTCTTCCCAGGATATTTTTAATATGGTATTGTCCTTTAAGGAGGGAAAACCGAGTTTTATGCTAAAAGACAAATTAATGAATATAGAATGATCTAATTATACCCTAATGCTAAGAACTTATTCCTTTTACTGTGATTAATAATCGATTTTTCTAAAACTTTAACTAACATCAATCAAGCTCATTAACTTATCCTATTTCCTTTTAAACAGTCAAGAGTTTGCAGAACTGGGTGGCAAAACATTTTCAAATAAGTATTGGAGTTTTATTGTCTTTTTGTTTCTTGCTTTTTAGAAATTAGCACCCAGTTATACAAAGTTGATTAGTCCAGAATATTTCCAAGCATAAAAGTTTGGCTGATGAGTATTTTTCCAGGTCATCATCCATTTTCCCTTTTTGAAAGAAAGGCACTATCTGTGCCCTTTTCCAGTCTTCAGGCACCTCACCAGTCCTCCACGAGTTCGCAAAAATGATATCTAGCGGTTCTGTGATGACTTCGGCCAATTCATTAAGTACTCTAGGATGCCAGCCATTGGGACCTGTGGATTTGAACATATCTAGGTTATTTAAGTTATCCTTTCCCAGTTTCTCCCCTATTCCAGTTTGGCTTCCCATAGTTTTCTGTTCCTGTTTTAGGGTGACACAAACTTTGTATAAAACATAGAGGTTTGAAATAAAAAGCATATCCTTGATTTCTACTGTTAGAGGTCTTCACAAGCTAGTAAAAGGGAAATATATTTACTACATATCTTACTATCTAAGAGAATACTATGTAAAGGAAATATTTGTTTGTTATTCCTTAGGATCCATTAGAAAAATACAATTTTCAATGTATTTTATTTTTATATTTCCAAAAAAAATATTAAATATCTATAAGGAAATAGAAAGCACATAAAGATAAAATTAGATTATACTACAGTTAAAATTTTGAAAATCACTGCAGAGTATTATCTAGCAATTCTAATTAGCACCCTATCTATCAACATGATGGAGGAAAATTCTGAAAAGCCCATACTGTGCTATTTGCACCAGTAACTTCCAATGGAAATTAAACTCACAGGTGTTAAGATGAATCATATACAAACTAGCTACTTGTGATCACAATTCTATGAACAAAATGACTTTTCCAAATAATTTTTAAGCATTAATGACAATTCAAAAATACATAATGCAAAAATATGTAGTTTAATATAGAACATGTTTAAAAGGTTTATGTGAGAGCCTAGAATGTTCAAACAAGATTTTTTTTTTAATGCAGACACCATATTACATTCATAAGTACTGTTAGGTGTTGACAGTCCACCCCTTCCCTTCCTCCATGATCTTTTTAAAATTGAGGGAAAGTCACAAATGACATTCTGCTGTCTGTCATGGCTGAAATGAGTGTTAAAACTCCCTCAACAGTTCAAAAATGGCACAAAAGGAAAAGAGAGAAGAAAGAGCAAGAAGAGAAAATGAGACTATTTTACACAATCTTGATATTCTTAGTAGAAGGGACAAATTTTTTTTTTTGTGATTGTTTGCTTGCTTTTTATTTTCTTTCTCATTTTTTCCTTCTTGATTTGATTTTTCTTGTGCAGCAATATAATTATATAAATATGTATGCATATATTGGATTTAACATATATTTTATCATGTTTAACATAGATCACTTCCCATTTGGAGAGGGGGTGGAGGAAAGGGGAGGTAAAATGGAGCACAAGGTTTAGCAAGGACTAATGCTAAAAAATTATTATGCATATATTTTGAAATATAAAGCTTTAATAAAAATATTTTCTTTTTTTTTTATTTTTTTATTTAATAGCCTTTTATTTACAGGATATATACATGGTAACTTTACAGCATTAACAATTGCCAAACCTCTTGTTCCAATTTTCACCTCTTACCCCCCACCCCTCCCTAAATGGCAGGATGACCAGTAGATGTTAAATATATTAAAATATAACTTAGATACACAATAAGTATACATGACCAAAACATTATTTTGCTGTACAAAAAGAATCAGACTCTGAATTATTGTACAATTAGCTTGTGAAGGAAATCAAAAATGCAGGTGGGCATAAATATAGGGATTAGGAATTCAATGTAATGGTTTTAGTCATCTCCCAGAGTTCTTTTCTGGGTATAGCTAGTTCAGTTCATTACTGCTCCATTAGAAATGATTTGGTTGATCTAGTTGCTGAGGATGGCCTGATCCATCAGAACTGGTCATCATCTAGTATTTTGTAGAAAGTATATAATGATCTCCTGGTCCTGCTCATTTCACTCAGCATCAGTTAGTGTAAGTCTCTCCAGGCCTTTCTGGAAATCATCCTGTTGGTCATTTCTTACAGAACAGTAATATTCCATAATTTTCATATACCACAATTTATTCAGCCATTCTCCAACTGATGGACATCCATTCAGTTTCAGTTTCTAGCCACTACAAAAAGGGCTGCCACAAACATTCGTGCACATACAGGTCCCTTTCCCTTCTTTATAATCTCTTTGGGATATAATCCCAGTAGTAACACTGCTGGATCAAAGGGTATGCACAGTTTGATAACTTTTGAGCATAGATCCAAACTACTCTCCAAAATGGTTGGATTAGTTCACACTCCACCAACAATGCATCAATGTCCCAGTTTTCCCACATCCCTCCAACAATCATCATTATTTTTCCTGTCATCTTAGCCAATCTGACAGGTGTGTAGTGGTATCTTAGAGTTGTCTTAATTTGCATTTCTCTGATTAATAATGACTTGGAGCATCTTTTCATATGACTAGAAATAGTTTCAATTTCTTCATCTGAGAATTGTCTGTTCATATCCTTTGACCATTTTTCAATTGGAGAATGGCTTGATTTTTTATAAATTAGAGTTAATTCTCTATATATTTTGGAAATGAGGCCTTTATCAGAACCTTTGACTGTAAAAATATTTTCCCAGTTTATTGCTTCCAGAAGGGACAAATTTGGATGAGATTGATATAATTAAAGTAAAGAATTAAGTGGGAAAAAAAAATTTAAGACAAATTGTCAGTATTTTCCTGGCCCAAATTTGGTCTAATGATGATAGTTTCAAATATATTCTTCTGTGAACATTAGTTATTTTTTAAAATCCTTTTAAAAAAAAAACAGGGTAATGTAATTTGTTTCTGTATATGCCACTTACAACTTAGCTCAAACAGCCACCCACAGATGGTAATATGCTAACTAATATGTAGTTATTAATTAGTTTGGGTAATATGTACATCAATCAGCTCATTACACCTAAATGGATGGTTCTTATTACTATGCATGCTTGATATATTTCCTTCTTCAAAGAATTTAGGGTTTTTTTTCATATTTATTTTATTTAACAAATGACCAGCAGTGTTACATAGTAGACAGAAGATCACTCTAGGGGCCAAAATGATCTAAGTTCAAATCCCATCTGTAACAGATACTGTGTGGCAATCAGTAAGTCATATGACCTCACTTAGACTCCGTTTTCTCATTTGTAAAATGTAATACCTAAAATGTAACACTCCCAGGGAGTGAAAAGGGTCAAATGAAATATCTTTAAAACACTATTTCCTACAATAAATTATGAAGAAAAAAGGTGGATAAGAAAGTCCTTCTTCTTTTACTTTATTAAACCAAAGTAGTCACAGTAGAAGACAGAAAGCAAAAGAATACAATCATTATAACTAAAAGAAAATGTAAAATGTTATTAGAAATATTTTCTGTAAATGTATGAATTGAAAGGTTGCCTACCAAAAAAAACTGATTCATTCATTATATGGACCAAAACTATTCATTGAAGATAGAACAAAGAGAAATGGTCTATAGCTGCAGCATAGGAGATTTTTAGAAAATTGGAAGAAAGATATTGAAAAATATAAAAATTGGTTACCAAAAAAAGAATGATAACTTTTAAGAATATTTTTAGACAGCAGAAATTTTTTAGAAGTGTGATTTTTGTTATACCCTTGCCAAAAGAAGAATGGAAAAAAGATAGGATGTAGACAGAGGTAGAAGGGACCTTTGGAGATTAGCTAATACAACCCATTCTTTTAAAAATTTCCGATTATTTATTTATTTTTGCTGATAAGGAATTTCAAGCCCAGAGAGATTCTTGACCAAGGTCATACATGTAATAAATAGCAAAACAGATATTTGAACCCAGGGCCTCTTTTTCCAAATTCAGTATTTGTATCACTACCTATTGCTGATGCCCAGTCACCTACAACTGTAAAGCAGAAAAAAGAAAATATTTCCCGTTATGTAGTGAACTAAATATATCCGGCAAATTATGTTTATTTAAAAATTTCAGTCATAAAATTATTTCACAACCTTGGTTGCAAAGTAACAGGTTTGTGTGGTTTTATGTTATGATTTATATAAGGGGGGGGAGGGAGAGAAAGAGGAAGAGGGAGGGAGAGAGAGGGAAACAGAGGGAGACAGAGAGAGAGAAAAGGGAAAGGAGAGGGGGAGGAAGAAGGGGAGAGGGAGAAGGAGAGGAGGGTAGAAGGAAAGGAAAGAGAGGAAGAGGGAAAGGAAAAAGAAAAAAGAAGGAAAGGAAAGGGGAAAGGGAAGGAAGAAGGAAGGGAGGGAGAGAGGGAGAAAGGAAAGAAAAGCATAAAACTTGGAATCAAGAAAGACTGAGTATGTATACAGAGGCTATGTGGACCTGGGAAAGTCACAATCTCTCTGGGTCTCAGTTTCTTCATCTGTAAAATGACAGCATTGGACTTCCTGGTCTCTAAAGTTCCTTCCAATTCCAAACCTATGATTGTATGAAACAGTCTTAAAATTGTTTAGCATCTTGAGGGAGGGATGTTGCTGGAATAGTAATAAATGGGGAAGAAGAGAGGTCCATGAGGGTAGGGAGCAACACACACACACACACACATTCACACATAAACATATGTTATATGTATATGATATATAACAGCAATATCACTACATTTGTAAGAGTTTTAAAATCTTGAAGTAATAATTGGCCAATTGTACTTTGCTTCATGATCACAGAAAAATATTTGTGATTAATCCTTCTTTTGTAAATGCTCTGCTCATATTCCATGGGCAGATACAGAATGTAAAATCCTAAAGCTGTCTTGATAGATTCTGCACTGCCAATGGAATAGAAATGAATCTTTTTGATTCTGACAGCCTTTAGGGGATAACTCCTGAAAATTGCTAAAAGCAGAAAATCATGTGCTGTGGGGAACATCCTAATTTCAGGAAACTGCCTCTCCCACCAGAAATTTACATACTTCATTTCACACACTGAGCCCCCCACAAAAATTACCTACAATTCTCCAACAAAGAAAATAAAACTCTTTTCACTCAGCTAAGAAAAATAATAATTTGTTCGGAAGTATTTATATTCTTCTTCAGCTACATGATTGGGCTGGTTTAAAAATCATGGAGTAATTAAGTCTGGTCTTTTCTCAAATTCTATGAAGTTCAACTGCTGAAACATTAAATATAGGCCTAGATTTTTATTTTAAAATATTTCAAGAGTTAATAAATAAATATATTCATGCATAGCTACACAAATGCCACTGTGTAAGAAATTAATGGCAGTAGCTTACAACTCTATTGGCAGAATTCTTCTCTCTCCTCATCCAAGAAAACACTATTCAACTTTGACTAACCCAAACCAATCTATTTTCTCCTACTGCTTGGTTTTTATTTTGGATATGTTTATGTTTGGAAGGGGGTGGGGGTGGGGAATTGACAGGTCTATGGGAAAACCAAAGCTCAACACTAGTGTGGGAGAAAGGGCATGTCTCTGATTCCCATGACCTCAGTCACATCAGTAGCACACAGTGCCCTCCACTGGGATGCTTTGGTGTGGCTGGACAACATAAACTACCACTTAGATGACAGCTTGCTTTCTCCTGCTCTAGAAGTCAAACCAACTGTATAACTGCCCAGCTACCAACTTATGCCTACTTAAATTGAGTCACACATGAACTCCATTCTTGTGTTGAGTCAAAGCTTTCCAAAGTTTCATTTTCTTAATCAGTTGGGAAGAACACTGAGTCCAAAACATGCACAGTTTGTAAATTATTAGCAAAATGCCAAAGAATGCGTCTTGGTAGACGAGGAAAATAAATTGAAAAATCAATTAATAAATAACCTTCACTGTCATATTTTTATAATGCTTTAAGGCATGCAAAACACTTTACTTTCATGGTTAATGCATTCTGTCCTTTGCACAAAACTATAGGTATTGTAGAATTTATATTCATTTTGCACATAATAAAACTGATGTTCAATGAGGAGAAATTTGCCTACAATCACATGAATGTGGTCAATATGACTACATACGAAATTCTTTCTACATTGCCTTACAGCCTCTATGCTTAAAATAATATACTAGATTTATTTCTTCCAGCTACTTTCCAGAAACTTCTATCCTTCACTGTGGCCTTCAAGTACTTCTTTTGATGTGAGAATCCCTTCCCAATTCAAGACTATACTGGAATTTAGGGGTCAATTTTTTAAATGTTTATCCTACTCTAGAGATGATCTTGTTCTAAAGATGCCATTCTAGTTGCAAATGCAAATCATGATGCAAGGATAGTTTACCTCTCATGATTTCTCCCTATGCTGATGAAAAGGTATGTATAATGGTCTCTCTGTAAAGAGCTCTTCTGATTGGATGATACAAAAGATACAAAGGTTGTACCTTCAGAGGAACTGTTTTATTACTTGACTTGTACTATATTCTATTTCCTTTACTCACACATAGCATGCATAATAAAAAGCTAGCATTTATATAACTGGGGTTTGCAAAACACTTCACAAATATCTCCTTTTATCCTCACAATAACTCTGAGATCTGATTTTATTCTCATTTTACAAGTATCTGAGGCTGGATTTCAATAAATCACCTTGAATCCAAGTATAAACGTCTATCCACTGTACCACTGAGCTGCCAACCCCAAGACTCTGGACAAAAATATGCTAAATATTCCCTATTTTTGTAAATATTCAGTATAAAAAAATTTACATGGAGACTACTAGTAGGAAAATTAATTCACTTTCCTTTTATTGGTAAGCTTTTTGAGGGCAGGTACCTCTTTCTGACCCTCCATACCTTGTTGTTGTTCAGTCATTCAATTGTACCCAACTCTCCATGACTGTGGAATATACTGTCCATGGGGTTTTCTTGTCAAAGATACTGCGTGGTTTGCTATTTCCTTCTCTAATGAATTAAGGCAAACAGAGTTTAAGTGAGCTTGTGCCTTACCTAGCTATGGTAATAGTAATAGCTGACATTTGTATAGCGCTTTAAGGCTTATATATTCCTTGATACATGTTAATTCATTTGATTGTCAACATCATCCTGTGAGGCAGCTGCTATTAGTAGCCACTCATATACATGACTGATTCATTCTAATTTGAATAGTATTTACATAAATATCATCTCTCTAAATCTCAATTTAAGCTGTAGAATATGAATGGGACTTTTGCCACATATTTCACAAGGCTATTATGAGGAAAGTCCCTCACTGTCCCTAGATCACTATAGATTAATTGAATTAGTATATATCCACACTTCTATCTGTGAATATTTGCAAGGAAGAATTTCCTGAGAACATCATATTAAGAAATCTTGGGGGTCCTAATTAAATGTTGCCTAATAATATATTTTGTTTTGTTTTTTTCTGTTTAAAAAAAAATCAAGAGTTGTTAAAAATTTCAGCCTGCTCTATTTAAGTATCCCATCTGTTCTCATTCATGGCATGCCCTTAGTAAGTACCAGTTTACTATATCTATCACTGGAATGATTAAAGGCATTGTAATAAATGGCACCCATTTTCAACACCTTGTTTCTCTAACCATGTGGCTTCTAATTTTCACTTATCACTTATCTATAGTGTTTCCACTGCTGAAAGAAATACCGAATAGTGATACTTTATAGTTAGGATTATAGAAGATTCCCATCTCTTTACTAGTCATAAGTCTTTCCACAATGAAAACAAAAATTAAACAATCTTTGTTAATAGGGTCTTAAGGGTTTTGCCAACACAACGCATACTAGAAATTCCTTAAATATTAAAGATACTTTATTAGTTGGTAGCGAGAACTTTAAGGAAGTATTCTTTATTCTTGGAAGCTCTGCCTCTGATTAGATGGTTCCTCCTGAAACCTCCATTTAAGGAGGGTGCCCATAACTGCTATGTCTTCCTTCATTTCTCTCCAAGATCATTTCTGGACTTTTCTTACTATGCTGTTCCATTTCATGGTATCTAGCCCTTTCCACCATTCTTTCAGTTTGCTTTATGTATTGTCTTCTCCAATCAGAATGTAAGCTCAGGAGTTCTCTTTCTTCTTATATTTTTATTCTCATCATCATAACTGGTATATTGTAAGGCCTTAATAAATATTTCTTGATGGACTGTGTACTAGGAAATGAGTCCAAAACCTGTAAAAATCACTTAGTTGTTACTAAGTGCAGCTTATTAATGTCAATTTATAAGCAAATTATTTTCTAAATTCTATATTTCTAAATTTCTAAATATATTTAGTACTCTACAATTCACAAAATACATTCTTCACAATGATCCCTAAATAGTAGAATTCTTAGTTAGTACTATTATAGAAATGGCAAGAATGACATCCAGAATGTTCAAACAGAAATTAAAGATCCAGATGGGGTAATGGTGTATCGTTCTTGAATCTCATGAATTCCTCAATCATGTCCTTGTGTTTTCTACTTTCTTAATACAGATTAGACTTAGATGAGCAATTCTTTTCTTTTCATTTATTTAAGGATTATGTCTTCATATCTTATCAGGCTGAAAGCATTATAACTCACAGCCCAATTTCGATAATGCCTAACAAAGCTTTTTAACCTGCTCTGCTTTTCCAAGTTGAGCTGTTTTATCCCTCCTTAGGTAGCCTTGTGGCTCTTAGTTCATCATATCAGTGTCAAACTTATGGGGATACCCATTTAGCATTAGCTCTATTGTAGAAATCTCCAATTCAAGCAATCCAGCATTTTCAGCACCCCACATAGTTTACCTACTATAACCATTTTTTTTTATTAATAACATGCTGGCCTTATTAATAAAATGATTAAATTACCCAGAAATTCTCTTTGAACACCTCTTAATCATCACAGTTTATAGTAAGCAGGTTGTAGATATACCTGCATCAAATATGTATGTGGAAAGGGCAACTAACCATTTTTTCTTTACCCTATTCTTTATCCTTGAAGGCTGGTTGAATTTTGAACTAACCTAGAAAGAAACTGGTTTGAGGAATTTCCATCCAATCCATAAGAGTTCCAGGTGATCCAATCCAGCCCAGTCCTAGACATCTGACATGAATAGATACAGGTTTTCCTGAATTAACTGCAGCTCTGAAAACAGTGGCCATAGTCTGAATCCATATCACCTCCATGATTTGTCAGGGCAGAATTAGAGTCTCCTACAGGAATTAACACGTCTGAATTTCTAGGCTAATAGCTGTTATTTTTGTTGCATTTCTAGCACCTGGCCCACACAAAGGCAAATATTTGCTTTGTTTCGGACCTCTTGGTACATTCACTGTGAAGTATACTTTAACCCACATGCCGACATATTTAACAAGTCTCCAGAAGGAGGCTTCAGTAATGCTGCTATGACGCATGCGAAATCTGTTCATCAAAGATGTCTTACTTTGAATAAAAGATGAATAATTAAGTACTTCATCTCTTCATTAACCTTCTTTTAAAAAGAATCTATCATTGTGAGGTATTCCACAAAACATAATTACAAGAAGAATACCAATGTGACAGTTTTTAAAAGCCAAAATCTGATTACCAAGGAAGGCTTAAACATACTGATGCCAAACTGGCTCACTCCTCCATTCCCTCCCCCACAGATTTTTCCTAGTTAAGAGAAATCAAAAGTTGAGTCAGAGCTTCAACAGAAATCACTTCCTTAAGTAAGATTACAAAATGGTTAGTCTAAGACCCATATCAAGTTATATTGCATGTGAGAGTTGAGGAAGATTGAATAATATTTCAAAGAAACTGGGGGGAGGACAGGGGGAGAAGACAATGAAAGATAGGAATGAAAATTTGTAAATAGCTGGTAATTAATGTGCAAAAATACTGCTAACAAAATACCATTAATAGGGAATCTTATTTTGTTTCCATAGATAAGTCTTGCTTTGTCAACTTCATTCCCCATTGGCTACTTTTAATATCTTCCATCATCTGCAAAGATACACAACTGAGAACAGAACATAGATGATCTCATGCAGATTTCAGAGGAATTATAGCCCTAAAGTTAACAAAGATGTCATTAATTTCCTGGAATGAATTCTGACCTATGGAAACTCCCTCAAGCACAAGCAGATGCAAAAATGGGCTCTTTCCCCCTCTCTCTCTTCCCCCAAGAGATATTCAAAATGCCCAGAATAAGAAGATGCTTTTGTATCTCCTAACTGCACTTTCCCTGTTTCATATATCTAAAGCACAGAGCCTGCCTACTTATAAGAATCGCATAGTATCCCATTTGGAAGAAACCTTTGCGACCATCCAGCAAAATTTGTATCTAAACAAGAATTCCATTTGTAACAAATATGAAGCAGCTAGGTGGTACAGTCTTAAAGTCAAGAAAACACAAATTCAAGTCATTCCTCAGACTACTAACTGTGTGATGTCAGCAAATCATTTCATTTCCCTCAGACTGTTTCCTCATCTGCAAAATGAGGATAGTAATAGCACCTATCCTCAGGGTTTTTCTAAGGATCAAATAAGGTCACATACATAAAGCATTTTGTAAACCTTAAATAGCTACACAAATACATTTATGATTATTAACAAGTAGTCAATTGGTTCTAGTTTTACTCTGGTGAAGAAGTCTTCTATATTCCCAGGCAGCTCATTTTACTTCTGGATAGCTCTAAAAGTCTAAAAATTTTTCCTTATCTCCAACCAAAAAAGACTTCTTTGTTACTCCTCAAGTCATACTTCTATTTCAGACATCTGTTGCCAAATTAAACAAACATAGTGTGTCATTAGCATTGTAACTAACCTTTTGAAATGACATATGAATTGGCGGTTAATCATATTTAGGAAGAATTGGCAAAAATAAAGATTGTTTGCAAAATTTTTCCTTAAATCATTTTCATTTCACTTTCAACCTTATTTACATTGCATTAAAATATTATTTTAAAGGTTGAGGAGAGGAGGCAGAATATCTTTTATCCCCTGACATCAAGTGTAAAACTGTTATTTTAAGACTGAATTCCAAGGTAAAGACATTTTGCTGATTTCTAACTATAGTCATCTCAGATTAGATATGTCTTCCACTTTAACAGTTAGGTTTGAAAATAACTTAGTTTAAAATCACACTTGCTATAATTGCACAGTATTTCATGAACTACTGAAATATATCATTAAGTCCCAAGGAAAAAGCTGATTTCAGAATGGAATGGAGAATCACAAATCATAAGACCTAGCCTTGAATCCTAACTCCCCATTCCACTCAGTTTTTTTTTATTCTATCAAACTGATTTTCCTAAAATGAAAGTATTATCACTAGATAACACTTCCCCTCCCCTGTTCAATAAACTCCAGGGGCTCATTATCATCAAATATAGAATTCTCAATCCCTTTTGTCTTCTCAGCCTTTCAGTTACACCTTATTCCTCTCCAAATATCCTGAGATCTGTGACATAGGCACAGAACACATGATCTTGTCTCCCAACTATAGCATTTTCATTGGCTCTCCCCTATTGACTAGAACTCTTTCCATCCTCATCTCCGTCTCCTAGCTTCCTTCAAATTTTACCTAAAGTCCCAACTTTTACAAGGAGCCTCTTTCAAATTCCCTAATGAATCACACAGTGCCTGGCACATAATAGCTGCTTAATAAATGATTGATGACAAAATAGATTTTTTTTCACCAACTAGTCAAGGATGGTAGGACACTAGATTTGGAATCAGTCAGTCAATAAGCATTTATTAAGCACTTACCTTGTCTAGGTACTGTGTTAATGTGATTGCTAAGGAGAGCAATGTTCGAACTCAGTGACAAAGAAACTATCCTCCAACAGATACTATAAATGCACTATATGGTTTCTCAGATAGTAGGAGTGCTTTTGCAATAGAATATGTGCTGTTTGAGGACAGGGACTGTTTTCATTTCATCGTTGTATCCCTAGTGTCTGGCATAGGAGTAGATGCTTAATAAATGTTCCTATCAAATGAACAAATAATGTGTGTGTGTGGGGGGGAAATAAAATCAAAGGAATGATCTAAAGATGTTTTGCAGTAACTAGATCCACTTCAAGGCAATGTATTGCTGCACAATATTCAATAGTTTAAATACTTATACCCATCCTATAAAAAATTACTTCAAAAATGTGAGAACAAATCCATTTAAGAAATATTATCATCACAATACACTGAGTGTTATCTTAAAAGGGGATCTACATTTGATAGCAATATATTAAACTATAACCTAAAATAACTTATTATGTTTTACAAGAGACTGAGACAATTTAAAATAGCTGGGTTAACCTCCCACTGATGAGACCAAATTAAATTAAGGATTTTGGCAATTATTACTATGGGCAGACATGAGATATTCTAGGGCAGTGCAAGTTAACATCCTGCTGACTAGACGTGATCCAATTTATTTTGTGTATGAAAAACACTGTAAATCTGAAAATAGTTTCAAGGCAACCATTTATTTTTCTATAATCCATAATAGGCAAATTTTCAAGGACACATTTCTCTTAAAGTTGTAGACATTCGGAACATACAAGGCATGATGAGGGTAAAGGCAACTGGGAGGAATTCAATAGAAAGTGCACTGAATTAAGAATCAGAGAACCCGAGGGAGACACTATCTTTGTGACTTTAGTCAAGTAACAAACTGACTTAACTTTATCTTCCAAATGAATAAAACTGAACTCGATGATTGCTAAAGATTTCTTCTTGCTCTAGGCAGAAAAATCTCATTTCTATGCTTTCCCTATACAATTTTTTAAAAAGGAATCTCTGGCATTAGACTGAAATTTCATTGGATTCACAGAGGAAACATCAACAAAAATATTTTCTATTTTTTTTTTGTTCTTTAGATTTGAAGGCAAAGTTTTCCTAAAATGTTTTCATATATTAACTCATTTGATTCTCATAACAACACTGCAATGACTCACCTGAGATCACAAACTTAGCCTACTCCATAATTCAGGCTAAAACCCAGATATCCCAACTTCTAGTACTATATACTTTTTCAATCATAGCATACATACCTAACATTCCAAAATCATGTCACATTTAAAATTTTCTGTAGAAATGTCCTATGTAGACATAAAATAGGAGACACTATCCGGATTTCCCTCCTCCCCCCAGCCCTACATTTTGAGATAAATGCAAATATCCTGTCCTCCAGCAATAGACAGGATATTTGCATATATCTCAAATTGTAGGGGAGGGGGGGCAAAATTCAGAATACAATGCCAATATTTCTCTCAATCTGTCAACAGAATATATTGTAGAATCAAGGGATCAAAGAAGTCTGTATAGTTAGATAATGTTCTTTATCCCTAAATCATTTGCTACTTATATAGGATGGCTATGTAATTCAGACTCTCAAACCATTAAGATTACTTTTCTATCAATGCATTAGAATGGCAATAGTTAAATTAACATTTGTAGATGGCCTAAAAATATGTGATTCCTAGGATTTTTTTTCTGCTTTTCCACTACTTGACTAGTTGGTGAAAAAAAATCTATTTTGTCATCAATCATTTATTAAGGGAGGACAGAAACCAGGAGTTGATAATAAACACATTGAGCTAGTTAATCCAATAAACTTTCTTGGATTTGAAATTTATCTCAGAAGAACTAAAGGGGAGACAAAGGACTAATATGCGTCCTTTAATGTACAAGATTATAATTAACCTAATGTCCGTTTCAAATTCACTATTATCTATTAAAGAATAAATAATTTTACACTCTTCTAATATGTAGCTCTTAAGTTTTAAATCACTGACCATAACTAATAAGCAGTTTAGTAGCAGAGTATCCTAAATGTAGTCACAGACTGCAATTTCATTGAATGTAAATCATCATCATTTTTAATGCAAAGGCAACAGCAAATCTCTGTAATTACTGGGCACATTTTGAATCACTTTTATTATTACTGCAGTAGCCCCATTAAAAATCCAAAACACTGAACTGCATGGGATATAAAACTGAAATTATGATACACTACAAGCTCTAAGTGAATCCATAAATTTTCCACTAGTATCTGAAATTATTTTGTTGCCAAGACTTTCGACTATTGAGAATTAACTTTGAAAGCATTTACTTTATCCAGCACAATAAGTCAGGGCATTTTGTCTTGCTAATATGGGAAGCAAATTCAGGAGTAATAGTCTATGAGTTATTCATTTTTTACTTAGAAAAGAAACCCTAAAAATTCATTACAATAATTTGAGAATCAAAAGATGCCCCAAAAATGTATGGAGACCCCCAAAAAAGTATGAAGTAGAGTATGTTTCAAACCAAACGTTCTAATAAGTAAAATTAGAAGTTGTATATAATCTGGTTGGTTTATGGCAGCATGAGTCTTGTCTCAAAATAATAAAGAGATTCTTACTATATTGTGCAAGAAGACTTTAGGGCAACATTACTATTGGCATGTATTTTGGTAAGTGGATTAACCAGTTCAGTACCTTCACTGAACATGGGGATAATAAATTATGTCTGCTGCAAGGATAAGATCAGTAAATGTTACTACTGTACCTTTAGTAACTTGTGAATTAATAATTAACTTATAAGAATTATGAGACTCTTCTAATGAACACTTTTGAATATGCAATATAGGTCAGGCTGTCCTGTTATATATCTCCTCCAAGCACACAAATTTAAATTAACTTCAACAAAATGCAGAATACAATGCCAATATTTCTCTCAATCTAACAACAGAATATATTGTAGAATCAAGGGATCAAAGAAGTCTGTATAGTTAGATAATGTTCTTTATCCCTAAATCATTTGCTACTTATATAGGATGGCTATATAATTCAGACTCTCACACCATTAAGATTACTTTTCTATCAATGTATTAGAATGGCAATAGTTAAATTAACATTTGTAGATGGCCTAAAAATATGTGATTCCTAGGATTTTTTTCTGCTTTTCCACTACTCCAATGAGCTGAGCCCAGAATTTAGTAGGAGGAGGTCATGTTGGATTGTAAGGAATACTGCCAAACTGCAATGGGAAAAAATATGACATCATTATAAATATGTATGCTTTTATATGAATGGGAAAGTATATGTATAGAATTTCAATTTCAACTCTTTCACAAATTTCTTACAAGGATCCAGTATTCACTGGAATTCTATTCCATTCCATTCTGTTCTATTCTATCTATTCACTCATTCTATTTTGACCAATACCTTTCTATATTGAAGGCTTTTCCAAAATAGTTCTATTAGCAGCAGGGTACAGGAGAATGAGTGTGGCTCTATAGGCAAAGAACTTCAGTTCAAATTCCATCTCTAACATTTATTGGCCAAGCAACCTTAAATAAATCACAATTACTCTTTCTTCCATGTGCAGCCCTTCAAATGCCTGTATAACCACCCATTATATCTCCAATACAGCCTTCTTTTCTTTTCTTTTTTAACAATAATAACAACCTAAAAAAATCTGTCATCCACTAATCTCCAATATAATTATAGTACTTGTCTCTCTCTTTTGTATCGAGATGTCATTTCATTGCCTCTCTAGCCACAAAGACAATTTTTTGATCAATTAAAATGGCACAGAGTCAGAGATTTAGAGTTGGAAGTGATGTCAGAAGCAATCTAAATCTAATCCATGAGAAGTTAAATTTACTTTCCCAGGGCTGCACAGCTAGTTTGTAATCAGAGGTAGGATTTGAAGTTGGTCATTTCTTTCTAACTTAAAGCCCAGTACCCTAATCACTGTACCACATAGCTTCTCCCCCTTTCATTTGGAGAGTGCTTTCCAATGTGGAAAACCAAGTACTTTCCAATGTGGAAAGTACTTTACCTAATCCTGTAGGATAATGTTGAACAGCCATCATCACTATTTTTCAGAAGGAGAAACTAAACTCCAGAATATTATTTGGCCAAGATCATATAGTTAGGAAGTGACAGAACTAACCAATGATTCTTATTTCTAAAATATTGAAATCTGTAATAGTGTTGCATCTCAGAAATTATTTTAATAAAATTTTCAATCTTTCCTTAAATATTTTCATTTACATGTCTTAGCAATACCTCTATTCAACTTTAGAACCATTCATCTGAAGCCTGCTTTATACAAAAGACTGCATGAGAAGCTACTAAATGTAAAGCTAAATCATAGTCATAATAAACCACAACTGTCCTGGCTCTAGGATTTAAAGAAGAGGCAGCATGGCCTAGTAGGTAGACAACTGGCCCAAAAGCCAGGAAGACCTGGATTCAAGTTTCACTTCTGACACATGCTGGTTGTGTGATCCTAGACAAATCACCCAACCCCTTCAGGATTCTGGGAAGTTCTTTCTTGATGACAATAATGGTGTCAACCTGCATTAATAGAGGAAAGTTCCACATACTAATCACAGGTTTAGTTCTGATCCATATAATTAAGTTTTATGATAGTCTGCATAACCTTTCCCTACAATAGCTCAATGATGTAGGTACTGCAAGTTATTATCCAAATTGGATCCTTAGAGTTAGAATTAGGAAGAACTCCAGGGTTTATTTAAACCCACTTATTTCCTCATATAGATGAGGAAAACCAAGGTGCAGAAAGGTTCTCATTTGCCCAAGATAACACAGATAGTCATCACTGATTTGATTATTTGACAGATTAAAAAGCCAACTCAGAGGGGTTGAGGGATTTGTACATAATCACATAGCTAAAATAGACCTTTCATCACCTGTTTCAGACTTATATTCAGCTACTGAGTCTGACTATGGGCTAAACAAACACTTTGAAAAAATTTAATTTTATTTGATAACAATCTAGTCTCTCACATACCCAAAACACAGAAACTTTCTTACTATCGGAAGAATGTATCTTGGATACATTGTATATAGAAATGTATCTTCGTCTTCTTCAACAATATTAAGTTTCCAAATTGGAATCTTGAGTAACTGCTGAAGAGTTTTTTCACATTTCAGGCTAGGATTTACATCTGTGAATAATTTTTGAATTATAGACGTCAGAAAGCAATCCACAATGAAAGTAAAAAAAAAAAAAAGACGAGCGAGGAAAGGTACTAACTTATATTGTTCCAGGGAAGGGGTTATGATACAAACTTTGTTTCATCAAATAACTATATAGAACACAGCAAATCACAAATATTTTTGAGCCTCTCACTTTTGACAATTCTCTGTTCATTTGATTTTTTTAAAATCACACATAAAAGGGAAGCAGATCCAGTTTTTATCCTTATATAAGAGGCACATGCCAGGTTATTTTAAATGCTTTGTCTATTTTCAAGAGCCCAATGGCAGACACAAGAACACTGCTATTCACTGAAAGGCGCTCCAGAACCTCAATCCCAAAGGAATTTTACAAAGGTATAAACTTGAAAATAAGAACAAGTTAGTACAAGAGACATTCAGAAAAAAGATAGAGGTAGCAAACAGGGGTTACAAAAGAAAAGGAAGTTCTAAGAGAATTTGAAGACGGCTTTTAGATGCTCCCCTGCAGTATGCTCTTTCCCATCCCAAATACCTTCAAAGTTCTCCTCAAATTTTGTCAGCAAGTACTTGATTTCAAGTTACTCCTGCAATTCTGGTTTGATTTTTTTTTTACTGGATTCTCTCCAGTTTATCAATAATCTTCCCAAAGAATGCCACCAAAAATCAATAGTCATGGCAGAATACAATGATGCTATGACTTTCCTTGTTTTGGACACTATGCCTTATATTACACAAATAGATCTATGACCCCTTCAGTTTATTGTGCTGTAAATAATTCAGATCACAAACTATCCATGCCCATTCATCTTTACTCTTGTTTATATCCAACTATAAGTTTGAAATAAAGGATCCACACAATATATTAGCAGCCTTCCTCATTTTCTCTTGATATGTCAAGCACACTAGTGGAACACTTTGGCTAACTATATGTCACTTCTCATTCTTGGAACATGACCATTCCACATTCTCATTCTATCACATATTTCCTTTAAGGTACATGTTATTTCTCCTCTTTTTCAAACTTTCTCATTAATTATAAGTTGTAGTCTACTTATACCTACCATGTACCTCTCCATTACCTTCTATGTGATTTTTATTTTCAATTCTTTGACACTGCTTTATATCACTCCCATATGATAATACCAGTTGCTGATATTAAAAAGGTCTTCATTTCCCTAAGAAACTTAGGATTGTCAAAGATAATCAGTCATTTCCCAAAAGCTACCCAATATGTTTTTTTTTTTCCTTCTATTCAGCTCTGGATCCAATTTGTCCAGTTATATTATCTGTCCCATACATACCTGCTGCTAGACAAGCCTAAATGTTTATCATCACCTGAACAAGAGATATTCTATAACCACTTGCTTTGATCTGTGTAAATTGTCGTGTTTCCTATTATTTCACCTACATAACCTTTCAACCTGCTGCCTTCATGCAATAAAGCATATTAAAAATGATCGAGCATTATCAATTATAAGAATTATAACTTTTGATATAGCATAGACACTAATTATAATTTTAAGCCAATCTTCAAAATTGCTTTTAATTTTAATTTTATCTTAGAATTAATTGTTACCCAAGTCAATGACTTAACTTCTATAAAATCTAGCATCAACTTCAATCCCTATTTGCCTTTTCATGCTCAGAAAAATATGCTGTTATAGCTTCAAATGGGAAAGTTATACCCCATAAAGGGATTTGTTCAACTCGGCCCATGAAGTATTGGAAAGAGATACACTACATAGAACCATGGTTTTTTATTTTGAAAAAAAAAAAAAGAAGAGGTTTACACTCTCTGACCAAGAGAAATCCCTTAATCTTATGCAAGTTTTGAAGAGCCTATCAACAGTAGGAAACTTGGTAAGATCCTAAAAGGTTTGTGGGGTAACTGAAGCTAAAAACAAATTTTCTATATTTTAGTCCATAGATGGGAAATGAGAGATAATACTTAAAAAAGAGTATTAGTGTTATGGGCCAGAACTCTTGTACTTGAAGCAAGACTAACTCAGTGGAATTGATGAGACAATGATTATCTAGTTTAGCATGGTGATTTATAGTTCCTTAAATTCAGTATGATTGATTAAATCTTACAACAAATAATAGTTTCCTAGTGATAGAATGATTGGTTTATACTTAGTGTAGAGCATATAAACTGGGACAAACTCAGCCAAGGTGGGACTCAGAGCCAGATTCATTCACTCCATCTCACATCAACATGGCGGCAGACCTCTCCTCCTTCCCTTCTCCACTGAAACCAAGACTCTGGAAGGCCTCCAAGAAAGCTAGCCTCAGCCACAGGAAAGGAGACAAGATTGTGAAGGAGATAATAAAGAATTTGGACTTTAACACCTGGCTATTCTTGTGGTGATTACTGAAATAAAGGCTGCTCCAAGGCTTCCAGAAAACCAACCAAGAACATTACATATTAGTAAATAAAGGCATTGTTTATATTATTCTATAACTATTTAATATCTAGTTAGATAAAGAGTAACTACAAAAGGCTTTCAAAACATTAGGTCATATCCAATGATCTCTTTCTTATATGCACTTCAAATAAAATCATCTCTCTTTTTCTTTCCCCATATTACTTTTAACATATTTTAATTCATACATCCAAAACCAGCAACACTGCGCATAGCTAAAAAAAAAAAAAAAAATTTGATACAATGCAGCTATTGTAAAGATATTCCTGCCACACTGTTTTAATAAATGAACATCCTTAAAGAACACTTGGAAAAAGTCATGATTCACCACATCTTGCCAAGATAAGCATGCCAATGTATAGTATCTAGTAGCACACAGGGACATATATTGACCCAAATTACTGTGCTAAAAAGTAGTAACATATTTAAAAATATACAGAAATAATAAGACTTAAGAATTGATGGTATTAAGATAAGATCAAAATGGGTCCATGATTTAGGCATAAAGAACGAGATTATAAATAAATTAGGAACATAGGATAGTTTATCTCTCAGACCTGTGGAGGAGGAAGAAATTTGTGACCAAAGATAAACTAGAGACCATTATTGATCACAAAATAGAAAATTTTGATTACATCAAATTACAAAGCTTTTGTACAAACAAAACTAATGCAAACAAGATTAGAAGGGAAGCAACAAACTGGGAAAACATCTTCACAGTTAAAGGTTCTGATAAAGGCCTCATTTCCAAAATATATAGAGAACTGACTCTAATTTATAAGAAACCAAGCCATTCTCCAATTGATAAATGGTCAAAGGATATGAACAGACAATATTCAGATGATGAAATTGAAACTATTACCACTCATATGAAAGTGTTGCAAATCACTATTAATCAGAGAAATGCAAATCAAGACAACTCTGAGATACCACTACACACCTGTCAAATTGGCTAAAATGACAGAAAAAAATAACGATGAATGTTGGAGGGGATGCGGGAAAACTGGGACACTGATGCATTGTTGGTGGAGTTGTGAACAAATCCAATCATTCTGGAGAGCAATCTGGAATTATGCCCAAAAAAGTTATCAAAGTGTGCATACCCTTTGACCCAGCAGTGCTACTACTGGGCTTATACCCCAAGGAGATACTAAAGAAGGGAAAGGGACCTGTATGTGCCAAAATGTTTGTGGCAGCCTTGTTTGTAGTGGCTAGAAACTGGAAAATGAACAGATGCCCATCAATTGGAGAATGGTTGGGTAAATTGTGGTATATGAATGTTATGGAATATTATTGTTCTGTAAGAAATGACCAGCAGGATGAATACAGAGAGGCTTGGAGAGACTTACATGAACTGATGCTAAGTGAAATGAACAGAACCAGGAGATCATTATATACTTCAACAACGATACTGTATGAAGATGTAATCTGATGGAAGTGGATTTCTTTGACAAAGAGACCTAATTCAGTTTCAATTGATTAATGATGGGCAGAAGCAGCTACACCCAAAGAAAGAACACTGGGAAATGAATGTAAACTGTTTGCATTTTTGTTTTTCTTCCCAGGTTATTTTTACCTTCTGAATCCAATTCTTCCTGTGCAACAAGAGAACTGTTTGGTTCTGCACACATATATTGTATCTAGCATATACTGCGACATATTCAACATATATAGGACTGCTTGCCATCTAGGGGAAGAGGTGGAGGGAGAGAGGAGAAAAATCAGAACAGAAGTGGGTGCAAGGGATAATGTTGTAAAAAATTATCCTGGCATGGGTTCTGTCAATAAAAAGTTATTATAATAAAAAAATTTTTAAAAAGATTTTCCTAAAAAAAAATTGATGGTATTACTCTAACATACTTCACTTTGTGATCTATGAATAATTCTATCAGTCCTAAATTATATTATTTTATGTTTGATCTGATTGCAAACAAAAATCTAGAATAGAAATTGGGTTTTCCATGTGACAGTGAGAGAAGGATAGACAACA
Organism: Sarcophilus harrisii; assembly: GCF_902635505.1. Taxonomy (NCBI): domain Eukaryota; kingdom Metazoa; phylum Chordata; class Mammalia; order Dasyuromorphia; family Dasyuridae; genus Sarcophilus; species Sarcophilus harrisii. The sequence continues at coordinate 145,447,830 of NC_045429.1, forward strand.
GACAGAGCTCAGGGACTCCAATGAGATTCACACAATGTCAAAAGAATGAGAGGAAAATCTTTGAATCAATGAATACTTATTAAGCTTCTACACTGTGCCAAGAACTAAATGAGTCCTTAGAGAGAATTTATGGTAAGACATGAATATATGGAATATACAGAGAGAGAGAGAGAGAATGGGTGGGTTGTTATCTGTGTCATGGGAGGCACATTAAATGAAATCACAGATCCTTCAGAGTGTCAGTGTTCAGGTTCAGGTCCAATCTTAACCTGTAACCCATGCTTAGAACATGTTGCTTCCTCATCTCTGTTTCACATAATTGCTCACTTGCTTCAATATGCAGCTGAAAGACCATTTTCTCCATGATATTTTTTTTCTGATCCTTTGTAATCTATTATATAGTACAGTAAATGGTTCTTGGTTGACTAATGACAGATGCCTTTTGAAAAATTACAGTGGGGAGAAGGGGGAAAGGGAGGAAAGGGAGGAAGGGGAGAATCCTAACTACCCAATTGAGGTAAATTAGAAAGAGGAACTACAAATGCAGATTAGAATTTATCCCATTATGCCTGTTGGCCTTGAATATGTTTAATATTACTTGGCAAAATTAGTTTCTCCTCTGAGGTTGTATGTTTCAAATTTGTCAAATTCCTTCTTTTCCCTGAACCTGATTAATGTAAAAAATTCTTTGTCAAGTAAAAGTCAAAAGAAATTCTAAGTGATTCCCTATGCAAATAAATGAATTTTCACTTCATAAATATTGTCTATGGCTGAACCAACCACTTTATGGCCCTGAAAATCCTGTTACTACTTTAATGCACTAGTACTTTCATCAATGAATAGTTTTCCCAGAGGGAATATTTGATAATGTAGATCTTTACTATTCTTTATGGATACATAGTTGACCTAAAATAGTTAAGCCTGACAAGGGCGATTTAAAATGCTGGGTATGATAATAGCATATCCATTTCTGCAAAGCCACTTGCATATGGAGTACCTAACAGTGAAAGATTGCTTTTTCTAGCCTGATCTTTTTTCCTAGTTTCAACTTCTTTAAAAAATTTATTGTTTGTGATCTCTGAGGGAAAGTCTAAAGACAAACAAGAATTACTTCAATTGCATCTATACTAAACTTTTCTAATTTATCTTTGTTACATATGTACTTTAGTATTTTTTTAGAAAACCAGAGATAGATTTGGATTATGATAACCATAATTAAAATGACCCCCCCAGTAAGCTTATCTCAAATTTGTACAATTGTTGTTCATTAATTCTTTCAAACTAAATTGATCTTGTTTTATTGTAAAACTCTAGTAATATTTTGTCTTAAAATATGAAATATAATATTTTGTGTGTCTAATATATGAATGCATACACACATATGCCAATTTAAGCAAATTATTCTCAGGTAATTGTGTAGGGATTTCTCTATTTCTAAGACAAGGTATTCCCAAAACTGATCTTGCAATTTTCATTCCGTCTCAATTTCTAATTCCTTGGAATCTATACAGATAAATCAGTAAGACAGCCCATTTCATTTCTTTCTGTTAGAAACTGTAGTGAAATCCCTCTACAAAAATATTTGGCACTTAGTTTACTTGTATGTGACATCGACCATAAATACATCAGGCTTTTTGTGAAAAATATTGTTTTTATGCTATTATTTGTAAAAGGAACTCTTCCCTGCCATACTAACATTCAATGATTGAAAAAAATGTAATTTATTTCCAAAAGTTAAGAATTAAATTAAAATTAATTGTGTAAAAGATACACAAATTTGGTAGATAGTTATGATCTTTTAATATGACACACTTTTTCTTTTGCTACACAGGTGGCAGGGTTGTGGGGGTGATGAGGCGAGAAGGGGGAATTAAAGATATGGGGGAGGCTGAGAAAGAGCCATTTTTGTTTCAAGTACCTGGGTTCCAAACTTCAGTCACCTTTAATTCTTTGACTCTTCTACCTTCTACCTCACTGCCTAGCTTCCTAATCTATTCAAATGATAAAAGTTGTTGAATGTTCTACTGATTTTTTTAAAACCTTCTCTCTTTTTTTGCTACATTCTTACCACTCTCAGTGAAGCCCTCACAAGGGGTGTTTTAATTTAGCCTGTCACTATTAATAACCTCCTACTTTGTGCCCCTATCTTTAGTCTCTTACTTTAATTGGTTCTTCAATCAGCTCTTAAAATAAACAGGACTAATTACAAGCCATCCCTATACAAAATACTTCTATGTTTCTCCTGAATAAAGTATGATTTCTCTGAATAGACTTTAAAAACCTTCAACAATTTGGTTCCAGTAAACCTTATTGTTGCTCAGTTGTTTCAGTTCTATTCAATTCTTTGTGATCCCATTTGTGGTTTTCTTGCCGTTTTTTCCCTCCAACTCATTTTACAGATGAAGAAACTGAGGTAAATAGGGTTAAGTGACTTGCCCATGGTCATACAGCTAATTAAATGTATAAATCCAGATTTGAATTCAGTGCTCTATCTACTTTGCTACCTGCCTGCCCCAATTCAGTTCCTTTATTATTCCACTAATCAGAAATACTGGTTACTCCCAGACTATATCCTGTACAGAATTATCTTCACCTTTATATATCCCTGTATCTACAATTCTCACTCATCTCTCTGATTAGATGCTCTTCCTTCAAGGGTCAAGTCATGTGCTATATCCTCCTTGTCTTTGCCGTCCTTTTCGCACACACTCTATTCCCTACCAAGTGAAATCATCTGTCCTTCCCCAAACCATAAATATAAATTTGTTTAGATAACTCCTTTGTCTGTTTACATCTGTATAGTGTATCCATTTAAAAGGAAAGCCTTTGTAAAGCCTATATGTATGTGTGTGTGTGTGTTTGTGTATATGTGAGTGATGATGTTATACCATATTACCTACCCTATTATGTTCTAAACTGATAGCATGAACTATGTAGGTTTTTTTTTTTAATCTTTGCATCTCCAGTGCTTAGCCTAAGGCCTTGCATATTGGAAGCTCTTAATAAATGTTAACACAAAATATAACCAGTGAGAACTTGATAAGCATAAGTTATAAAGGTTCTTTATGGTCTCCTCCCCAATCATGATGGATAAACTTCTTCCAATAATACTTTTCTAAACCCCTATCCTAAATACTTTCATATTGCCTGTTGCTCTTACTCTTTAACATCTCAAGTCCCACAATTAAATCTAAATCCAACATCCGAAATTCCTCATCCAAAATGTTCTTGCTGATTATGTAGATGCTGATCTGAAAAAAAAAAAAATCACCATTAAAAACTAAATGATCGTACAACTTTCTAAGGATTATTTGGATTTTAAAATTTCTGAATTTAATTTCTAAATCGAAATTCATTTCTTGTTGACAGACTATGAGGGTTGGTGGTGGATGAGAAGAGATTGTTGAGCTCTTTGGATGTGAAGCTTCAGGCACCTCTTAGCCACTCTAAACCAGTTTCTTCTTCTTACCTAGTATCCCCAAACATTAGTTGGAATCAGTATTTTAGGTACAACTATACACTCAAACCAATGAATAACACACGTAAGAGCTATACACACATGCACCACACATACACTAAACACCTATATTGCATTGAGCTCAGCAAAACAAAACAAACAACAACAACAACAACAACAAACCTGGGGAATAGAGACAGCATGTGGGTCAATTTTTCTTTACTGCAAATCATGATCATATAGGAAGAGTTAATCTAGGTACAGAACAATTTGAAAATTTAATCTAATTACCTATCCTTTAAAATATAGATGCATGTGCTTTTATAAGTTTAGAATATCACAGACATTTATTTAGGAAATACCAGAGTTTTGGATTTTCTAAAAAGAACCCATCTGATTTCACTTTCTAATCACCTATAAGGAGAAGGTGACATAAAGTGACCAAGTTATTCAATTAAATTTAAATGAAACATTTATTAGAATATTAGGCATTGTGAATATAAAGACCGAAAGGAAATATCTTCTTTCAAGGGACTGTGTAAACAAGGAAAATTATAACAGGCACACAAACATTGCCATGAGATTTATAATTGTCATATTAATTGATATATGGATAATGATTATACTATTATAGGTTTGTTGGAGCTTCCCTACTTTTCAGGAGAGATTGGAGGCTATTTAAGCCTGAAACTGCACTGAGATTTTTGATCCATCCTGTATGAGCATATGCAGTCTCCTCCAACTCAATGTAAACTCCTTGAGGACAGGGGCAATTTCACTTTTGTCTTTGTATATCCAGCACAATTAATGGCATTTAATGGGTCTTTAATAAGATCTTGTTAATTGATAATAAAGGGAGAGTAATCCCAAGTAAGGCATCATCTAAATTGTGTTTTGAAGGAAGCAAGGATTCCACAATGGCAAGATCAGTCGGAAATATATTCCAGACTTAGAGAACTCACTTGTGCAAGGGAATGGAGGTGGGAGATGACATAACTAGGCATGGGAGGACAACTAGAATACTAGTTTGACTGAGATAGAGTTTGGCAAGGTATATGGAAGTCAGATTATACAGGGATTGAAATGCCAGATGAAGTTTTTAATCTTTAAAAAGCAAGAATGAATCACTGAAGATTTTTGCATAAGCGGTAACATGATCAGATCTGTAATTTGGGTATAGTGGCTTGCTAGGTGTATGGAAGAAAGATGGGAAGATGAGAGAATCAGGCAAGGAGATCAATTAGACGACTGTTGCAAAAAAAAAAAAAAAAAAAAAGTCCAAGAGAAAAGTAAAGATCATTTGCATTTCATAGAATCAAGATATGAGTAGAAAGTTGTTATGGAATCAGGGGCCAATTAGGGAGTTCCCTTCATCACAATAACAAGTTTTACTCTTCTCTTAAGATAGTTATACCCAGCTAGTTTCCTCTCTAAAGAATTCAACTTTCCTGCTTAATATTTCCTAATTTAATCCATTTTGAAGACTGATCTAATATTCTTATGAAGTGCCAAATCACAGAGATCACAGATGCTAATATCTGTAAATGAGAAGCTGAATTGTAATGATCAGAATTCTAAATAGCACATAATAACAAATTCACATTCAGTACCAAGTTAGATATAGGGTCACAGATTCTGCAGCAACAATATGATGTAAACTGTGGCAGAATAAACATATATCACATACACACGTGTGTATATATAATATCTGCATGAACACAGACATACTATGTGTATATACACATATAGACATATATGTATATACATATACAATATATCCATATACAGAGAGAGAGAGAGAGAGAGAGAGAGAGAGAGAGAGAGAGAGAGAGAGAGAGAGAGAGAGAGAGAGAGAGAAAGAAATTGATTGGGGGTGGAGAGACTGAGAATCTAAATAACCCTCTTGCCAACCCAGAGCCAAGGCATTCAGAGAAATGGTCATGATTCTACTAATAAATACTCATCATCTTGCTTATTCATTTTGATTATATTCACCTCTTATTTATATGAGCCTAGAGTACTGGTCTTCAACAATGAAGCTTTCTGCCCTATAATTTTTTTTTTCTTCCATCATCTGAAGCACCAGTGTAATGATTAAGAAACTTTTAAAACCATCTACAAGCCCATTTGACGGCAAGTAAAATAAAACCAAAGGAGAAATGAGTCTCACCATCATGCTTTCTTCTGGTTACATATTATCAAATATATGTTCTATGATACTCATAGTAAAGTTGTATCAAATAATGTTTCATACATAAAGTAAATACAAATCTAGGACAATTGGAAGACCCTGAATAAGAATCACTATGATGTATCTTTTATTCCACTCCTAAAGGCAGAAGACCACAACTTAGTAAGATGGTTTGACACCATCCTTCTGTAAAGCCAGCTACTTATTTTGACATTCTAGATTTGATATTTTATTCCCTTTATGAATTCTTTTCTCAACATTACCCTCAGGTACTAGTCTCCTTTTCTCTCATCTTTTCTCTACATCATGTCTTTTCTGGGTAGGTTACAAAAAGTAATGCACCTTCTACTCTGAAGGACTTTCTGGCTACTGCCTGAGCCATCACAACATGCTGAGGAGCTTAGATTCACTTGGTCGGGCTCGATCACCTCCACAGCAGTAAACAACTATTTAACTGACTGATTCCAACCCCCTTTTAACTGTTCTCTTAGGGAATGAGACATTTATACTAATGGCTGGGTTCCTGTACCCTGACCAGTCGCTATTCCTAATTGAAAAATGTCTATCTACTCTGTTACACAGTATAATTATCAAATATAATCTCCTTCCTTGAATACAGGTAATATACTCAGGGTAATCAATCTTAAATATAAAGCAGAGTTCCTGATTTCTTAGTAACTAGCTAGGTTATGCCCCAGAGTAATTTACTCAAATTTTTAATGTTATTTCAAAATGCCTTGTAAAACCCAAATAAATATGTTAAACCATCAACTCTGCTCTTTAATCCACTTTCATTTTTTGATACTGTTCATGATGATACTTTCATTTGATACTGTTTCCAAAAAAGGACCACAACCTAAGAATCTTCATTTATTCCTTTCAATTTACCTTTATTTTCCCATTTGCCTTTCTAAAAATAGCCATTCTTTTAGCATATTATGTTATTTTCTGTGTATTCATCCTTTTCTAACTCTACATCACTAAGCTGAAATAGGCATTTTAAAAAAATGTATTCCTTCAGACATCTTCTTAAGATATCATCTTAAGATAGGAGGAAGTATACTCCACCCTAAAAGTGTGAAGCAAAGCTACACATTGTATTCTGAGCTAAGAAGCTTGGTATTGTGTGAAATGACATTTTCTCATTTAAATTTTTATTAACACACAGCATCTTCCACCTATACTTTGGCTTTGTCCCTTCTAGAGAGTATCTAAAACCTTTACTGAACTGTGATAATTTCCAAGTTATTTCCCAAAGACTTCATAAAAAGTTTGTCATCATTTATAATGACATTTTTGCATTTACCTATGTGTATTATCACTTCCTTATTCAAAATGAACAATTTCATTAGCTCTTTAGCTCTTATTTCTCAGTCCTCCAAACGTGGCTTATCTGGAGCAGTCTACAATCCAAAGTTTTACTTAATGAATCAACCCCTCATAGACTTCTTCCTAGGTGAACACATCCATCAAACGCATTACATCATACTGACCTCAAGCATTTGCTTAGTCAATCTTCGAGCTCAGTTGATTTAGCTGCTTTCTTTGTAAGTTCTATATTTGGAAAACTCAAGTCATTGCCTTAAGGCATTTCTAGGATCCTAATACATGTTTTATTCATTCTCTCCTCTCCCCCCCCCCCCCCCCAAGATCTAAAGGTGATATTACTTTCTATTTTTTTTCAATAATCCTGGCATTTCCCCTATTTTGTTATTATCAAAATTTATTATTATTATTCTAGTCTCCAGTCAACACTTCCAAAGAATTCTTCTCTATAAGGCATCTCTACTTATCTATAAAAACTAAATGGGAAAACATTTGAGAGTTCAGGAGGCAACATCAAAAAAAAGAAGGAAAAAAAAGGAGGACTAGGAAAGGAGATGAGAAATGTGGGAAATAATGACATCTGCTATTCTTTCAAGCTGAAATGCTACGGAGAGAGGACATTAATAATACTCCTATAGTCCAGCAGGAGAAACAACCAATCCGACAAGTAAGAACCAGTAGCTATGAAAGGGGCTTCTTGGGGAAGACAGCAAGTCCCTTTCCTATCTCAGTTTGGTTCATTAGAAGTTGGTTGACCACCTCCTTCTCAGGAGGGGTAAAATGAAGTCAAAACATCAGTGTCATTCTTCCTTCCCTGTTATGTGAGATTGCTCACCAGGGACCGACAAGCCTAAACTGACACTGCCACCTTCATCAATACAAGCATGCTAGTGGGGTGGGATGGCTAGGAGAGTGTGGAGAGGTTAGTTCTTACCTTATTGGAGTACGGGGGCTTGCTTAAGTTGATTCCATCCCGGACGAGTTTATCCCTGATCATGATTTTCAGTTTGAGTTTGGGATAGGTCACCAGTTCCTTGCTGCGGGACCCTGCTTTCTGGTTCCTGGAACCCCCCCTGGATCCTTGGGTCTGGCCAGGCTGAGTCTCCCTCCAAGCCTGACCCTCATACTGCTCCACCAGGTGGCTGGTGTAGATTTCTGGGGAAGGGGAACCAGGCTGCTGTTGGGGCTGCAGCTGCTGCGGCTCGAGGGTGAAGTAGAGGCCGGCGGCATTGGCGTCTTGCTCCCGCAGCCTCCTTACGGCGTCGTGGATCCGGCGCCGGTGCTGGGGCGCCAAGACTCCGATGGCGTCCAGGTCAGGGTCCCCGATCTGTTTGCACACCTCCAGGTCATCATAGCCATTATCCACGAAGGACTCCGCGTACTGGGGAAGCTGCAGGGCTTTCAGCCATTCGTAAACTATGTTGGTGCACATACTACTTAGTAATTTTAAATCACACCAAGCGGAAGAGGGGAAGAATAATCTTCAAACCCAACGATAACAATACTTGTAACTTTTAATCCTTTTCTTTCCTTGGAGGAAAAAGGGAGAAGGATGAGGTAAAAATCCACAATCTGCGAAATTGAAGACGGAATAGTACAGAGCTGGAATCGGGAAATATCAGACACCTTAAAAAAAAAAAAAAAAAAAACTGGAAGAAAAATGTAAAAGCAAGAAAATTAAATCCCTCGCAAACGGCAACCGCAGTTCACAGACAGTGATCTATTGCTTATTCCCTTTCAGGGAGCTCAAGCGAGACCCAGTTTGTCACTGGGTTAAGGATGGGTGGCTGAGAAGGGGTTTAATCACAGCCCCTCTTTGGAATAAGCCCGGTTGGGGAATCTATTTGGAAGACATGAGGTTAGGTTAGTTCTCGCTTTCCTTCAATTTCTCTTCTGTTTGGTTCGGTCCCGTTCGTCTCCTTTCCTCTGTGGCTTCAAGCATCTCTATTTACTATTTGCTCCGTGTTGGCTTTTTAACACGTAGTACCATGTTGAGGAGGAGGAGGAGGAGGAGGATCCTTCAGCCAGACAGATGCACAGTCGCCCTGATGTGTCTCATTTACGTATGTGTTATACACCTCCTCCTCAGCACCCTCCCGGTCCCTATCCCGTGGTTTCTCAACTGCTGGATAGAGGGCGGGGTGGAATTCAGCGACTGCCCTGTTTCTCTCCCTCACCTCCACCCCAAACACAGAAGCTCCCTGATCCGCTCCTTTCAGTTCTTCCCTTAAACAGGACTTCTTTCACATACAGAAGCACCCACGTCTTCTTTCTGTACCTCCCACTTTGCCTTTATTAACAAGGATGGTAGTGTGGATCTCCGGGCCGGCGTCCACAGAGAGGGCGAGGCTGGATATCCTACTTTCCCCTTTCCCCTCCTTAGCTCATCAAGTTGTACCTTTCTCCTCTCCAGAACAGCCCGACCCAACCAAGGTCTTAAGCTCGCCCCTCACCTTTCAATTTGCGAGCTGCGCATCTATTTCGTAGACTCCGTGACGCTCTCGGGTGGAGCTGTTTCTAGGGTCGGGACTGGGGTGTTTGGCATTAGCGTAACCCTAGGCACCTGAGGCCAAGGAGTAAAGGCGCGCGTAATCAAAGGCCCCAGCACACCAAATCCCGCGGAGGGTCAGAGGCAGAGCTCAGCCGGTAGCGCTTCAGCTCACGCCTTCTATACGCAATGAGATAACTAATTAGCACGGGAAGCTTCCAACGCTCTCCTGCCTCTTTCCTCCTCCATCTCAGTTCTTTCCAAAAGTTGGGGGGCGGGGGAGAGGGGAACAGTAGAAGAACTTTCTCTTTGATCTTCCTGTTAAGCTTCTCAACCCCGGATCTTCCACTCAATCTTTCCTGGTCTTTACAAAGCTCGGGCTCCTCCGGAGGAGAAGGGCGCCCTCCCTTGAGGCTGGAGCTCTCAACCAGACTCTCCCAAGAAAGAAGTCTGCTCAGAATAGATCTCAGCCCCGAAAAATCCTTTGGACTTTGAACTCTAGAACCAGAGAACTTGAAAATCAATCGCTGGTTTAACTGCCTGGAGAGGAGAGTGAAAGGGGTAGTTTTTGTTTTGTTTTTAAACAAGAAGAACCTACCTCCTATCCTTTACGTAAACCTGAGTCCTATGTGTGAGCCCGGGTCCAGTCCCCTTAAGTTCTAAGCATATATTCACCACCCCAATTGTGCAGAGACAATGACTCCGGGAAAGTGGAGAAAGCAGCACGTGGAAGTAATACTGCCTCAACCTTCTAATGAACACAAGCTATAATGTTAATAATGAGATGCTTTTCACAGGTGATACCACCGTGCACCTGAGCTACTTCCTAAACTTCTGGTCCCTATCTCCCTAAATCTCTCCTTTTGCCCGCTTAGTTGCCGCTTTCGGTTTGGAGAATCTTCTAGCTCCTCTTTGCCTTGAAGGATCGGAATCTTTGGGGCGTTCATCCTCCACCCCCTCCAACAGGAGCCCCACCTGCAAAGCCAGTTTAGTGGGCTTTCTCAGTCCACCGTCACAGGACTTGGAGAGGCTGACTGCGGGAAAGCCCAGCTACCTCTAGGCCTAAACCCCAAGAAGGATAGACCTGAGGATCCTACTAGTGGGGTCACACAGCTACGTGCGCTTAGAGTTTAGCGACCTCCCGACAGGCACACCGACTGACTCGGCCTGTCTCTACCTTTGCAAGAAGGGAGAAGGCTCTGGCGCTCCTCTCCTTGTCTAAAATCGGACTAGCAGTGCCCCCTCGTGACCACTGGCAGCAAAATTTAGAATTTAGAACTGGGAGTCTCCTCTGTGGTCCTCTACTTCCCACCTCCATTAAAAAAAAAAAAATCTATGAAGCAACTGAAGCTTAGACAAGGGAAGTAGCTTCAGAAAGACTACAGTTAGTTTTCTCTGCCCGAGAATAACCAGACTGTCGTTTTGCCTCTATAAGATAGCTGTTCTTTTCCATCAGATTTACATTTTTTTAAGAAAAATAACATTTTTCTCAAACGTAGATTTTGCCTGTTCTAGAGAGAGGCCGCTGCCATTATCAACAAACATTTTCAACTAAACAACTACTTATTGTGACCGCATTTGTTAGGCCTTGAGAATAAAAATATTTTTAAAGGGTAAATATATCTGAAATATTTTAATTCTGCTGGAATCTCGTGATTTTGTTAACTAAACCAGTTTTGACGAAAAAGCTACTAAAATTTTATAATTATTCCTGGAATCTCGTTGGTTCTACTGGGAGTAGAAGTAAGAAAACAGCTCTAATAAAGTGATACATTGCAGCATGTTGCCTGAGAACTGCCTAAATAAGATGTGAGAGATTGTTTCTGTATTGGTCACAGAGTGATAGGTATTTCAGCTTTTTCATCATCTGCTATTTGATAGAGGAGTTGTATCTGTGTCTATGATGGGAGTTTCTCCACCAAGGAAATGATTGGCCTTTTAGGGAGCCAATTTAAGTATAGTATTTATGTAATGTCACAGAATTTGAATTAATTCATAAACAAAATAGTTGGCAAGTGGTTGATCAGCTTCTGCTTGAACTTCACAGATGGAAAACCTGCTTCCTATAAAGGAAGTCCTTTCCTTTATGAAAGACTCTAGCTGTTAGGAAGTTTTTCCTTGTATGAAGTCTTAATGTACCCTCTACAATCCATCTATTGTTCTGCCATCTAGAGCTCAAAAGAACAAATCTAATTTTCTCCCTCATGACAAACTAGACAAACTAAACTTCAAATATTAGAATATAGCTCTTGTGTCCCTTCCTTTATTCATCCTTCTAGACTTGTCCAAGTTAAACACTTCAAGCTCCTTTAACCAATCCGTATGGCACAATTCAAGATTTTTCACTATCATGACTGCTCTCTTCTGGATATTCTCTAATTTATCAGTGATTCTTAACCTGACATTCAGAACTGGTGAAGTCTGATGTGGATAGAGTACAATGGGATTCTTACCCCTCATTTCCAAAAAACTCAGGCCTCTTAATATAGTCCTAGGTCTCATTAATTTGATTTCTACATCATTGGTTGACACATTCTGAGTTTGCAATCCATAAAATCCCTCTATTCTTTTCCCAAAACTGCTATCAAACCCAAACTCTCCCATTTGGAATGTCTAAAATTGATTTTTTAAATTTTATTTTATTTAATAGCCTTTTATTTACAGGTTATATGTATGGGTAACTTTACAGCATTAACAATTGCCAAACCTCTTGTTCCAATTTTTCACCTCTTACTCCCCACCCCCTCCCCCAGATGGCAGGATGACCAGTAGATGTTAAATATATTAAAATATAAATTAGATACACAATAAGTATACATGATCAAACCGTTATTTTGCTGTACAAAAAGAATCAGACTCTGAAATATTGTACAATTAGCTTGTGAAGGAAATAAAAAATGCAGGTGGGCATAAATATAGGGATTGGGAATTCAATGTAATGGTTTTTAGTCATCACCCAGAGTTCTTTCTCTGGGCATAGCTGGTTCAGTTCATTACTGCTCCATTGGAAATGATTTGGTTGATCTCGTTGCTGAGGATAGCCAGGTCCATCAGAACTGGTCATCATATAGTATTGTTGTTGAAGTATATAATGATCTCCTGGTCCTGCTCATTTCACTCAGCATCAGTACGTGTAAGTCTTTCCAGGCCTTTCTGAAATCATCCTGTTGGTCATTTCTTACAGAACAATAATATTCCATAATATTCATATACCACAATTTATTCAGCCATTCTCCAATTGATGGGCATCCACTCAGTTTCCAGTTTCTAGCCACTACAAAGAGGGCTGCCACAAACATTCGTGCACATACAGGTCCTTTTCCCTTCTTTATGATCTCTTTGGGATATAAGCCCAGTAGTAACACTGCTGGATCAAAGGGTATGCACAGTTTGATAACTTTTTGAGCATAGTTCCAAACTACTCTCCAGAATGGTTGGATTCGTTCACAACTCCACCAACAATGCATCAATGTCCCAGTTTTCCCACATCCCCTCCAACAATCATCATTATAAAATTGATTTTTTAAAAATATATTTTTATTTTATTGAAAAATGTGAGCTTTTTTTAAACCTAGAAAGCTCCCAAAATGGTGAGGACAGATAAGAAACAAACTCCATTTTGTGGGTTGAAGAATAAATCTAATTTTTTCTAAAAGTAATGGTATCAGAATGCATTATTCAATGAGCAACAGCTCTTCTCCTATTAGAACAATGTAACTTTCTATTTGAGGCAGATCTACAAAACATTCAGAGATTGTAAGATCATGAGAATTTGTGGGGTGAGTGATTTATGACTATTGTGGGAAACTACGCATTTTCTCAGTTGCTTAGCTTGCAGGGGAAAATAAATAAAATGGAGTAGTGGAAGTAATAACATCTCTAGTACTGTGCAATTATGGATCTCAATCTATTTCACTGTGCTCTTTTAATTTCTATCAAATTAAAAAATTCATCAAATTATTTTCCAACTCAAAGGACATTTCAACATAAAACTTGAATTAAATCATTCTACAACTACTAACAGGGAGGCAATATGCTAGCATCATAAATTCTAGAATTCTTTGAGTCCAACACCTTTTTTATACAAGGAGTAAATGAGGTCAAGGGACATTCATGTGGCTTGTGCAGAGTCAAGCAAGGGAAAATTGGTTGAATTGCAATTGAACCTCAGGTCTCTGTTTTCAGATTCAGCAATCATTTTACCACATTTTATTCTCTGAGCTAGAATTAAACCCCCTCAAAATCAAGAGCCATTTACTGTTTAAATTATGTTGACATAATAGCTTATATGCATCATTTACCTAAAGATGTGGTTAAACAAATGAAATATTACACATAAAATCTTTAATGAAAATTAACTTTGATATTAACTCTGCCCAAATTACAAAGAAAAATGGAGCTTCCATTTAACTTAACCTTCCATTATACATAGTGATTATCTAGGCACAGAAAAAAGTGCTATAATTGTCTAATATCAAGGTTAAAAATAATATATAATAGTAACAATATTGTACCAATGAAATCACAGGTCTAAATTTTTAGAAGTAACATTTTAAAAACTCCCTTTGCTAAGAATTATACACATTTTATTTTGACTCATTAAACTTTAAGATAGTCAGCAAATATTTTTATGTCTATTTTATAATTAGGGAAACTAGACTGAGAGAATAAATGACTTGCTCAAGGTCATACAGTAAATCAGTGGTAAAGTCAGATGCGTGATTTCTATGCTCCATTCAACAGACACCATTACTTTACCCTAATTTATGTGCAGAGACACAATCTAATTAGGAAATAAAGGCATTCTGATATATAATCCTTTGGAAGGAAAATTGTTTATAAATTAATCATTTGTTAATCAGTGATAAATAAAACTCACTGTGCTCTCTCAAAGGAAATCTGTTCATTTGAAATTTGACTAATAAATGGTTTACATTACTATTTTCTCCACCTTTTACCCCTACCTTGCACATTGCTCTCATAATCCTTTCACTGATTTCAAAGGGCTTTCTACCTCCTTTCTGTGAAGAGAAATGCCAGCTGGTCAACCTTAGAATCTCACAGATTTATTCACAAGTGTATAAGTTCAGCAAATTAATTTATATTTATTAATTGCACAAAGAACAGATATACAAGTAAAGTCTAAATCCTAACTGACAACAAAATTAAAGAACCAATTTTCACATTTAAAATCATAGAATTTACAATTAGAAGGAAATGTAGATCATTCAGTCTAACCCCTTATTTTATAGTTGAAAAGCAAAGAGTTAAATGAGTTCTTACGGTCACACAGATGAGATAAGAACTTAAAGTTTATATTAGAACTTGAATCTTCTGATTCCTAATATTCTTCCTATTGCAACATGGAGCCCCATTTAGGTCCAATTAAAACAGCTCTATCAACTACTCTTTCCTCTTAGATACTGTCCCATCTGCATTTTTTTTTTTTAACACTGCTAACTCTTGATTCTCCTTTTAACTGTCTAACAATTCCTGGCTAGATTATCAATCATATCCTACCCTTTAAATAAGGGAATGAATAATGTCTCTATCCTAGGGACTCTTAATTCTACATTATCTTTCATGGTTATCTTATTAGTTCATGTAATTTTAATTATCATCTCCATGCAAATGACTCCAAGGCCTATTTTGAGTCCTAGTTTTGCTCTGAGCCCCAGTCCCACATCACCAATTGCCTACAAGACATTTCAAATTGCATGCAGGTCCTAGGGACATGTCAAACATGCTGGAGAAAGAATAACAGAAGAAAGAAGATAAGAAGAAGGAGGAAGAGGAGGAAAAGGAGAAAACAAAGAAAAGGAAGAGGAGGAGAAGGAAGAATAGAAGGAGAAGAACAAGAATAAGAAGAAAAAGAGGAAGAAAAAGAACAAGGAGGAGAACAAGAACGGGAAGAATGGGAAAAACAAGAAAAAGAAGGTGAAGAAAGTGAAAAATAAAAATAAGAAGAACAAGGAGAGCAAGAACTTCTCTTTCCCCCAATACCTACTTCTCTCCCAAATTTCCCTATTTATCATGAATCATCTTCCATTCTTTCAGTTTCTCAAATTCATTAATAACTTCTACATCATCATTGATCTGTATTTCCTTTACTCCATGAATCCAAACAGTTGGCAAATCTTGCCATTTCTACCACTTTATTTCTCATAATATGACTCCTCTCAACTCATACAGTCACTAATTTGGTTCAGACTCTCATTACCTATCACCTAGATTTTTATAACAGTCCCATAATTGATTTCTCTGCCTCAAGTGTCTTCCTAATCTATCCTTCATTTGTCTTGTAAAGTGATTTTCCTAAGCATAGACCTGAGCTCATAACTCCTCCTTTTAATAAACTCCAATGCCTCCCTATTCACATATTTTAACTTTTAAAATCCTTCACAACCTGATTTCATCATATCTTGTGAAGCTCACTAAACTTTTTCCCCCTTATGCTCTCTGATATGGCCAGATAGGGTTTGTTTCTGTATTTCACACAAAGGTAGCACGTGAGATAGTTATTTTTTTTCCTGAAGCAATTGGAGTTAAGTGACTTACCCAGGGTCACACAGCTAGGCACTATTAGATGGTCTGAGGCTGGATTTGAATTCAGGTTCTCCTGGCTTCAGGGCCAATTATTTATCCACTGAGCCATCTAGCTACCCCTTGAGATAGTTGTTTTTAAAATGTGTTTTGAAAATTATTTTCCATAAAATGTTTGTGGCAGCCCTTTTTGTAGTGGCAAGAAACTGGAAACTGAGTGGATGCCCATCAGCTGGAGAATGGCTCAATAAATTATGGTATATGAAGGTTATGAATATTATTGTTCTATAAGAAATGATCAGCTGGATGATTTCAGAGAGGTCTGGAGAGATTTACATGAACTGATGCTGAGTGAAATGAGCAGAACTAGGAGATCATTATATGTGGCACCAACAAGATTATATGA
The DNA here is from genome assembly GCF_902635505.1 of Sarcophilus harrisii. Taxonomy (NCBI): domain Eukaryota; kingdom Metazoa; phylum Chordata; class Mammalia; order Dasyuromorphia; family Dasyuridae; genus Sarcophilus; species Sarcophilus harrisii. The sequence continues at coordinate 145,464,241 of NC_045429.1, forward strand.
CGATCAATTCTGATGGACATGACTCTTTCCAACAATGAGATGATTGAGACCAGGTCCAATGATGTTGTAATGAAGAAAGGCATCTAAACCCAGGACTGGGGATGCTAAGTGTGGACCACAACATAGCATTTTCACTCTTTTTGTTGTTGTTTGCTTGCATTTTGTTTTATTTATCATTTTTTCCTTTTTGATTTGATTTTTCTTGTGCAGCAAGAAAGTTGTATAAATAGAATACATATATTAGATTTAACATATATTTTAACATTTTTAACATATATTGGATTATTTGCCATCTAGGAGAGAGGGTAGAGGGAAGGAGGGGAAAATTTGGAACACAAGGTTTTGCAAAGGTCAATGTTGAAAAATTATCCATGCATAGGATTTGATAATAAAAAGCTTTATTAAAAAAGAAAAATATTTGTTATGATCCTAAGAATATTTTTATTATATCTCAGAGTTATTATATTTTTTCAAAGAAATAAACATCCCCAAAATCACAAGAAAGATAAATGGGAATTTTGAGATGCAAGTTATAAAGTTTTGTGAATGCCCTAGTGTACTGTCAGTGAATAAAAGTAATTAATGATGATCATATTCATATTTGATGTTCTACATTGTAAATTATAATATCTACAGCAAATATATGAAAGGACAACTGCAAGTTTAATCACCCTCTACAAAACCACCTTTCAAATACTTGGAAATGGCTATTTTTCTCTCTCAAATCTTTTCTTTTACCAATAAAACTTCCTTACACCAGATCTCATTAGGCTATTTCCAGGGCCCTTCTTTAAGCTTGCTTTAGGATATACTCCTTTGAATAATCTCTTTCCTAAAATTTGGGGCTCAGAACTGACTTTCATTAGGCTAAAAGTTATAAATAAACTGCTTTTTGGCTTCAATATCACACTATTGATTTCAGATGGTCTCTAACCCAAAACAAATAAATCTTTTATTTGTTTTCCTTCAGATAAACTGTTTCCTAGCAAATGGATAGCGATTTTCCTTGTTTTTCCCATGTCGTGTAGTTTTTGCCATGTACAACTTTATTTAAAACAAATTTTCATAAGTGTAAACTTCCTCTATAGCCATATTTGAATATCCACTGTATAGTTTCCTAGAATTGTAGAAATCAAGATCTGGAATATAATTCTCAAAACACAAATGCTATTGGTGTAGTATCTCTATATGTTACTTCTTTTCAAACTAAAAACTACAAAAAGAAATTTTGATGGGATAGTAAGTAACCAATAGACTTAACTGCATTAACAAATAATCTAGTTAGATCTGGCTTTGAATGGGACACTAAGCTAACAACTTAATTAGGACAAAGAGATGCTGGTATCCATTAATAGGAGTGAGCTATATACCTTATACATATATGTGAAAACATTCAACAAAGAAAGACAGAGCAAGAGTAGCATTAAATAGCAGCAAGATTCTATGAAAATTTTTCTGACTTATTCTTTCCCTTTTTAAAGAAGGGAGATTCGTATAAAAGAGGTTATGTTCAACAGTCCATGATCTACAAAGGATATGAACAGACAATTTTCAGCCGAAGAAATTGAAACTATATCTAGCCATATGAAAAGATGCTCCAAGTCATTATTAATCAGAGAAATGCAAATTAAGACAACTCTGAGATACCACTATACACCTGTCAGATTGCCTAGGTATGACAGGGGTCCTCAAACTACGGCCTGTGGGTCAGATGCGGCAGCTGAGGACGATTATCCCCCTCACCCAGGGCTATGAAGTTTCTTTATTTAAAGGCCCACAAAATAAAGTTTTTTGTTTTTACTATAGTCCGGCCCTCTAACAGTCTGAGGGACAGTGAACAGGCCTCCTATTTAAAAAGTTTGAGGACTCCTGCTAGGATGACAGAAAAAGATTATACTGAATGTTGGAAGGGATGTGGGAAAACTGGGACACTGATACATTGTTGGTGGAATTGTGAATACATCCAGCCATTCTGGAGAGTGATTTAGAACTAAGCTCAAAAAGGTATCAAACAGTGCATACCCTATGATTCAGCAGTGTTACTACTGAGCTTATATCCCAAAGAGATCTTAAAGAAGAGAAAGGGACCTGTATGTTCAAGAATGTTTGTGGCAGCCCTCTTTATAGTGGCTAGAGTGGATGCCCACCAACTGGACAATGGCCAAATAAATTGTGGTATATGAATGTTATGGAATATTATTGTCCTGTAAGAACTGACCAGCAGGATGATTTCAGATAGGCCTAGAAAGACTTACATGAACTGATGCTGAGTGAAATGAGCACTACCAGATCATTATATACTTCAACAACAATACTATATGATGATCAATTCTGATGGACCTGGCCATCTTCAGCAATGAGATGATCCAAACCAGTTCCATTTGTTCAATAATGAATATAACCAGCTATACCCAGCAAAAGAACTCTGGGAATTGAGTATGAGTCACTACATAGCATTTCCAATCCCTCTGTTTTTATCTGCTTGCATTATATTTCCTTCACAAGTTAATTGTACATTATTTCAAAGTCCAATTTTTCTTGTGCAGCAAAATAATTGTATGGATATGTATACATATATTGTATTTAACATATACTTTAACATATTTAGCATGCTTCCTCTGCCATCTGGGGAAGGGAGTGGGGGGGAAAGAGGAGGAAAATGGGAACAAAAGATTTTGCAATTGTCAATGCTGAAAAATTACCCATGCATATATCTTGTAAATAAAAAGCTATAATAAAACAAGTCTATGGCCTAGACTAAAGACTAAAATATACAGGTCTATTAGGTTAAAAGGAAATCTCTTTTAAAAAATCTTATACAATCCCTTCTATTATCTTGAACACTAGTTCAAATATCAAAAGTTACTATTAAATATAAAAAAGAAAAGATAAAGGAGATCCTTTGAAAATTGTAAAAGGTAGAGATTTTGACCTGGGGTCCATAGGAGGTTCATAGGGCCCATGGACAGATTTCAGAAAGTCTCTAAACTAACCCTTATCCCCTCCAATTTACCGATAAAGTTAAAGTTAAAGTGGACGAGGGTTAAACATCCTTGATCAAAGACATAGAGGAGACAGAATTAGAATTTTAAACCAGGTCTTCTTTGATCAAAAACTAACACTCTTTCTACCTCATTTCATAATTCCTCTCCCCCACAAAAAACCCCAAAAAACAAAAAAAAATCCCCCCAAAAACTTTGTATCTATTTTGCATTTTTTATATTGGGTATATAGTCTCAAATGGCTGGACTGTATACTCCTCAAGGGCAGGAACTATTTCATTTTGCATATTTCCATTTCACAGAGTATCTTAGACACTTAATAAATGTTTGTTTATTGAATAATTGATACCCTACTTCCTCATTATCTATGAAACATCATTAATTCTACAAGAATGCCCCAAACACATTGAAAGGACCTAAGGTCAGAATTCATGTTGTAATGCCAGAGAAACTGAGGCAGGAGAGAGATTAGAGAGTTTTTAATATTTTATTAATTGGAGAACATAATTGATTGGACAGGACTCTCGTCTCAAAGTATCCATCCAGACAGAAATTAGAGACCAATTCAATATTTTATTAAATGGAGAGATATACTGGGACCAATGGATCTATGTTGGTCCCAGGGCTGGACAAGACTGTCATCTCAAAGAATCCAGCGATGAATCTGAGTTCTTTATGACATATATAGCCACATGGTTCAGCTATAGGGGTAGACCAAGGCAAGGGTGGAGTCAGAACACTGAGAGTGGAAAGTTACAGACAAAGAAGGGGACAGAAGCGGAAAACTTTCTTCACAGACCCATTTGGCTCTGTCAAGATGGGGGAGGCTATAAATTCTTACTAAAAGCCAGAATCAGGATGTCTGAATAAACAAAAGTAAATTCTTGAGGACCAAAGGAGTCAGGAAGTCTGAACTCCCCCTTATCTTGAGTCTTACATTAGCAATTTATAACCTTAGAGCAAATGGTCCTCAGTCTTAATAGACCAGAGAGGGGTTTTACAACTAAGGGGGATGAGGCAGGACAGTTAAGGAAACTGAGATAGAACTTAAGATTAGTGCAGGGAAAGTAGTACAGGGAAACTGAGTCAGGACAGTTAAAGAGAACTGTGGCACAATAATGTGAAGACTCAGATAAGGATCTCATAGGATGAGAGAAGATTCTGATCTGAACTATAGGTGGAATACTGATTTGTGAGATCTCAGATCCATTAGAGTATCCAAATTAGGCTATCAGAAATAACTGAAGGATTTTTGAATGAGGGTGTGACATGATCAGAAGTGTTCTTATAGAGCAAGGTTTGTTTTTTTTTAATTTTCCCTCTTGTGACTCCTTTTTACCTGTGAAAATTTTTATGTGATCCCAGGTATAAAGGTATATAAAATAGGCATACAAATTAAACATTTATGATAATAAATCACATCTTGTGATCCCCACATTCAGTTATGAGATACTATATGGGTATATGGGGGTAAAACCCCCAGTTTAAGAACAGCCGCAAAAAAAAAAAAAAAAAAAAAAAAAAAAAAAAAAAAAAAACTGAGGAAATTGGATTCATGGAGACAGAGAAAGGGGCTAGTAGAATAATTCAAAACAGGAGTGCTAGTAGTTAAGAGTCAAAACAAGAGACATTGTAAAGTAAAATCGACAATCATACTGACTATATAATGAATTTCTTTCCGATGATCCAGTTTGATTATGGCAAATTAAAATGGATTCTATTAGATCAAATTGTCTGTACTTCTTTGTCAGATTGCAATCTCCTTGTCTCCCATTTCCTGATGATTGACAGGTTTCCAGTTATCTCTTTAGAAGCCACCTCTGGCAAACTCACTTGATATCTGTTAAAAAGCTCAGTCAACTGTCATATCTCCTCACCTCCTTGTGTTCTTTCCATTTGGCTTAGATATGATTTTGAAGCACAGTCTGCTTTGATGTCTTATCTCACTGGATAGTAGATAAGTGCAAAGGCACAGAAACTTAAGTTCTTATCCCTTTTCCAAATGTGGAAAGCAAAGGTCTATAAAAGTGGTCCCTAGCCTTTGAGCTCCTTTTTTTTTTTTAACAAATGCAGAAAATGCCCTCAGACATTCTTTATCCTTGGGGTTACCTTAAGAGCTCTGGGCTTCTAGGTTGAATTATCTGCATGACTTTTTCCCTGGAAGCTAATTGTAGAATTCAGTCAATCATTCAGTGAACTGTTAAGCAGGAATAAAGTTCTAGACTTGGGGAAAGAGCAGCCAGTGAAAATGCCTATTCAGCAGATAGTGAGCCTTGTGTGAGGATAAGCAAGAAGACCTGTGTCATTGACTCATGTATACTGATGTATATGGATCATGGAGGGGATACAAAAATATTGTAAAAGTAGAAGAGGGTTGGGTGGTGAAGGGCTTTGAATGCCAAACAAAAAATTGTATATTTGATCTGAGAGATGATTGTGAGCCCGGGGAATTTATCGAATAAGTAATAATACCATAATAATGATTATAAAAGTAATGCTAAATATCATTTTAAATTCTTTTACACCCTTTCTTCATAAGAGTCCTATGAGACAAGTATTGTAAGTATTACGACATTGATTTTTATAGATGAAGAAACGAGGATTAGAAGACTTAAGTAATTAGTCCTTGGTTACAGTGTTTGACATGGACAGAGCAGGGTTCAAATCCAATATATCACACACAGTAGGTATTTTAAAAATATTTATGAATTAAACTCTGACTTTTTGTTAAATATTTTATGAACAACAGTAATATCTCATATTCACATGGTATTTAAGATTTTAAAAGAATATTCCTCATAGCAACTCTATAAAGATGATATGGATTGTTTTTATTCTGTTTATTTTACACATGAGAAAAGAGGCTCAGAGAGATTAAGAGACTTTTCGAGATCACAAAATTATATTCAGAATGGGGATTGAATTGCAGAATCTACAAATTGGGAAGGAGACTCACAACTCATCTAAAACAATCTATATTTGAACAAGAATGTCCTTTATGACATCAAACAATCTATAATCTAGATTCAGAGGTCCTCAAACTACAGCCAGTGGTCCAGATGCGGCAGCTGAGGACGATTATCCCCATCACCCAGGGCTATGAAGTTTCTTTATTTAAAGGCCCATAAAACAAAGTTTTTGTTTTTACTATAGTCCAGCCCTCTAACAGTCTGAGGGACAGTGAACTAGCCCCCTATTTAAAAATTTTGAGGATCCTTGATAGAAGATGTGATTTTGGTTAAAACCCTTTAGCAAGAAAGAACTCATTATGTTTTGAGACAAATGATTGTACTTTTCAATAACTCTAATTGTTAAAGTTTACTTAACATTAAGCTTAAGTTTTCCTCTCTGAAACTTCCACTTGATCCTCATAGTTCTGCTGATTTACGGCTCAGCAAAGAACAGTTATCACCTCCCCATCTCAACTCACACCATCAAAGTTTCAATATATGTCAGATCAGCATAAGAAATTAAATAGGAATTTTGGGGACATTTTGTGGAAACTGCAAAGACACAGAAAAAGTTTCAAAATTCAGAAATGCACAAAATATATGTGTAGTATTATATGATATCAACATATTTTATCATATAATGCCATAAGAATACAGACTTCTTCCCTGGTAAAAAGGGAGGGCAAAAATATTTTAAGTAGATTTTGTGCATTGTGGGGTCGCAATCCCCCAAGATGCTTTTTTATTCTCGTGATGTGGAAAGGACAAGTGCAAATTTAATCACCTTCTACAAAACCATCCTTCAAATACTTGGAAATGGCTATTTTTCTCTCCCAAATCTTTTCTTTTACCAATAAAACTTCCTTACACCAGATCTCATTAGGCTGTTTCCAGGGACCTTCTTTCAGTTTGGTTTAGGATATACTCCACTGAATAATCTCTTTCCTAAAATATGGGGCTCAGAACTGACCTTTATTAGGCTAAAGGTTATAAATAAATTGCTTTTTGGCTGCAATATCCCACTGTTGATTCATATTTAGTTTTCAGTCAACTAAATTCCCTAAATATTTTATTTTATTCCTTCAGATAAACTGTTTTCTAGCAACGTATCTCCTATTTGTACTTGTGAGATTGATTTTTAAAAATCAACTATGGGAATTTATATTTATCCCAATTTGATACTCATTTCATTTTGCAAGGCTCTCGCTGGTGCCTTTTAGGGGAGCCTAAATAGTTTAAAACACTGGGAATTATATTTTTCTCCAGTTCATGTAGAGACCAAACTACTGTGTGATTGGAATTTGGGAGCAGAGTTTTGTTTTATTGCTATATGCTATATATAGACAATATAGCTCATTACTAAGTATTTTTCTCTAATATTTTAGATTTTGCTTGCTGATTATTTGAATCTTTATTACTAGAAAAAAATCACACATATAGAATGTAGATATATAAGAATATATATGTATATATGTGTGTATATGTATACATATATATGTATGTATGTTTTGTATTTTCAAGCTTTCTAGTTTTTTAGATAAGGACATAAAGTCCAGTAAATTGGTATCTTTGTCCTACTAGTGGCTCTGAAACTTTTTTGATCCCTATGCACTCTTAAAAATTGAAACCACAAAAGTTTTTCTTTATGTGGGCAATATATCATGATATATATCATATTAGAAATTAATATATCAATATTATTATTACAATCCCCCTGAAAAGTCTTGGGAACTACCATAGGTTTCTGGAGCACATTTTAAAAGCCTGTCCTAGACTCAAAACCTCATGAGTTTATATTGTTACTTCTAAGCAGAGTATAGCAGAGGCCTTTGAGATTGTCTCCATTAGGTGAGAAAAGGGAAGGCAAAAATATAGACTTCAGAAGAATATTCATAATCCATTCCAGCCCTAGTAGATAGGAAAAAAAAAAGTGATCCGAGAAAATCAATTCTTCCTACTCCCTGACAAAAGAGAAAAATGTTGTTCATTCAAATTATGCTCCACAATGACATCTACTGGGAATCATTTATTAAATTTCCATCTTTTTAGATTTAGTTCAACATTCTGGCCTGTCGCATCTTATTCCTGTCATTTAACTCATTAGCTACTCCTATTCAAATGAGTATTTGTATTTGTAAAGCACTTAGCACAGTAGCTGGCACATAGTAGGCATTTAATAAATGCTTACTCTATTTCCCTTCCCAATCTCTATCCCCTGATCTTTATTGATAATCAAGACTTTTAGGTTTTTATTAAAGTTATTGATAGATATTACCAAGACACTCTACCAGAGATGCTAGTTTAAAGCCTACCTAAATGTTTTTTCATCTAACCCATATCTTACCATTTCTCCATAGGAACCACAAAGCATTTTTATGCTTTCAACAAATGATTTTAGGGGTGATGAACATCTAAGTGTAATCAGTTCAGTGCCCCATGACAAAAGTAGGGGGTGCTTGGTCAGTTAATATGGCATGGAATACTATGTCAAATAACTTGCTAAAACCTGAATAAACTTTTATGTGTTGCAGTCTTCTGATCTACCTGTCTAATAAAAACTCTAAATAAAAGCAAATTAATTATATTTGATATGGTCTTTTTTATAAAGCCATGTTATCTATCTTGCTTTTCTAGATGTTCACTAATTGTTCCTTAAATTATATACTCCAATATTTTGCTTAAAAATAAAACAAAAAGAGGCAGAACTAAGATGGCGGAGTAAAGACAGAAACTTGCCTAACCTCTCTCCCAAACTCCTTTAAATAATGACTCTAAACAAATTTTAGAGTGTCAGAAAATCCCAAAAGAGGAAATAGAACATTTTCCAGTGAAAGAAAACATAGAAAATCAGCAGAAATGATATGTGGAACCAGAGTGGAAGAACAGTGCTGCTGCAGTCCCAGTGCAGGCCACCCCAGCATAGCCCTGGCCCCAACTCTGATTCCAGCCCCAATCTCCACCTCAGCTTCAGTGAAGCAGGAACTCTGAATCAGCTGCCCTACTAGTGTCTTCCAGACCTTTCAGCCCAGAAACAACAAAGAAGACTTGAAAGGTTAATAGAAAATGTCTATGGCAACAGGTTGGGAATCCAGGTGGCAATCCCAATGCAGGCTACATCAATATAGTCCCAACCCCAGATTCAGTGATAGCTAAGCAGGACTCTTGCTTTAGCATACAAGATTTTACAACTACAATGTGATGGGTACGCTCCTAATAGTTCCAGGGCAGAGAAGAGGATTTGTAGTCAGGTCCTTAGAAGGATCTCTGAAAACAGCTTGGGACAGTGCACACTTCACCCTGGAAACAGAGCCCTACTTTAACAAAGAGTTAGAAGTCAAGTTATAGGATAGGAAAATGAGCAGACAACAACAACAACAACAACAAAAAAAAAAAAAAAAAAAAAAAAAAAAAAACTAAAAAACTTGTGACTATAAAGTAATTATGGTGACAAGGAAGGTCAAAGCACAATTCAGAAGATGATAACAAAGTCAAAGCTTCTACATTAAAAGCCTCCAAAAATTAAAGTAAGAATTGGGCTCATGTCATGGAAGAGCTCAAAAAGGATTTTGAAAATCAAGAAATAGAGGGGAAATTAGGAAAAGATTTGAGAGGGATGCAAAAAGAAAAATAAAAAGCTAATGAGAAGACAAAATTGATTGATTGGGAAAGGAGGTACAAAAGCTCACTGAGGAAAATAATTCCTTAAAAGTTAGAATTGAGCAAATGGAAGCTAATTAACTCATGAGATATCAAGATACAATAAAGCAAAACCAAAAAAATGAAAATAAAATGAAATATCTCATTAGAAAACAACTTATCTGGAAAATAGATCCAAGAGAGATAATTTTAAAATTATTGGTCTACCTGAGAGTCATGATTAATAAAAAGATCCTGGACATCATCTTTCAAGAAATTATCAAAGAAAACTGTCCTGATATTCTAGAACCAGAGGGTAAAATACAAATTGAAAGAATTCACTGATCACTTTCTCAAAGAGATTCCAAAATGAAAGCTCCCAGGAATACTACGGTCAAATTCTGGAACTCCCAGGCAAGGAGACAATATTATAAACATCCAGTATAGTGAATTCAAGTATAGTTAAGCCACAGTCAAAATCACACAAGATTTAGCAGTGTCTACATTACAGGACCCAAGGGCTTGGAATATGATGTTCTGGAGAGCAAAAGAGTTATGATTACAACAAAGAATCACCTATCCTGCAAAACTGAGTATAATCCTTTAGAGGAAAGGGTGGTTATTTAATGAAATAGAGGATTTTCAAGAATTCATGATGAAAACACAAGACCTGAGTGAAAAATTTGATTTTCAAATGCAGGACTCTAGAGAAGTATAAGGAGGTAATCATGAAAGGATATTATAAGGGACTTAATAAGGTTTATCTATTAACATTCCTATATGGAAGGATGATAATTGAAACTCATTAGAACTGTCTTGTTATGGCAGTTAGAAGGATTATATATAGCTAGAGGACACACACATATATACATATGTATGTGTATGTGAGTGTGTATATATTTATATGTGTGTATATATATAATATCTTTTTAAAATGATGAAATTAAGGGGTGAGAGAAGAATGCAATGTGAAAAAGGGAAAGGGAGAAATGGAATGGTATAAATTTTCTGCCATAAAAAGAGTTCAGAAAAAGCTTTTACAGTGGAGATGAAGAGAGAGAAGAGAAGGGGAGTGAGTAAACCTTACTCTCATCAAAGTTGACTCAAAGAGGAAATAACATTCACACTCAATATGGGTATAAAAATCGATCTTACCCTAAAGGAAAACAGGAGATCAGAATTTGGGAAGGTCGGAGGATGATAAAAGAGAAAGCATATTGGGGGAGGGAATGGTCCACTTTTGAGGAGACAGGGTGAAAGGAGAGAGAGAATAAATGGAGGAAAATGGAGTTAACAATAGTAATTGTAAAAAGAATTTTGTAGCAAATTTCTCTGACAAGCTCTCATTTTTCAAACACTTGAAAATTCAGTCAAATTTATAAAAAAAAAAAAATAAGAGCCATGCCCCAATTAATAAATAATCAAAAGATACAATCTGTGCCCAAAGGGTTATAAATTCATGCATATCCTTTGATCAAAAAAACACCACTACTAAGTATGTATATCAAAAGAGATTTTTAAAAAAGGAAAATTATCTATAAGTACAAAAAATATTTATAGCAGCCCTCTTCTTTGGTCAAAAAATTGGAAATTGAGTGGATGCCCATTAATTGGGGAATGGCTCAATAAACTGTGGTATGTGTTTGTGATGAAATATTATTGTTCTATAGGAAATGAGGAGCAGGATGCTCCCAGAAAAATAACCCTGGGAAGTCCTCCATGAACTCTAACAAAGTGAAATATACCCTATACAAAGTAATAGCAATAACCAATTGTAAATGACATTGCTATTCTCAGCAATATAATGACCCACAACTACTCTGAAGGATTTGTGATGAAAAATTCTATCTATATGCAAAGAAGGAACTTATTATATCCTTACCAAAACTGAAATATTCTCTCTCACTTTCTCTCTCTCTCTCTCTTTCTCTTCCCCCCATCCCTTTATTTTTCTTGAGAATTTTTTTTATATTAGGGAGATTTATGTTTTATTTCACAAATGACTTTTATGGAAATATTTTTCATAACTTAATATGTAGTTTCTTAATTGGAGATGGGGATAAGGGAGAGAACCTAGAACTCAAAACTTTAAAAAAAAAAACAGCTATTAAAAGTGGTCTTAAATATAACTAGAGAAAATATTAAATAAATAAATCAAATACCAAAAAACAAAATAAAATAAAAACAATTAATTCATTGACCTATATTTTGAATATCCCACTTTCTTCTTTTAAAAAGGTTTAACCGTTGCAAGGGTCCTCAAACTTTTTAAATAGGGGGCCAGTTCACTATCCCTCACTATCCCTGTTGGAGGGTGGACTATAATAAAATCAAAAACTTTGTTTTGTGGACCTTTAAATAAAGAAACTTCATAGCCCTGAATGAGAGGGATAATCATCCTCAGTTTCCACATCTGGCCTTCGGGCCATAGTTTGAGGACCCCTGGATTTAGTACATTTGCATTTCACTGTTTTGTATTTCTTCTATTCTCCATAATCATTCATAGATCAATGACAGGGGCTCAACAATTATATCTTACAGTTTTAGGATAAGGATAGCCTGGTACTTTAGCATCGAGTTCATCAGAATGTGGTGAATTGAACTCATCAAGAACGGACACACAGATGTTCTCTCTGTCCCTATGTATCTTGTATTTAATATCTCTATCAATCATCTTTGTTCAGTCATTTCCAACTGGCAAAGATCATTCTCTTTGGAAGAGGAAATAAAAGTCAAACAAAAGGTAAACAACTCATACTTTCTCCTCATCCTCTGTCATCAGCATCCCACCTACTCTGAACAACTGTCACAACATTTCTTTGATCCTTCACTTTTGAACAATATAGCTAATGGAAACCAACCCAAACACACCATTTATGTTGTTGTTAACTTTATGCATGAGTCTCAGTATAGTCTAAGCTTTAGCATTCTTGACACTATTTTTACAAAATTGCAGATGCTTTGTTATTCATTCATTACCTTCCCTAGTATTCACATACTGTACATATCTTTTAAAATTCTAAATTGGTTTATAAATTCTCTATATATTCACAGTGGCCTCTTGAGCATCCTTCCCTATCCCTCTTGGATTTATTTCCACTGTGGAACTGAAGGTCATGGGATCTGACTTGTTTCTATGAAAACTTTGAAATCTGCAATCCAAAAACTTATGGTGCATTCTAGACCATACTCAACTTTACTCCCCATCTCTATCACATATTCTAGGACAGCATAGACTCCCAAAATATTTTTTGTAACTTTGACCACAACTAACAGTTGCACTGTATAGATCAAAAACTGGGCCAGATTAGCAGTTGTCTTCTGAGGTTTCTCTAATCGTTTTTATTTTTCTTTATTAGAGCTTTTCACTTTGCAAAACATATACATGGACAATTCTTTAACATTAGTCCTTGCAAAATCCTGTGTTCCTATTTTGTCCCTTCCCCCACACCCTCCCCTAGATGGCAAGCAGTCCAACATATGCTAAACATGGTAGAAATACATGTCAAATACATGCACACCCATCCTTATAACCATCATGCCATAAAAGAAAAATCAAAGCAGGAAAAAAAAAAAGAAGGAAAATAAAGTGCAAGCAAACAACAACAAAAAGAGTGAAGCTGCTGTGTTGTGAACTATATTTCATTCCCACAATCCTCTCTCTGGGTGTAGATGACTCTGTTCATCACTGAGCTATTGGAACTGTTTTGAATCATCTCATTGTTGAAGAGAGCCACATCCATCAAAACTGATCATCATATAATCTTGTTGTTGCCATGTATAATGATCTCCTGGTTCTGCTCATTTCAATTAGCATCAGTTCATGTAAATTTCTCCAGGCCTCTCTAAAATCATCCTGCTGGTCTTTTCATACAGAACAATAATATTCCATAACATTCATATACCATAATTTATTCAGCCATTCTCCAATTGATGGGTATCCACTCAGTTTCCAGTTTCTTGATACTACAAAAAGGGCCGCCACAAACATTTTTGTACATGTGAGTTTTTCCCTTTTTTATCTCTTTCATATACAGGCCCAATAGAGACACTGCTGGATCAAAGGGTATGAACAGTTTGGTAACATTTTGAGCATAGTTTCAAATTGCTCTCCAGAACGGCTGGATTCATTCACAATTCCACTAACAATGTATCAGTGTCCCAGTCTACCCACTTTCCCTCCAACATTCAGCATTATCTTTTCCTGTCATCTTAGCTAATCTGAGAGTTGTGTAGTGGTATCTCAGAGTTGTCTTAATTTGCATTTTTTCTGATCAATAGTGATTTAGAGCATTTTCATATGATTACAAATAGTTTCAATGTCTTCATCTGAAAATCATCTACTCATATCCTTTGACCATTTATCAATTGGAGAATGGCTTGAATTCTGATAAATTTGAGTCAATTCTCTCTATATTTTAAAAATGAGATCTTTATCAAAATCTTTGAATGTAATATGTTTTCCCAGTTTGTTGCTTCTCTTCTAATTTAGTCTGCATTAGTTTTGTTTGTACAAAAACTTTTTAACTTAATATAATCAAAATTATCTATTTTGTAATCAATAATGATCTCCAGTTCTTCTTTGGTAACAAATTCCTTCCCTCTCCACAGATCTGAGAGGTAAACTATCCTATATTCTTCTAATTAGTTTATATCATTCTTTATGTCTAGATCATGAATCCATTTCAACTTTCTTGGTATATGTGGTGTTAGGTGTGGGTCAATGCCTAGTTTCTGCCATACTATTTTCCAATTTTCCCAACAGTTTTTGTCAAATAGTGAAATCTTATCTCAAAAGCTGTGGTCTTTGGGTTTGGCAAATAGTCATTGACTATTTTTGTAATGGGCTGAGGTTTGAGTTGATGCACTGAGGTCCCAAGTACGTGAGGCTAAATAATAATTGGGCTATACTCTATTAATATACATGATTGGATAAAGAATGGTCCCTGCCCACTCTCCATGCAAGTCCTGATGTGTTATATAGGAAAGGACGATTTTGGTGGGTGGAGGCAGAGAGAGACAGAAAGAGAAGCTGGGAGAGATTGGGCCTGGGCTCCATACTCCTAACTGCTGGTCGTGTGGCTGCTGGTCTAGCTAGCTTCTTGACTCAGCTACAAACATTGCTATCGCCAATTCTCTTCCACCTCTGATCCTTCTTCACTGAGAATAAAGACTGATGATTTTCCCCTAACCTGAATTCCTGACTCCTGCTGATTTAAAAATACACAGTCTTCACATATTTTGTCCTGTGAACCTAACCTATTCCACTGATCAACTACTGTATTTCTTGGCCAGTACCAAATGTTTTTGATGACTACTACTTTATAATATAGTTTTAGATGTGGTATAGCTAAGCCACCTTCATTTGCAGTTTTTTCATTAATTCCCTTGAAATTTTTGACCTTCTATTCTTCCAGATTAATTTTGTTGTTATTTTTTCTAGGTCAGTAAAATAGTTTCTTGGGAGTTTCATTGGTATAGCACTAAATAAATAGATTAATTTAGGGAGTATTGCCATCTTTATTATATTCACACAACCTATCCAAGAGCACTTGATATTTTCCAATTGTTTCGATCTGACTTTATTTGTATGGAAAATATTTTGTAATTTTGCTCACATAGTTCCTGACTTTCTCTTAGCAGATAAATACACCCCAAAATACTTTATACTATTGATAGTTATTTTAAATGGAATTTCCCTTTGTGTCTCTCACTACTGGATTTTGTTAGTGATGTATAAAAATGCTGATGATAAAAATTATGTGGATTTATTTTGTATTCTGTAACTTTGCTAAAGTTGTGGATTATTTCTAGTAATTTTTTAGTTGATTCTCTAGGGTTCTCTAAGTAAACCATCACATCATCTGCAAAGAGTGATAATTTGATTTCCTCATTCCCTACTCTAATTCCTTTACTCTCTTTTTCTTCTCTTATTGCCACAGCTAGCATTTCTAATACAATATTGAATGGTAATGGTGATAGTTGGCAACCTTAGTTGGCAACCTTGTTTTACCACTGATTTTATTAGGAATGGTTCCAGTTTATCCCCATTACATATGATGCTTGCTGATGGTTTTAAATAGATGCTACTGACTATTTTAAGGAAAAATCCATTTATCTCTATACTCTAGTGTTTTTAATAGGAATGGATGTTGAATTTTATCAAATGCTTTTTCTGCATCTATTGAGATAATCATATGGCTTTTGTTACTTTGGTTATTGATATAGTCAATTATGCTAATAGTTTTCCTAATATTGAACCAGCCCTGCATTCCTGGTATAAATCCTACTTGATCATGGTATATTATCCTGGGGATGACTTTCTGTAATCTCTTTGCTAATATTTAATTTAAAATTTTTGCATCAATATTCATTAGGTAAATTGCTCTATTTTTTTTTTCTGTTTTCATCCTACCTAGTTTATGACCATGTCTGTGACATAAAAGGAATTTTGTAGGAGGCTTACTTTCCCTATTTTTTGAAATAGTTTACATAGTATTGGAGTTAATTGTTTTTTAAATGTTTGGTAGAATTCATGAGTAAATCCATCTGGCCCTAGAGATTTTTTTCTTACGGAGCTGATTAATAGTTTTTGTTCTATTACCTTTTTTTTTTTTTTTTTTTTTTTTTTTGCATAGGCAAATGGGATTAAGTGACTTGCCCTGGTCATACAGCTAGAAAGTGTTAAGTGTCTGAGATCAAATTTGAACTCATATCCTCCTGACTTCAGGGCCGGTACTCTATCCACTGAGCCACCTAGCTGCCCCTATTTCTTTTTCCTAAAATGAAATTATTTAAGTAATTTATTTCCTTTTCTATTAATCTGGGCAATTTATATTTTTGTAGGTATTCTTCCATTTTGCTTAGGTTATCAGATTTATTGGCATAAAGCTGGGCAAAATAACTCCTAATTATTGCTTCAATTTCCTCTTCATTGGTGGAAAGTTCTCCCTTTTCATTTTTGAAACTAACAATTTGATTTTCCTCTTCCTTTTTTTCTAATCAAATTAACTAAGGTTTTATTTATTTTGTTGTTTTTTTATAAAACCAACTCTTTGTTTTATTTATTAATTCAATAGTTTTGGTACTTTCATTTTTATTTTATTTTATTATTTTTCCCTTGATTTTAATTCCCTTGATTTTTTTTATTATTATAGTAAATTTTTATTGGCAGAATCCATGCCAGGGTAATTTTTTTTTACAACATTATCCCTTGCACTCACTTCTGTTCCGATTTTTCCCTCCTACCCTCCATCCCCTCCCCTAGATGGCAAGCAGTCCTATATATGTTGAATATGTCCTAGCATATCCTAGATACAATGTATGTGTGCAGATCCAAACAGTTTTCTTGTTGCACAGGGAGAATTGGATTCAGAAGGTAGAAATAACCTGGAAAGAAAAACAAAAATGCAAACAGTTTACATTCATTTCCCAGTGTTTTTTCTTTGGGTGTAGCTGCTTCTGTCCATCATTGATCAATTGAAACTGAATTAGGTCTCTTTGTCAAAGAAATCCACTTCCATCAGATTACATCTTCATACAGTATCGTTGTTGATGTATATAATGATCTCTTGGTTCTGCTCATTTCACTTAGCATCAGTTCATGTAATTCTCTCCAAGATTCTCTGTATTCATCTTGCTGGTCATTTCTTACAGAACAATAATATTCCATAACAATCATATACCATAATTTACCCAACCATTCTCCAATTGATGGGCATCCACTCAGTTTCCAGCTTCTAGCCACTACAAACAGGGCTGCCACAAACATTTTGGCACATACTGGTCCCTTTCCCTTCTTTAGTATCTCCTTGGGGTATAAGCCCAGTAGAAACACTGCTGGATCAAAGGGTATGCACAGTTTGATAACCTTTTGGGCATAATTCCAGATTGCTCTCCAGAATGGTTGGATTACTTTCATTTTTATTAATCTCTCCTTTTTATTTTTAGAATTTCAAGTATGATATTTGATTGGGGGGTTTTAATTTGTTCTTTTTCTAGCCTTTTTTTTTTACTTGCAAGTCTAATTAATTCATCTTCTCTTTCTTTATTTTATGCAAGTAAACATCTAGAGATAAAATTTCCCCTTATTATCACTTTGGCTGCATCCCACAAATTGTGATATGTTGTCTCATTATTGTCATTGTCTTGGATGAAATTATTCATTCTGTCAATGATTTACTGTTTTACCCATTCATTCTTTAGGATGATATTATTTAGTTTCCAATTAAATTTTAGTCAGTTTCCCCCTGGCTTTTTATTGAATGTAATTTTTATTGCATTGTGATCTGAAAAAATGCATTTACTATTTCTGCCTTTCTGCATTTGATTTTGAGTTCTTTATGTCCTAATATATGATCAATTTTTGTAGAGGTTCCATGAACTGCTGAGAAGAATCTATATATATTCCTTTCTGTCTCCATTCAATTTTCTCCAAAAAACTATCATACCTAACTTTTCTAGTACTCTACTTACCTCCTTAGCTTCTTTCTTATTTATTTTGTGGATTTGATTTATCTAGTTCTGAGAGCAAGGTTGAGATCTTCCCTAGACAGTTTTGCTGTCTATTTTTTCTTGCAGCTCTCTTAACTGCTCCTTTAGGAATTTAAGTACTATATCACTTGGTGCATATATGTTTAGTATTGATATTAATTCATTATCTATGGTACCCTTTAGGAAGATATAGCTTCCTTCCTTACCTCTTTTAATTAAATCAATTTTTTCTTTTGTTTGACCTGAGATCAGCATGGTTACCCTTGCTTTTTTTTTTTTTTTTTTTTTACTTCAACTGAAGCATAATAAATTCTATTCTAGCCTTTTTCTTTATTCAGTATGTATCACTCTGCTTTAAATGTGTTTCTTGTAAACAACATAATGTAGGGTTCTGACTTTTAATACATTCTGCTATCTGCTTCCACTTTATGGGAGAGTTCACCCCATTAACATTTACAGTTAAAACTACTAGTTCGGTATTTCCTCTATCTTATTTACCCCAAATTATACTTTTCTCTTTCTTTTTCCCCTTTTCCTCCTGCCCAGGATTTTACTTATGAGTACCACTTGCCTCAAGCAGTCCTTTTCCTTTAGAGCTCCTCCCCCTTTCTTATGCCTTTCCCCTACTATTTCTGTTTTTCCTTCTATTAGCCTAAAGCTCTCCCCTTTTTTTCTTTCTCCTCCAACTTTCCTATAAGACGAGAGAAATTTCTCTGTGAAATCAAATATGTCTAATATTCTCTCTTTGAGCCAAATCTGATGAGAGTGAGATTCACACAATGTTCATTCCCCTCCCTTATTTCCCTCAATTATAATAGGTTTTCTTGGCTTCTTTGTGAGATGTAATTTCCCTCATTTTACCCCTATTTTCCCCTTTTTCTGGTACAATCCCCTTTCTACCTCTACTTTATGTTTTATATTATAACAGTAAAATCAAACTATACATGCACTCTCTATGTATACCAATAACAGAGATGATACAGTTTTCAAGAGTTTTTTTTTTTTTTTTTATCTTTTTATGCTTCTCTTGATTTCTATATTTGGAGGTCAATTTTTTTCTTTAGCTCTGGTCTTTTCTTCAATAATAAATGGAATTCACCTATTTCATTGAATGTCCATCTTCTTTCTTGAAAGAAAATGTTCTATTTAGCAGGGTAGTTTATTCTAGGCTGCATTCCAAGTTCCTTTGCCTTTTGAAATATCAGATTCCAGGTCCTTTGTTCTTTTAAGTGGAAACAGCTATGTCCTGAGTAATCCTTATTGTGGCTCCTCAATATTTGAATTGTTTCTTTCTGGCTGCTTACAATATGTTTCCTTAGTCTGATAGTTCTGAAATTTAGCCATTATATGCCTTGGAATTTTAATTTTGGGGTCTTTTTCAGGAGGTGTTCAGTGAATTCTTTCAATGGCTATTTTATCTTTGATTCTATGACATCAGTACAGTTCTCTTTAATGATTTCCTGAAAAATATTGTCTAGGCTCTTTTTTTTTTCATCATGGTTTTCAGGAAGTCCAATAATCCTTAGGTTATCTCTCCTAGATCTATTGTCCAGATCAATTGTTTTTTTCCAAGTAGGTATTTTACATTTTCTTCTATTTTTCATTGTTTTTTGGTTTTGCTTGACTGATTCTTGATGTCTCATTGAATCATTCATTTCCATTTGTTCAATTCTGTATTTTAGTGAATTATTTTCTTCATTTAATTTTTTTACTTCTTTTTATAATTTTCCAATTAAATTTTTAAATGAGTTGTTTTGTTCTATAGATTTTTTCCCACTTCACAAATTATGTTTTTTAAGGAATTATTTCCTTTTTTTTATAACAAATAAATTTATTTTATATACTTATATATTTAATAAATATGTTTTTATTTATTTATTGACAGTTATGAAGGCACTCTTCAAACTTTAAAACCCCATGTAATTGAAAGTTCTTAATGTCATCGTTTATGATCCTAAAATCTGATTGGGCGGCTAAAAAACAACCAAAAGCTGGAAGCTACTTTCTACCAGTTGACACATGGAAAAAACATTCAAGGCACTTCCCATCCCCAAAATCTGGAAGATAACATGTGGGCAGAAAGTATGTGGTGCTTCTTTTTTTTTTTTATTTCCTTTTTTTTTTTTAATTTAATAGCCTTTTATTTACAGGATATATGCATGGGTAATGTTGCAGCATTAACAATTGCCAAACCTCTTGTTCAATTTTCACCTCTTACCCCCCACCCCCTCCCTAGATGGCGGATCCATGATTTAAATACATTAAAATATAAATTAGATATACAATAATATACATGACAAAACATTATTTTGCTGTATAAAAGAATCAGACTCTGAAATTTTTTAAAATTAGCTTGTGAAAAATCAAAATGCGGGTTATAAATAAGGGATTGGGAATTCAATGTAATGGTTTTAGTCATCCCCGGTTCCTTTCTGGGCATAGCTGTTCAGTTCATTACTGCTCCTTGGAAATTTTGGTTGATCGTTGCTGAGGATGGCCTGGTCCATCAAATGGTCATCATATAGTATTGTTTTGAAAGTATATAATGATCTCCCTGGTCCTGCTCATTTCACTCAGCATCAGTTTTAACTCTCTCACCTTTCTGAAATCATCCTGTTGGTCATTTCTTACAGAACAGTAATTTCCATAATATTCATTACCACAATTTATTCGCCATTCTCCAACTGTGGAATCCATTCAGTTTCCAGTTTTCCCCTACAAAAGGGCTGAAACATTCTGACATAAGGTCCCTTTCCCTTCTTTTAATCTCTTTGGGTTTCCCAGTGTAACCTGCTGGATCAAAATTGCACAGTTTGTAACTTTCGAGCATGGTTCAAACTACTCTCCAAAATTGTTGGTTTTTCACCTCCCCAACAAAATCAATGACCAGTTTTTCCCCATCCCCTCAACAATTCATTTTTTTCCTTCATCTTACCAATCGCGGTGTGAATTTTATCTTAGGTTGTCTTAATTTGCATTTCTCTGATTAATAATGACTTGGAGCATCTTTTTATGACTAGAAATGTTTCAATTTCTTCATCTGAAATTGTCTGTTCATATCTTTTGACCATTTTCAATTGGAGAATGGTTGATTTTTATAAATTAGAGTTAATTCTCTATATATTTTAAAAGAGGCCTTTATCAGAACCTTTGACTGTAAAAATATTTTCCCAGTTTATTGCATTAGTTTTGTTTGTACAAAAAACTTTCAGTTTATAATCAAATTTTCTATTTTGTGATCGTAATGATCTCTAGTTCTTCTTTGGTCTAAGACCTTCCCTTCCACAGGTCTGGGAGGGTAAACTATCCTTTTCCTCTAATTTATTAATAATTTCATTCTTTTCCTAGGTCATGAACCCATTTGACCTTATCTTGGTGTGGGTTTGTATGGATAGGCCTGGTTTCTGCCATTTTGGTTTCAATTTTCCCAGCAATTTTTATCAAACAGTTTCTTCCCAAAGCTGGGGTCTTTGGGTTTTCAAAGACTAGGTTGCTATTTGTTGACTGTTTTATCCTTGAACCTAACCTATTCCACTGATCAATAATCTTTCCTTGAATCAAATGTTTGGGTAACTGCTGCTCTTATAATATAATTTTTAGATCTGGTACAGCTCCACCTTCATTTGATTTTTTTTCATTAATTCCCTTGAAAATTCTTATTTTGTTTTTCCCATAAATTTTTTTTTTTTTTCTGGGTCATTAAAATAGTTTTTTGGGACTCTGATTGGTATAGCTAAATAAATAGATTAGTTTAGGTAATATTTCATCTTTATTATATTTACTCGCCCTATCAAGGCATTTAATATTTTTTCCAATTGGTTAGATCGCTTAATTTGTGTGAAAAGTGTCTGTGATTTTTGCTCAAAAGTTTCTGATTTTTTCCTTGGCGATGATTCCCTAAATATTTTATTTAACAGTGTTACTTTAAATGGAATTTCTCTTTGTAACTCTGACTGTTAGTTTTGTTAGTGATGTATAAGAATGCTGATGACTTAGGGGTTTATTTTATAATCAACAATTTGCTAAAGTTGTGGATGATTTCTAATAACTTTTTAGTAGAATCTCGGGGTTTCAAGTATACCATCATGTCATCAGCAAAAGTGATAATTTGGTTTCCCTCATTCTTTTCTTATTCCTTTAATTCTTTCTCGCTCTTATTGCTAAAGCTGCATTTCTAATAAATATTAAACCAACAGAAGTGGGCAACCTTGTTTCACTCCAGATCTTACTGGAATGGTTGCAGTTTTCTCATTACATATGATGCTTACTGATGGTTTTAAATAGATGCTGCGTTATTTTAAGGAAAATCCATTTATTCCTATACTCTCAAGTGTTTTTTAATAGGAATGGATGTTGGATTTTTATCGTTTTCTGCATCTATTGAGATGATCATATGGTTTTTTTTAATTTGGTTATTAACATGGCCAATTATTTGATAGTTTTCTAATATTGAACCAGCCCTGCAGGTATAAATCCTACTTGATCATATTATTATCTTGGGATGATTTTCTGTAGTCTTTTCGCTAATATCTTATTTAAGATTTTACATCAATATTAAGGAGAAATTGGCAAATTTTTCTTTCCGTTTCTATGGTTAGGTTCC
Source organism: Sarcophilus harrisii (assembly GCF_902635505.1). NCBI lineage: Eukaryota > Metazoa > Chordata > Mammalia > Dasyuromorphia > Dasyuridae > Sarcophilus > Sarcophilus harrisii. The sequence goes on from NC_045429.1 coordinate 145,486,926, forward strand.
ATACCATGTCCCTTTCATAGAAGGAATTTTAGGATCCTTATTCCCTATTTTTCAAGTTTTATAGAATTGGGTTTTTTTTAAATGTTTTTTCACTTAAATATCTTTGGTTTTTTTTAATTGTTTAATTGCCTTTTTTTTTTTCTAAATGGGACATTCAAAAAATTACTTGTCCTTTTATCTGGAAGTCATTTTTGGGTAGTCTTTTCCTTTTATAAATTTTTGGCATAAATTGGCAAAAAATTTTTTTTCTCTTTTCCCTTTTGGTGGAAAATTTACCTTTTTCATTTTAAGTTTAATTTCATTTTTCCCTTTTTTTAATCAGATTTAAAAGGGGCTTTCTTTTTATTGGTTTTTCCCTTTAAACCAACTTTAGTTTTTTTTCTTTAAAGTTTTTATTTTCTTTTTAATTTCTTTTTAATTTTAAATTTTTCTTTGTTTTTATTTTAGGGTTTTTAATTTGTTTTTTATTTTTAGTTGCAAAACCCTTATTAATTTTCTTTTCTCTTTTATTCAAGTTTAAACCTCTGGGATATAAATTCCCTCTTTTAACCGTTTGGCTTATCCCTATTTTATTGGTTTCATTTCAATCTTGGTAAATTTTAATTGTTTATAATTTTGCTTTCCCCCTTTTTTAAATGGATTTTTATTTAATTATTTTTTTTTTCCCCCTAATTTTTTTTGAAGTTTTTTTATTGCACAATTCAAAAAACTTTTTTTCTGTTTTTCATTTATTTAAATCTTTATTCCTTTTGGCTTTTGAATAGGTTCCATGAATCTGAGGAAATATTTTTTATCTATAATTTTCTCAAAACTTACCAATTTTTTTAATATTCTATTTACTTTTTAATTTCTTTCTTTTTGTTTTGTGGTTTTTTTGTCAATTCTGAAAGGGAAAGGTTAACCCCTATTTCGTTTTTTCTTTATTTTTCTTTTGCAACTCTTTAATTCTCCTTTAGGAAAGTTATCCTACCACTTGGTTTCATATATTTTTAATATTATTTGTTTTTTTTCCCTTTTTGTTTGGGGATGTATTCCTTCCTTATCTCCCTTTTAATTGTCAATTTTTCTTTTTTTATCCCAGGATGGATGGCCCCCCCTTTTTGGTCATAAAATAATAGATTTTGCTCGTTTTTTACCTTTACTCTTTTTCTCCCTGCTTTTTTTTCTTTCCCTTTGTAGGGTTCTGACTTTGATCCAGTCTGCTATCTGCCTCCTCTTTATGGGGGGGTTCATCCATTCAATTTACAGTTAAATTACAAATCTTATTTCCTGCCATCCTAATAACCCCAGATTATGGTTTACATTTCTTGCCTCCCCAACCCTCCTTCCCCCTTTTAAACTTATGTACCCCTCTTGTATCCCGATGCTTCCCTCTTTATTCCCTCCCTCCCCTCCCTTTGGTCTTTTCCCTTCCTTCCCTTTTACTCTTTTTCTTTTCCTTTTCCTCTCCCTGTTTTTATGAGGGGAGAAAATTTTCTCAAAACAAATGTCAATTATTTTTTCTTTTGAAAACTCTGATGATAAAGATTCACCAATGTTCCTCCCCCTCTCTAAATTCCCTCAAATTGATAAGTTTTCCTTTTGCCTTTTGTGGGTGGTTTCCCTCTTTTTATCCCTCCTTCCCACCTTATTCTGCCATCATCCCCCATATCTACTTCCCTTTTTATGTTATTCTAAATCAAATTATACATGTATTCTTTTTGTATATCCAAACCAGAAATACAATTCTCAAAAGAGTTATTTTTACCTTTTCTGCATCTTTGGTTCTATGGTTGGAATCAAATTTTTGTTTAGTTCTGGTTTTCTTCGAAACAAATGGAATTCATTTTTTTTAAATTCATCTTCTTCCCTGGAAAAAATGTCAACTTAGCTGGGGTAGTTTATTCTTTGCATCCCAGTTCTTGCCTTTTCAATATCATTCCAGGCCCCTTGTTCCTTTAATGGGGGCAGCCAGATCTTGGGTGATCCTTTTTGGCACCTCATTTAAATGGTTTTTTTTGGCTGCTTTAAAATTTTTCCCCTTAATCTGATGGTTCGAAATTTGGCCCTTTTTTGGGGTTTTTATTTTCGGGTTTCTTTCGAAGGTGTTGATGAATTCTTTCAATGCCCTTTTTAAACCTTCTGATTCTATTACATCTGGGCGTTCTCTTTGATGATTTCTTGTAAAATAGTATTGGCTCTTTTTTTTTTTCTCTAGTTTTTCAAAATCCAATAATCCTCGACTATTCCCTCCCTAGATCTATTTTTAAGTCTGTCGTTTTCAATAAAATAATTCATGGTTTTCAGTTTGTCATTTTTTTGTTTTGCTTGATGATTCTTGCTGTTCAATGAATCATTAGTTTCTATTTGTTCGTTCTAATTTTAAAAAATTATTTTCTTCATTAGCTTTTTTACTTCTTTCTGTATAATCAATTGAGTTTTTAAATGTATTGTTTTGGTCTGTAGATTTTTTTCCTTTCATAATTTTTTTTTTTATGAATTATTTTCTTTTTAATTCACAGATCCTACTTTCTTGCGGTTCTTTGTCTTTTTCAATTCAAAATCCTCTTTCTGTAATTCTTTATTTTTCAATTCACCAATTTGTTTCCCCATTCCTGGGGTTTTTCCTTGTTTTGGGAAGGGTTTGAAACCCTTTTTCCCCCCATTTATCTTCAACTCTCTTTTGAACTTTTAATTCCTATGAGGCTCGTGTAAAAGGAAGGACAGTCCTGATGCATTTTGCTGTGTGAGGGTCTCTTAGGTTTGTTGACCCTGCTCTTTTCTGCCATAAACCCTTTTTTTTTCATCTTTTATTCGTTTTAAATTTGGGTTTTCTCCTGGCAAGGGGTTACCGCTTCCTCTGGGCAGGGAGAGATGTAAACCCGATTTCGCTCTGGGTATTCTCTGGTGAGGTTTCCTTCCCCCAACAGGAAGTGGATTCAGCACTTGGACGGTGCCCAGTTGGGTGTGTGGGTTGCGTTGCCCTGGGCTAGAGACTAAGGGGTGAAAGTATCACTGCCCCAGGCGGACCTCTTGTGGGACTGTGGTTTGGCTGCCGCGGACTGCCGATTCCTGTCAACTCTGCCCCGTGTCTGCTCCAGGCGTCTCTGCCCTGACAAATCCAACCCTGGGGAAAGCTCTTGGCCCTGGGCCCCCCGCTTGGAGGCTACCGGGGCTGTGTCCTCTCGGGGAATCCAAATCAAGGAAAAGCCCGTACTGCAGGTTGGGGCTGGGCGGCTTTCGAGATCTGTGCTTTCACTTTGGTTTGGGGTCTCCTCAGAACCTAATTTCTCTCCCAGTCTGTGCTGATCTCCCCCCTGGCCCCGGAACCAACCTTTTTTTGGCGAGACTGCAGATTTTCTTCAGCTGGTGAGTTGTTCTACTTCTTATCTTTATGAATTGTAGCAGTCAAGACTATTTTTGAGGCTCGATATAATATTGATAAAGAGGGTAAGAGAAGAGCTTAGAAAGTAGCGTGTGGCTTCTCCGCCATCTTGGCTCCGCCCCCCAAGGAATTATTTCCTCTTTCTATTTCAGAAATTCTGTTTTTCTGGGAGTTGTTTTCTTTTTCCATTTTATCAAATTACTTTTTAATGAGTTATATTCCAAAACCCTTGCAAAGTTTTCATTTCCTTTCCACATTTTTCTTCCAATTCTCTTTTAAGATCCTTTTTAATTTCTTCTAGGAGAGCCTTGGTCTGCTTGTGCTTTCCCTACCTCCCTCCATACCCTATTAAAACAGACCTTTTCTGGAGATCTTCAAAATTATCTTCTGGTAATTTGCTACACTCCCAATATTTGTGGATTTTCTCAGTGTAGAACTAATTCAGAGGCTGGTTTTGCTAGTTAGTCTGAGGGTTGTGGGAAGAGGTCAGAATGAAACATGACTCTCCACCATCTTGGCTCTGCCCCTGGTTTCTCTAATCATTAAAGAATGACCTTGTCATGAAGCAAGTCATTGGAAGCTATGCTTACTTCTGATCTATTTCTCAAATATAACTTTTTTTGTTCTCTCCATAGTCTGCAATATGCTCCAATTGCAATATTGCTTTTATTTCCATCTTTGTTGGTCATCATTTATATACTCTATATATCAGGCTTCTACCTTCTGAACTTATATAATTACATGATTGTGTGATACAAACATGTATATACATGGATACACATGCACACATGTATTGCTGCATTTTATATATTTTATATATTATATATAATATATGTTTTGAATTTTAACGTTTACCCAACTCCTCTCTTCATTTATCTTGTTGCTCTTGCATTAAGGTATACCCTTCCAAAGGTAGGTTCTGGTCATAGGTCTCATCCCATCACATCTTAGTAATTTCTATTATATCATATTTGCATCATGATCTGTAGTTCATTTTGCTATTGTTATCCATTATCCCTGCATTTGTATATAGACATTTGAGGACAGTGGGGTTTATTTCTTATTCTTTTCTTGGATTTTGCTTTCCATGAATTTCTACTAACTACTAACTACCACTGATAACTCAACTGTTATTCTTCCCAAATTGTAGCTACTTGTATTGATATCTAGTCTGGTAGATATAGGCACTTTTATTCCTTTATATCATCTATTCCTTTTAAGTTTCATGTCCTTTTGATTATATTTGCAAATGTCTAGGCAAATACATCTTTACCAACCTATTAATCCTGTATTTTAAACTGTAGGGAAGAAATACTACGTCCATACTTCTGATCAGCAGCAGTAATGAAAATGCCATCTGAGTTCCTATAATTTTGAGTCTTTGATCAAGTCCAATAATGTTTATGTTGAATATATAGTCTCTCTGTGGAGCCATGGTATAGCAGAAAGATTGCTGAACTTGAGGAAAAACTCATGAGAGTCTTTCCTTAACTACAAGGAGATAGTCTATATACTCAACATGAAATTTAAAAGACAACGAACTCTCACATATTAAGTCAAGGGGAAAATGTCAAGTAACCTAGACTGCAGTTATTACACTCCACAGAAAATTACTAATTTTGAAAGAATTATACTATAAATATAAAACATTAATGTTATACTAAACATGATGTCATCTTTCTTCAGTCATTCAGAAAGCACTTCAGGATTTGGCAGTACTTTCGCAAGTTGCTTGCAAACACCAATTGTGTCACTGAAGAAATGGAAAAATCTGCTTACCAGAGCCCACAGATTAGTATTACTGAAAATCAAGTTTTATTATAATAAATTTTTCATTTAATATACTAATCCTACACTGACAATAATGTTGCTTTCTATTTGTTGTCACTTTAGCTTTTATTGATATGTTTATATTACATACAGTAAACTTTGTTTTTCAGTCATGTTCCCATTGGGGGATTTTCTTGGCAAGCATACTGGAATGGTTTGCCATTTTCTTCTCCAGTGCATTTTATAGATGAAGAAGCTGAGGCAAACAAGTGACTCACTCAGGGTCACATAGCTAGTAAGGATCTGAGGCCCTTACAAGGAGGTGATAAATTTAGGGTGAAGAATACACACATGAAAGGGATAGCTTGTTTAATCATCAGTCCTTTGCATCATAAACAGTCAGTGCATTGACCACAACTCTTACCGTTTTCAACATTGTTTATTTTTACTATGTTATTGTCAGCATATAAATCATTCTCTGGCATCACTTTATTCTGAATCATCTGAACTACTCTAATAACTTCCTGTTGTGTTTCCTTGTATCAAACTTCTCTCCACTCTGATTTATCATCCAGATAGCTGCCAATTTGATTTTCCTAAAATACAGGTTGATACAGGTAAGACTTTTCTCTTACAAACCACCCTATTTCTGAACTTTCATATTTCCATGTAGGTTATCACCATCTTTTCAATCATCCTAGTTTTTATTCTCATTGTTATCTTCTATTCTTCAATACCATTCAGTTCATATCTCCAAACAGTGGCCAAATCTTGTTGCTTCCAAATCTGCATCATCTCTCAAAAACATGTGTACTCACTCTCCTCAAGAAATTCCAGATATTCCCTATTGTCTTAAGTTTTTCTTAAGAATCAAGTTTTCTCCAGAGCCTAAGATCAGTAGTATAGATGGAAAAAACATAATTTATAAGTAACCGATTATAGGTATAAGGTGGCATAATTTTCATTACAAAAACATAAACAAAAAATGTTATGAATGAAAGAATTTCTTTAAATTTTAAACTAGGGTTATTGAATTTTATACATGAAAAATTGAGAAAGACCAAAATTATTTTTGTTTTAGGAATGTTTATATTTTATGACTGACAGTTAAAAATGCAAGAATAAAAAAAAATAATTTAAAGTATTTTACAGATGATATAGCTAAACATAAAATACTTTCTTTTCTAACAAAAAAGTTTAAAATTTGGGATATTTGAAAAAAATATATATTTTCCCAAAAAACTTTAGAGATACAAAATTTAACTTGGTTATAACTCTTTGTTAAATCATATAATTTTCCATCCTGAAATGCCTTTCCATGATAAATGTTGCAAGGAGTCCATGACTCAAAAAAAGGTTCATATATTTAGTGATCCAAATCATATGCCTATTGGGTATTTGTTCTCATCCTCTTTTTTCTATGTGGAAATCAGACTGTTTCACAAAGGATATTCCCAAAATTCAATATGTCCAAAGTACAGGTCATTACTTCTCTCTTACAAACTACCCTATTTCTGAACTTCCATATTTCCACGTAGGTTATCACCATCTTTTCAATCATCCTGATTTTTATTCTCATTGTTATCTTCTACTCTTCAATGCCATTCTGTTCATATCTCCAAACAGTGGCCAAATCTTGTTGCTTCCAAATCTGCATCATCTCTCAAAAACATGTGTACTCATACAGGTTCCACCCTAGTTCAGGTTCTCATCACTTTTCACCTGAACTACTCTAGTAACCTCCTGTTGTATTTTCTCGTATCAAGCCTCTCTCCACTCTGATTCATCATCCATACAGCTGCAATTTGATTTTCCTAAAATACAGGTCTGATCATTTCATCACTCTCCTCAACAAACTCCAGAGATTCCCTATTCCCGTAAATATCAAATATAAACTTCTGTTTGATATTTAAAGCTCTAGATAACTTATCCCTCTCATGTCTTTCTACTCTTTTTACACATCACAACCTTCAATGTATACTGCAATGAAATCAAGCTGTTTTGCCTTCTATTTTACCCATAGTATGTCTATCTCAATCTCCAAGTCTTTGTATTGGTTGGCCCCATTTGGACTACCTCTTTACTCCCACCCCTTTTTAATCCATAGTTTCCTTTAAGACTGAACTGAAGGTTGAAATGCAGTTTCCTGGCTGTCAATGCCATTCCACCACCTACTTTGCATTCATTTTTATAATATTATAAGTATTCTATGCAATAACATGTTTCTATATATATATAATACAAATATGAATATGCACAAGGTGTTTCAAAGTACTTAATGTAGCTTTAAGGTATTAAATATATATATGTTAATTTGGATACATGTAGATGTGCTATTATATTATATGGGTATATACACACACCACACTCATATATGTAACTGTAGGAGACTGAGGATTGAGGGCTCATTCCTAAGGCATGTTTAATGAACCTACTGCTGGAAGGGCATAATGATGCAGAATGGAAGGACCCAGCTCCTCACTTTAGAATTCCTGCAGCTATTCTATGATAATTTCCTATTATGAGGGGCGGAGCCAAGATGGCGGAGAAGACACACGCGTCTTTCTAAGCTCTTCTCTTACCCTCTTTATCAATATTATATCGAGCCTCAAAAATAGTCTTGACTGCTACAATCAGAAAGATAAGAAGTAGAACAACTCACTGGTCAAGAAAATCTGCAGTCTCGCCAAAAAGGTTGGTTCCGGGGCCAGGGGGACGGTCGCAGACGGGAGAGAAATTAGGTTCCGAGGAGAGTCTCAAACCGAGGGTGAAGGCACAGATCTCAGCACAAGCGCCGCAGCCCCAACCCGCAGTAAGGGGCTTTTCCTTGGGCAGTTGTGATCCTGCACGGCAGGGAGGACGAGTTCGGGTTAGCCTCCAATCTGCGAGGGGGACTCAGCTTGGGGCCATAGAGCTTTTCCAGGGCCGATTTGCATCAGGCAGAGACACTGGTCAGAGTTTGTGGCTGTCTGCATTCTGCGGTCTGCACTCAGCTGCTAATACCACAGTCCCACAAGAGGTTCGCCCTGGGCGTGACACTTTCACCACTTAGTCTCTAGCCCAGGGCAAGCGATAATCCACTCAGCCCTACTAAGCAGTTTGATAGCTCGGCCAGTGCTGAATCCACCTCCTGTTGGGGAAGGAAAACTCTCACACAGAGCACTCCCATACCCTCAGAGCCAGAAATCGGTTTACATCTCTCCCTATTCTGCAGAGGAAGCTGGTAACCCCCTTGCCTAGAGACCACCCTAAAGGCTTTAAACATGAATAAAAAGATGAAAAGAACAATCGACAGCTTCTATGCAGAAAAGAGCAGGTAGCAAACCTGAAGAGACCTCAAACAGCAAAATACATCAGACTGTCCTCCTACATAATGCTCCTCATAGAAGAGGCCATTAAAAGTCTCAAAAGAGAGTTAGAAGATAAATGGGGAAAGGAAAGAGAAGCCTTTACAAAGAGAGCAAACAACTTCCTGAAATACAATTGAAAAGTTAAAAAATTTTCAGGAAGTGCAGGAAACAAAATTAGTGAATTGAAAAAGAAAATAATTCACTAAAAAAAAAATTAGTGAAATGGAAAAAATTCCACAGACCAAAACAATACATTCAAAACTCAATTGGACATATACAGAAAGAAGTAAAAAAGCTAATGAAGAAAAATAATTCTTTAAAAATTAGAACTGAACAAATTGAAACTAATGATGCATTGAGACAGCAAGAATCAGTCAAGCAAAACAAAAAAATGACAAACTGAAAACCACGAATTATCTACTTCTAAAACGACAGACTTGAAAATAGATCTAGAGAGATAATCTGAGGATTATTGGACTTTCCAAAACTATGATGAAAAAAAGAGCCTAGATACTATTTTACAAGAAATCATCAAAGAGAACTGCCCAGATGTAATAGAATCAGAAGGTAAAATAGGCATTGAAAGTAATTCATCGAACACCTTCTGAAAGAAATCTAAAATAAAACCCCAAGGAATATTGTGCCAAATTTCAGAACTATCAGATTAAGGAAAAATTTCTACAAGCAGCCAAAACCATTTAAATACCGAGGTGCCAACAATAAGGATCACCCAAGATCTGGCTGCCTCTACATTAAAGGAAAGAAGGGCCTGGAATATGATATTCGAAAGGCACAAGAACTTGAGATGCAGCCAAGAATAAACTACCCAGCTAAGTTGAGCATTTTCTTCCAGGGAAGAAGATGGAATTTAATGAAACAAATGAATTCCATTTGTTTCTGAAGAAAACCAGAACTAAACAAAAAATTTGATTCCAAGAATAGAACTCAAGAGATGCAGAAAGGTAAAAATAACCTTGAGAATTGTATTTCTGTTGTGGATATACAAAAAGAATACATGTATAATTTGATTGTACTGATATAACATGAAAAGGGAAGTAGATATGGAAAAGGGATGATGGCAGAATAAGGTGGGAAGGAGGGATAAAAGAGGGAAACCACATCCCACAAAGAGGCTAAGGAAACTACTCATATCTGAGGGAATTTAGAGAGGGGAGGAACATTGTGTGAATCTTACTCTATCAGAGTTGCTCAAAGAAAAAATAATTGACATTTGTTTTAGAGAAAATTCTCTCTCGCCTTCATTAAAAACGCTGGAGAGGAAAAAGGGAAAAGAAAAGAGTAATAAGGGAAGGAAGGGGAAAGACTCAAAGGGGGAGGGAGGGATTATAAAGAGGATAAGTATCGTGATACAAGAGGGGTACATAAGTTTAAAAGGGGGAAAGAGGGTTGGGGGAGGCAAGAATAAGTAAAGCACAATCTGGGGTTATTAGGATGGCAGGAAATACAGATTTAGTAATTCTAACGTAAATGTAATGGGATGAACTCCCCATAAAGAGGAGGCAGATGCATAGAGACTGGATCAAAAGTCAGAACCCTACAATATGTTGTTTACAAGAAACACATTTAAAGTCAGGGGGATGCATATAGAGTAAAAAGTAAAAGGCTGGAGCAAAATCTATTATGCTTCAGGTGAAGTCAAAGGTAGCCATCCTATCTCAGATCAAGCAAAAGTAAAATTGATCAATTAAAAGAGATAAGGAAGGAAACTACATCCTGCTAAAGGGTAGATAAAACAACGAAGCAATATCAATATTAAACATATATGCACCAAGTGGTATGGCACTCAACTTCCTAAAGGAGAAGTTAAGAGAGTTGCAAGAAGAAATAGACAACAAAACTGTAATAGTAGGAGATCTCAACCTTGCACTCTCAGAATTAGACAAATCAAACCACAAAACAAATAAGAAAGAAATTAAAGAAGTAAATATAATATTAGAAAAATTAGGTATGTTGGATCTTTGGAGAAAATTGAATGGAGATAGAAGAGAATATACTTTCTTCTCAGCAGTTCATGGAACCTATTCAAAAATTGACCATATATTAGGACATAAAGACCTCAAAATTAAAATGCAAGAAAGCAGAAATAGTAAATGCTTTTCAGATCATGATGCAATAAAACTACATTCAACAAAAAGTTAGGGGAAATAGACCAAAAAAGTAATTGAAACTAAACAATCTCATCTTAAAGAATGATTGGGTGAAAGCAGCAAATTATAGATACAATTAATAATTTCACTCAAGATAATGACAATGATGAGACATCATACCAAAATTTGTGGGATGCAAGCCAAAGCGATAAGAGGGAATTTTATATCCTTAGAGGCTTACTTGAATAAAACAGGAAAGAAAAGATTAATGAATTGGGCTTTGCAAACTAAAAAAAACTAAAAAGACCAAATTAAAAACCTCCAATCAAATACTAAAATTGAAATTTAAAATTAAAAGGAGAAATTAAAATATTGAAAGTAAAAAACTATTGAGCTAATTACATAAAACTAAGAGTTGGTTCTATGAAAAAGCCAATAAAATAGATAAGCCTTTGGTAAATCTGATTTAGAAAAAGGAGGGAGGAAAATGAAATTAGTAGTCTTAAAATGAAAAGGGAGAACTCTTCCACCAATGAAGAGGAAATTAGAGAAATAATAAGGAGTTATTTTGCTCAACTTTATGCCAATAAATTTGATAACCTAAGTGAAATGGATGACTACCCCAAAAATACAGACTTCCCAGACTAATCAGAGGAAGAAGTAAATTGCTTGAATAGTCCCATTTCAGAAAAAGAAAAGAACAGGCAATTAAACAACTCCCTAAGAAAAAATCCCCAGGACCAGATGATTTACAGTGAATTTTACCAAACATTTAAAGAACAATTGGCCCAATGCTATATAAATTATTTGATAAAATAGGGAATGAAGGAGTCCTACCAAATTCTTCTATGACACAGACATGGTACTGATACCTAAACCAGGTAGGCTGAAACAGAGAAAGAAAATTATAGACCAATCTCCCTAATGAATATTGATGCTAAAATCTTAAATAAGATATTAGCAAAAAGACTACAGAAAATCATCTCCCAAGATAATACACTATGATCAAGTAGGATTTATACCAGGAATGCAGGGCTGGTTCAATATTAGGAAAACTATCAATATAATTGGCCATAGTCAATAACCAAATTAACAAAAACCATATGATCATCCTCAATAGATGCAGAAAAGCATTTGATAAAATCCAACATCCATTCCTATTAAAAACACTTGAGAGTATAGGAATAAATGGACTTTTCCTTAAAATAATCAGCAGCATCTATTTAAAACCATCAGTAAGCATCATATGTAATGGAGACAAACTGCAAACATTCCCAATAAGATCTGGAGGAAACAAGGTTGCCCACTATCACAGTATTATTTAATATTGTATTAGAAACACTAGCTATAGCAATAAGAGCTGAGAAAGAGATTAAAGGAATAAGAATAGGCAATGAGGAAGCCAAATTTCACTTTTGCCGATGACATGATGGTATACTTTAGAGAACCCCAGAGATTCTAGCTAAAAGTTATTAGAAATAATCCACAACTTTAGCAAAGTTGTTGGTTATAAATAAACCACATAAGTCATCAGCATTCTTATATATCACTAACAAACCAACAGTCAGAGTTACAAAGAGAAATTCCATTTAAAGTAACTACTGATAATATAAAATATTTAGGAATCTATCTGCCAAGGGAAAATCAGAAACTTTATGAGCAAAATTACAGACCACTTTTAACACAAATTAAGTCTGATCTAACAATTGAAAATATTAAATGCTCTTGGATAGGCGAAAATATAATAAAGATGACAATATTACCTAAACTAATCTATTTATTTAGCGCTATACCAATCAGACTCCCCAAAAACTATTTTAATGACCTAGAAAAAATAACAACAAAGTTCATATGGAAAACAAAAGGTCAAGAATTTCAAGGAATTAATGAAAAAATCAAATGATGGTGGCTTAGCTGTACTAGATCTAAAACTATACTATAGAGCAGCAGTTACCAAACTATTTGGTATTGGTAAGAATAGATTAGTTGATCAGTGGAATAGATTAGGTTCAAGGGATAAAACAGTCAACAAATATAGCAACCTAGTCCTTTGACAAACCCAAAGATCCCAGCTTTGGGATAAGAACTTACTGTTTGATAAAAATTGCTGGAAAATTGGAAACTAATATGGCAGAAACTAGGCATTGATCCATACTTAACGCCAGACACCAAGATAAGGTCAAAATGGGTTCATGACCTAGGATAAAGAATGAAATTATTAATAAATTAGAGGAACATAGGATAGTTTACTCCTCAGACCTGTGGAAGGGAAGGTTTTTATGACCAAAGCAGAACTAGAGATCATTACTGATCACAAAATAGAAAATTCTTGATTATACAAACTGAAAAGTTTTTGTACAAACAAACTAATGCAGACAAGATTAGAAGGGAAGAATAAACTGGGAAAATATTTTTACAGTCAAAGGTTCTGATAAAGGCCTCATTTCCAAAAATATATAGAGAATTAACTCTAATTTATAAAAATCAAGCCATTCTCCAATTGAAAATGGTCAAAGGATATGAACAGACAATTCTCAGATGAAGAAATTGAAACTATTTCTAGTCATAATGAAAAGATGCTCCAAGTCATTATTAATCAGAGAAATGCAAATTAAGACAACTCTAAGATACTCACTACACACCTGTCAGATTGGCTAAGATGACAGGAAAAATAATGATGATTGTTGAGGGGATGGGAAAACTGGGACATTGATTCATTGTTTGGAGTTGTGAACAATCCAACCATTTTGGAGAGTAGTTTGAACTATGCTCAAAAAGTTATCAAACTGTCATACCCTTTGATCCAGCAGTGTTACTACTGGGATTATATCCCAAAGAGATTATAAAGAAGGAAGGGACCTGTATGTGCACTAATGTTTGTGCAGCCCTTTTGTAGTGGTAGAAACTGAAACTGAATGGATGTCCATCAGTTGGAGAATGGCTGAATAAATTGTGGTATATGAAAAATTGGAATATTACTGTTCTGTAAGAAATGACCAACAGGATAGATTTCAGAAAGGCCTGAGAGATTTAGCACGAACTGATGCTAAGTGAAATGAGCAGGACCAGGAGATCATATATACTTCAACAACAATTAGATGATGACCAGTCCTGATGGATCAGGCCATCCCTCAGCAACGAGATCAACCAAATCATTTCTAATGGAGCAGTAATGAACTGAACTAGTATACCCAGAAAAAGAACTCTGGAGATGACTAAAACCATTACATTGAATTCCTCAGTCCCTATATTTATGCACACCCTGCATCTTTGATTTCCTTCACAGTTAATTGTACAATAATTCAGAGTCTGATTCTTTTGTACAGCAAAATAATGTTGTGGTCATGTATACTTATTGTGTATCTAAGTTATATTTTAATATATTTAACATCTACTGGTCATCCTGCCATTTAGGAGGGTGGGGGTAAGAGGTGAAAAATTGGAAACAAGAGGTTTGGCAATTGTTAATGCTGTAAAGTTACCCATGTATATATATCCTGTAAATTAAAGGCTATTAAATTAAAAAAAAAAAAAAAAAGATAATTTCCTATTATAAGAAATTATAAAGTATGTGAAAAAAAGACCCTTTTTTGGCCTTAACATAGTATTGGAGGAATGTACACTAAATAAGAAATAAGAAATGCACATTAAAGTCCCCAAAAAGATTATTTTGTTCTCTTTCCTTCCTGCTAGCCATGAGGAGAAAGGAAAGGCTCTGACCTATAGAGGGACACTAAGTTGTCCTGTGAATTCATAGCTTCCAAAGGAATTCTGTGTGGTATGGACACGCCTCCTGGTTAAGTTTTCTTTTATTTAGATCTCCAAAGGTCAGCTACCAAAGAATCAGAATCTGAGCCTAGGATAAACCCAGAGGAACCAGAGGAGCAACCTAACAGCAAGAAACTAAATGTACTGCAAGTAACAGAGCAATACCATCTTCTATCTCTGTCACATTTGGAAATTTACTTGGTAAGCTGAGTGCTTTGCAATAGCTTCTTTAAGGTGGAGCATATTCTTCCTAGGAACTGAAGTATTAGAGGGAAGATTTCCTTCCCAGCCCTCATTGAGGGGGCAGGCAGGAGGATATATGTGTACTTCTGTTATTTCCATTTTGTTCTCAGATAGTTTTCATAAAAGCTAATTGATACTGATTGGTATTGAGGATATTGAAGAGATGTTGGATAGCATTGAAAAACAATATTAGGAAAATACATTGGAATAGGGTCTTAAACATTAAAAAATACCATAACCTTTAGGATTACCCCCTAGAACCTTGAGGTGAAAATGTAGCCAGTTTTGCTTTGAAGTTTGTTAGTATGCATGTGAATTGGAAGAGTAAATCCAGGTTCTTGCTACATATTATAGCATGTTGTTAGAATCCTTACAAGGTGTTAAGTCACTAGAATTGGTAGAAACAATGCTTATGTTTACACCTTTGAGAGTTCACACATTAGCTCACACATTAGTTCACAAGTTTGGGAGATTTCAGGATTCAGTATGAGATTCACAAGTTTACATCTCCCACAATCCCACTCTCTCAGAGGAGGAGTCAACCTTTGGGTTCACAACTTTAAGAGATCATATATAAGAAGTTCTTAGAGCGTCAGTCAAGAGACCTGAAGAGATTGAGTGAGTGAGGAGTTAGTTGAAGAGATTGACAAACTGGAGACTGCAGTCCGGCAGAACTGGGGATTCAGAAGAGGAGAACCAAGATTCAGAGAGAGAGCTGGAGGCTGAAGCTGGCAGACAAGCTACAAGAGCTCTTGGAATCAAGGAGGGAGATAGGCCTCTAAGGAAAGTAACTGGGCTATTTTAAAGGAGACAAAAAAGAATTTAAACTTTTAACACTTGGCTGCATTGGAGGTGATTATTACATGGAACAGAAACTAAGGCTGCCTCCAGAAACCTCCCCAAGAAATCTGCTCCCAGAGAACCATCATATATTAGAAAAGAAAAGAACACTACAGCATGTTGTTTCTCTTATTAAAATGTAAGCATCTGTAGAGGTCAAAAACTATTTTACTTTTGTTTTTGTATCTCCAGTGCTTAGTATCTCTCTCACATATATAATGAATGTTTCTTTACTTATCCTCAAATCACACATCAGAGCATTAGGTTCACTTTTTTGGACCATGCTAACTTCCCTTATATTACCTGCTGAAATTACCCTCATAAAACAGGAGTGAGCAATGGAACTCCCATTTTCTTTTTTTTCTTTTTTATTATTATTATTATAGCTTTTTATTGACAAAATATATACATAGGTAATTTTTCAACATTGACCCTTGCAAAAACTTCTGTTCCAACTTCCCCCTCCTTCCGTCCATCCTCCCCCCAGATGGCAGGCAGTCCCATACATGTTAAACATGTTAAAGTATATGTTAAATACAATATATGTATGCATATTTATCTTGTTATCTTGTTGCACAAGAAAAATTGAATTCAGAAAGAAGATAAAAATAACCTGGGAAGAAAAACAAAAATGCAAGCAAATAATAACAGAAAAAGTGCATATGCTATGTTGTGGTCCACACTCATTTCCCAGTGTTCTTTCACTGAGTATAGCTGGAAACTTCCACTTTCAAAGGGAAATATAAGTAAGATGTGATTCATACATAAATAGGTGGTAGAAACAGACTCTTTCCTATTATCCCTTGTTTGTTGTAGCTTCAAAAAAAAAAAAAAACCACCAGAGAAAAGGAAGAAAAGATAACCTAACATTATTCCATCATAGTCCATTCACTTTTATGCCATGTGTAAAATAATACCCCATTCTATTCTTAGATGGCAGGTTAGCATTCAACATATTTTCTGCATGACTGTTATTGGGGCTTGATCTATATTAATGTGAGCAAGGAAACAAGGAGCATAATTTAGATCATACAGAAAGGAGGAAATGTTTCCTTGTTTTAAAACTATGGCTAGAATATGGTCCCATTGGATTTTCAGGCAAGAACTTTTTGTTTAAACTAATGCAGACAAGATTAGAAGGGAAGCAATAAACTGGGAAAATATTTTTACAGTCAAAGGTTCTGATAAAGGCCTCATTTCCAAAATATATAGAGAATTAAACTCTAATTTATAAAAAATCAAGCCATTCTCCAATTGAAAAATGGTCAAAGGATATGAACAGACAATTCTCAGATGAAGAAATTGAAACTATTTCCAGTCATATGAAAAGATGCTCCAAGTCATTATTAATCAGAGAAATGCAAATTAAGACAACTCTAAGATACCACTACACACCTGTCAGATTGGCTAAGATGACAGGAAAAAATAATGATGATTGTTGGAGGGGATGTGGGAAAACTGGGACATTGATGCATTGTTGGTGGAGTTGTGAACAAATACAACCATTTTGGAGAGTAGTTTGGAACTATGCTCAAAAAGTTATCAAACTGTGCATACCCTTTGATCCAGCAGTGTTACTACTGGGATTATATCCCAAAGAGATTATAAAGAAGGGAAAGGGACCTGTATGTGCACGAATGTTTGTGGCAGCCCTTTTTGTAGTGGCTAAAAACTGGAAACTGAATGGATGTCCATCAGTTGGAGAATGGTTGAATAAATTGTGGTATATGGATATTATGGAATATTACTGTTCTGTAAGAAATGACCAACAGGATAATTTCAGAAAGGCCTGGAGAGACTTACATGAACTGATGCTGAGTGAAATGAGCAGGACCAGGAGATCATTATATACTTCAACAACGATACTATATGATGACCAGTTCTGATGGACCAGGCCATCCTCAGCAACGAGATCAACCAAATCATTTCTAATGGAGCAGTAATGAACTGAACTAGCTATGCCCAGAAAAAGAACTCTGGGAGATGACTAAAAACCATTACATTGAATTCCCAATCCCTATATTTATGCACACCTGCATTTTTGATTTCCTTCACAAGCTAATTGTACAATATTTCAGAGTCTGATTCTTTTTGTACAGCAAAATAACGTTTTGGTCATGTATACTTATTGTGTCTAAGTTATATTTTAATATATTTAACATCTACTGGTCATCCTGCCATTTAGGGGAGGGGGTGGGGGGGGTAAGAGGTGAAAAATTGGAACAAGAGGTTTGGCAATTGTTAATGCTGTAAAGTTACCCATGTATATATCCTGTAAATAAAAGGCTATTAAATTAAAAAAAAAAAAAAGAAAAAAAAAAGAACTTTTTGTTTGTTTAATTTTTATTTTATCTTGGTTTTTTCTTCATCAATTCTGACAAACAAACACCCACCAAACAAAATGGGTACATAAGAGAAACTCCATTCTTATGAAATTTTCTAATTTGTTCTTTGCATATTGAAAATGTGTTTCTTGATTAAGTATATAATATGAAATAAAATTTTAAATTAAAAAACTATCTTTCTAGTGGAGCACTGTAAAAATGACAGGTTTTGAATGACTCCATGATATCATACCAGATGCCACTAATATTCTAGGGTGAACTGTACTTTGGATATTATCTGAAATGATACATCATAATAGTGACATGTGAACCCTAAAATTTTTTCCCAGGACCCAATTTTATAGAATCACCCATCATTCAATCACATCAATCAATTGAATCAAAATTATTTGAGTGAGCTAACCAATGTAGCAGGTACAAAGATATACTCAGAGGAGAATAAATAATAGAAATAACATTTAATGGAATGCTAACATTAACACATTGGACTTTGAGAGGAAAAAAATACCGGATAAATGAATCTAAAAAATGACATGTTCAGACATTCATTTAGTTGTATGGGTACTATGTAGAGTTAGGCATCAGTATTCATAGATAGCTCAGAAAGGATGGTAGATTGATTTTAGGTTAGGACCATAATTATAGAGTAGAAAGAGTGCTTTTCAAAGCATGATATAATGTTTTCAGTGGTCCTATACTACTCACTATTGCAAAATTCATTTTTAAAATTCCAATATTCTAAAGGGGCTCTGTGTCTGGAAATAAGGGAACACTAGGATCTCAAAAGAAATCAAATTAAAAGTAATCTAAAAAACAATGGGGAAAAATTCATGATGGATAAAAATCTATATCATTTCATTACAAATGAAGATTTGTACATATGAGAAGAAGCATAAATGATACTGTTATTATCTAATCAGCAAAGGATATAGGTCAGCCATATAGCAAGAATGACAGGATAGTCTCATTCCATAAACCATAGGATAAATTTAGAACTAGAAAAAATCTCAGAAATCATCCAGTCCAATCTTGTCTTTTTTAAATGAAGAGTCCCAGACAAGTGATGTGACTTGCCTAAAATCATAAATAGTCAAGAAAGAGCTTCAGAATTTGTACATAAGCCTTCTGTATCCAAATCCATTTTTTCTTACTGTATCATATGGTTTTCCGATTACCACACTGGTACTCTGTAAGATATACCTATATCTATATCATATATAACTATATCTTACAAAGTGTATCTCTATATATAATGAATATTGTCATTCAGGCATGGCTGACTATTTGTGATCTCATTCACCACAGCACACCAATATTGTCAATGGGGATTCTTGGCAAAGATATTGGAATAGTGTGCCATTTCCTTCTCCAGTGGATTAGGGGCAAATAGGGATTAAATAATTTGCTCAGGTTCACACAGTTAACAAGTGTCTGAAACCATATTTAACCATATTTAACCATATTTAAACAAATACAGAATGAAAAAGATATTAAAGAAATATGATTCAGGAAGAATGATACATTGAAATCCTCTGTACCATTGCCTGGGAGGAGTTTGCAAACAATATTTTTGGTATTCTCTGAAGGGGAATTCGTAGCATTGTTTCTACTTGTTGAGGAATGATTCCCATATCACAATAATTTTTTCAGTGTCTATGTCAGATATCTTCCTTCTTCAGTCCATTTTTAAAGGTTATTTTCTTTTAACCATTCAATGTTGATTATACTTGGAGATTATATTAGGCCTTTTACACCTGTATGACCTTGGGCAAAAGCATTTAACCACTCCAGGCCTAGTTTCCTTATCTGCAAAATGAAAGATTTGGACTAGATGACCTCTAAGGTACCTTTCAATTCTCCATCTATCATTTTAGGCCCTGTGGTGATTCAACGATTATGGAAAATGCATCACATGAAATTGCAATTGCAGGTCTATGTGTGGGAGTGGTGCTAAGTAGGAAATTTAAGGAAGAGCAAGAAAAGTTATAGTTGCAATTGAATTAAATCATAGAAGCAGTTTTAGCTGCCTTTAAATAACTGAGGCAAAGAATCTCTTCTTTCACTTAGTCACAAATAAATTTAAAAAATAATTAGTTGAAGTATGAGAATGTTATGCCACAGTTCTCTTTTATTGTCCTAACTCAGTTTCCCTAATTATCCTGACCCAGTTTCTCTGCTTCGGTTTATAATTATCAGCTCAAAGCTCAGTCCTGCAAAACCTCCCCTCCCTTTTTATCAGAATATTTGATAAGGATAAAGGATCTTATGTTTTAAAATATCAGAACACCTCTCCCCATCCCAAGCTATCAGAATGTCAGATACTGTCTTATCAAGATACCTCTCCCCATGTCCAGGGTGTCTCCCCCTATTATGTTATCCCTGTCCAGAGGTTCACCCCACCCTGTCAGAGTCCCATTCCCACTCTCAGTACCCTGACTCAGCCCCTGCCTCAGTATATCCCCTGAGTCTGAGCCATGTGTATATACATCATTGAGAACTCTCATTGTTTGCTGGATTCTTGGAGCCGATAGTTTCATTCAGCCCTGGGACCAAACCATGGCTCCATTTGGTTCCAGTAAATCTCACCCTTTTAAGTAAATTATTAAATACTCTCTAGCCTCAGTTTCTCTGGCATTACAGGAAGAAGCAGCTAGACTGATGAAACCATGACTCCATTATCAAACATAAATAATACTAGAAAAGTGTTGTTGAAATCAACATTTACCTAATCAGATTGTAAATTTCTATATTTTATTTTATAACTAGTTTATAACATAGACATACTATGTCTAATAGTATGTTTCATATACCCAATGGCTATTCCAAAACACATTGGTATAAAACTCTAGGATTGAGTCTATTTTTTGTTTGTTTTCTTCTACTTTGCTCAATGGTTTTCTCCATTCTTGATCCTACCTTGAAACTTCATTATGATTCTCTAAAAATTTCTACATTGGAACCTTTAGATTATATACATATGTGTGTGTGTGTATATTTATATGTACACATATACATTTACATTTTTTCTTGGATGCCTTGAAGAATTCTATTTTCATCTTCCCATTTCAGGTGCATAAACCATTTCAGATCTGACTTCTCAATCAGTTCAGTGCATTCTTAGAATGCTTTATTTCTGACCAGATCTGATGCTTTTGTTTCACATGTTCCTGAGACATTTTATATATATTGTGCAAACCTGGTATTATTTCCTTTAGCTAATAATTTAAATTTCTCTAAAGCATAAATTAAAATTTTTTCCATTTCCTGTTTGCTTTATATTTCTAACTTTCTGTTCATGTATTAAGGCTATAGAGATATAGATAAATAGATAAGTAGATAGATATTGATAGATAGATAGACACACATTGAGAGGGAAGGAAGAAAGCAAAGAGGGATGGAAGGAGGGATGGAAAGAGGGAGGGAAGGAGGAGGTAACAGAGGAAGGGAAGAAAGAAAGGAGAGGGAGCAGAAAAGGAAAGGGAGGAGGAAGGGGGAAAATAAGGGGAGAGGGAAGGGAGAGAGGGAGAGGGAAGAGTAGAAGGAGAAAGGGGGGGGAGAGGGAGGGAAAGAGGAAGGCGGAAAGGGAGAGAGGAGAAAGGTGATACTAAAAAAGCTTGGGATAATTTCATATGATCCACAACTCTGGGAAACTGATGAAAGCATTAAGCTGTTAATTCCTAAATATAATCAACATTAAATGCTTAAATGAAAATGGCCCTGAAAAGTGGATTTAATGGAACAGACACCTTAAATAAAGTCTTAAAAATATATGCAACCCGGGAATTATTCCTTAACAATTAGATATAATATCTATTCTTGAGGGTGCTGTGGAGGGACAAAATCTTTCAGCAATCATTTTTTGTCAAAACAATAACAACAATAAAATAGAATTTTGGTTCACAATTTTTTGTCACAACATCTCTGAGCAACAGGTAGTTCAAATATTATTTCTTCCACTTTATAGACAAGAAAATGGAAGTTTTTCTTGTGACTTGCTAGGGATTATGTAAACAGCATGTGTCAGTACCAGCATTAGAAACAAATTTCCTGGTTCAAATTTATCTCTCTTTATTTGGTTTAAGATGTTTGTATGTGGTTGTCCAAATACATGAATGCAGTTTATGGATAGCATGGATACATACACATGATCTGAAACCTGGTCCACCTCTATGGAGGGTATATCTAAGTCACTGCCTGCCATGCCATTACAATAATATTGACTTCTGCTACACACCTGTTATATCTTTCCATGTGTATTTTCTAAAGATGATTTGAAAGTTCTGTTTGTCTCTAGTCTCAACAATGTGTCATATACAGGTATGCAGCAAAATGTTATACTTTGTATTCCCTCTGACAATGCAGAATAATTTCTCCTTCCATATATGCGTCATACACAAAATATTCCAGGAATAGTTAGAAGCCTGATTATACCACCATTAATGGAGGGCATCATGGAGATTATAGATAATCATCCCAACTTTTTTTCAGTAGTTGTTAATTAGCTAGTTAGCTGGTATCTGGTAGTCATTTAAAAATTCTCTGAACTCTAGCTAGTGCCTTACCCATGGGAGTGGTTAGTAGGTATTGAATAAATAAATGAATGCAATTTACAATCCTTTACACCACTTAGATCATATCGTAACAGTTTATCTCTTTGAAACATGATTATTTGCTTTGTATAAGTCTCAGTGAACTAATGGAAAGAACATTGGTAAAAGCGTCAGAGAGAACTTGGTTTTGCACTTTCTTTTTCTGTTAATCAATTTTGTAATTCTGGCCAATTAATGTAGACTTTATGTTCCTCCATTTTCCCATCTGTAAAATGAAGATCAAAATATCATTTTTACCTATGCAATGAGGTTGTTATGATGATAAATTGAATAGAGAAGGGAAAAATGCTCTGGAAAAAAAGTTTAAGGTACTGCAGTCTTATTAGTATTTTAGGCCAAAGGTATGAACAAGGGTAACCCAAAGGAAAGAACAATTGGCATTCTAAAATAGTTTCTAAGCGATTTTGCTCTTGTACCAACTTGTCAGAATTGGGGAATTTTTGTCAAATAAAAGCAGTGTTTGACATTTCTCTGACAGGACCCGGTTGGACTTTCTCCTAGAATCCTGTCAGACTTTCTTGCCATTTAGTTCTATGACATATGGGGCACTGTAAGATTACAGAAAATTGCACCTACATTAGTCCTTCCTAAATTCTATATATTTTCTGCATATTTATCTATATTATTATTATTTATTCATCTCTTAAAGCTATCTTGAAAACCATCCAATGCTGAGTCTTTTAAAATTGTGTTGCTTCCAATTTTGATTTAAATCTTCTATACGTATGTAGTCAAGTTCAGTTCCTCATATAATACATTGACTATTAATCCAAAGCATACAAATATGAATCTATATGATGATTTCATTTTACATCTAATTGCAGTTTTTTCAGTTTAATCTAAAATGCCCTCAAGATTATCCAACAGATAAACTAACAGATATGTAAACCAACTATACATATGTATATATGTGTATATATATATATATATATATATATATTTATACACACATATACATAGATATATATGTTTGTATTTTATATATATTTAATACTAGGATTTGGTTGGTATTCTTTTACCCTATTTTAATTCAAATCTTTCTGAATGAAAGGGAAAATGTCTAAATCTGAATATAACTTGAATTTTAGAAATCAAGTCCATATTTTGGTCACAAAACACAATGAATAAATTGTATTCTGCTTATAAACTCTTTATGGTGAAATGATTAAAATTACATGAATATAAATGACTGTCAAAAATAAAGTAGCAGGTCCTGCTGGTATAGTAAATTATATAACCAATATTGTATTGTATGGCTTTAATATTTTAGAGATCAAAGTTATTACCCTAAAAAACAATGAAAATTGAATTAAGAAACACAAAAAATTGTCTTGTTCTCCAAACCATTTATAATAAAAATGAATTTGAGAACAACATGGAAAGGACCATTAAGATTTATTTCAAAAATTTCAAAACAAAGTATTTTATAAATTAATAACATGTACAACCAAAATACATTATTTATATCATTGGCATCAATTTTACTTTGTACTTGACTAGTTTTTAAAATGATTTTCAGACTGGACAATTTCTAACATAGTAGAATTATTGCATCTAAAATATTAAAATAAGTATTTCTTAAGCATTTGGTTTGTCACCCAGTTTACTATAAGGCTTCTTATTTCATCTTAGTATATTAACTTTAATTCTAATATTATGTATACATACATTCATTAGCAATACTTATGCATATTTAATGTATGGAGACTCATAGGTAAGAGAAAGAGTTCTGGTATTTTGGAAATAATTCCTTTGGATCATAATTTGTGACCTTCAGAACTGTAAATGATTTAACAGAATGGGTTTCTATGAAACTGGGCCAAATGAGTTAATAGATTTGAAAAAATATAGAAAGACTTGGAATTATAAAAAGAAATAGAGGATAGACAAGTAAATGCGGGTTTACACAGATGTATATGAATGTAAATGTGTATGATTATAAGTATCTATGTATATTTTTTGTGTGTATATGTGTGTGTGTGTGTGTGTGTGTTTCCATGCTTAACTGTAGCCTTCTGGTGTGGGGGGGAATGGAAAAGAAGAAAAAGCACAAAGGAAAAAGTACACAGCAGAGAACAAAAGAAAACCTACAATGAAGCAAAGAAAAAACAAATAACTCTGAACACCATGCGTAGTATTGATTATACAGGTTTCTTAAGTTCTCCTGTGAACCTGGCAAGATTTTTTTCTTTTTTCTGCTTTTTTTTTCTTTTTCTATTTTATTATAATTGTTTTCAAAAGTTAGAAAAGAAGAAACTGGGCCAATACAGAATTAAACATTTACATCATCTTATAAATGTGCTTCCTAACTTGTTTGAGCATCATAGTTTTAATCAAGACAAGGGATTTCATTATTCTGAATTCACTCCTCTCCTTGCTTGAACTTTCAAAATTCAAGTCGATAGAATTAATGGTTGTGTTTGTTGATGGGAGAATTGTCAAAATGAGAAAGCTATTTGCATGTATTTTTTGTCCATTCTCTTCTCTTATTATCAGTGTCTTCCTAAGAAATATTAGATTTCTTTTGACTTTATCATCTTAATGGTTGTATCTTACCTATCTTGAAGCCACTTGTTGACTGGTAAAAAAAAAAAAAAAAAACAGTTCTTCATAAAATAGTAACCAAATTATGATCCAATCTTGTCCATTTCAATGCATATTGTCCTCTTATAATTAGAAAAGATATCCATTTTGTAATTGAAATTATATATAGTTATATCACAAAATATTTTGTTTAATATCAGTTTATTTAAAGCTCTGATGTTTTAAAATAGCTGTCCCTTCCTCATAATTTGGTCACTTACAGGCAATGCCAAAACAAAAACAAAAACCCAGGACCATTGTAGAATCAGGCTGCATCTGTACTGGATTGATTGCTTTTTACTGACTGCCTATTTAAAAGGAGCATTAGGCAAATTTATTGCAACAACTCTATTATCTCCAGGATGATTAGGCACTAATTACAAAGAATGAACTTAATTTGTGACAAAATAGAAAGATGAGTATGGAAGATTCAAGAGGAGTCTGCTGCAGATCTTAAGCCAAAAGGAAAAACAAATTACCTGATGACTTTTTCAATTAATTAGTCAAAAAAAATCACCTGATGACTTTTTCAATCAACTAGAATCTATTATATATATGTTAGGCATTGTGCTAATTGCAAGGGATACCAAGACAAAAGTTAACCTTTGTCTTCAAGATTACATTCTATCAAGGAGACAATATTACATATAGAACATAGAATATAAATAGAATGAGCTTTTCCAGTCAATTCACCCAAGATGTCTCCACAAACTTTTCTTTTCCCCATACACTTCGTATTTATTATAAGCATGGCTAAGCAAACAACCTGAACATGGAAAACTCTGAACTGTTTTATGTGGAGCTGATTATTTTATTGTGTCCTGATAATAGAAAAACTAAACCAACTTGCAAAACAAGAGTTCTTAACTAGTTTGCAAAAAATATTTTGGTGATGGTATTCAATACAATTGGGTTTTCTTTTTTAATACAATGTCTTAAGAAAATTATTCCTCCAAAAGGGTCCATGGGCTTCACCAAATTGCCCAAAGAGGCCTACAATGTAAAACAAGGTTCTGAACTCCAGTTTTGAAAATTTAATAAAGGAACCAAAGGCAGAGTTTGACATTGGTATGACCTTAGTTGAGTATGATGTTTTTAATTTTAATATAATTTAGATTATGATCAAGATCATTTTCCCAAACTTTCTTGTTTTAATACTGTCTATTTTATCTCTTGTTACTAACCTTATATAACCTAGAAGTTAACTAATTATATAGTTTCTTTTAAAAAATGTGTGAAATGAGAACAGTTAAGGAGCTAATTTGCTCAGAGCTTCATGGAGACATAGACTGGTAAGAAGTAAAGGCAGTGAATGGAAAACCCAGCAGGGGAAGCTCAGCAGGGGAAGAAAACTGAAAAATCCCCACCAAAAAATCTGAAAAACAAAACAAAACACTTTTCTTTGTTAGAGGAGACAGTTTTGCAGATATCCCTGTTAATTATGAAATAGTCATAAATCTGCCTCAACTAAAGTGCTCAAGAGCCAAGGATAATGAAACGGAAAACAATTTAAATCACATTATGCTGGCAAGTGACTGAATAATGTATTTTGTACTGTCTCAGTGAATTTCATTATGTCAAGGCCACATAGTTGCAACTATTAAATCAGAGAGGGGGAAAACCAACCCACAGTTATGCTATGCTTTATGATTCCTAGGTTTTCAGCACTAAATAGAATGTTTACTTCAACAGAATCTTTTCTTTTTGGTGACTTCCACCAATGGGTAGGTTTTTTTCTGGGGCCTTTGAAATGTGAAAATGGTTGAAAAAATAATTACCTTAGAAAATGTCATTGGAAGTGATGAGGTACAAATGATGAGGTTAGTGGTAGTAATGAGGAGGTACGAGAATTGGGGTGGGAGGCACAAGTCTTATGCAAAAGAATTCGCAAACCCAAAATCTGTGTGGCAAAATGGATTTATTGGCACTGAGATGGCAGCTTGCTAGGAAGATAGACTTCTTAATGGGCAAAAAGTTTCTGTTAGGAAGATAACAAAGGTTAACACTGAGAAGAGAATAACTTCACCAGTGGGCATGGTCTGTTAAGATGCCTGCAAAGATATCTGGGCATGTAGCCCTACATATATTGGGGCTTGCTTTCATACTTTGAACTCCAGAGACTGATATTCAATTCAATTTAAAATTGAATGAGATTACTTAACTGGGAGTTTAATTCAATGTTGACAATGCCTTGGGCCTAGATCTCCAATTGAAAAGTGATTACTTTTCTTGGGAGTTTGAGTTACTGGGAGTAGTTCCAGACTAATCTTCATCTCAATAGAGTGTTCAACTGAGTCCCTGGCTACAATCTCAAACTGAATGAACCCACTTATCTGCTCTGAAGGGTGGGCCTCTTTTAAAGGAGAGTTTGGACAATTTCAGGGTTCACCTCTGTCAGAAGTATTGTGACTTTCTATGACATTCACAACTTCTTTCTAAAGCTTACTGGGAAAAAAAAAAAGAAAATGATTAGGTTTAATGAATCATACTTGCTTTCAAAGATACAAGACTTTTTAAAAAATTACAATATCTTTTATTTTTAATTCATATTATTTTTTGGAGCAGAAATGTGATTTCATCAGGGTGGGGATCTAACAGTGAGAAATATTCTCTACCAGTACAGATTGGTACCTTCTCTGAGACTTACAGTTTTTTTCTTTGATATCTATATCTGTATTCATATATAAATATATATGGATGCAGGTATATGGGTATACACATTGAGAGGTTAAGTTACTTGCCCAGGTCACCCAGCTAGTATGTTTCAGGGGAAGGACTTAAATCCAGGTCCTCTTTTGACTCTAAACACAACTTTCTATGCACCAAGCAATGCTTCTTCTCATTCATATTTACTTTTGGGTTCAGTGTGAATATATTTTCTTCTGAGCACTACAGAAAATGGACCATTAACAATCAAGACAACTTTTCTCTCTCTCTAATGGGTTATATTGATATGGTCAGGGAACCAAATGATGCAGTCAGTGGTAGTACAGAGAGTAGTGGGAACCCCTCTTTGGTTGGTGCAGGTACAATGCAAAAGAATTCATGAACCTGAAATATTATACTGGCAAAAGGAAGTATTTTGGTGGCATTGCAGAAATCAGCTTTTGCTAGGAAGACTGATTTCCCAAGTGACAAAGTCCTGGCAGAGAGATAAAGGTCCTAGCAGAGAAATACTGGCAGAAAGATAAACAGAACCAGATCTAAAATTATATTATAGAGCAGCAGTTACCAAAACTATTTGGTATTGGCTGAGGAATAGATTAGTTGATCAGTGGAATAGGTTAGGTTCAAGGGATAAAACAGTCAACAAATATAGCAACCTAGACTTTGACAAACCCAAAGACCCCAGCTCTTGGGATAAGAACTCACTGTTTGATAAAAATTGCTGGGAAAATTGGAAACTAATATGGCAGAAACTAGGCATTGATCCACACTTAACACCGTACACCAAGATAAGGTCAAAATGGGTTCATGACCTAGGCATAAAGAATGAAATTATTAATAAATTAGAGGAACACAGGATAGTTTACCTCTCAGACCTGTGGAAGGGGAAGGTCTTTATGACCAAAGAAGAACTAGAGATCATTACTGATCACAAAATAGAAAATTTCGATTATACCAAACTGAAAAGTTTTTGTACAAACAAAACTAATGCAGACAAGATTAGAAGGGAAGCAATAAACTGGGAAAATATTTTTACAGTCAAAGGTTCTGATAAAGGCCTCATTTCCAAAATATATAGAGAATTAACTCTAATTTATAAAAATCAAGCCATTCTCCAATTGAAAAATGGTCAAAGGATATGAACAGACAATTCTCAGATGAAGAAATTGAAACTATTTCTAGTCATATGAAAAGATGCTCCAAGTCATTATTAATCAGAGAAATGCAAATTAAGACAACTCTAAGATACCACTACACACTTGTCAGATTGGCTAAGATGACAGGAAAAATAATGATGATTGTTGAGGGGATGCGGAAAACTGGGACATTGATGCATTGTTGGTGGAGTTGTGAACGAATCCAACCATTTTGGAGAGTAGTTTGGAACTATGCTCAAAAAGTTATCAAACTGTGCATACCCTTTGATCCAGCAGTGTTACTACTGGGCTTATATCCCAAAGAGATTATAAAGAAGGGAAAGGGACCTGTATGTGCATGAATGTTTGTGGCAGCCCTTTTTGTAGTGGCTAAAAACTGGAAACTGAATGGATGTCCATCAGTTGGAGAATGGCTGAATAAATTGTGGTATATGAATATTATGGAATATTATTGTTCTGTAAGAAATGACCAACAGGATGATTTCAGAAAGGCCTGGAAAGACTTACACGAACTGATGCTGAGTGAAATGAGCAGGACCAGGAGATTATTATATACTTCAACAACAATACTATATGATGACCAGTTCTGATGGACCAGGCCATCCTCAGCAACGAGATCAACCAAATCATTTCCAATGGAGCAGTAATGAACTGAACCAGCTATGCCCAGAAAAAGAACTCTGGGAGATGACTAAAAACCATTACATTGAATTCCCAATCCCTATATTTATGCACACCTTCATTTTTGATTTCCTTCACAAGCTAATTGTACAGTATTTCAGAGTCTGATTCTTTTTGTACAGCAAAATAATGTTTTGGTAATGTATACTTATTGTGTATCTAATTTATATTTTAATATATTTAACATCTACTGGTCATCCTGCCATCTAGGGAGGGTGGGGATAAGAGGTGAAAAATGGGAACAAGAGGTTTGGCAATTGTTAATGCTGTAAAGTTACCCATGCATATATCCTGTAAATAAAAGGCTATTAAATAAAAAATAAAGAAATAAATAAAGAAATGACCAACAGGATGATTTCAGAAAGGCCTGGAGAGACTTACACGAACTGATGCTATGTGAAATGAGCAGGACCAGGAGATCATTATATACTTCAACAACAATACTATATGATGACCAGTTCTGATGGACCTGGCCATCCTCAGCAATGAGATCAACCAAATCATTTCCAATGGAGCAGTAATGAACTGAACCAGCTATGCCCAGAGAAAGAACTCTGGGAGATGACTAAAACCATTACATTGAATTCCTATCCCTATATTTATGCCCACATGCATTTTGATTTCCTTCACAAGCTAATTGTACAATATTTCAGAATCTGATTCTTTTGTACAGCAAAATAACGTTTTGGTCATGTATACTTATTGTGTATCTAATTTATATTTTAATGTACTTAACATCTACTGGTCATCCTGCCATCTGGGGAGGGGTGGGGATAAGAGGTGAAAAATGGGAACAAGAGGTTTGGCAATTGTTAATGCTGTAAAGTTACCCATGCATATATCCTGTAAATAAAAGGCTATTAAAAAAAAAAAAAAAAAAAAAAGAATTTTCAATTAAAAAAAAAAAAGATAAACAGAGGTGTTAACATTGAGAAGAGAATGTTTTCACAGCAGGCAGGGGTCTTGACAGGTAGCTATGTCAAGGAGAGAGAGAGGTTCCTTGACAAGGCATTGTCCTGCTTTGGGCCTCTGCAAGTTATGAGTTTAAGATTGCTTTTTTGATAAGAGATCAGTTGAATGAGATTACTGCCCCCAGACCTAGATTTCCAGTAAAATGAGACCACTTAAATTCAAGCTAAGTAGGAGTGGTCCTGGACTAATTTTCAACTCAATAGAGGGTGCAGCTAGTCCCATCAAGATAACAGAAAGAAACCACTTTATCTTGATTCACTGAGTTGAGCCTCTCCCAGAGAAGAGTTTCTCCCTACCCCCAAAGTCAAAGGACAGTTTTAGGGTTCACCCCATCAATATTTTTACCAAAGGTTCTAAAGTCCTACATAGTAAACACCAAATCATGGTATGACCCTCCCTTTCACCTTAGAGAGATCTTCTAAGGGCTTGCATTTCTCCAGAAGGAAAGCACAGAAATTTTGACTACTACACAACTAACCTTCTTTTCTATCACACATCCCATAACTTTATTAAAATAGTAGAATATTAAGTCCAGATTCTTTGTCCCTTCATATTGTGATTTTTGTTGCCCCTTTGCACTATTTCCAACAGCCATTTACATGATCTCCTTTTCTTTCCAAAGTATACATCTATTGGGGAAATCATCTTTCTTGCAATCATCTTTTCTTGCAATTTAAGACTCTCAAATTTCAAACTAAGGGTTGACTATGAAGTAATTTTTAATGCTAACACTTGCAAAGGTCTTCATCTTTCTTAAAACAGGTTAAATACTGGGATTATACCATCTAGGACATCCATTCTCTTTGGTTAGAAAGTCAGATTTCTTGATTTGTGAACTTGGGGCCTTGAGAGAATTATCCTCTAACAATTCCTCCAGAAAGTTTAGGTTGAGAAACTCATTATCTAAACCACACATAAATACAAGTCTATCTCTGTCACATGCTTCTCCAAAGCTTTCATTACCTGCTACACTATGAGTATCTTTGAAAACCAAAAGGGAAAGGCAGATAAATGGTCTAGAATATCTATCAGCTCTATTTTTGTAGACTGGCAATCTATCAATCAGCTAACAATTGGCAGGATATTGGGTTTTAATTTTTTTTAACTATGTGCTAGTTATTATATTAAGCATAATGCTTTTCCTCAAGAAAATAGGCATGTATACTGCACCAGAGTATTATAGAAAATGGAAGAAGACTGGATAGGAATGAAAGGACCAAGCTAAGAAGAACGATGAATGAGAAACATGGGAATTTAAATTTAATCAAAGATGTAATAGGAAGTCAGCAGAATTTATTGAGGATGGAAGTGACATAATCAGACCAGCAATTTTTTTTCATCCAGGTCATACCCTAACCAAAGCTGTCCCCTAAGGTTCTGTCCTGGGCTATATTATCTTCTTCTTCTTCTATACTATTTCACTTGTAGAACTCATCAGCTCCCATGGATTCAATCATTACTTCTATGCAGACTCCCAGAGCTACTTATCTAGCCCTAATCTCTTTTTTGTCTTTAGTCTTATATCTTAAACTACTTATTAGACATATCAAACTGGATAATTTATAGACCTCTTAACATGTTCAAAACAGAATTCATTATCTTTCTCCCCTGAACTCTCACTTTCCCCTAACTTTCCTATTTCTGTCATAATTGTCTTCTATCTTCTACCAGTTATCCAGGTTCAAAATCTAAGTGACTTTCTTAACTCTTCATTCTTCGTACACCAAGATAAGGTCAAAATGGGGTTCATGACCTAGGCATAAAGAATGAAATTATTAATAAATTAGAGGAACATAGGATAGTTTACCTCTCAGACCTGTGGAAGGGGAAGGTCTTTATGACCAAAACAGAACTAGAGATCATTACTGATCACAAAATAGAAAATGTCGATTATACCAAACTGAAAAGTTTTAGTACAAACAAAACTAATGCAGACAAGATTAGAAGGGAAGCAATAAACTGGGAAAATATTTTTACTGTCAAAGGTTCTGATAAAGGCCTCATTTCCAAAATATATAGAGAATTAACTCTAATTTATAAAAAATCAAGCCATTCTCCAATTGAAAAATGGTCAAAGGATATGAACAGACAATTCTCAGATGAAGAAATTGAAACTATTTCTAGTCATATGAAAAGATGCTCCAAGTCATTATTAATCAGAGAAATGCAAATTAAGACAACTCTAAGATACCACTACACACCTGTCAGATTGGCTAAGATGACAGGAAAAAATATGATGATTGTTGGAGGATCGGGAAAACTGGGACATTGATGCATTGTTGGTAGAGTTGTGAGCAGGTCAACCATTTTGGAAGTAGTTTGGAACTATGCTCAAAAAAGTTATCAAACTGTGCATACCCTTTGATCCACAGTGTTACTACTGGGATTATATCCCAAAGAGATTATAAAGAAGGAAAGGGACCTGTATGCACGAATGTTTACAGCAGCCCTTTTTGTAGTGGCTAGAAACTGGAAACTGAATGGATGTCCATCAGTTGGAGAATAGCTGAATAAATTGTGGTATATGAAAATTATGGAATATTACTGTTCTGTAGAAATGACCAACAGGATGATTTCAGAAAGGCCTGGAGAGCTTACAGAACTGATGCTGAGTGAAATGAGCAGGACCAGGGGATCATTATATACTTCAACAACAATACTAGATGATGACCAGTTCTGATGGAGCAAGCCATCCTCAGCAACGAGATCAACCAAATCATTTCTAATGGAGCAGTAATGAACTGAGCTAATATACCCAGAAAAATAACTCTGGAGATGACTAAAAACCATTACATTAAATCCCCAATCCCTATATTTATGCACACATGCATTTTTGATTTCCTTCACAAGCTAATTGTACAATAATTCAGAAGTCTGATTCTTTTTGTACAGCAAAATAATGTTTAGTCATGTATACTTATTGTGTATCTAAGTTATATTTTAATATATTTAACATCTACTGGTCATCCTGCCATCTAGGGGAGGGGGTGGGGGGGGTAAGAGGTGAAAAATTGGAACAAGAGTTTTGGCAATTGTTAATGCTGTAAAGTTACCCATGTATAAATCCTGTAAATAAAAGGCTATTAAATAAAAAAAAAAAAAAAAAAAAAAACTCTTCATTCTTTTTCACCACTATCACCATATTCAATCAATCTTATACATGATATTTATATAGGTAACATTATATTTACTTAATTATTAATTTATGTGTTTAGATAATCATTATGTATTTTATTTTTATATATTATCTTGGGAGCAATTGGGAGCCAGATAGATTATAAATAGGTAGACACAGCTATTATATAGAAATGCATAATTCCCACATTACTAGTGTAAAGGGAAGGGATAGAGAGGAAGACATAAACTTGGTAGAGAATTTTTTCAAGAAGTCAAGGAAGGGGGACAGCTAAGTGATGCAATAGAAAGAGCACCAGTCTTGGAGGCAGAAGGACCTCAGTTCAAGTCAGGCCTGAGACACTTGACATGTACTAGTTGTGTGACCCTGGGCAAGTTATTTAACCCCAATTGCTTCACCAAACAAAGGCAAGGAGGATGACCCTGAGTCATGTAAATAAGGGTCACCAAGATTTTGACTATATGATATATCTGTCTAGAGAGAGCTTCAAAGGAAGAGATATTGTTGAATCATGGCATCAATAGCATTTGGGGAGAAAGAAACCTGATACTTCCCTCACTCTAGGATAAGTATATCAGGGCATAATGGAAAAAGATAAAGTCAATTTTGAAGACGATAGTAAAAGATGTAGTGTCTTCCAAGGAAAGCCAGGATTTCTATGAGTAATAGAATATGAAAGAGTCATGTGATAAAGAATTCTAAAGTGACAGGAAATTTATTAAGAATAGAATGGGAATTACAGAAGGCAAAATGGAAGACATGGACAGTACTGGATGGGGACATGGTAAAGATAGGACTGAAACTGGATGGGGATGAGAAAGTTGTGACATAGATAGGGGTATTTTTTTTTAGGTCAGGCAGCTGGGGGTCCTGTATTATTTGTATTGGAAGAGGAAGAGATGAGAGAGTACTGCCTATATAAAATGATTACTTTTCAATTGGCCCTCATACCCTCAAGAACCCTGTATATGTCACTTCTTTTTAATATGTTAGGGGAAAGAGAAAGTTGAGCTAAGAGGAACTGAGCCTTTCAGTAGATGAGATCTTCATTGCAAGAGGTCTTTTATCTGAATCTTTGGTCCTTGAGTTGATTTGTTAAATATAAGGATATTTATAATGGACCAAAATATATAGAAGAACCAAAAAAGAAAATCAAAACAGAAGTGTGAAAGTTGTCAAACATTCTCAAAAAGGAGAATCAAAATGTAAGAATTTCCAAATTAATCCATCACTACATAAGGAAATAGTTTAGTGATTCAGAGAACTAGATTTGCTATCACGTAGATCTGGTTTTAAGCCCTACTTCTCATACCTACTTGATCCTAGGCAAATTTATTTTCTTTTGTTTTTTCAAATTTTTTTACATTTTTCTTTAACATTTTGTGTTATAAATTCTATCTTTTACTCCTTCCCTCTCCAAGATGGTAAGCAATCAGATATAGGATATACATGTGGAATTATGTAAATCATTTCCATGTAGTCATTTGGTTCAAGAAGACTCAAATAAAAGAAAAAAATGAAAGAGTGAATTAACTCTATATTCAATCAATATCAATTATTTCTCTGTAGGTAGATAATATGCTCTTCAGTAGTCCTTTGGGATTATCTTGGATCACTGTATTACTGAGGATAGCTAAGTCATTAGTAGTTCTTCATTGAACAATATTTCTATAATTTTGTACAATGTTCTCCTGGTTCTGCTCACTTTACTATGCATCTGTAATGGGCTGAAGCTCGAGTTGATGCACTGAGGTCCCAAGCATGTGAGGCTAAATAATAATTGGACCATACTCTATTAATATATATGCTTGGAGAAAGAATGGCCCCTGCCCACTCTCTGTGCAAGTCCTGATGTGTTGTATAGGAAATGACGATTTTGGTGGGTAGAGGCAGAGGGGCAGGAAGAGAGGCGGAGAAAGACTGCTGGCTTGTGTCTTGTCACAGCTGCTCACATTGCTATTGCGATCCCCCTTCACCTCTGCTGGCTGGGTCCTGTTGCAGCTGCCCATATTGCTATCGCAATTCCTCTTCACCTCAAAAAGAATAAAGATTGAAGATTTTCCCTTAACCTGAATTCCTGACTCTGGCTGATTTTAAAATACGTGGTCATCACATGCATCAGTTCATGTCAGTCTTTCCAGGTTTTTCTGAATTTTGCTTGTCATTTCTTATAGTATAATAATATTCAATTACAATCACATACCACAGCTTGTCTAATCATTTCCTCATTGATTGGTATCTGAAGAGGTACACAGATAGTGGGGGAACTCTGAGTGAGGTATGAGACCTTTCAGCTAACAATGTCTGGTTAGCTCCTCATCTCCCCTAAGGGCTGTCAGCCTTCCTGAGAACTCAGGGGGTGATGACAACCTGAGTTGTAATTGAAGAAGAATGATACCAAGTGGCAATTTACATACAATAGCAAGTTGTTTATGTGGTCCCACTTGAGCAGTATATACTTAGCTTAGCTACATAAGAGTATTAGGGTATATAAAGGGAAAAGAACTGGGAATAAATGGACTCCATATTTCCACCATCCTCAGGAGTCTTGCTTCATCATCCCTCCACTTAGATAGCATATTTTAACCACCCCAGTATGGGGGTGCTAGAAAGCAGGACACAATTTCAATCACCCTAGCACGGGGGCTCTAGAAAGCATGGTATGTTTTGTTACCCCAACTTGGGGGCTCTAGAAAGCAGTACACAATAGGTATACTTTTGATTTTCAATTCTTAGTAACCATAAAAAAAAAGTTGCTATAAACATTTTTCTACAAAGTCCTTTCCCCTTTCTTGGGATGTCTTTGGGATTTAGATCTAGCAGTAATATTGCTGAATCAAAAATTTGCACAGTTTTATAACCCTTTGGGTATATTTCCAAATTATCTCCAGAACAGATCAGCTTACAACTCTACCAACAGTACTTTAGTGTCCCTGGGAAGAAATTTTCTGACTTCCAAGAAATCACAAGCCCAGTGGGAAAAAGGGGGTAAAGAGAAGATAAGAATAAGTCTTCCTTGCTCCACATTGATTAGCCAATTCTTTACTACAGAAAAAATAAAAGCTACCTCTAAAGGCTATCCAGATCTCTTCTCCTTATTCTGAATTCACCAACTTGTCTTCTAATATTAATTTGGCTTTTCAAATAAGTTTCATTACATTTACACAGACTTTCCAGTTTTCAGATAATTTTTATATCCTTCATTTGATCCTCACCACAAGTTTGTGAGATAGCAGAGAACACATTATTAGTCTTACTTTAGAGAAAAGTAACCTGAAGTTGTGAACATGTAAAGATTCTTTTAAAACTAGAAAAATCTGTGCAAATGTTGTAATATTTAATAATTTTCTTGGAAAACAATTTCAATCTGAACCTAAAAAGTCTTAATTTTCATGAAGCTTTTTATGAATGCTTATTTTATTACTTGGTTTGTATTTTCTATATTGAGAGACTAGTTTTTGGACCAGTATTTATTGAATAAACCCTTAGCACTGCACAATAACATAACTGAACAGAGATCTATATGCATTTTAATGGTAAGGAACCCAATAGTTTTAATGAAATCAGAAAAGACATATAAGTAAATTTATTTTACTTATGTAAATAAAATTATTTTTTAGGCAATCTATGAAAAAAATCTTATACAATCTAAATTTGGTTAGATTATGAAATTTAATTTAGCACAAGATAAACAATGGTAGTAGATCACATTAAATATGATCCCTAAACAAAATTATGCTTATTAAGTTTTTAACACTTGACATATCATATAAGTCTGAATTTGCCTACCATTGTGGAGGATGTGATGTCCTAAAGTGTGCCATATTATGAATAATTTTGATAATTTTTTAAAATGCTCCTTTTAAAAAAATTGCAAACCATGGCAAGATGAAAGAAAAATGCAAAGTTATATCAGCTATTTGTGGTTTGAAAAACCTCCAAAATGAAGTTGAATTACATAATGTTAAAATTATCTGAGAAATAGCTAGTACAGAAGAGGATAGGACAACTAAATATCCTGATATTTTAAAGAAAATAATAAAAACAGATAATAAATATACTGAATAACAGACTTTAAATGCAGATGAGACTCTTATTCAAGGAAATGATGCCTTC
Source organism: Sarcophilus harrisii (assembly GCF_902635505.1). Classification (NCBI taxonomy): domain Eukaryota; kingdom Metazoa; phylum Chordata; class Mammalia; order Dasyuromorphia; family Dasyuridae; genus Sarcophilus; species Sarcophilus harrisii. The sequence continues at coordinate 145,524,636 of NC_045429.1, forward strand.
TAGTTTTTTATATTTCTTAAAGAAGTCCCATGATAGAAAAATGGAAAATTAAATGGCAGAAACTAGGCATAGACCAACACCAAAAAAAAAAAAAAGATCAAAATGGTTACATGATTTAGACATAAAGGGTGATACTATAAGCAAATTAGGAGAGCAAGGAATAATTTACCTGTCAGATCTATGGAGAAGGGAAGACTTTATGACCAAATAAGAGATAGAGAATATTATAAAATATAAAGTGAAAAATTTTGATTACATTAAATTCAAAATTTTCTGCACAAATAAAACCAATGCAACCAAGGTTAGAAGGAAAGCAGAAAGGGAAGAAACAATTTTTACAATCAGTGTTTCTGATAAAGACCTCATTTCTAAAATATATAGAGAACTGAATCAAATTTACAAAAATACAAACCATTACCCAATTGATCAATGGTCAAAGGATATGAACAGGCAGTTTTCAGATGAATAAATTTAAGCTATCTGTAGTTATATGAAAAAATGCTCTAAATCACTACTGATTAGAGAAATGCAAATTAAAATAACCTTGAGACATCATTTTACATCTGTCAGATTGACTAATATGAAGAAAAGGAAACTGATAAATTTTGGAGGGATTGTGATAAAACTAGGACACTAATGCATTATTGCTAGAGATGTGAACTGATCAAACCATTCTGAAGAGAAATTTGGAACTATGTCCAAAGGGCTATAAATTGTGCATGTCTTTTGATCCAGTAATACCACTACTAAATCTGTACTCCACAAAAAGCAAACAAACAAAAAAACTAAAATATTTTTGTACATTTTAGCAAGCTTTTTTGTGGTGGCAAAGAATTAGAAATTGAGGGGATGCTCATCAGTTAGGGAATGAGTTACAAATTTGTGATATATGAATATAATGGAATATGTTGTGCTATATGTAAGAAATGAGGAGCCGGTTGATTTCAAAAAAACCTGGAAAGACTTATATGAACTGATGCTGAGTAAAGTGAGCAGAACCAGAACATTGTAAATCGTAAAAGCAACATTGTGTGATGATAAATTATGATAGACTTCATTGTTCTCAGCAATATAATGATCTGAAACAATTCCAAAAGACTCATGATGAAAAATGCTATCTACATTTAGAGAAAGAACTATGGGGTCTGAAACTCCTTGCTGTCTTGGGGAGAGTAGAGAGGGAAGGGAGAAAAATTTGGAACTCAAAATCTTATAAAAATGAATGTTGATAAATATCTTTACATGTAATTGGAAAAATAAAATACTAGTGATATCAAGAAAAATGAAGTGCTATGATAACAGAATAGAAATAAGCTGTGGAAGTCAAATCTTAATTTGACCAGAATCCTATTAAGCCTTACTTATGTTAGAGGAAAAGCACATATTCTAAATGTTGACCTTTACATTTTCTACATTAGAGAATAGATGAACAAAAAAGCATTTATTAAGCATTATGTGCCAAGTACTGTAAAAAGCAATAAAGCTATAAATGAAAAAAAAAAAACTGACAAATCTTATCTTTAAGAAACTCACACTAATTTGGGGGAAATAGATTTTTTTATCTTTAATGGTTTTTTTTTTTTTTTTGGCATTAAATGAAGTCTATTAGGTACTTTACAGAAAGAACATAAAATAATACAGATTTTTTTTTTTAAATCTGAAATCTAGAAAAACATTTCCCCACACATATTATCATTGTTGTAATAATGATTTTAATATAATTTTTGCATGATCATTTCGTTAAAATTACATATATAGCATATACTCTTTTGAAGATGTTTGGATTTAAGAATCTTTTGTTCAGATGAGATCACCACAGTTAAGAATAGCATGATACAAGGCTGGAAGATTTTAATACTCAGTCATCCCTTTGGAGTTAGATTTAGTTCTGTTCTGGCTCAGTGTAAGGGTGGCCTTAATTATTTTAGGGCTAATTAAGATGTAAATAAAACTTGCAAATGTGTGACTTTTAACATTTGACCTACATAGCTACAGTGGTGGGAACATTTGACAGTAGATAATATATATATATACATATATATATATATATATATTATGTAGCATAACTGATTAAAATGAGATCATTGACAAATCAGTAAACTGATTATTGTGTAAATTAAAATGATAGCTTGTCTATCAAAAAAAAAAAAAAAGGTTTCCAACTTGACCATGAAAGTAGGAAGCTTATTTTTAATTAAATTAAGCAAGACACCATGTTTAAATGTTTGTTGAAGCATTCAAGCTAGATATTGATAATAGTAATAATAGCTGATATTTACAAAGTCTTTTAGGCTTACCATTTTATTCCTCACAATTCTGTGAGATTCATAGTAATATTACTCTTGTTTTGCAGATTGGGAAATAGAAGTTGAGATAGGTTAAAGAATTTGTCCAAGTTCATAGACAGTATATGAAGTAGAAGTAGAAACCAGTTCTTCTGGTTCTAAGGCTATTATTCTATCACTATAATTTACCAAAAATTGTGGTGTAATTTTAAAAAGCAATCTTTGCATAATCGATTAAACATTTTTCAAAAAGTTAAACTGCTCAATTGGAATTTATCAGCTAGGTGATGTTCCCATGAAGTGATTGAAGGAGCTGACAAAGAAATGTAATCAGAATTAAATTTTCTTTCAAAGTGCCTCTTGGAGACAACTTCTAAATGAGAACATTCCAGAATATACTTCTTTTTTTTTAAGTGTCTTATATTAACTTTGCATAAATTGATGGCACAAGCATATAAAATATAATTTATTATATGCCAAATTTTAAATCAGATCAGATGTAAAAGAAAGAAAGAATCAACACATTCTTTATAGTCCATGCTTTGATAATTGCTAGTAAGTGAAGGAAATAAGATCAAAAGATATAGACTAAAATGGAAACTAGTTAATAACATTCTGTATATCATTAGAGAAGTGGCATAGTGCTTTGGAAAAGGCTCTAGATGTGGAATCAGAGAATATAGGCTTAAAATCCTATCTATTACACATATGACTTTGGTCAGTTTTCTATGTTTGCTGGGACTTCATTTTTTTCTTAGTAAAATAAAAGTTGAATAGATGACCCCTAAGAACTCTTCCAGGATTATGCAAATGTTCCTATGAAAAATAAATAGTTCCAAGAACAAATCACAGAAAGAGTAAATGATTATATTTTTAAAAATATGAAATAACATAGCAGGGCTTATGGAACATAGATAAAGCAGTTCTCTAAGGAAATATCTCTTTGAAAACTTATATTAAGAAAATAGAAAATGAGAAAATCAATGATTTAAGCATACAATGAAGAAAATTTAAATTTAAGAAATTAAGTTTTTTAAGAAAAAATCTTGAAAAGAAAAAGATTATGGGACTGATAAAATTAAGAGCCATTTTAAAAGACTTTTTAAAAAATGATTAATTTGATCAAGAAAGAGGAAATGTTTATTACCAAAAGCAGAGCATGTTGTGACTGTTGCACATTCATAAAAGAGAAGAAATAAAGTGAAGTATCTGAAATTACTATTGTCAATGATATATCAAAAAATTATAATTATTAAAAAGAGGATGAATATGAAAATATACAGTCTAGGGGAGGGGTGGAGGGAAATATGGAAGAAAAATTTGAAACACGAAGTTTTGCAAGGATGAATGTTGAAAATTATCTTTGCATATATTTTGAAAATAAAAAGCTATTATTTTTTAAGAAAAGAAAATATACAGCAAAACTAATAAAACAATAATGGTATATTGAGTAAATTAGTGCCAGATTTTAAAAAATGAGCAATGAATGGTCAAGTTATGTGTAGAAAGAAGAGAAAATCCTCTCCCATGTTAGTTTACAAGTGAATTTTATCAAACACCTACAAAGTAATTAATACTTACATTACAAAAGAATTATTCTTAAAAATCTAGCTATAAGGCATTACATAAATATCCTTCTAACACAATCTGAAAAAGGCAAAGGAGAAAAATACACCTAATGGTCATTTTCAAAATAAATAAACAAATAAATAGCAATGAATAATTTTAAAATAAAATTCTTTTCAAAAGACTACAACAATATATACAGGGAATATATCATCATGATCATACTGGATTCATTCTAGCAGTTCAAGCATAGTTCAGCACCAGAAAGACAATTAGAATAATTGTAAATATAATCATAAACAAAAAGTAAAAATGAAAATTATTTCAATATGTACAGAAGAAAACTTTTTAACAAAATACAATACTATTTCAGCTTTATTGCGCATTATTCCCTTTCACATACTCTACAATCCAGTCAAATTTGCCTTCTTACTTTTTCTCATACAGGACACTCCATTCCCTATCTCCATGTCTTTACCTTGTCCCTTCTTAATGATCTTTGTCTCTTAGAGTTTTTAGTTGCCTTCAATGTTCAACTCAAGTATCATTTTCTATAATTAAACTTTTCCTGACATCCACCTCCAAAACTACTAGCGTTTCGCCCTTCAAGTGGCTCCTCTTCAAACCAATTGAGATTTTCAGTATAGTTTTCTTTTTTTTTCTTTCTTTCCCTCCCTTCCTTCTCTCCCTTCCCTCTTTCCTTCCCTCCATCCCTATACTCTCCCTTCTTTCCTTCCTTCATTTCTTCTTTTTTTAAACTATGTGTACACTTCAACCCTAACCACCTGGTAAAAATGTTTACAGTAAATCATTAATTCTGAATATTTTGATTACTTCCTTTAATTTCTTTCTTTATTCTCAATAATTCAACAATTCCACAGCTATACCCTAGCTCCCTTTCTACATCATGCTTTCCATTTTACCAGTTAATCTTAACCACCAATCTACTTCAAATGTGTCATTTACCTTTTCTTGTCTTGCCTGCTATTTTCTCTCTTCTTCCTCTTTATTTCCCCCCTTTTACTCTTTCATCTTCCTTTGATATTCCTTAAACCTTTTGGACCTTTGTCACTCTCCTTTATCCTTTCACAGTATCAGGAATATAGAGCAAAATCTGGATCTAGTGATTGTCTTCTACAAATTTTCTTTAATTTTCCTCAAATTTTATCAGTTTCCTCCCCAATTCTCTTACTTTCTTTACTAGTTCAGTTCTTCCAAATCATTCTGAGCAATTTCAGTAGCTGTCTTCTATGCCTGAAATACCTTTCCATCTTCCTTCACGTCTTGGCAAAAGTTTTATTTTTCTGCTTGAAGTGTTTCCAGTCTTCCTTAATCTTAGTGCCTTCCCTCTGGGATTAATACCAATTTATCTATTACATGTTTTGTTTGTATACAATTGTCTATGTGTACTAATTAGACTGTGAGTTCCTTGAAAGCAGGGACTGGTTGTTACTTTGTGTTTTTGTCTTTATGTCTGTACAAAACAAGTAAGCATTTATTAAGCACCTTAATTAAGCAGCTTAATAAATGCTTGTTGACTGTTTCTTCATTCTTCTTATTTGGTTCAAGGCTTTATTTTTTCTCCATTTTCTTTACCTACAAACTTCATTTATAGAAACCAGTAGAAGAATTAATAATTTAATCAGTTGCTATGGAAAAGTCATCATCATCTTCATCATCATTATTTATTGATAGTCAATTTTATGGAGATGAGTCTCTGATTTTTCCAGATTGGTCTTTAGACCACAGACACAGAATCAATCACCAAAGCTTGTACTAGAAGCATTTTCAGTCTGATAGGGATCAATGAACCTTTGCCCATATACAATAGGTATAAGATTTTCTTTAGATAGTATCCTCTGAAGAAGAGCTTTTAATGTTTTAAGAAAAGATTGCAAAGATTCATTCAGTTAATCCTAACAGAAAAAGCATCTATTATTGGTCAAATGAAGCTGTTGTAAGAATTGATAACTCCCCTGGGAGTACAAAGCACTTATATCTTATTCTGACATGAATAATAGAGAAGTATGCTTTTAGTGGCTTGTATTTAGCATATGGTGTAGTGACTTTAATACTCAAATATGATAACAACTACCTATTTTCCTGATTCATATGGGAATAAATGATACATAAAGATAAAAATTCAAAAATTTGATTAGAAATTGTGAAGTCTTTGGAAACAAATTGAAGACTTTATTGACATAGTTGATGTTTTCTACCAACTATAGGAAGGAGCTTTGGGGGAAAAAAAGTAACTTTGAAAATTGATTTAATTGTTTAAAAGATAATGGAGTATAGATATTTTGAGCCACAATATAAGATCTAAGAATGTCTGGCAATTGGCCAGCAATAAGGTATATCTAACAAGTCTGGTTAAAAAAAAAAAAAATCAACAATGTTTGATTAGAGATATGTTGATCTGCTGTAGAGAACTCTAAACCATAAATGGAGGAGATGGAAGAAGAAAAATCATGAATATACAACCACAAAGTAAGATATAACAGATATTCCAGGAAGAAGACAATAATTGAACAGCATAATTCTCAAGAGGACACAGGAAATTTCAAATATATTCAAAAGAGGACACTCAGGCTGGTGAAGGAGATAGAAACCATGTTAGGTAAAGATCAATTGTAAGATGTGAGAAAGTTTAACTCAAGAAAAGAAAATTTAGTCACATAAAAGCAGGGGGCCATAGGTAGTGTTAGACTCAAATTCAAAAAGATCTCAGTAGAATCCTACTTCTGAAATTAAGTGTGTATTCCTGGGCAAGTCATTTAAATTTTCTGAGCCTCAATTTTCTTATCTACAAGGATATGGTACCATATGCTCTCTAAGTTTTGATCAGTTCCAAGTTCATGATCCTATGATCTTGTAATGGATATGAAGTCCATATGAAAGTTTCATGAGAAAGCAGAATTAGACTAGTCCTTTTTGACCCCAAAAAGCAGAACAAGGACTAGTAAGAATTTCAGAGATAGATTTCAGGTTGATAGAAAGAAAAACTTCCTGACAGATAAAACTGCCAAAAGTAGAATGGACTGATTCAAAAAAGGAGACGGCTAAGTGGCACATTTGGTAAAAGCAATAGTCTTAGAATAAGAGAGAATGGAGTTCAAATCCTCACTCAGCTGTGGTTCTGAACAAAGTCCCTCAATTTCCTTCCCTCAGTCTCAGTTCCTTATCTGTAGAATGGAAATAATAATAGCACCTCCCTCACATGGTTGTGAGAATAAAATGATATGATATGTGTTGAAGTACTTTGCAAACTTTAAAACATCATTTAAAGGTTAGACATTTTACTCAAGAAGCACTAGGTTCCTCATCATAGGAAGTTGTCAAGCAAAGGACTAGATAATCATTTGTTAGGGATATGTTAACCGTGTTGACCAAGGATTTATATTCAAATTTGGGTTAAAGTAGCTCCTCTATGGGATGTCTTTCAGTCTTGATGGCATTATTTTTTGACAGTCCAGGGTAACTCCTTTGCCATGATCAAAAATTAAAGGGCTTTACTGAACAATGTAGCTTAATGTTTTAAAAGTTCCTCTTCACACATATTTTATCTATATTAAAGTTCATTCATGGTCTATATACAGTATTCTACTTAGCATATGTAATGAGCTGAAGTTCTTGAGTTGTTGCACTGAGATCCCAAGCATATAAAGTTAAATAGCAATTGTATGATACTCTATTAATATATGCTTGGAGAAAGAATGGCCCCGCCCACTATCTGTGCAAGTTTTAATGTGTTGTATAGGAAATGACAGCAAGACAATTTGGTGGGTGGAGTGAGAGAGGCAGAGTGTGGGCCAGATTCATGATGCAATTGCTCTCACTTTGCATCGCCATTTCCCTATCACCTCTACAAAGAATAAAGATCAAGGATTTTCCCTTAACCTGAATTCCTGACTCTGGCTGATTTTAAAATACACGGTCATCACACTTGGCGCCCAACATGGGAACCAAGGACCCTACTTTCACTGAAGAAGTCATCAGTGACCAGGAAATTAGGTGAGTATTTTAATAGAAAAACAGGGAACTTACTTTTTTAAGGGCTAAACTAGTAACCTTTTCTGGCTGAAATGGGACAGATGTTAGGAAAAGATTCTCCTCCATCCCCACCCCCACCCCCGCCCCGAAGTGGTGCTATAGAAAGCATGCTTAAGTTGATTGAAGGACAAGGCTAAAACATAACTTGGGAACAGATTGCTAGACTTCTGGGTACATTAAAACGCACCTCCCCTTAGTTTTTAGAGGAAGAGCAAATCTCTCCAGATAATTGTATATTAATAGGGCAACAACTCTGTGCATACTACAATGAGAGAGGTCCTCGTTCAATTTCCATTGAAGCATTCTATGTATACAATATAATACAATTGGCCTTAAAAAATCCTATGAGTTATAGAAAAAAGAAAAGTTCTAGGAACAGCCAGATGAGGAAGTGTGAGAAAAAAGAGGAAGACAATGAACAGATTAATGACCATATCCCCACAGGACATGGAGATTTAAGTGAGGCTCAAGGGTGTGGTGACTTTCCATCCCACAAGGCAACTTCAACACAGCCTACAGACCAGATAATTGACTGTCCTCCATCAACTCCACCTTCTCAGATAGAGGGAGGAGGAGTAGTGGGGGTGGGGTGGGGGGAGGGGGAGGGACAGTGACAGCACCAGTACCTTCCCACCAGCATCCAAACGCTCCTATGAGTAGATTGCAAAAGGCACTACTCAAAGCCACAGAAAACACAAAAGATGTAACTGAGTTAAAACCACATATTTTTCCTGTGATTCAACAGTTTAACTCTTCAGGTCAAGAAAGTAGAAAATACGCTCCTTTTGATACAGAAATCTCCAAAGACCTGAAAAAGGCTTGCACTCTTTATGGGGCTACATCAGCTTATGTTAAGATGTTATTGGGCAGAATTTGGCTTTTGAAATCTTAACCCCTAATGGCTGGAAATCTATAGCAAGGACATGCTTAGAACCTGGATAAAACTTGTTGTGGCTTTCTGAATAGAGTGAGCTCTGTAGGATACAAGCCCAATAAAATAGTCAAAGTGAAGTTCATACTCCAATCACCTATGACCAACTAACAGGTGTAGGTTCTTATGTAGATGACGCAGTACAGATTAATTACTCCATAGTGGCATATGAGCAAATTGCTACTAATGCTATTAAAGTGTGGGCTTCTCTCCACAATAAAGACAAGAATGAAGCCTTCACAAAAATAACACAAGGGCAAAATGAACACTTTGCTGACTTTGTGGGACATTTGCAGGAAGCTATCACAAGAACTAATGCTGAAAATGCAGTAACAGACATTTTGATAAATCAACTTGCTAAGGAAAATGCTAATGAGGTTTGCAGAAGAATTATGCTAGGACTGTGCAAGGATGCTCCTTTAGAGGAGCTCATAAGACACTGTGCCACAGTGGGTACAAATGCCTTTTATAGCCAGGCTATGATGCAGACTTCCCAAGATCCCAACATGGGAAGACAGGGTCCCTTTTGGCAAGGGATTTCCAGGGATACTCGTCAATGCTTTCAATGTGGTAAAGTAGGACATCTGAAAGCTCAATGTTGGTATAGAGACAGAATGAAAAAACAGGGTGAGAGAACAAGACCCAATACCCCATGTCCAAAATGCAACAGAGGCTTCCATTGGGCCTCAGAATGTAGACTGATTCAGAGAAATGAGATGAGAGGCCCAGCCCCAGGGCCCAAGGCAAAAAAATCTTGGGACATGATGGCAGCCAATGGTGCACCCAAAGAGTGCCTAGAAGTCCAATACCCAGACATGACCAATCAGCCAGGAAGCCATCTGATAGGAGAAAGGGATTACACAATCACTCAGCCAGGAAGCAACCTGATGGAGAAAGGGATTACAATTGGGGAGAATAGAGTTGTATGCAGCTGGGACAACTGAGATACCCCCTGGAGAAGTGAAATCTGTTCCTCTCCAACCTATGGATCCCTTGCCTCCAGGCACAGTAGGCTTGACCATTTCACCTCCTGAGAGTACATAGGGTCCATCCACACACTGATGTGGGAAACTGGGGAATGTGTAGATAATATCCCAGTCACTACTACAGGTAGACAATGTGTGGCTTATCACCCAGGAGAAGTAGTAGCATCAGGTTTACTGATACAGACTCCTAATAAGCAATCTGGTAATAGTCGCCTAGATTCTGTCTCCAAGCAACAAAATCCCGGAATATACTGGACAGCAACTGTAACAGCTGACCAACCTATGCTCACGATCTATATAAATGGCCTACCATTGGAAGGATTGATAGACACAGGTGCAGATCGTACAGTCATTAGAGGTGCCAATTGACCCAGTGAGTGGCCAAAGCTTAAAGCAGGCACCTACATGTCTGACATAGGAGGATCAATAGCAGCTGAAGTTAGTGCTGCCCCTATGAGATGGACTTTTGAAGGCAAAACAGGAGTTTTTACTCCTTTTATAGTTGAAAAAATCCCCATCAATCTGTGGGGAAGAGACATTTTACAACAATTAGGGTTAAAAATGAGTACTTCGTTTTTTTAGGCAGGGCTGCTGTTGAAGGCCTGTCAACACTTTTCATCTGTTCCTATCCAATGGAAAATTGATACACCCATGTGGATAGAACAGTGGCCGTTAGATAGCGATAAAATTCAGGCCTTATTAGATATAATACAGGAGCAACTTGACGAAGGACACTTACAACCTTCTCTAAGTCCTTGCAATTCCCCAGTATTTGTTGTAAAAAGAAATCTGGAAAATGGAGGATGTTGACTGATTTAAGAAAGGTAAATGAATAGATGGAAACTATAGGAACTCTTCAGCCTGGACTTTCATTTCCTACTCAATTGCCTAGAGAATGACCTCTTTGAGTTATAGACATTAAGATTGTTTCTATTTTATCCCTCTGGATAAGGAGGATACAAAAACCCAGTGTTAACTTAGCTGAGCCTTATAAAAGATATGAATGGACAGTTTTGCCACAGGGAATGAAAAACAGCCCTACTATGTGTCAAATGTATGTTGCTGCTGTTCTTACTCCAGTAAAAAAAGCATTTCCAAAAGTTATGTTATTACATTACACGGATGATATATTAGGATGTGCACCTGAGGAACTACTCAATTGCCTAGAGAATGACCTCTTTGAGTTATAGACATTAAGATTGTTTCTATTTTATCCCTCTGGATAAGGAGGATACAAAAACCCAGTGTTAACTTAGCTGAGCCTTATAAAAGATATGAATGGACAGTTTTGCCACAGGGAATGAAAAACAGCCCTACTATGTGTCAAATGTATGTTGCTGCTGTTCTTACTCCAGTAAAAAAAGCATTTCCAAAAGTTATGTTATTACATTACACGGATGATATATTAGGATGTGCACCTGAGGAACAAATGTTAGAAGCATGTCTACAAAAGACCATAGAAACACTAAGGAATTACAAATTGTACATAGCTCCAGAAAAAATTCAAAGACATGTTCCTTTTCAATATTTAGGATATGACGTATACCCTAAGGTGCTTACAGTACAAAAACTGTCCTTAGGAATAAAGAAGCTAAACACCTTGAATGATTTTCAGAAATTGATAGGAGATATCCAATGGATACAACCAGTGTTAAGCCTGACTACCTATCAATTGCAACCGTTATATGATATTTTAAGGGGAGACAGTGCTTTAAACTCACCACACCAGCTTACAAAAGAAGCTCAAGAGGCTTTGAGAGAAGTTGAACTGACTTTATCCAATGTGGTTGAAAGAATCACTCAAAGACCCTTGGAAATATCAGTTTTTGCTACACAAGAGGTATCCAGAGCAGTTCTTCATCAAGGAGACAGTGTGATAGAGTGGGTGAACCTCCCAGCAGAACCAGAACAAAGCCTTACTCCTTACCCAGTGCTTGTGGCTAGAATATGAAAGGCCATTAAGCTAGCAGTACAATTATCTGGGACAAGACCTGACAAGATATATACCTTTTATACTAATACACAAATTAATGTGTGCTATGAAACCATCCCAGAGTGGCAAATTTTATTAGCCATGGCGCCAAATTTTACACATGGGTCTCCATTAAAGATAACCAGACTATTACATAATTGGCGATGGATTCTTGAAGAGAAGGTTTCTAAAGTTCCTCCTAAAAGACCAACAACTATCTTTACAGATGCATCCAAACATAATATTTGCACTGTATACTCTCGTGACTTAACTATAAAGAGAGTAGTCAGAACTCCTTTTCAATGAATTCAATTCATACAATTCAATGAATTGTATGCAATCATTCTAGCTCTTACTTATTATTCCAGGAGATATAAATATAATATCTGATTCGGCCTATTTAGTAGGTATGGTACAAAGAATTGCCACAGCCCAAATAAAATTTGTAGCCTCTAATATATATCAGCTCTTCTAGGAACTACAAGATTAAGTGAGAAAGCATCCAGGTAAGATTTATATTTTGCATGTCCACTCTCATAGTGGACTTCCAGGTCCCATTTTTTATCGTAATTCAAAGGCAGATAGCCTTCTAACTATGCTGGCCAATACTCCTTTATTTCAAGAAGCCAAGAATCTCATTTTAAATATCATTAGGCTGCTTGAGCTTTACATTTGCAATTTAGAATAATAAGAGAGAAAGCTAGGAGCATAGTAAAAGCCTATACAGCTTGCCTTCCTTTTCATGCTCCTACACTGCCTCCAGGGAAGAACCCTTGTGGTTTGAGACCCAATGAAATCTGGCAAATGGATGTGACCCATTATAAATCTTTTGGTCATCTGTCTTTTATCCATGTTGTAGTAGGATACCTTTTCAGGATTTACTTTTTCAACACCAGCAGCAAAAGAGACAGCCCGAGTGGTCACTGAATTCTTATACAAGCTTTTGCAATCATGGGTGTGCCACAAGCAATAAAAACAGATAATGGACCTGCATATACTTCTAAACATTTTGCATACTTTTGTGCACAGTATAAGATTTTACACACCACTAGCATACCTTTTAATCCTTAAGGACAGACAATAGTAGAGAGGAGAAACAGAAACATCAAGATGCTCCTTCATAAACAAAAGAATGGGGGAGCCAAGGTAACCCTAGAAAACTTCTAAATTTAGCTCTTCATATTTTTTAAGAAAGCTAATTTTTAGCTCTCTAATTTTTAAATTAGATTTTTTAATATAATTTTTATTATTTTTTTAAAATTTTTGATAATGATGCACTGGCTCCAGCAGACAGGTTTTATAACCCACTGGTGTCTACTGCGAGCAGCTCCACTAACTTTAGATAATTGCCAGGTCATGTGGAGAGATCCCGAAAGTGGTGAATGGAAGGGACCATATAAGTTAACTGCTTGGGGGAGAGGGTTTGCTTGTATCGCTACAGATGGAGAAGGAATCAGATAGGTGCCAACAAGCAGGATTCACATCCTGCTTATCCATCGGAGAAAGACAGAAAAAGAGAAAAACCTCAAAACAAAGGAGAAAACTCAAGAATCATCAGGTAGTTCCATCTCTGACTACATGTGCCACTGAAAAAGCATGACTGTTAACCCAATGTGTATGACAATTGACTCATGAACATCAAAAATTGTTGATAAGACTGTTACAGAATTTCAAAACCAGCAGGAATCATTGGATTCCCTGAGATATAATGTGACTGACGCAGAACTTGAAAACGCTCAAGAATCACTGGCCTTCCTAAGACATGATAAGACTTGCAGGACTTCAAAACTTGCAGGAATCTTTGGATTCCCTGACACATGAAGTAATGAACAATAGTTTGGTTTTGGATTATCTTTTGGCTGCTGAAGGAGGCATATGTGTGATTCTTATTTATATACCTTCCTTCTAGGATTTATGGACATGTATAATTACTCATGTTGTTTGTTAAATCACTACTAACCTGTGTTATATTACTATATGCTTGTGTAATACCTCCCATGCTGATGGATTTATGTCTACCTGTTTCAAGTTAAGACCCTTAGGCCCAGAGGAAACCTGCTAACAATTTCTGGTTTGGTGTTTTCACCTCCCTCTCTGAGAAGTCAGGGAGGATGTGATCACCTCCTTTTTGGAGTTCTCATCTCCCTGAGAAGTCAAGGAGGGCATGACCACCTATGTCCTAAAACAAAAGAAAGCAGGAGCCAGAACTCTGGAGAAGTATACTTGAAACAAGTTGTTAACTCAGAGGAAATGATGAGACAATGGTCATCTAGTTTGCATATACACTTAGTACTTAGCATGATGATGTAATGGTTTTCTAAGTTCACACATAATCAGTATGTTTTAATGAGGTAATTACAATAAGGTATATAAGAGTCAACAAGGACTGGAAGAGAGACATTCCATTTTCCACTATCCTGGTGGCTCTCCTGTGTCCTGCATTTTTCCATTGAAACCAAGGCTCATCTGAAGGTTTCCCAGAAAGGTAGCCCAGACCCAGGCAAAGGAGATAAACTGTGAAGGAGATAATAAAGGCTTTGGATTTTATTCCTGACTATTCTTGTGGTGATTATTCTGCTGAAATCAAAGCCCACTTGGTGAATCTCCAGAAAGCTAAACCAGAACATTACAAAAAAGTACTTCACATTCTGGCTACATGAAGTAATACTGTTATTTGAGGAACATATGATTTGGTTTAAAATAAAGTATTTTATTTACTAGTTCTAAGAATAGACACTACATTTACTGTAATATAAAAATTGTGATAGGAAGGGGAAAATTCTGTATTATTCAACATGGAATTGTGGTAGGTAGAATGATTGGACATAAATCATTTTGCTCACAAATGGATGCTTATCTTATGCCATTCTGTTTTCCTACTGTAAATTCCTACTTGTTACCTAAGACTTTGTACAGTTAATGGCCTAGATAAATCCTCTTGTATGAAAACTGGTTTGGGTCTATAATCCAGAGGCAGGTAAATGACAAAAGAATGTCAACATTAATCTTGCTTTTATTTTTTTAAGTAGTTTCTAATATTGAAGAGGGGTATAGAAATCTATCTTATCCTGCAGAAAAAGAGGAGGGGAATGGAATATGGGAAAGTGAGGGAGGATGATAAAATAGAAAGCATATTGAGGAATAGAGTGATCAGTAGCAAAACACTTTTGAGGAGGGTGAAAGCAAGAGAAAATAAATGGGAGGAATACAATTAGCAATAGTAATTGTAAAAAAAAAAAAATTCGAAGCAAGGTTCTCCAATGAAATATTATTGTTCTCTGGAAAATGATGAGCAGGATGCTCTTGAGGAAAAAAAAAAAACCTGGAAAATCCTCCATGAATAAAATGAAATATATTATATACAAAGTAATAGCAATGTTCTGGGATGACCAGCTGTAAAGGACTTTGTTATTCTCTGTAGTACAATCATCCACACCTACTCTGAAAGACTTATGATGAAAAATCCTATCCATAACCAGAGAAGGAAATAATCGAGTGTGAATATAGATTGTAGCATTCTCTATTACTCTATCTCTTTCTTTATTTTTAACTTAATTTTTCTTGGGAGTTTTTATTTTCATTAGGGTGGGAAATCTATATTTTCTTTCACAACTTGACTGTTATGGGAATGTTTTGCATAACTTCACATGTGGTTTCTTAATTGTGGGTGGGGATATGGGAGAGAACTAGAACTTTAAAATCTTAAAAACATATAAAAAATTTGTTTTGAATGTACCTAGGGGAAAATATTAAGTAAATATTTTTTAAAGCTGTTTTTAGGAAACATGTCAAATAGATTTTGTGAAAAAACTATCACCTTGAGGCAACATAAAATAATAACTGAAGTGAGGAGATCAGTTAGAAATTCCAGACCTTTAAGAAATAGCTAAGGAAAACTGTAGGATACAGAAGTGTTCTTTTTCAAATATTATTGACTTATGAAACTCATGAATCAAAGAGATAGGGATAGAGACTGGGTCTCTGATTTCTAGGACTAGAGACTTCCTACTGAGATGCTTCCCTTACTGGTGGAGAGTGGCATTCTATTCTGCAGGAAGTAGTTCAAAAGCTGGTCTTGGAGTAAGGAAGACATCTATTTAAGTCATGATTGTGTGACCATGAGCAAGCCATGTTTTTAGACAACTCTCTTAAGATATGAACTTTTGATTTAGTTTTCTTATTTGTTTTTAATACTTAAGTAACTATCCTTCAACATAACTGGTTTCCTTTATAACTCAAAGTATTTTATGCATTTAACAACATTGTTCTAAGGAGTACATAAGCTTCCCCAACTGCTAAAGGAGTCTGAGGATAAAAATAATTTAATCCTTATTGTTCTAACACTACAAGTTCTACCCTGAGTGAATAAGTAAATGGAATTTTATTACCTATGACATCAGTGATCCAGAAGAAAAGAACTCCAAACTTCACTCTGATATCTCATCAGCAGGGAAGAAATAGCCCTGGGCTCTTGAAGTCTATTTCTAGGACAATATCAACTCCATCAGGTTCTGTCCAGGAGGAAAAACTTTCAGTAAAATCTTAGCAACAGATTATGTCTACAATCCAAGGAACAGTCCACACAAGCCTCAGCACATTCAGATTGTCAAGTAAAAATCTTTACCTCACTGAACTGTGAAATAGATAAAAAAAAAAATTCTTACTATAGTGTCACCATCTTCTGTTGGGATATTGACAAAGTGGTAGGAAGAAACAAAGTATGCTTAGGATTATATAGTTCTTAAGCTATCCATAAACAGAATTTAGTGGTTGATATACCAAATTTATATAATCCCTTTGCCAGAGGTTGTATTTTTTTTAAATAGCATATTTCTTGTTTATTAAACTTGTTGGCTATAACTTGATGGTATGGAGTATCTGATGCTCCTTTATGTAGCTACTAGCTCTCCTTATAAGAACAGGATCCCAAGACTTCAGAACATAGTTTTAATTATGTTATAAATTTATAAATTTATTAATAATTCTTTATAATTTAAAGTAATTTAAAATCAATTTACTAAATTAAAATGAATTTATTAATTTAAATTAAATTTCAATTGGTTATTAATGAATATAATTTATTAATTTAGATAAATTATAAAAGAAAGATTTATGTCTGTGTATATAGAGGATGAATTGAGTTTTCCATCTCTGGTGAACTACATTACAATTAAGGACCAATATAATGTTCACTTATAGTACTACTTTTGATGAGATTCTAGGAAGGAAAAAGGCATAAGTTTGTTCTTCCAAATTGGTCCTCAGGCCCCCATTTCCTCTTTTCAGTCACTTTTCCTGCTACTGTCCCCTTTGTTCTGCTAGTACCAATTTTCCTTCCTGAGATGTATTGCTGGCACATCTTACCTTCTATTTCTAGAAGGGTCATGTCATGGATCTTCTCTCTGTCACTGACTTCAGCTGTACATTCCTGCCCCTTGTTCTTTGTCTTTCTTCCAGAAAATGATGTTTATTACTTCCTTTCTAGAAGCCATATTCTGAGCAGCTTAATTATATGGGAATTATTCTAGACTTCAGCTCTTTTCTGCCTCTAGATCACTGACTGCCTCATCTATTTTAAATCTACTGTTTTATATCCAGTGCCTATAATGCTATGCTCCTTCCAAAAAGTGTTTCAGTATGCTTACAGAAATATTTCTTTTTCATACATTCTAGAATTGTTCAAAGATATCAGAAGTTGTGGGCATTAGAAGAGGAGTTAAATCCAAGAAACCAGCACAAATGCAAGTAGACAAACTAGAAGTAGCACTATAGAGCAGGGACAGCCATCTAAAGTTTCTCACTAGGGAAATTGAACTATACTAGCACTCTTGGCACAGACATACCAAAGTTAGTAGAAGCTAGGATTAGATACCCAGGAAAAGTCAGCTCAGGAGCATCTAGGTCCTGCATAGCCCATTACTAAATCTCAAATTAAGAACTGAGAATGAGTTATATGAATAAACAGGACAAGATATCAAGTATTCTAAAGAAATATTATGTCAAGAACTAAGAGGAAAACACAGAAGAGATTAATTCCTCTATAACCCCAATCAGAACATCAGAGAACAAAATACTTTGGCCACAAGGACAAAAGGATTTGGAGAAATAAAGTAAGGTATTATCAATGAAATGATAAATAAAGAAAAAATATTTGAAAAGAGAATTATGTGGAAGCACACTAACCACCCTTGCTCCTTTAGAAATAGTAAAGCAAAAACCTTTGGCCTAAAACCGTTGGACAAATTTATAAGATAAACTCTTATTAATCTTTCTGCAACTCTTGATTTTTAATCAACTTCCTGTTTTCTTCTGATTAGCTTAGGAAGGACCCCTCACTGAAGTAATTAGGTCCGTGCCCTAATAGGGCAAGGGATTTTTTTTTATAAAAAAACTAGATTGTGATAGAAAAAATTAGATCGTGACTAGATTAAGGAGATAATCAGACTGAGATAAATGAAATAATTCTATACTACCATCAAAAAATATTCCCAATATCTATAATAATGTAAAAGAAAATGTGAAAAATAATCTTGACTATGAATCATTGTAAAGATTTATCTTACTCCTGAAAAATAGAAGATGAATGATATTGCTATCCTCATATATTTCTTTAGAGAAGTGAAGGATTGTAGGTGCAGATGTACTACATGCATCTCATTAAGTTGAGTTCACTGTGATGTTGGTTTCAATAACTTGTCTAGTTGGGGGGGTGTCAGGAAGTACATACATAAACTGATTGTGATATAGAAATAAAAAAACAAATTAAATATTATAAAACACAAAGAAAATGTGTTTCAGAGTCAATACAAGAAATGAAACAGGGCAAATGTTTGGTGATAACCTAGAAGCCTCATGCCTCTTTATCATGAGTATTTTCTTTTCAGAAGAGATTTGAAGTACATTTATGTTGAAAATGAAAGGACAGTCACAAAAAAAATGAAATCAACTATACTTCAACATAAATCAAATGGATAGTTACAGATGAGAACTGTCACAGAATTAATTATCTGTGTATATTTATTAGTGCACTGACTGCTCAGAACAAATTTCAAAATGAGACACTGTGTGAATATAGCGATCACTTATTGGCATGGATTACTCTGGAAGTTAGATGAAGTCTATTGAAGTAATCAACAGTGATTCCAGGCATGACATTAAAAATTAGAATTGGGCAATTACTCTATGAGGCATCAAGAATCAATCAAACAAAAATCAAAAGAGTGACAAAGTGGAAGAAAAGGTAAACTACCTCATTGGAAAAACAATTGACTTGGAAAATAGATCCAGGAGAGAAAATTTAAGAATTACTGGACTATCTGAAAGCCATGATGAAAAAAAAAAAAGAATCTGGACATATTTCAAGAAATATTTAAGGAAAACTGTCAAGATAGCTTAGGATCAGAGGGCAAAACAGTAATTGAAAGAATCCACCATTTATCATCTAAAATAGATCACAAAATGAAAAGAAATAATGTAACCAAATTCCAGAATTAGCAGGTCAAGAAGAAAATACTGCAGGCAGCTAGAAAGAAATGACTCAAACACCAAGGAACCACAATCAGGACTACTCAGGATGTAATGCCTTCTATATTAAAAAATCAGGGAGACTAGAATTTGATATTCAGGAAAGCAAAGGAACTTGGCTTACAACCAAAAATCAACTACCCAGCAAAATAGAGCATAATCTTTCAGGGGAAAATATGGAAGACTCTCAAACTTTCCTGATCAAAACACCACAGCTAAATAAAACAGTCTTTTTTGCAAAGTGAAGTGAATAGAACCAAGAGAACATTGTTCACAGCAACAAGATTACATGATGATCAATTCTGATAGATATGACTCTCTTCAACAGTGAACTGATTCAGGCCAGTTCCTATGGTTTTGTGGAGAGAGCCACCTGCACCCAGAGAGAGGACTATGGGAACTGAGTGTGGATCACAACATAGTATTTTAAATTTGTTGTTGTTGTTTGCTTGAAATTTGTTTTCTTTTTCATTGTTTTTACTTTTTGATCTGATTTTTCTTACACAATGTAATAATTGTGAAAATATGTATAGGAGAATTGCAGATGTTTAACATATACTGGATTACTTCCCAAGTGAAGAAGGAGGTGGTGCAAAAAGAGGGAGAAAAAAAAATGGAACACAAGATTTTGCTAGGGTAAGTGTTAAAAACTATGGGCATGTTTTGAAAATAAAAAGCTTAAAAAATTCTGTCTTCAAATACAGGATTCAAGATAGGCATAAAAAGGGGAAACGGGAAAGGGGGAAATGTTATTCAATAAGATTAAACTATTTATATCCCTAAACTGGAAAATCATATTTTTAATTCTAGACAACTATATCTCTATCAGGGCAGTTAAAAGGAATATACATAGAGTATGAGAGTACAAGTTGACTTTGATGTGATGATATAAAAAAGCTAAAGAGTTTTTAAAAAAGGGATTTTACTAGGAGAAGAGGGGGGAGGAGGGGCATGCAGAATAGGATAAGTTGTATCTCATGAAGAAGTGCCAAAGACAATAGCAGTAAAGAAGGGAGGGAGTGAACATCATTTGAATCTTATTTTCATCAAATTTGGCTCAAAGAGGGAATCACATCAACTCTTAATGGGGACAGAAATTTTTCTTACTCCATAAAGAAGTAGGAGAGGAAGGGGAAAGAAAAAGAAAAAGGGAAGGCAGATTGAAAGAAGTGGCAGTCAGAGGCAAAACACTGGGGAGAAGGAATAGGATAAAAGGAGAAAGAAAAGTATACATTAGGAAAAAGTAGTGTGTAGGGAAACATAACTGTGAATGCACTCACATAAAATAGAAGTAGATAGTACAGTGGACTAAAAACCACTATTGTGACTGTTGTTTACAAGAAGCACATTTGAAGCAGAGAGATGTACAGAATAAAGGTAAAAGGCTGAAGCAGAATGTATTATGCTTCAGTTGGAGTAAAAAATGGAGGGGAGGGTAGAAGTTAAGTGAGTTATAGTAAGAAATAGACCTAAAAGAAAAAAGCAAAACTATATTAGTGGGGGATGCCAACATTTCTTTCTTAGAGGCCCAGGATGGAGAAGCCCCAAGTAGGGAATGTAATGGGAGCCTCTTAGCCAAAATATGGCGGCATTGAATACTCTGTCCTGGTTCAGAAGGCCAAAAGATCTTCAGACTAGCTGTGAGACCTTGAACACTTCTAGAGAAGGCAAATAATGAGCTCCTGAACCCAGGAAAATAGGCAAAACTTGGTCAGGCCTATCTAGCAAAGTGGGAAAGTCAACCAGCACAACCAGCCCCAGGGAACAATGAAGTCCTGGTCACCCTAAAGATGAAGGTCAGGAGAATCTCCCCTATGATTAGGATCAGAAGTCAACCTTTAAAAATGAACAAAAGAACAAAAACCTCTGATCATAGATAGCTATTATGTAGACAGGGAAGAAGAGAACCCTGAGGACATTAAAGGTAAAATGCCTCCAGATGAAGCCTCAAAAGAGAATATGAAGTGTTCTCCAATTCAAAAGAGTCTCTTGAAAGAAAAATGGGAAAAAGAAATGAGAGCTTTGCAGGAGAGTTTGGGTAAGGAAACATAGAAATTGACTAAAGAAAACAAGTTCTTAAAAAATACTTTTGTGAAATGGAAAAAGAAATCAACTCTGTTAAAAAAATAAAATTGGTGAAATAGAAAAAAAAATTCAATGAAAAAAACAACTCCTTTCAAAGTACAATTGGCCAAATGCAAAAGGAGACAAGAAAATTAATTGAAGAAAATAATTCACTAAAAATTAGACTTGAACATATAGAAGTGAATAACTCAATGAGACTTCAAGAATAAGTCAAACAAAATCAAAGCAAAGAAAAAAAATAGAAGGAAATGTTGTTCCTCATTGGAAAAACAACTGACCTGGAAAATAGATCCAGGAGGGACAATCTAAGAATTGTTGGACTACCTGAAAACCACAATGAAATTTAAAAAAAAAGAGACTGGACATCTTTCAAGTAATCATCAAGGAAAACTGCCTTGATTTCCTAGAACTGGAAGGTAAAATAGTCATTGAAAGAATATATCAATAACCCCCTGAAGAAAACTCCAAGGAATATTGTAGCCAAATTTCAGAATTATCAGATCTAGGAGAAAATACTGTAGGCAGTACAGTAGGCAGAAAGAAACAATTCAGATATTAGGAAGCCACAATCAGGATAACCCAGGACCCTAGCAGTTTCCACTTTAAGAGATCCAAGGGTCTGGAATACGATATTCTGGAAGGCAAAGGAGCTTAGACTGCAGCCAACAATGAATTACCCAATAAAACTAAGCATTATCTACCAGAGAAAAAGATGGACATCAATGAAATAGGGGATTTTCAATTATTTTTTTATTAAAAGATCAGAGCTAAACAGAAAATTTGATCTTTAAATACAGAATTGAAGAGAATACAAGGTAAAAAGAGAAGGGTAAAAATTATTTTTTAAAGGTTAAAATGTCTACATCCCTACATGGAAAGATATGTGTAACTCTTGAGAACCATATCTTTGTTAGGAATATACTTAAAGAATGTAGCTATAAATTGACTTTAATGTGATGATATAAAAGAAAAACTAGGGGTAAAAAAGGTATTATACTAGAAGAAGAGGAAAGGGAAACAAAAATGGTGTAAATTATACTACATTAAGAAGCAAAAAAATTCTACTAAAATTGTGAAAAAGAAAGGAAGGGAACGAGCATTGTTTGAACTTTAATCTCATCAGATTTGTCTCAGAGGGAATATCATACATATTTAGTTTGATATATAAACTTGTCTCACTCTATAGGAAAGCAAAATAGTAAAGCAGTAAGGAAAAAGGGTAGCTAATAAAAAGGGAAGACAAAGTAGAAGGGAAAAG
This sequence comes from Sarcophilus harrisii, assembly GCF_902635505.1. Classification (NCBI taxonomy): domain Eukaryota; kingdom Metazoa; phylum Chordata; class Mammalia; order Dasyuromorphia; family Dasyuridae; genus Sarcophilus; species Sarcophilus harrisii. The sequence goes on from NC_045429.1 coordinate 145,547,296, forward strand.
GGTTAAGAAAGGGGAAGAGCTGAAAAAAGGGATGGCAAATTGAGGAAGGTGGTAGTCAGAAGCATAACACTGTTGAATAGAAGAAGGGGAAAAGAAGAAAAAATAGTATAACTTGAGAAAAATAGGGTGGGGAGAAATAGAGTTAATAATTTTAAATGTGAATGTGAATGGGATGAACTCTCCCATAAAATGGAAGTAGATAGCAGAGTGGATTAAAAGCCAGAATTATACAACATTGTGTTTGCAAGAAAAACATTTGAAGCAGAGAGATACATATAGAATAAAGGTAAAAGGTGTGAGCAGAATCTATCATGCTTCAGTTGAAGGGAAAAAAAAGCAAGGATAGTGATCCTGATCTCAGATTAAACAAAAGCATAAATAGATCTAATTAAAGGACATAAGGAAGGAAACTACATCTTACTAAAGGATACAATAGATAATGAAGTAATAGTAATACTAAACATACATGCACTAAATGGTATAGCATTCAAATTCCTAGAGGAGAAGTTAAGAAATTTGCAAGAAATGGACAGAAAAATTATAGTAGTGGGGGATCTCAACAATTAACAACTTAAGCAAAGTTTCAGAATATTAAAAAAAAACTTACATAAATCATTGGTATTTGTATAATTTCTAAAATCTCCATAGTTCTCTGGTGGCATTTTCTATCCCAAGTTTATTGGGATTGCCTCAGATCACTGAACCACTAAGAACCAAGTCTTTTATAGTTGATCATGGAACAATCTTGCTGTTACTGTGTGCAATGTAGTCTTGGTTCTGCTTATTTTTCTCAGTTCAGTTCTTGCAAATCTATCTAAGTCTTTCTAAAATCAGCCTGTTCATCATTTTTATACAACAATATTATTACGTAACTTTCATATACCATAACTTATTCAGTCATTTCCCAATTGATGGCCATTTACTCATTTTCCAATTAGCCACAGCAAAAAGAGCTGCTACAACATGTTTGCACATATAGATCCTTTTCTCCACTTTATGATTTTCTTGGGATACAGATCCAGTAGTGGCACTGATGGGTCAAAGAATATGCACAGTTTTATAGCCCTTCGGGCATAGTTCCAAATTGCTCTTCAGAATGGTTGGATCATTTCACAACTCCACCAACAATGCACTCATGTCTCAGTTTTCTCACATCCCCTCCAACATTTATCATTATCTTTTCCTGTCATCTTAGCCAATTTAACAGGAATGAAGTGATATCTCAGAGTTATTTTAATTTGCATTTCTTTAGTCAAAAGTGATTTTGAATATTTTTTCATATGATAATAGACAACTTTAATTTCAGCATCTGAAAATTGTCTGTTCATTCTTTGAGCATTTTTCAGTTGAGGAATGACCTGTATTATAAATTTGACACCTGTCTTTATATATTTTAGAAATGAGGACTTTATCAGAAACACTGGTTGTAATTTTTTCACAGCTTTATTTTTTGCAAAAACTTTTTAATTTAATGTGATCAAAGTTGTTTATTTTGTATTTTATAATGTTCTCTAGTTCTTCTTTAATCATAAATTCCTCCCTTCTACAAACATCTGATAGGTAAACTATCCTTTGCTTTCCTAAATTGCTTATATCACCCTTTACTCTTAAATCATGTACCCATTTTGACCTTATTTTGGTATGAGGTGTGAGATGTAAGTCTATACCGAGTTTCTGACATATATTTTCCAATTTTTTAGCAAATTTTATGAAATATTGAGTTCTTATTCCAGAAGCTGGAATTTGGGGGTTTATCAAATACTAGATTACTATATACCTTGATTATTTTGTTATGTATCTAATTGATCCATCACCCTATTTCTTAGCCAATAAAAAATATTTTGATGATTACTACTTTATAATGTATAGGCCTGGTACTGTTAGGCCATCATCCTTTGCATTTTTTTTTATGACTTTAGATATTCTTGAGCTTTTGTTCAAGATGAGTTTTGTTATTTTTTCTAGTTCTATACAATTTTTGTCAGTTTGATTGGTATGGCACTAAACAAGTAGGTAGAATTATCATTTTTATTTTAATAATAGCTTGGCCTACCCACAAACAATTGATATTTTCCAATTATTTAGATCTGACTTTATTTGTGTGAGGAGTCTTTTATAATTGTATAATTCCTGGGTTTGATTTGGCTGATAGACCCCCTAAGATTTTATTTTGTCTATAGTTGTTTTAAATGAAATTTCTTTTTCTATCTCTTGTTGGTGGGCTTTATCAGTAATATCTAAAACTGCTGATGGTCTGAAAAGGAAGGTAATTTTATTACTATTTCTCCTTTTCTGCAATTTGAGAGTTTTTTGTGCCCGGATACATGATCAATTTTTGTGCAGGTACCATGTACTGCTAAGAAAAAAAAGGTGTATTTCTTTCTTTCTCCATTCAATTTTCTCCAGAAATCTATCATATCTAAGTTTTCTAGGATTTTATTAATCTCCCTAGTTTCTTTCTTGTTTATTTTGTGGTTAGGTTTGTCTAATTCTGAGAGGTCACCCACTAATAGTTTTGCTTTCTATTTCTTCCTGTAACTGGCTTAATACCTCCTTTAAGAATTTGGAATCTCTACCACTTGGTGCATATACATTTGGTATCATTACTACTTCATTGTTTATGGTCTCCTTTAACAAGATGTATTTTCCTACCTTATCTCTTTTAATTAGATTTATTTTTACCTTTGCTTTATTTGATAAATTCTGCTTTAGCCTTTTATCCTTTTTCTGTATGTATCTCTCTGTTTCAAATGTGTTTCTTTTAAACAACATATCGTAGGACTGTTTTTTAATCCACTCTGCTGTTCACTTCAGTTTTATGGAAGAATTCATCCCAATCACATTTGTAGTTATGATTACCTATTCTACACCTTTTAGATTGGCTAGAATGACAGGGAAAGATAATGCACAGTGTTGGAGGGGATGTGGGAAAACAGGGATACTAATACACTGTTGGTGAAATTGTGAATACATCCAGCCATTCTGGAGAGCAATTTGGAACTATGTTCAAAAAGTATCAAACTGTGCATACCCTTTGAACCAGCAGAGCTACTACTGGCCTTATATACCAAAGAGATACTAAAGAAGGGAAAGGGTCCTGGATGTGCCAAAATGTTTGTGGCAGCCCTGTTTGTAGTGGCTAAAAACTGGAAAATGAACAGATGCCCATCAATTGGAGAATGGTTGGGTAAATTGTGGTATATGAATATTATGGAATATTATTGTTCTGTAAGAAATGACCAGCAGGATGAATACAGAAAGGCTTGGAGAGACTTACATGAACTGATGCTAAGTGAAATGAGCAGAATCAGGAGATCATTATATACTTCAACAACGACACTGTATGAAGATGTATTCTGATGGAAGCGGATTTCTTCGACAAAGAGATCTAACTCAGTTTCAATTGATCAATGATGGACAGAAGCAGCTACACCCAGAGAAGAAACACTGAGAAATAAATGTAAACTGTTTGCATTTTTGTTTTTCTTCCCAGGTTATTTTTACCTTCTGAATCCAATTCTTCCTGTGCAACAAGAGAATTGTTTGGTTCTGCACACATATATTGTATCTAGGATATACTGTGACATATTTAACATGTATAGGACCACTTGCCATCTCGGGGAGGGGATGGAGGGAGGGAGGGAGGGAGTGCAAGGGATAATGTTGTAAAAATTACCCAGGCATGGGTTCTGTCAATAAAATGTTATAATTATGAAAAAAAAAATGATTACCCGTTCTATAGTTCCCTGTATCCTATTTTCTCCCCTGCATATACTTTGGTTCTTTCTTTCCACTTTGTTCCTCCTTAGTACTATTTTGTTTATAACATCACCACCATTCTGTCTTCCCTCTCTTCTATCATCCCTCTTTCCTTCTCTTATTCCTTTCTCCTAGTCTATTTTCCCTTTTATCTAATCCCTCTCTTTTCTGTTTCCTTTCTCCTCCCTTTTCATAGGGCTAGATACATTTCTATACCCAAATGAGTGATTGATATTTCCTCTTTAAGTGAAAACTGATCAGATTAAGCTTCAGACAATACTCATTCCCCTCCCTTCTTTCCCTCTATTGTATTAAGTCTTTTGTGTCTTTTCATGTGATCTAATTTGTACCATTATATCTCCTTTTCCTTTTCTCTCAGTACAATCCTTTTTCCATATCTTAATGTCTTTTTTTTTTTTATGTCATCACATGAAAGTCCATTTATAACCACACCCTCTGTCCATGGGATGCTCCCTCTAACTGCCCCCAAAACAGATACAGTTCTCAATCTCTACAGACACAGATATCATTTTCCCATCTGCAGATGTAAACAGTTTAACCTTTAAATAATATATATTTTGCCCTGTTTACCTTTTTATGTTTTTTCTTGAATCCTGTGAAGATCAAATTTTCTGTATAGTTCTGGTTTTTTCAATAGAAATGATTGAAATCTCTTACTTCATTTAAGATCCATCTCCTTCCTTGAAAAATGATATCCAGTCTTGCTTGGTAGTTGATTCTTGGGTGTAACCCCAGATCCTTTGCCTTCTGTAGTATGGTATCCTAGCCCCTCTGATCCTTAATTATAGATGCTGCCAGATCCTGGGTAATCCTGACTGTTGCTCCTTGATACTTGAATTGTTTTTATCTGACAGCTTGCAGAATTTTTCCCTTGAGATGATAGTTTTGGAGTTTTGCAACAATACTCCTTGGAGTTTTCCTTGTGGGATTTCTTTTTGGAGCTTGATTCTTTCAATGACTATTTCCACTTCTTGTTCTAGTATATCAGGGCATTTTTCCTTGATGATCTCTTGAACAATGTTATCCAGGCTCTTTTTTTTTTTTTTTTTTTTTTTTTTTGGTCATGGCCTCCAGGTAGACTAATAATTTTTTATTGTTTCTCCTAGATCTATTTCCAGGTCAACTGTTTTTCCAAGGAGATATTTTACATTTTCTTCCATTTTTTTTCATTTTTTGTAGTTTGACTAATTCTTGATATCTTTTAGAGTCATTGGCTTCCATTTTTTTTAAATAATCCATTCATTCATGCATTTATTTATTTACAAAGCATATGCATGCATAATTTTTCCAACATTGACCCTTGCAAAAATTTTGGTTTCAAATTTCCCCCACCTTCCCCTCACCCTCAAGCCTAGCTGTCAGGTAGTCTAATACATATTAAATATGTTAAAATGTTAAATCCAATATATGTATCCACATTTATACAATTATCTTGCTACACAAGAAAAATCAGATCAAGAAGAAAGGAAAAAAACAAACGGAGAAAGAAAACAAAATGCAAGCAAATAACAGTGAGAATGCTATATTGTGTTCCACATTCTGTTCCCATGGTTCTCTCTCTGGATGTAGATGGGTCTCTTCATCCCTGAACAAGTGGAACTGGTTTGAATCCTCTTATTGCTGAAAAGAGTCTCTGTATACATCAATCATTGAGCCAGCACAGGATAGTGGGAAGGGGCATTTTCCAAGCATATACCCATAGAGTATTGTCCAATCGGTAGTTAGCCTCAAGTGCTTGACTGTCCTGACCTCAGTGCATTAACTCAAGAGTTTCAGCCCTCTACACTTCCTAGTGGAGAAGGGATGAGGCAGGAATCCCGAGGATGGTGGGAAAATAGAGTCTGTTTTTTTCAAGGACCTTTGCCTTTATATAATGTAACAAAAACAACACCGAGCACATGGGATCACATAAAGAATTTGCTTTTGTATGTAGTTTGACACACAGTATCGCTCTTCCACTTGCTATTACTCTGCTTCAATCTCAATACAGGTTGTCACTGCCCCGACTTCTCAGGAAAGCCAAGCCCCCTTAGGGGAGATGGGGAGCCAAACCAGACATTGTTAGCAGGTTTCCTGTGGCCTGAAGGGTCTTATACCTCCAGAGCTCCCCACTGACTGTGGGGAAATTGTACATTTCTCTACTATTTCTGTTTTCCCTTCTATTTAGCATACTCCTTCCCCCTTTTTTTTTTCTTTCCACTCCCTCTTTTCTATAAGGTGAGAGAAGTTTCTCAGTGAAACCAAATATATCTAATATTCTTTTTATGAGCCAAATCTGATAAGATTCACACAATATTTGTCACCCTCTTTCCTTTCCCTCAATTATAATAGATTTTCTTTATCTCTTCCTGAGATGTAATTTCCCTCATTTTACTTCTACTTTCCCCTTTTATTTCAGTTACAATCCCCTTTCCACCTCCAGTTTATTTTTTATATTATAACAGTAAAATGAGATTATACATGTATTTGCTATGTATACCCATAACAGAAATAGTTCTCAAGAGTTTTTTCTTCTTCTTACCTTGTTATGCTTCCTATTCTGTATTTGGAGGTCAAATATTTTGTTTAGCTCTGGTTTTTTCATCAAAAATAAATGGAATTCACTAGTTTCATTGAATGTCCATCTTCTACCCTGAAAGAAAATGCTCAGTTTAGCAGGGTAATTTATTCTGGGATTCCAAGTTCCTCGCCTTTTGGAATATAAGATTCCAGGTCTTTCTATCTTTTAAAGTAGAAGCTGCTAGGTCCTGAGTGGCTCCTCAGTATTTGAATTGTTTCTTTCTGGATGCTTGTATTATTGTTTCCTTGGTCCAATAGTTCTGAAATTTAGCCAATTATTCTTTGGGGGTCTTAATTTTGGGGTCTCTTTCAGGAGGTGTTCAATGAATTCTTTCAATGATCATTTTACTTTCTGATTCTAGGACATCAGCACAAGTTCTCTTTGATGATTTCCTGAAAAAAGAGTGTTGAGGCTCTTTTTTTCATCATGGATTTCAGGGAAGCCAATAACCTTTAGATTATCTCTCCTTGATCTATTTCCCAAGTCAGTTGTTTTCCCAATCAGGTATTTTACGTTTTTTATTTTTGGTTTTGCTTGACTCTTATTTTCTCACTGAGTCATTTATTTCTGAATTTTAGTGAACTTTTTATTCATTTAATTTTTCTTCTTTTTGTAATTGTCCAATTGAATTTTTAAATGAGTTGTTTTGTTCTATGGAATTTTTTTTTCCCATTTCACAAGTTCTATTTTTAAGGAGTTATTTTTTTTTTTTATTTCACAAATTCTGTTTTTCTGAGAGTTATTTTCTTTTTCCATTTTACCAAATCTATCTTTTAATAAGTTATATGCCTTTTCCAAACTCTCTTGCAAAGTTTTCATTTCCTTTCCCCATTTTTCTTCTAGCTCTCTTTTAAAATCCTTTTAAATTTCTTCTAGGAGAGCCTTGTGTGATGGGGACTACGCTATATCACTTTTGGGGGCTTCATCTGAAGCCAATCTGCCTTTAGTCTCCTCAGGGGTTGGTATCTGTTTCACCATAAAAGCTGTCAATTGCCAGTGTTCTCTATATTTTTTTACTCATTTTTTTTTTTTTTTAATTAAGGTCTGCTTTTAGGGCAGGAGAGGTTTTCAAGCTTTCTCTTCAAGCAGCAGCTTCCTCTGTGAGTGGCTGCATCTGTGCTGGGTCAGTGCTGACTCACTCCAGGTACTAGGTGGGCATAGCCAAGTCCCATGAGATTCCGGCATTTTGGGGTTCTTTATTTACCTTTAAAGGTGTTTGAGTTGGATATTTTCTCACTTCTCTGCTGATCTACTGGTTTGCAGCCAGGGCAGAGTAGCCAACACTACTGCTGTAGATTCCTCCCCCTAGATTCTTTGCCCCATGGAGTCTGCACTACCCGCAGAGTCTACACAACCCCGGGACTCTGGCTGTCTGTGATGGTGTTTGTTCTGAGCTGCTTGTGCTACCTGTCTCCATCCTGTGTCCGACTGAAACAAACCTTTTCTGGTCTGTTTCCTCCCCATAGATTCTCTGCTTTGCAGAGACTGCACCACTCCACAGAGTCCACACCACCCAGGGTTTGTCCTCTGCTGCTTGTGCTGGCTGCCTCCTTCTCATCTCCAGTTGAAACGGACCTTTTCTGGTGATCTTTGAAAGTATCTTTTGCTAGTAATTTGTTTCACTCCCAATATTTGTGGATTATGCCGATGCAGAGCTAATTCAGAGGCTGGATTTGCTTAATTAGTCTAAGGGTTGTATGAGAAGGTTAGAGAGAAACATATGTCTTCTCTACTATCTTGGCTCCACCCCTGGAAGTTTCTGTTCTGGTTTTTAATGTGTGGTTTTCTTCAGTTAGCGTTTTGTTATCGTCTTTTCCATTTGATTAATTCAACTTTTCAAGGTCTTTTCTTCAGTGGATTTTTTTTCCATTTGGGCAAATTATATTTTTTAAGGAATTGTTTTTTTTCAGTCATTTTTTTTTCCTTCCTTTTCTAAGCTATTGTCTCTCTCTTGCATAATTCTTATTTCTTTTCTCATTTGTTCTTCTACGTCTCTTATTTGTCTTTTAAAATCTTTTACTATCACTTTTAAGATGCCTCTTTGGATCTCCACCAATTCACATCACTCTGAGATTATTTTCTGTGGACATTTTGTCCTCATCTGAGTTGCTGTTTTGGTCTTCTCTGTAATCATAGTAGCTTTCTATTGTTCAGATTCTTTTTCTTACTTTTTTCTTTCTTTCTCTTTTTGTATTTCCTCTTTTGTTACTTTTATGATTGAACTCTATTCCTGGGGCAAAAGGGGTGCTGCCTCAAACTTCCTGTGCAGCTCTAAGTTTTGGCTTTGAACACAGGGGCTCCTTGTGTTTGCAGGGGGTAGCTTTGCCTGATCCTTACAGGAAATAGCCTAATTTCCTAGAATTTCCCTTCTGAGATGGAAGAAAAGGCTACCCCACTGATCTACTTCTCTTCTGAGCCAGGATTGAGGGTCTCAGTTGCTGATCTGCTGTAATTAAGACCCACTCACTTGCTTTCCCATTCTCAGAGCTGAGTTGAACTCTCTTCATCACAGTGAGATGGCTTTTCTTAAAGATTTTCCAGTTTATCTTGAGCTGGGGAGTGGTTTTTATCCCATCAGACTCTGTTCAAAGGTTAGGTTTCATGTGGATTTTTGAATAGGAGAGTTATAGCAGTCTCCTGAAGATTCCTCTATTTTGGTTCCACTCCCTGAAAAAATGTTTGTCACAGCCCTTTTTGTAGTGTCAAGAAATTAGAAACTCAAATGGATGCCCATCAGTTGGAGAATGGCTAAATAAATTATGATATATTAACAGACTATTTTTATCTTTGTTGTTACTGTATTGTTTGCTTTATTTTTCTTTCTCATTTTTTTTCCTCTTTTGATCTGATTTTCTTGTACAACATGATAAATGTCAACATATGTTTAGAAGAATTGCACACCTTTAATCTATATTGGATTATTTGCTATCTAGGGAAAGTGAGGGGGGTGGAGAAAATTTTGGAACACAAGGTTTTGCAAGGGTGAATGTTGAATACTATCTTTGCATGTATTTTAAAAAACTTATAAGAGGTTTGCCAACCTCATGTATCTTTGGACACCCACACAGAACGTGATTCAGGTAAACTGAGGGTGTTGCTGTAAGGATTGAACAAGATGGCCCTGGGAGGAAGGAGCCCCACCCCTGTGGATAACAAGGTGGTGTTGAGTAGAAGAAGCCTCGCCCCTGTTGACTACCTGGCATGTCTGAGATGGGCGTGAGATGGGGGTGACAGTTCCTGGTAGTTTAGTGTGATTGGCTTATAGAATTCTTGATATGCTGATTCAAAGGCTTTAAGACTGCTGGTAGAAGCTGGAATAAATGGAGTTTGCATCACCTTGGCTCCCTGTCTCTTCATTATTCACTATTTCTGCATTATTAAGCTTTGAACTTCTGCTGATCAGAATAAGCCTCACTTATCTATAAGCAAGGGCCCCTAGGGGACCATAACAATTGGCACCCAAACATGGCCAAGGACAATTTGTGTTACTATGGAGTGGAGGGCAGTGTAGGGACATAGACATAGAGTTTCTTAGCAAGGATACAGATGTATTCTACATTCCTCAGTGGTACCTTGTGGCTGGGAAGGATCCCGAGTAAGAAGATTTGCACATAGGCCTCTGAGAAACTGATAAGGGATATACTTCACAGTTGTGATAAGGAATACTTTGCAATCATGAGTAACCTGCTAACATTAGCAGTGAGGCAAAGGTTTTACCATGGTTTCAAGGGGGAGGTGGACATGGGGGACTATGTACCCATTATTCACAGAAAAGCTAAAGTTTTAGGAACTCATACATTTGAGGGTCATTCTGGAGTTTGTTGAGGAGGTACAGATGATATGTCCTTGGGCAGCTCACAGCTCCCCGCCCCCCTCCCTCCCCCCATGACATTACATTCTTGGAAAGTAGTGGGAGAACAATTGACCCATTATAATTTAAAATAGCCAAGGGAATTATCCATTGCCACCTTTTTCTTATACAAAGTGATTAAAGAGCTTTTTCAGACTGAGGAAGGTTATCCCATGCAAAAGAGACCATTTACGACTGGTACTCAAACTGAACACATCAGTGCTTCTAGCTCTAGGGAGATAAGTCCAGAGAGGTTATATCCCCACCTCTCGGTAGAAGAGGAGAAATGGAAGGAAAAGAAAAGATGCATGACTCATTGGAAAGCAGGTTGCCACAGGAGGTTACAACAATTGGAAAGTAAAACTTTACTTGTGAAAGGGGGAGATCTTCAGGAGGGAGTTGAGGATCAGTTCTTGCAAAAATGTAACTGTTGGTGATAAATCTGCGAAGGACAAGATGAAATTGGATTTTGGCCTTGAGACAGTTACTGATGAGATAATGAACACAAAGAAGCTTTGTGGCTGTGAACACTTTGAGAAATCTAGCGACCAGGATCCTAACAGTTTTTTGATAGGGAGAAGGCTGGTAACTTTTTAGAAAAGGAGAAGGAGACATCTAGTGGTCTGCATGCAGTAGGATAGGATGCAAGGGCAAACAGGTTGTGGTCTGCATAGACAACCAGAATACATTTGTAGGAGGCAGAGCAGTGCCATCTGGTGCCCATGCTTCCATAGCCCGTAAATGATTCAGGACTTAAGAGACCAAGCAGATCATGGTACATTGGCAGAATTTGGGTTATGGTGTTTTCCCATTTTGGAGACTCCAAGAGATGGTGGTGTACCTCATAGGTCACACGCAGCTGGATCTTTGAGCTCTATAAAAGAAATGAAAAGGGCAATTACAGAGTATGGTTTGAGATCTCCATATGTTAAGCTGTGACTGAAAGAATTGGCAACTTTTGTATTAACTTCTAACGATTGGAAGTTAGTTTTTCAAGCTATTCTTAGTCCAGGAGAATAGGTTATATTTCTCAGCTTACTGGCTGAAGAGTGCAGAGCAGTTGCACTTGCTCTTAACTGTCATAATGGCCCTAATGCTCAAAGATACTATGATCAATTATTTGGAACAGGAGATTACTCTGAGCATCACAAAGTGATTTTGCTATTGAAACTTATGAAAGACTTGCCTCTTGTGTTGAGAGGGCTTATGATAAACTTCCAGTAAAAGGTCAAGGAAAGCAAACATTGACTTCTTCGAAACAAAAGAATGAAGAATCTTTTGTAGATTTTTGTGCTAGAATACTAGAGACAGTAACTAGGATTATGGAAAATGTAGAAGGGACTATAGTGGTGATAAAAGATATTCTTAGGAATGGCTGTAATGCAGACAGTAAGAGAGCTATGGCAGGTTTGAAGAAGGAGATGGGCAGTGATGAGATGTTACAAAGATGTGAAGAGGTTGGGAGTGTTGTTTATGCGGCACAAGTAAAGGCACAAGTAAAAGTAGAAGCTTATCAGAAGACTAGGGATGATAAGTATGCTACCTAAAAAAGGTGCTTTAATTGTGGAAAAATAGGTCATTTTAAAAGGGACTATAGGGTTAAAGGGTTCTCACATACAGGTAGAAGTAGGGAGTCGCAGGGCAGTGGTGCTAGACCACAGACCTATGTCCAAAATGTAAAAGATGAGGACATTGGGCCTAAGAGTGTCAGAGTCATCAAATATATTTAAACATGATAGCGGCTAATCCTCCAGCCCCAGGACAAAGGAGTGGGATGGAATTTCACAAAACATCTGCTCAAAGTTGGGAGGACCATTCCAACGAAGCAACTGTGGGTCTGAGACAGCAATATCAGAACCTAACAGCTCTCAAATCTTCCAAATTTCAGAACTGCATAGTAGAGGATATTTTTGTGTTTCAGCTTTGACCACTATTATGGTGCCTTTACAATGTAAACTTTGCACACCTGATGACAGCACAGGGCTGTTGATTACTACTCCTAAGAGTGAATATTCAGATCTTATTCCTTTTACATATTTATTTCCTTCTAAACAAGTTTTATCCGTACCTCTCATTAATACTAATAGTGGAGATATCACTATAGACAAAGGTCAAAAGGTTGCTGTCATGCTCCTATTGCGATAGAAAAGGATTAATTTATGTAAGGGAGAAAAGGACCAATGTGTATATTGGACTCAAAGAGTTAGGGAGAGTTGGTTACATCTTACAATCATGATAGAAGGGAAGCCATACACAAGACTAGTAGACACTAGTGCTGATCATATTGTGTTTTCATTAGCTTTATGGCAAGATTCTTGGCCTTTATGTGAGCCTCTAGAATGTTTATGGTATACGGATACAACCAGCAACTGAATCTTTGAGGCCATTGAGGTGGTCTTTTGAAGGAAATGCTGGTGAGATATGGCCTCATGTGAGGAGGGATTTACCTATAATCTTATGGGGTAGGGATCTTTTGTCACAACTTAACATGACACTCACCACTATTTCAAATTTTTAATGGGGACCCTTGATGAAGCCATTATAGAAACTCCACAAATACAGTGGGTCTCTTCAGATCCCATATGGATTGACCAATAGGCCCTTACAAAAGAAAAGTTGATGAACTTATATAACATAGTTGAAGAACAACTACAATTGGGACATATTGAAGAATTATTTAGTGCTTGGAATTCTCCAGTGTTTGTTATAAAGAAGAAATCAGAAAAATGGAGAATGCTTACAGATTTGAGGGCAGCGAATGCATCTATGACCACTATGGGTGCTCTTCAACCTGTCCTTCTATCACCTAATATGATACCAAAAGATTATAAATTGTGGGTAATTGACATCAAGGTCTGTTTTTACAGTATTCCCATTAATGTAAAAGATCGACATAGATTTGCATTTTCTGTACCTTCACACATATCAGTGATAAGTGTTACCTCAGGGAATGAAAAATAGTCCCACATTATGTCAGTGGTATGTAGATAAAGTTATTCAACCAGTAGGCAGAGATTTCTGGAAGCAATCATCATATATTACATGGATGACATATTAGCTGCACATTCGAACCCTGATGTATTGGAATATATGTTGGCAGGGACAGTTAGATAGTTTAGGAAAAGTGGATTAGTTATTGCAGAGGAAAAGATATACAAGAAATACTACCATAAATTATTTGGGTTATCAGATATATGACACATATATAAATGTGAAAGCACCAAAATTTGATTTGAAAAACGTGATTACTTTAAATGATTTTCAAAAGTTAATAGGGGAAATTCAGTGGATCAGATCTAGGTTGGGTATAACCACCAATCAAGTGTCACCTCTTTCTGATATTCTGAGAGGTTCATCTGAGCTACATTCCCATAAGGAATGGACTTTGGAGGCAGTACAATGTATTCAATTAATTGAAAATTTATTACAGAATCAAATTACTGAAAAGATTCAAGAACAGAGTGATACTGAGGTCTCTATACTCTTTACTACAGGATTGCCAACAGGTGTCATCAAAAAGAAGTTATGTTAGAGTGGGTACATTTACCTCAAGTTAAGAATAGAGCTTGTCGAACTTATGCAGTGTTGGTGGCCAATACTATTCATAAGGCTATTAGATGAGTTTGTGCTTTAACAGGAAGAGATCCTGATACCATTCATACACAATATACCTCACAACAAACAGAACAATGTATACATGAGTTGGTTGAATGGCAATCTATTATAAATCAAAATTTCAAACACGGCACTACGCTTCCTTTTGCAAGGCTGTATAACGCGTATCCATGGACATGGACAGAGAAAGTCTCTGCTATCCCTTTATTGGGAATTAACATTTTTACTGATGCCACCAAAGATAGGAAAGCTGATTTATACATTACTACATTGAAGAGATTGGATAAATTCCAGACAACGTTTGTCTATTCAACAAAATGAAATTTTTGCAATGATCAAAGCCTTATGTTTTGATCAGCCATGTAATATTATTACTGACAGTTCGTACACTGCAGGATTCCATGTTTAGAAACATCTTATGTCTCCAAAAGAGGGGATGTCATAACTCAATTAATCCTTAAAACACAATTAATGATTAGAAATAGAAGATCTCAGTTTCATATTATGCATATCAAAGCACATAGCAATGTACTGGTCCACTTATTGAGGACAATGATATGGTCGATAAATCTCTTACAATTTTCTTTTTTGATTCTTTCCCCCAATATGTCCATACTGCCTCTTCTATCATATAAAGCTAAGAATCCAAAAGGTGACATTCCTAATGATATCTGATAAATAAATGTCACTCATTTCCCTACTTTTGGGAGGGCAGATATGATATGCCTCCCTACTTTTGGGAGGCAGAAATATATTCATGTATGAGTTGATATCTTTTCAGGATTTATTATTGGAATAGCTAGGAATGGAGAGGCCTTGAAGGACATTAGAGCATATTTGTTGTATTGCTATGTTAACCATGATGTTCCCAGAATTTTGAAAATAGATAATGACCCTTCATATACTTTGAAAGGGTTTCAAGACTTTTGTTTTGAATTTGGAGTTAATCACATTACAGGAATTCCACAGAATCCTATGGGTCAAGCTATCATAGAAAGGACTAAGTCTTTGAAGACTTACTTATAAAAACAAAAAGGGGGGATTTCATATATGGCTTCTTGTGATAGTAAATTACAAAGAGCAATTTATACTCTGAATTACTTGAAATTTGATGATAAAGAGCTGTCTTTAGCCATGAAATTTAAAGCTGAAACAAAAGACTGAAAAAATAAGATCATAAAGCAAATTATTAATCATAATGATAAATTAGAAACTATAATGGACCACAGAAAGGTCATGTGGCAGGGCAAGAATAAAGAATGGCAAGGTCCAGACACTGTACTATCCTGGGGAAAGGGTTATGTATGTGTATCTACAGGTATAGAGAGGTACCAATAAGGAAAATCAGGATCATGGATGCTGGTGAAGATTTCACAGGGCCCTCAACAGAAAACAAAGATTCTTCAAAAAAGCTGCAGCTCTTCAGTTAAAACATGGCAACAAAGATAGTTTTCAATGCACATAGGCAAGAGGTTTTTACATTTTTGGACTTGTAGACTTGATAGGATAGATGTCCCTCTTAACTATACTGGCCGAATGCGACACCATTCATTATGTTTGATAGGTAAAAAATACAATGTAACTGTTTATCATAAGTAAGTTTTAAGATTGGGATACACATCATTGTCATCAGATTATGCTTAAAGATAAGGAATATACTGAAACACTTGTATCATGTCATAATACCTCTCTCTATCCACCTGATTCCTATATAAGTGCATGACAATTGTATGTCACCAATAAGGGTGTAGCAATAAAGCATTTGGATGAATTGATTTTAGCTAGGGGGACAGACAGTGCAACAGATTCCTGTGAATGTAAAAAATGGTGATTATACTAATAACATCTCTCTTACAGCATGGATATATTCAGCAAAGGATCATGTGTTTTCAGTGGATCACACTGGGAACCAATCACAATTAATTGTGTATAAAACTGGAATATTTAATTTTCCTTGGTTAAATTGTAAAGTTTGTCAATGTATAGGACATGAGATTACTGGGAAATTTTTTAACAAAAAGATTCATTTCATGTGTGGTATTGGGAATTACTACAAAAATTACAATGTGACTATCGTTATAATACCTTTTGCCTTATACCAAAGAAATATAATGAAACTTAAATGGACTGGGAACTGGTAAGACTCAGTTACAAGGGCTCATACCAAATAATGTTACCTTGGAATTATTTAGATTGGCACAATTGGTGTCTGATATCGATTTGGAAGCTGAACCTCAGATGCAGCCTGATGTGGTTGCCAACAAGATCTTGAATTTCTTTCAGCAGGCAGACTCATGGGTTACTGTGAAAAGTTTTCTCACTCCAATAGGAACTAGTATTGTTGGATGTTTAATTGTTCTGCCTTTATATTAATTTTGAAATGTACTCTGAATACTCTTAGGGACCCTGTCACATTTGCTGCATTGAAGCTCAGAGACATAGCTTCAAAAACAAAAAGGGAGGTTTGTAAGGGGCTGCCAACCCTCACATATCTTTGGACAACCACACAGAATGCAATTCAGATAAACTGAGGGCGTTGCTGTAAAGGTTGAACAAGATGGCCCTGGGAGGAAGAAGCCCCACCCTGAGGATAACAAGATGGCATTGAGTGGAAGAAGCCTAGCCCCTGTTGACTACCTGGCATGTCTGAGATGGGTGTGAGATGGGCGTGACAGCCCCTAGTAATTTAGTATGATTGGTTTAGAGAGCTCTTGCTATGCTGACATAACTAAGGCTTTAACACTACTGGTAGAAGCTGGAATAAACGGAGTTAGCATCATCTTGGCTCCCTATTTCTTCATTATTTACTAATTTCGCATTATTAGGCTTTGAGCTTCTGCTGGTCAGAAGAGCCCTCACTTATCTATAAGCAAGGGCCCCTAGGGGGCCATAATAAAAACTTTTTTTTTTTTTTTAAAGAAACCAAATCTAATTCCAAAGAATAGGAAAATAATAAAACATAGAAAGTATTAATCATTTCATCCAAGAGGATAATAATAATGAGACAACATATCAAAACTTATGGGATGAAGCCAAAGCAGTTCTTGGGGAAATTTTTACATCTCTAAATGCTTGCATTAATAAAATAAGGAGAAGATTAATGAATTGAGCTTGCTAATAAAAAAGCTAGAAAAAGAACAAATTAAAATCCCCAATTAAATATCAAATTAGAAAATCTGAAAATCAAAGCAGAAATTAACAAAAATAAATGTGAGAAAATATTTTACTCATAAGACTAAAAGTTGGCTTTCTAAAAATATATATATAATAGATAAACCTTTGGTTAATTTGATTAGAAACATGAAAGAAGAAAACCAAATTAACAGTATCAAAAATATACAGGGTGAACTCACCCTCAAAGAAGAGGACATTAAAGAAATAATTGGGAGCTAATTTGCACAATCCCGTGCTGATAAATCTGCCAATCTTGGGAAATGAATGGATATTTTTAAAAATATAAATTGCCAAGAATACCAGAAGTGGAAATAAAATATTTATATAAGCCCATTTTAGAAAAAGAAATTGAACAAGTCATCAGTGAAATTCCTAAGAAAAAATCTCCAGGGTCAAATGAATTTATAAGTGAATTCTACCAAACATATAAAGAATAATTACTTCTAATATTATATAAACTATTTAGAAAAATATACAAAAAAGGAGTTCTGCCAAATTCCCTTTATGACAAAAATATGATGATGACACCCAAATCAGGAAGACTTAAAACAGAGAAGGAAAATTATAGAATAATTTCTCTATTGAATATTGATGCAAATGTTTCAAATAAAATATCAACAAAGAGATTATAGCAATCATTATAGCAAATAATACACTGTGGCCAAGTGGAATTTATATCAGGATTGTAGGGCTGGTTCAATATTATGAAAATTATGAGCATAATTACAAATAATTACAAAACTAAAAGAAATCATATAATTATTTCAATAGATGAGAAAAAGCTTTTGACAAAATATAGCACTTATTCTTAATAAAAACACTAGAGAGCTTAGGAATAGGTGAAGTTTACTGTTTTCTTTAAAATGATAAGCAGCATCTATTTAAAACTATCAGCAAACATGAGGAGAAGGTAGAAGCATGCCCAAAAAAGTCAAGAGTGAAACAAGGATGCCTGTTATCACAACTATTATTCAATGTTGTACTAGGAAAGTTAACTTTAGCAATAAGAAAAGAACAAGAGATTAAAGTAATTACAGAAGGTAATGAGGAAACAAAACTTTTCTCTTTGAGGATATGATGATACACTTAAATCCTAGAGAACCAACTGAAAAATTCAAAACTTAAAAACTTTAGCAAAATTGCAGGATAAACAATGAATTGTCAGCATTTCTATACATTACCAACAAAGCCCAGCAGCAATAGATAGAAAGAAAAAATCAATTTAAAATAACTGCATAAAATTAAGACAACTCTGAGCTACCATTAAATACTTTTCAGATTTGTTAAAATGACAGAAAAAGATAATAATGAATGTTAGAGGGGATATGGGAAAACTAGGACAGTAATACATTATTGGTAGAGTTGTGAACTGATCCAATCATTTTGGAGAGCAACATAGAATGATGCCCAAAGGGCTATCAAACTGTGCATACCTTTTGAATCAACAATGTCTGCAAGAGTGAATGTTGAAAACTATCTATGCATATACTTTGAAAATAAAAAGTCTTTAAAAAATAAATAAATTTAAAGATTTACATGGAAAAAATAAAATAACTGCAGACAATATAAAATATTTGTGAGTCTATTTGCTAAGGAAAAAAACCGGAGCCATATGGACACAATTATAAAACATCTTTCATACAAATAAAGTCAGATATAAACAACTGGGAAAAAATATCAATTTCTCATGAGCAAAGCTAATTTAGTAAAAATTACAATACTGTCTAAATAAATAAATAGGTGACAATTCATAAAATCACTGGAAAAGTGGCTAAAGTCAGTTCCAATTATCTTGTGATAGAGAAAGCCATCTGTTCTCTTAGGATTTTGGGCACTGAGTGTGGATCACAACATAGTATTTTCATCTTTTTTTGTTGTTTGCTTGCATTTTGTTTTCTTTCTCATTTTTCTCTTTCTGATCTGATGTTTCTTGTGCAGCATGATAATTGTGGAAATATGTATAGAAGAATTGCACATGTTTAATATATATTAATTACTTGCTATTTGGGGAAGGAATGGAGAGGAGGGAGAAAAAAAAATTTGGAACATAAGGTTTTGCAAGGGTGAATGTCGAAAACTATGCATATGTTTTGAAATTAAAAGGCTTTAAAAATTAAAAAAAGAAAAGTGGCAAAATTTTAAATCCTGTATAATTTTCTCTTTGTGCCTGATGAACTATCAAATGATATAGAAACATTTTCTGGACTGTTTATTTATTCTGATTTGCTTTTGATTTACAAAACAAATAAAAAATAGTCACAGGTACTACATTGACAACATTTATTTGTCCTGTATTTGAATATACACAAGCTAACTAGAACAGAAAGACACACCTCATTTCAATCATCTATGAGTTTAGTGTGGCTTGCAGATTTAGGAACGATATGGTTTATGCCCAAGAGACAGATCCTAAATGTATTTGGGGATTTTTCTTTTGCTTCTAAAAAAAAAACAAGCTGCTGTTAACACAAGTTATTGTGTGCCTGAGGCTAAGTGATCTCTCTTTTCCATTCCTCAAATCACCATACAAAAGAAGAGGGGGAACTGAGAGAAGTGCTGGCCAAAGAAATGGTTACATTCAAAGCCAAGTCTCACAGGTAGAGACAACTGTAGCCTGGAATAGTCAGTTTTGTTCTTTTTTGTTCTCATTAACCAAACTCTGATCTCCATAGCAAGACCTACTGGTGACATCATAATGTTAGGATTTCAAATAATAAAAAGTAATGGAGGGGAAAATAAGCCTGCAGAGTTTGAGATGAAATCTAGCTAAACCTCATCATTTGTAAATGCAAATGGAAGAATAATATAAACATGAAAAGGGCAGAAAATGTTCTACCAGAGGCCATATCTTAGAGGTGCTGGTTTCACAGTAGTTTCATTCAGCTATATTTGCATCTTTCACAGTATGACTATATTTTGCTGAATAAGGATCAAACAAAAAATAAAATAAAATCTTGACATCTGTAGCATTACTTCAGTATATACCTTAACAATGCTTTGACATCTTATTCCTACTGTCACTTTAAACATTATTTTATAAGGGGGAAAAAAAGCATTATAACTCTATTTCAAATATAGTTTAAAAAAAAAAAAGATAGAACCACTGATCTTACTCTTGCCCTATGACTTTCATCTTTATCTTCATTCAGGTAATTATCTAACCTGCTGCTCCTGATGCTTCTATTGCTTCACCCTCCCTAGAAGTCCTGCCTGGCACTTGGTAAGCCATTGCACATATCCCTAGTTCATTATGGAGATCTTTATCAACAATTACAGAAATATGTTGGCAAAAAATGCATAGAATAAAAACATAAAATTGTAGCAATCTTTACTAGCAGCAAGAATATTGCTTGAGTTCTTTAGCTCTCCTGGAAAAAAAAAAAAAGAAAAATTTTTATGGAAGGTCAGTTTTCAGTTCTGACAATTTCAAACTGCACTTTCACTGATCTTGGAACGGCCTCCCTTCTCATGCTACCTTATGCTAGAGATCTCTGTTCCCCTTAATTGCAGTTCCTTTCCTCTAAAATTATTTCCAATTTTTCCTGTATATTAGTTGTTTGCATTTGTCTCCATTATTGAACTTTAAGCTCCCTGAGAACAGAGACTCTTCCCCCCCCCCCCCCCCCCGCCTTTCTTTCTATATATCCAGTGCTTGAAATAATTCTTGGAACATAGGAATTGCCTTTATATGTGATTTAATTTGACAATATACTAAAATTGGGTTCAGGGATTATGCATCATTTTATTTTTATTTTTTAATTAAAGCTTTTTATTTACAAAACATATGCATGGGTAATTTTTTAATATTGACTCTTACAAAGCCTTCTGTTCCAAATATCCCCCTCCTTCTCCCCACTCCCTCCCTTAGATGGCAGGTAGTCCAATACATGTTAAATATGTAAAATATGTGTATACATATTTATATATGTATACATATTTATACAGTTATCTTGCTTATGCATCATTTAATCATTTAAGTCTACCTTTCAAAATGAGGTATAAATGTATTGACCTTTGTTTGTTCTTTTGGGGAAAGGGGAATGTGCACCCTCTTTTGTTGAAAAAAATTAATAGTAGTTTTTTTTTTAATTTTCAAAATAAATGCAAAGATAAGTTTTCAACATTCAATCTTTCAAAACCTTGTTTTTCAGTTTTTTCTCCTCTTCCCATGGTTCCTTCCCTTAGAGATCAAACAAATCAATATAGTAATTCAATGTGCAATTTTTCTAATCATATTTCCCCATTTATCATGCTACACAAGAAAAATCAGATCAAAAAGGAAAAAAATGAGAAAGAAAAAATTAGCAAGCAAACAAGGTGAAAAATATTATGCTGTGACCTATATTCAGTCCCCATAGTTCCTTTTCTGCTTGCAGATGGCATTTTTGCATTTCATAATGTTCTCTAGTTCTTTTTTAGCCAGAAATTCCTTGCTTTCCACAGATCTGGGAGGTAGAATATCCCTTGTTCTCCTAATTTGCTTGTAGTATCACTCTTTATGTTTAAATCATGAACCCATTTTGACCTTGTCTTGGTATCAGGATTGCTACCCCTGCTTTTTTTGCTTCAGCTGATGCATAATAAATTCTGCTTCAGTCTTTTACCTTTAATCTGTCTCATCTCTCTGCTTCAAATGTGTTTCTTGTAAACAACATATTATAGGATTTTGGCTTTTAATGCACTCTGCTATCCACTTCCATTTAAAATTACCCTGTATCCCCTCCCCCCTATCCTATTTTTCCTGAGTTATACTTTTCTCTTCTCTTACCCTCTTTCCTTCTCATCAGTGTTTTGCTTCTGCCTTGCCTCCTTCAATCAGCCCTCCATTTTTTCAGTCTCCTCCCCTTTCTTATCTTTTTCCTCTTCTTTTGTCTTCCCTTCTATTAGCCTCTCCATTTCCTTTCCCCTTTCTCATCCTAATTTCCCATAGGATTAGACAAGTTTTTAAATCAAACTAAATATGTATGATATTACCTCTTTGAGTCAAATGTCATGAGACTAAGGTTCAAACAATGCTCATCCACTCCCTTTTCTTTCCCTCAAGTGTAACAGGCCTTTTTTGCCTCTTCATGTGATGTAATTTAACCCATTTTAGCTTTCCTTTCCTCTTCTTCCAGTAAAATCCCTTTTCCACTGCTAGTTTATTTTTTGTATCATCACATTAAAGTCAACTCATACCCATACCCTTTAAATACATCCCTAACAAAGACACAGTTCTCAAGATTTACACATATCATCTTTCTATGTAGGGATAAATATTTTAACTTTTAAAAAACATTTTTTCATTCCCTTTTTATTTTTATTAATTACCTTCTTATACTTCGCTTGAGTTCTGTATATGAAGGTCAAATTTTCTGCTCAGCTCTGGTCTTTTCATCAAAAGTAATTGAAAATCCTCTATTTCATTAAATATTCATCTTTTTCCTTAGTAGATAATGTTTAGTTTTTCTGGGTAATTGATTGCTGGCTGCAGTCCAAGCTCCTTTGCCTTCTAGAATATCATATTACAAGTCTTTGATCCTTTAAAATGGAATGTGTTAGTTCCTGGATAATCCTGATTGTAGCTCTCTAATATTTGAATTGTTTCTTTCTGGATTCTTAAAGTATTTTCTCCTTGATCTGATAACTCTGGAGTTTAGCTACAATATTCCTTGGAATTTTCATTTTGGGGTCTCTTTCTGAAGGTGATTCTTTCAATGGCTATTTTATCCTCTGGTAATAGGACATCAAGGCAATTTTCCTTGATGATTTCTTGAAGGATCTTCAGGTTCTTTTTTTTTTTTTTTTTAATGTTTTTCAGGTAGTCCAAAAATTCTTAGATTGTTTCTCCTGGATCTATTTTCCAGATCAGTTGTTTTTTCTTTTTTTTTCTTTTGTTTTGTTTTGCTTGACATATTCTTGTTGTCTCATTGTGTCGTTCACTTCCATTTGTCCAGTTCTAATTTTTAGTGAATTATTTTCTTCAATTTTTTAACCTCTTTTTTTTCATTTTGCTAGTTGTACTTTTAAAGGAGTTGCTTTGTTTATTGGATTTTCCCCTCCATTTCACCAATTCTAGTTTTTAAGTTGTTCTCTTTTTCCATTTTACCAATTCTATTTTTCAAGGAATTGTTTTCTTTTTCCATTTTGCTAAATCTATTTTTTTAAGAAATGGTTTCCTTCAGTATATTTTTTCCATTTTAAAAAATGTATTTTTTAAGGAATTGTTTTCATCAGATAATTTCTGTTTTCTTCCCAAACTCTCCTGAAAAGCTTTCATTTCTTTTCCCCATTTTTCTTCTCTCTTTTAAGATTATTTTTGAATTCTTCTAAGACAGACTTTTGAGCTGTAGACTAATTTGTATCCTCATTTAAGGCTTCACCTGAAGGCATTTTGCCTTTAGTGTCCTCAGAGTTTGAGGTTTCTTCTTCCCTATCTCCCTAAGAGCTATCTATGGTCAGAGTTCTTTTTGCTTTTTTGCTTATATTTTTAAAAGTTGAGGTCTGCTCCTAGAGCACAGGGGAAATTGTCTAGAGTTTCCTTTTACACTATGTTGGGGCTACTGGTACTACAGGCTTCCTTCTTGTGCTGGGTAGGCATGGGTCATTCCTTCCTGTTATACTGGGGTTAAGAGACTCATTATTTGCCTTCTGTAGTTGCGTTGGAAATTGAAGTCCTTCCAAGATATTTTCTGCTGGAAATTTGTTACACTCCAAATACCTGTGGGTTCTGTCACTCCAAAATCCATTCAGCCTGTGTCTGGTACGGATTTTGATGGAAGTCAAGAAAAACTCAGGTAAAGTCCTGTTTACTTTCTGCCATCTTGGTTCTGCCCTAATCCTCTTTTAAAATGGGAATCACCCTTTGTAGGATTACATTATTCTCCCTATAATCATAAACTCCATAAAATGAATTATTTTAAGCTGATAATAAGATTGCTTTTTCATAGTTTCTATCATCTTCATTAGGGAATGACAATTATGATCACTGGGAAGGTTAATTTTGGAGCAGGGCTAGATAGATGCTTCAGTAGAGCAAGAAACCCTATGTATTGGTATAGAGTATTGGTATGAGTCATTCACTAAATACAAACTTTGTTTACTTTGCAATCTTGGTGAGGGAAATAGTCCTAACAAATACATATTATCATAGTGAAAATTATTCTCCTAGGATGCCTTTGTGCCTGGTACTGGAGGTTCCTCTTCTAGTTTTTGAAAAGCAATAAGGATAACATGAAATTATGTTATTATAAAAGTAAATCTAATTTAACTAGAATGAATATTAAGTAGGATTATAGAGGTAAGAAGATAGAAAAAATGTTCTGATTTACTAGTGTTTCTCTTCTTAGCTATAACTAATCTACCATATATAGAACAATAATGGTATCTAAGAAGATAAATTAGGATAAGACTAGATTTTAATCTATATTTCATTGGATTCATTGGCCTGTTATTCCTTCCAAAGATTAGTTTGCAACTCACTCATGCTTTTCATTCACTGTGATTTATATCCATATTCACTTATAACTCCTTAGAAGATCAGCTCAAAGTGCTTGAAGTCTTTGTCTAGATGTCCTGATATTTAGTTCAGACAAGTACACTTCTTGGGCTTTCTACCTATTCTCCGTAATTCTCACTAAATAATTATTCCACCTTAAGTTTCATGGATGATATCTTTCAACCCACTTTTTGTGTATGTGCCATCCATTGTTAGATATTTTGCTTTAGCTCATTTTTTCCCATGATACGTATTTTCATTGCCCTTTAGGATAAGCCCAATTTGATTCTTTGGAGATGGTACCATGATTTATAGCCATATGTCATTCATGAAACAATATAGTGTTTTTAAAAAGATGGGTTTAATGACAAGATTGGGATCATAAAAAAACACAATTTTCAAATTTTTCTCAGCTTGCTCTTATTAAATTCTGGATCCATGTTCAACTGTACTACCTGTCCAATATAAATTTATTTATAGACTAATTGAATAGGCTGCCCCATCAACTTAATGAAATGTTTGGCCGTTAGGTATTTATTAGGCTGCTCTCTTTTGAGTGACTTATATATGAGGGAGAAAATACCTATGAACCCACCAAAGGTATTATTAATAAGAATATGAGCAGGAAAAAAATTGGTATTTTGTTGGCAATTTTCCAAAAAATACTCTAAGAGTCATAAAGAATAAAATACCACACTATGTTTACTGTTTGATTTTACAAAAGCATTTGATTCCATTAAGCAAAATGCCATTTTAAAAACTCTTATCAAACAAAGTTATCTCTCATTCATAGATGAATATATAACTTTTTTCAATGATTTGTTTAATGTTTTGCAGGGAGGAATAAATCAAGGAGATGTGCTCACCCAAGTAGTACTCTCCAGTGTCATAGAGGTTGTCCTTTGTAAAGAAAAGGGTTCGTTTCCTTTCTTCTAAATGTCCCCATTCATGGATGACATGGTCTTAATTTCATTGAGCCTTTGAAAACTTAAAAGGATTAGACATTTATCTTTGAAAAACAAAATGGATGAATATTTTCCACATTTTGTCAAGCAGCTGCAAAGTTCACTAAGTCCATATGTAATCTTGAAGATGTATATCAAATGAATAATTAGCTAAGTCCAAAACTGAATGAGAAGAGATAAGGATAGACTTTGGGTGCATAATTATAGTAATCTTTAACCACTCACTGGTACAGGATGTTATCTATTTAACACCAATATTCTTCTACTGATACTATATAGTTAGAAACCAGGAAATACCATATTCTCAGAAGAATATTAGAAAGATTGTATAACATGGTGAAGATTTACACTGGGTTTGGAGTCAAAGGACCTGGGTTATAATTCCAAATTTGCCATATATTTCAACTTTGTTCCCTATTACTTATGTGATGTTGAGCAAGAGACTTTTCTGGGCATGGGCCTGGTTTTGAATCTGGCCTAGGTGATCTGAAAGGTCTATTCCCAGTCTAAATTTATATTATGATATAAAAAATCAAGGTGATGCTGAAAAGTAATGGGTAATATGGTAGATATGGGTATAGAGTGTCATATGATTAAGAATAACTCACATAAAAATAGTTACATAATAGACATCCAAGATATACACACAAATGAAAAAGGAGTTAAAAAATGTGTTTATATAAAAAGAATCAGAAATCCTTCAGAGAATTAGGTCCTCCCTAGACAACAGCAGTAAGCATGTGGATGAGAATGGTGTGGCAGAAATGCGGTGTTGTGAATAAGAGTGTTTCCTATAGACCAGATTATGAAGGTAACAAGCTATTCATGCTTATGAATAAACTCAAAAAAAATTACTGTTTAACAGTATAATTTTTTGAACAATTTTCTGCTGAAGCACTTTTTATGTATCTGATAAAAATTACTTAACTATTCTCTTCAGATTTTGTTTTCCTTTTCCTGTATGAGATTAAGTTTTGATGATTAAAAGAACTTGGTTGATAGATCAATTAATCTTCAGAATCAGAAGCAACAAAAGACTTAGAGGGACATGATGGTTATAATGAAGTATTTGAAGAGCTATGAAATGGAAGGATTAGACTCTGTTTTCGTACCATTGGGTAGCAGTTTAAAGGAGTAACTTTTGACTAAAGGAAAAACTTCCCAACAATTATAGATGGCCCCAAATAAGACGGACCAACCACCTTAAGCAAAAGCTGAATGACTACATACCAAAATGTTGAAACAGGAATTCCTATTTAGGTATTGTTTGGACTAGATTGGTTCCAGTTACACTCTCTTTGAATCCGGATTCTTCAATACCCTTTACCCCATCCTGCCCATACCACCTATAGTATGTAATAATAAAAATGAAAAAGCAAAATATATAAGTAAGCAGTAATACTGATAATTGAATTAAGTTTAGCTTTTTTTTAAAACTAGGGTAATATTTTAGTTTTCAAAAATAATCTATGATAGAAAATCTGTATATTTACATTAGGCTCACCCAATTTATCAAATTATCTCTTCATGTGTCCTTCATTTCTTTGGATGATTGATAAGCTAACAAATCAAAGGCTAAATTTGTATTTACTAAAATAGAGAACCAAAATCTAAGAATTAGAATTAGGTAAATACCTTATTTATAACAGCCTTCAGTCAGAGTTAGTGAACCTGGTTGAACAGGTATAAATCTTTAAGTACTACTTGTTCTACTCACACAAGGATAAGAATCCTAATCCATTCTTACCAATTTTTAATCTTTAAATCAGATATATTTTAAACAATCTTTAAAGACTATGTTTGATGCATAAAATATTGTCCTTTTACCTCTCTGGGTCCATTATTTTTGGAGACTGAATTAGATTATACCTAAAATACCCTTTAGCTCTGCTCTGCTCTATCATGGCTAAAAACTGAACAGTGACAAAATGGAGCAAAATGGCCAACTCAATAAAATTTATAAACTAGGGTTCACTCAATAATTTATTGGATACCTAGAACATACAAAGTTCATTAGTATTCTTTTTCTAGTTCACTTTTGGATAATCTCTTGTTAGTCTGAATATGACTATCTCTGATTATAGCTGCCAGTCAAGCATTGCAAAGCAAATATATATTAGGTTCAATGCATTAAATTCTAGAACACTTTAATATACTAATAACTACCTATGCCATATTAAGAAAAATATTAAAAATAAATCCATGTTTATCTTTGCCAATGGTACCTTAATTACTGATTTTGCTAAGTGTTCTTCCCTGCTTCAATTCAGATTCAGGCAAATTACTTGTTTATATATTTTATATTTTTTCAGGTATACATTCTGAGGCATTAAATTATTTCAAAAATTCATTAACCTTCTATCTATTTATTTTTACCTTTTAAAATATTCTTACAAAATCTCATTTTATTTTATCCTCAGAACAACCCTGTGAGGTAGGGTAGGGCTGGTATTTTTGTTTTACAGAATAGGAAAAATAATAAGTTTAAAGGACTTGCTCAAGGTCACAAATTCATATATATAATTTGTGGCAAAATCAGGGCTAGCAAGAACTCATTTTTTTTTACTTTTGAACTGATACTCTTTGCATAAGAACTTGGAGTTTAAAATAATATTTGGAATTTAAAACAGAAGACAGTAACTAATAATTCAGTTTATCAACTAAGCATATTTTTGGCCACTAAATGGAGCTATGTTTATGTAACAGTATTCCCAATATGATCTAAAAGCAGTTAACAAAGTCATATCTATGGATTATGTTTATATATATATACACACACACATAGAGATATATGTGTATTACATGAATTTGTGAGCAAGAACATGATACAAAATGTCCTAAAGCTTCCAAAATGTAGTGCTTCTGCATACATTTCTTTTTTAAATTACCATGCTATTTGTGAAAAATGTATGCTGTATATGTATGTGAGGGGAAGAAAGGCTGATTTAGATTTCTTAATTAGTCCTTAGAGTTTTATGATACACTGACTGATCTATAATCTCAAACACTATCTAGGGAGGTTGGACTTAAAAGATTACTATAGTACCTATACCACACTATATCACTATACCACAGTCTTCTCAGTAGTATGTGTAAATTTGAACAATTATTGAACTTAAGATGATTGCTGACTAAATTTGATAATGTGATCAATTATAATAGTCATTGGATTGTACTTTTTGAGCCATAGTTATCTTGCACTTACACTTTTTCTCCAATTATCCTTTTACAAACTTTCTCTTCTGAATTGGTATTATTTTGTTAATAAGAATAATACCTTCTATTAAATACAAAGACAAATCCCTGATAGATATTGCTTGGTATTTTTATGGGGGCTTTGTTTGGCAGGGGAAGGGGAGGAGTGCCAGGGAATGTAGGCACACTAAGGAAATTTAATGAAATTAATTTTAATTTTTAATGAGATAGTTGCATTCTCTCTCACTCTTTTTAATTTTAGAGTTATGAGTAGTAAACCGATAGGGGCAGTCATATTGAGAAACAGAAAAAGTAAAAGGGAGATAAATTCAAAGTTATAGTGAAGCTTCAAGAGAGACAATGAAATTAATAGCAACACCATTAACAAACAGTAGCATTATATAGCCAGTTATCTTCCCAATTATAATACTTGAGATTTTTTTGTGGATCACAGACATTAAAATTCAGGAATATTAAGATAGCTGGCAGTTGAGATTTTACCCAAAGTCCAGATTTTCATTATTCTCTTTATTACTTTTTTACTTTCACTTGTATTTCAGCATATCCACTAATTTATTTAGACTTATATCCCAATACTCAAAAATAAAAGTTACTTATTTAGTAAACAAATATATATATATATATATGTGTGTGTGTGTGTGTGTGTGTGTGTGTGTGTGTATGTATATATATTAATTAAAAACATTTAATGTTTTGGTTGAAAATAGTACAGAAAATGCTTGCCTTAATTTAAAATGAGCAATAGGAGATAATATGGTATTTAATTCCATTATATTTAACAAAGCTTGATTGTGCCTGCATAGTACAAGATACCATGTCAATAAAGAAAAATACTTCCGTGGGCTTTAATAGATTTAGAACTGGTAGATTTAGTAGATTTGGTAGATTTAGGTCCATCTTCTTTAATGATAATGAAACAGAAGCCCAGAGAGATAAAACATCTTGTCCAAAATCATAGATAGGAAATGGCAGATTCTTCCCTAATGCTGAAAAAAGTGTAACAGGACTGCCATCATGTGTTGAAAGACCACATTACAAAAGAATACCATGTTCTTCCCCAACTTTTAACACATTCATCTAAGGATACAATTGCCACAGTCTTTAACTTCTCAAATATAATGAAAATAACATGAAAAGGAGTGTACACTTGCAGAATTCTTTAATTAATCAATTACAAGGAAGGAGTCTTTTGTGGGTAGTTATTACTAGCTATTGGCATTCTATTTCAATTCTTCCCTTTACTAGTACAGGCAATTTTCAGTCTTGAAATTAACCTTCCTTGGTCTAAAATTTAACAGTTTTGATGTTATAATTATAACTCACATTTAAGAAGGGAAAAAAAAAACAAAAACTAAAACACTAAAATTTCCAGAAAAGGGCTTATTTTGTTTCAGGAGAAATTTGAGTAGTTTATTTTGCCCAATCAGAGTCGTTCAGAATAATGACACATTCATATACATACATATATGAACATTTTTTTTTAAGAAACATATAACACATTTTTTTCTTTTAAAATACCTGGTGGACAGGTATTTATTTACAAAAATATTCCATTACCTTATTTTAATCCTTCTGTTGTAATGACAGAGTTCAATTACATGAATGTGAGATATGTATGAATTCTGACATATTTCAATGTTTGCAACAGTATGCTTGTAGTTCATATGAAACTATACAGACAAATGGATTTGCAACCTTATTTAAAAATGCATATTCTAATAATTACCTTTAAGACAGCAACTGGGCCTCAGCAAGACCAACTTAAAAAGAAACTTTAATGAAGGAAAAAAAAATCTGCATGTACAGTCTAAGTTATATAGAAGCTAGAACTCTACTTTAAGCATGCTTGCCCAGTGAATGGGCTATGGTAGAAAAACTTACTTTTTTTCTTTACCATATTATCTTTTGGTGGTGCTTTTACAATGAAGCAGTTGCATAACTGGAAAGCAGGATGTGTTTCTTAGTTCTATTACATTTAGTAGAGGTCAAGTCTAAAGTAATATAATACTGTTTATTTACAAAGAAAAAAATGTATATACTTAAAACACAATATGTATCCCCTAGCATTGCCTTCTGTTATGTTTATTTTCTTTTTTCAATGAGCATATTTTTAGCTGAATATTTTAACCATTAATATGAAAACACAATTTAAACAGCTAAAATTTCAAATGAACACAATTCTATCACAATAACTTGTTCCCATTTTAAGTACTTGAGCCAAAAACCCTATACCAAATTAATACTGATTTAGTCAATAACAATATACTATACATTTTCATCAATTATTATCCTCATGTGAAAAGTATTGGAAAAACTGACATTCGTTATTCTTCTGAGATGTAGTCAAATCAGAAGTACACTTACTTGCTGGCTTAGAATATCATACATGAAAGAAATTAGGATATCCACATGGGTTTGTAGAGATAGAAACAATGAGCTTACAGGATAATTTAGTAAATTATATGACTAGCAGTAGAAAGCAAAAGTTATAACTGTTTGAACTGGAAACAGATTTAAGTAAATTAAATTAATTCTCTGAAGTATTGTAAGCTTTTCATGTTTAATTTTCTTTCCCCAAAATAAACAATTTTTGTCTACAAAATCTGAAACTTCTATGGTAATGAAGTAATTTGTATCTACAGGGAAAATGATCACATTATATTTTATAAGAAATCATTCAGGATAAAGAAAGGTTCAATTAACAAAAGCTGTAAATAAACACATATATTATCATACCCATTTTCAAATTCTAAAATATCCAACAATATTAACATATGGGCAACAAATTTTAACCCAGATGAATAAATAAACCATTTAGATAAAAAAAGTGCTATGCTTTTCAAAATCAAAATTGGAAAAAAATTTACAGTAATACTTATTACTAAATATCAAACTGAAAAAACAAATTCTATCAACTACAAAAGAAATCTCTTCACACAAAAATACATAAACTCTGTTTTAGTTTTTGGAAATTTATTTTAAAAATGCTGAAGAAAATACCTGAAAAAACTATTTATATATTTTATATATATATTTATATTTTAAAACAAAAGTCACGGTAGGCATCCAACAGCAACCTGCAGCTATTGAGAAAGATTTTGCAATTAAGAGTGTTTGAGGGTATATTCCCCCGACCAAATGTAATAATAAAGAATGTTGAAAAGAGGGGTTATAAGACCTATGATATTATCTTGCCGAGTGTGTGAAAGATTTCTAGTGAAGTACGTTATCTTTTTAATTACTTGTATCTCGATATGAGATACGAATATATTTCTTATTAGAAGCGTAAAACATAACTTTTTGTATGGATAATATACATACTTTTTAAGTACTCTGACTTAACAAGTTCATCTTTTCTTAAATTAAAGTGTACATATATAAAATTTCTTTTTGAAAACTAAAAGTATATTCTTTAGCAGTATGTATAAATATAACATTATTATTGTATGAACTTGAAACAAATCTGAAAGTGTTGCAATAATTTCAGACTGAGAAGGCTAATATACAGCAACTGGTTTTATATGTATTTTTTAATCCTTGAAAAATTTTATCTCAAGGGTTTTTAAATTCTTAACCATTTAATTTTCAAAAGCAAAGCTATCTGCATGGCTATGATTTTGATGTGTTTGTACACATATACTATTTCATTTGAATTAGGAAATGTGGAAAAATCAAATTATAAGAAAAAGTTTCATTGCTTAAAAAAGTGCAGAAAAAAATTCCAAGTTTAAATTCATGTAATATCAATGCTTTTTATTAAGCTAAAAAAAAAAATGTTAAAATAAGTCTACCACAAAAAAAAAAAAAAAATCCCACCAAAAAAACCTTTGGATATAGCTTTCTAATTTGTAATATGAGAAGTGTTTTAAGCAAACACAAATGGAAATACAATACAAATGAGGATAAAACTTTGAAATCTATGGTGTTGTCCAAATAACCACCCTCCTTCCCCATCCCACCCCTGATATTTAAACATATGAAACACTTTCAGACTTGTTGGAAACACAGATATTTACATCAAGTAACATTTAGAAGAATCTACAATTTGGCAGAATAAAAAAAAAAAAAGCTCCACTTGAAAGCACTGAATATAATTAAATGTAATAATTTACATATAACAAATAGGAGTTTTTTGTGCTCCTATTAAAAATGAAATGAAATCAACAATAGCTCCATTGTATCTTTAGTCATTCCTCCACAAAACATTAAAATCTTTTTCCACAACCAAAATGCAAATCTAAGGGATTATGATAAACCCTTTCCTAATATCACACAGACATATTATACAGAATTTTAAAAATATTGGCAAATACAATAAGAGCTTTTTCCACAAGTTTCTTTCCAAGCGTAAGTGTGCATACATATACACACATACATATATGAATATATAAATGAATTTTAGTTTGGAAAAATAAGATGAATTGAGTATGTAAGTACATGTACTTGTCTTTTGAAATAGAGGCCAATGAAAGGCAAATGAAACAAAGAACAATATTTAAAAAATAAGAAAGAAGCACATTAAACATTCTGATTATCCTTATTCTTTGCATTACCAATGTTTTATTGTTATACCTATGCCCTGTCCTTTTTTTTCTTGACTTAATGATAATTTTTACATTTTTTTAAAAGAGGAAAAAAAAGTTAAGTAGTTAAACTTACTAAAAGAAAATCAACTTCTATAGGATAATCATTAAGGAATTATTACGGCAACCTGTTTCACTGAAGATTAAGTAGAACTAGAACCAAATTTTATACAATAATTGTTAAGGAATTGTAAAAGTGAATTAAGTAGATCCCTGAAAAATGTTCCAATATTATGTTTTAGAATGTTTAACTTTCTAATCTTACAGTGAATGTTTAATTTGCCATTTATCAGTGACATGATTTAAGGAAGAAAAGGAGCCAAGCATCCATTTGAGGATATGTAAAATTTTAACTAATTTCCTTCATTTTTAAATTAAACAATTAAATATTAGTTCATTATGTAACCAATATGTGAACTCACAAATGAAATAATTAACAAGCATAAAATAATCCTGTGGCATATTAAATAGCTGGTATTATTACACATGTGGCATTACACACATGTGGGGACTAATAAAATATTTTTCTTAGTGCTTCTTGCCAACTCTTCCAAATTTGTTAACTTTTTCCATAACATATGTTGAACTGTATTTTTCAAAGAGGTATTAAATATCTTTTATGATAATATAACATAGAACAGTAGGGTATAGGAATATGATACAAATAAAGCAATTTGTGAAGTACTACATTTTCATCATAGGGAAAACATTATATAGAATAACAAGTTATTCATCAGAGCTCTGTGCAAATTCCAAACAGCTTTCTGCAGAAAAAGGCTGCTTTTTTTTTAAATTGGTTTGAATCAACTTTTATAGTATGTCTATCAAATGATACTTAAAACTAACCTGAATGTAAACATTTTTTGTCCAGTAGTGCACTTTTTGAGATGTAAACACAAAAGTTTCATTATGAAATGGTTAAAGAGAAAAAAAAGTATAACTAACCCTATAAAGTTAAGGTGTTGTAAGTATGCCATAATGACACTATAGTAGGAAAGAAAAATCATTTATATATTATCAATTTGTGCTCTATTCTCTAAAGAAAAAAACAAGACAATCATTACTTACAGAACAAAATATTTTAATTTAATGAACATTAATTTTAGTGCTCCTATTATGCACTTCTTTTTTACTGCTTTAATAGAGCAGTCAAGAATTTCACTGTCTTGTCTGAATTAATATGAGATTGCTTCCAAATCTAATCAGTCCCTTTGTTTCTGTCATTAACACTATACTGGGAAACCAGTACTTAATTTTTCATTGTTGGTCTTATTTAGTATTAGACCCTAGTACTGGAAATAATAAATTTAGTTTACCAAAATGTACATTATTTTCTCTTTTGGCTCATTAAAATTTTGAAAGGACATATACAGATTTATAATATATTAATTCTACAGAAAATAGGTCATTGGATAGATTTATATAGAATTACTGACATTAGATGCTTGGTATTTTCCATGTTATAGTATGTGCAGTAAATTTAAACTGGCTCATCACCTGAGTGTACTGGTAGCAAATAAAGAGTTTTTTTCCCTCTAATTATGGAGTTGCACATTTTACTGAAATAATGAAACCATGTTAGCCATTTTAATTAAATAGATGCAAAGGTACATTTGGTTAAACATTTTATAAAAAAAAAAAATCAAGCATAAATTAAAACTTTAGCCAATTTTAACATTTTTACAAATTGAACCAATAACTTTTTTGGTCAAAACTACCATTAGCTGAGTTAATGAGAACAAAAACAACAGACATTGAAGTATTCTCCTCACCACAATGGAGGTTTTTCACTTTTCACACTGCATAGCCATTTTACAAAGAAATTTCCAGAAATATGAGCAGTTCATGTTCTTTTCACTTTTCAATGAAAAGTGATTCATCTCCTTGTTTTGTACTTGACAGAGTATGGATTGAATATAGGAATACAACAGAGATCCAAGAATAGTCCATCCACAGGTCAACTATGTTTGTTTTCATTATCAATAGGCAATACTTTAACTTTTGTCTGTTTCAATAGATGGTGGCAAACAGTTTAATTCTTCTTCGCTACTGATAATGATGACCAACCCACTTAAGGGGAAGGGAAGTTCATAACCGTTGTTAATAGTTCATTTCAATGATGCAAATATGACTGTTCTAGTTCCAGAACCCCTGATTTATTACTCTTCTCAAAAGAAACTCCACACTGATAGCTGATACAATAGCACAAAATCTCTAGGTATGTGAACTGATCCAAGACTGCCAGTGCCACTTTGTGCCAATTTCTCTTTCCTCTTCATGTCCTGTGTGACCTGCTACTTCTCAAGCTGTTAATTCATGGCTGAGACATACATGGATACTCCAGTTGTGTGTTTGTGTGTATGCATTTTAAATACAACACTCCTCAGTTAAAGCCACATGACTGAGGTAAAACAGTGCATGATTGTGCTAAGAAAGAAAAGTATCCAGTGATGAATACCCCTTCAATTCTGTCTTAAAGAAATTAATGAAAAAAAAAAAAGGATTTTTTTTCCCCTCTTCCAGACAAAGTTGGATATAACTGGATTTTGGCTTTCAAAACTGGTACCACTTTTTATCTTTATATTTCAACATCATCTAAAGAGAGAGAGAGAGAGAGAGAGAGAAATATATATATATATATATATATATATATATATATATATATATATATATATATATATATATATATATATATATATACACACATATATATGTAAAAAACAGTAATAAAAATTTCAACTCACAATTAATTTTTTTTAGTAATTTTGTTAGTAATGAGTTGTAAACTAGAAGTTTAAAGTATCAAAAACGTATCATAAAATGTTTGAATAAATGTTTAAAAACCATCTTATTCACATTTAGAATAGTTAAAGGGTAAAGGTAAACTCATCTAAGATGCAGGCTTGAGACAGTACTGAGGTTGCTAGGATAGGTCTTCGATAGTTTTTAAGAATTTGATACAAATTCACTTTTAAGACAACCTATGCTTTAAAGATCAGGAGGAAAAAGGGCTTTAATTAGATTGACTGATATATAAGACAAAGAGCCAGCTTGATTAAGAGAAAAATATCTGCTTTTATGCAGCTCAAGAAGATTGAGTTCTTGCTTTGATTTTCTTCATCTTTTATTGCCTAATAGTTTCTCCTGGCCCATGGCAAGAATAGCATTATGTATTTTAGAATTCAGGTATTAAGTGGCTAATTAAAAATATATTTAGAGGAAATGAATCTGAATAATAAATTATATAACACCTCTAAGTCTCTTTAAAAAATAATGTGATTGGAAAAAGCAATACCCAGTAACTCAAGACCTACTCATCATCACCACCACCTCTCTCCCTACATCTCCTGTATACTGGAGAAGTGTATTTGAAGGAGCTTTTACTTCACAGAAACATAAAATATTAGTATTTAGGATCAGAACTACTTGGAACTATCTATTTCCCAACTCCTAGTAGCTGCATGGGGTATCCGTACATCCAGTATTAGATAGAGTAAAATACAGGAATATGAGTGGAAATTCCTGATTCTGGAAAAAAATAAAGTTGTAACAAGCTTGGAAGTATTTCAAGTCTTTGGTATCCAAGCAATGTGTGAAAGGCCCCTAAAATAGTGGTCAAACTTCTCCAGAAAAGATTAAGAGGATTTGACCAAAAGTCACAAAGGATGTATGAATGGATTACAATTTATAAAATTATAGTACCATAAAGCAAGCTCTGAAAGTATTTGTTTATTCAATGATAAATTACATATTTTCTAATTAATTCTAATATTAATTATCTGACTCTAATTAATTTTAGAATATAAAAAGAATATATGTAGACATAAGGTACCAGAATACCCATCTGACTGATACATGAAAATGCATCTTGCAAAAAGTCTGAGAATCAAGGAGAAATAAAATACTAATATGAAAAGGCTTTTTATAGATTATTTAGTAAAACCCTCTTGTTTTACAGATGAAGGAAAAGCTTTGGTGGGGGATAATAGTGTGTGGGGCTAGATATGAGAAAAGCCACAATTTCCTGATATGTAGTCCATGACTCTACTGGAGTAAACAATAATTTGTTATATTCAATCACAGAAAAAGCTTCATTTTTGAAGTTTTTCTTTTAATCAATATATTTTTTCTAGGCATACCTCATGAGCATGTTTAGAAAATGAATCCGCACTTGACAGCATTGCCGCTGTCCTTTCTTCAAGATCACCAAGTTTCTGTCCTCTTTCATCTAATGCCAACCTGGCTCGAGCCAATTCACCAACTACGCCAGATGCTGCTCCTTTAACACCTTCAATTCCACCAGGACCAGGGATGTGTTGAGCAAGACTCCTGGATGCCTTTCCAGATGCTGATTCTCCAACTGAATATATTAATTGATAAGATAACAAATTTTTTTTAAAAAAGGGAAAAAATTCTTATCATTCCAAAATTCCAAACTATTAATAATACTTGTCACCATTTATATGTAATTTTAAAGGTGTTACAATTTTTAAAAATAGTATTTATATATATGAATGGTCTATTGTTACCTTTTCTACTAATTAAGTAAATTCATTACACTGACAAAATTATCCTAGTAGTAGATGTTTTGAAGCAAATTTACTTTAAAAGACTCTGAAAACAGGTGTACTTAATTATATAAAATTCAAGAGATTCCTTAATTAGTATGTTATAAAAAGGAAAATACCAAAAAAGCAAAATTTTATTGTATTATATAATTTCTCCATCAATTTATTTCACTCTTCTTCACACTTTAATTTTTATTCAAATCTATAAATTCATAACAAACCAGAGGATATGAGCATCTAGGATAGTCAATGTTAGGCTAAAAGAATGGTGGGTGTAGTCCAAAGAAAAGAAGACTCAAGAAGGGCAGGATAACTAATTATATCTGAAGGGTTCTCAAGGGGAAGAAGATTTAAATATTTTCTGATTGGCATCAGAGAACAGAAGCAAGAGTCAAGGAAAAAAGTTATAGAGACACATGTAGGCATGATATTAGGAATAAAGTTCCTAACTATTAAGAGATTTCCAGAAGGGTCATTTTTAAACTGTAGGCCCTCAAACTGAATACAACACACCAGATAAGATTTAATCAAGATAGATTTAATCAATAATAGGAGAAACAATTTCTTCCCTATCCTGGAGAATAGCATATATTTTTAAAATTTTACATTGTTTAAATGTTTCATTTTGGTCATATATTTTTCTAAAATAAAAATAAATTAAACTTACAGAGTTCTTCTCTATCAAGGGATTGTGCACCACCTCCAAACAAGCCTTTAAAAAAACCCCTGTTTGGTGCTTCCGGTGTTTCTACTGGAGTGAAGAGTTCACCTAACATTTCCTTTGAAATCAAAATATATTATAATTGTTAAAAGGAAGATGAAAATCCCTTAAGTGAAAAAATAAAGCAATTCCAAAAATCATTAAGGTATATATTTACTTTAATCTTATTAATGTATACTAGCATTTATGAATAGATTGTGAAAGTACATATTCATTAATGAACTGGATGAACAAAACTTTATTCTAGAAAATTTCTTCTGAAAAAGTTAGCAATAAAATATATTTCTCTAAATCGAATTGTTATTTTTCCTACTTAATTTTGTTACAAAGCTGGATATACATGTAAATACTATATTTTCCCTTGTATGTAAGCAAAAGTTGTAGCTAATAAAGTATCTTCATTAATCATGTTCAAAAAGAAAATAAAATTTTCAAGAAATATGGATATTTACAGTTATTTTAAATTACAAACAGAATACAAACAGTTTGAGACGTGACAATGTAATGGTGAAGAATATTGGGAATCAAATGTCTGAGCTTTGGTTATACCAAAAAGGATCATTAATTTGGATATTTTTAGAGAACATTACTGATTTTAGGTATGGAATGGAATATATGACTTTTAAGGTGATTTCCAACCATGATTTCTAGGATTTTAAAATTCACTATGTGATGATGAGATATAACTTCATCTCTAAACTACATTTTATTATATGCCAAATGAGGCTTCCTGTTCTGAGTTTTATGATTCTATTTGCTTATTCACCTATATTTGATTTTTACCATCTAATATAGTAGAGATTCAATATTTCATTCAGAGAGCAAAAATTCCTAATCATACAAGAATCATCATTCATGATAATAATTAGCTCAGCTGACATTAGGAAAATTTTTTAAGGTACAAATAGGAGCCCATCTTAAAAGCATAGTAAAAGTTTAAAAAAAAAAAGAGCTGTAGAATGCTATGTATTTCCCTCAGTATGTCAAAGCAATCTTAGTATCTCATTTCTTGAAATATAGTGTATTTATATAGCAATGTTTTAGCATTCTCTCATGAGTAGGGCAGAACAAGTCTATAATTTAGTTTAATTTAGGAACCTGGTAGGAGGGGTTTACAGGACACAAGGCTGACCCACCAGTGCCAATTAAAAAACCTGAGGATTTTTCTGGTGTCAATTTTGCTGAGTCAACACAAGTTGAGAAAGCAAATTAGGGAAGGCAAAAACAGTTCTCGAAACCTTGACTGAGAAAACATCATATTCCAACATTTAAAATCAGTTTCAAATGACAGGAAATAGATTAATCTCTTTTTTAAAAATTTTCTTAGTTTGAATTTCTGTTTACCAGCTTTCCAGAAGACAGGGTAAATCAAGAATGAAAAGGTTTTCCAAATCAACAAATCAATAGTAATACTGTTTGTTCAGTGTAAATGGTGCTGCCAGTTGCTAAAGTCAAATTTTAAATATACAGTAGATTATAATCAAGTATTCATTTTAAGATTATGCACCAATCTTTTCCAAGTACTATTTATTTTTTGGTCTAAGAACAAAAAGATTTATAATTGAGCTTAAACTGCGAAAGATCAAATGAAAATGGAATGTTTTCATTTTTCTTTTTAGTTTTGCAAATATTCTCTCCTCTCCCTTCCCCCAATAGCTGCAGATATATGACACTAATGTGGGCTTCAGTCTCAATGTGAGATCCAAGGACCTTTATTATACTATATTATCTATGCTGTTGCTACTAGTATGTTGGGAACATTTTAATAACAAAACTTGTGATATTTAAAACTATGGAAACAAAAAATAATCTATTCTCCTATGAGTAAAATATAAAAGTGGGTAATATTAAAGAATTCTACAGATGGAATTAAATATAGAAATAAAGCATCTTACCCAACTATTTATTTAACAAATGAATTCACTATCACCTAGACTTTAAACACTTCCAGTGACAGGAAACTTACTGTCTACTAGACAGCTCATTCGTTTTTAGTGCAACTTTCCGTCAATTAGTACTAATTTTTCTTCTGAAGCCAAGAAGATTATATCTCATTTCTCTTTTATAATATTTCAGATATTTCACGATTTCCAAA
This sequence comes from Sarcophilus harrisii, assembly GCF_902635505.1. NCBI lineage: Eukaryota > Metazoa > Chordata > Mammalia > Dasyuromorphia > Dasyuridae > Sarcophilus > Sarcophilus harrisii. The sequence continues at coordinate 145,587,900 of NC_045429.1, forward strand.
TCTTTGCCATCTTATCTTCTCCAACTAGACATTCCTTTCCTCATACACCTACTTTTGAGTTCCCTGATGATCCTGGTTGTCATCCCTTAGGCACACTCTAGATTGTTAAGAACTGTCTTTAAAAAGAGTGGCAAGAATTAAACAGAGTATTACTGATATGATCTGACAAATAAATATAATGTAGTGTAGACTTCATAGTTTTCTTATACTCTATACCACTTATGGCATAAATTCATAGCTTTTAGGATAGCCATTTTACATTATTGACTCACTTTCATTTTTAATAGTTCAATAAAGTCTCTAAACTCTTTCACAATGGATCACAGATTTAGAGCTGGAAAGGATTTTCAAAGCCATTGAATCCAACCCTTTGATTTTACAAATGAATAAACTGAAGGTCCTAGAAAGGTTGATTTAACTAAGTGCCACTGCCAGGATTACTGTAATTCATTCTCAGTGTTCTTTTTACTAAACAATAATGCCTCTCTAGCCATACATAACTCATCTTATACTATAGTGAGCTTTCAAAAAAATTAGTGAAGAACTTGACATTTATCTCTATTTTATTTAATCTTCCAGTCTATTGTTCCAGCCTATTTTGGATTTATTAAACAGAGACTGGGTGGTATTATAGGTAGAGTACCTAACTTGAAATTAGGAAGATATGTCTTGTTATTGACTACCTATTTGACAATAGAGAATTTACTTAACCTTCTGTTGAGACTGTATAAAGTGGGAATAATATTTGTAATACCTATAGGATTGTTGTATAGATGAAACAAAAAGTATAAAGCCTTTAAAAGGATATACAAAAAATGTCAGGTATCATTTTTATTTTGACTCAGTCATCCAACAAACATGTTGGACATATCCTTTTCTCCTTTAAAGCAATTGAAAATGTGATTGTTGTCAACTATTTTCACCTTGGCCATTTCAACATAACTGTTGAATTGGTCAATACCAAAGAGTGAGCTTACCCATATACATTTTTTTTTTCTGTTTAGTGGGTTTTACTAACTCAGAAATCTGCCCAGCACAATCTCTTTTCTCTGTTCACTGATTACAGCAGTGTTTGGACTGAAAAGACATATAAAGTCATGATCGGACTTCAGAGAATAATGTGAGTGGGGACTAATCAACTGACTCCTTTCCTAACTATGACTGGCAAGGTTAAGAAGAGTTTAATAATAAAATAATTATAATAGTAGGCAGCATATAAGTACTATAAGAGAAAAACAAAAGAATTGCTAAAATTAGAATTGTAGGAGGATGAAATTAGAGAAAAGTTTCATGACCAGATAGTATTTGAATTAGGTTAGGAAGGACTTCTTTTTAAATTGTTATCTTAGTGAATATTAAAACTGCTCACATGGGAAAATCATATGTGAGTTTTGCTCCGAAAAATTAATTAAAATTTTATTTAAAGACAAAAGATATCTATGAAAAATCTTTGTCCATTAAAACACAAACAAGGTTATACATAATTAGGGAATTGTGATATTAACTGGAAAGATATAATTTAGAACAACAACAAAAAAAAAGACTTAATACTATCTCCTCATTTTAGAGATGAAGAATATGATGTCCTCTTACTAGAAGAGGTTTTAAACTTGATCACACAAGGTCATCAGACAAATCATCACCATGATGTCAAGAACCAAGAGTATATATGGATGCCTAAGAGAGAAATTACTTCTGATAACACTATTAATATTTTTGCCATTTACCTGGAGATTTTCACAAGTTTCTTGACTATAGGTGAGTCTCTGAATTTCTGTAGGTGAGACAAGATACAATGCTTGTCCATTGTTGGTGAAGCAGAATGTTCTTGCTATCCTCATGTTGGTAAGCGGCAGGTAATACACATCCAACAGTGGCCTTAAACTTGGCAAACTTGAAAAAAAGTTTAAAATATTAGTAATAATAAATAAGACTAGATTTTGGCCTCAAACAAGATTAGCTTTTTTTAAACTTAAGTTTATATCTTTTTATCACTGATAACTAGAACATTAGTAGACCTGAACTTTAAAATATGAAGCCTAATTAATATAAAACAAATTAAAGATGAAATCCTTAAAAAGGATATATCTAGGGAACCATAGATTAATTAGTTAATAAGCATTTTGCTTAAGTATCACCAAGAAACTCTTGCCCTATACAACACTGGCTTCTGGATGATAATCTGTAGAGATTTCAACTATATATAAACTGCAGTCTTCAAGATTCTATTCTTGAAAGAGAAATGGATTTTTAATTGCTAAATAGGAAGCTATAATTACTATGTGATAATATAGTAAAAATGTTATATGATAACATTATTAGTAGGGATGCTAGACTATATTACTGTAAAACTTCTGTTTATATAGGTTGGACAGTAAGTGAGCCTGATGCTTAACTTTTTACTTATTTCCTAACAATGATGAACTGTTTCTTGTTTGTGTATTTATATCCTCAGGTTCTAGCAGAACACCTGCTATAAATGCCTCCTGAAATGGAGTGAAGCTAGTAACTACTGATATATAAGGTAATTAATATATTATATATTCTGATGTAATTCATATCATCATAAAACATTTATTAAACCACCATGTTAATATTTTTTTAAAAATTGAAACACTTTCCACCTCATGGTAATTTTAAATGATTTTCTTTTGTCAATCAAATATCAAAAGTTATTTGATATTTGGTGCTTTACAACACACACACACACACACACACACATCTCTCTCTGCCCCAAGAAGAAACTCTAATGGCTCTCTATCACTTCTATAGATCAAATACAAAATCCTCTAGAATTCAAAGCCAGCCCTTCATAAATTAACTCCGCTACGTTTCCTGTTTTTTTTTTTGTTGTTGTTGTTGTTGTTTGTTTGTTTTTTACATCTTACACTCTATCAAGTCCTCTTTGACTCAAAGACAATGAATTATTTGAGGATCAAGAAGAATTATTCCACTATCCCACTGAGGTCTTCTATCTCAATGGTCTATCCTCATGAAAGAGTGGAGGCATAACAGTTTAGTGTAAAAAGGAAGACTAGACTTTGGGTCCAAACCACAGTTTTTAAACTTACTTGTCCATGATCATAGAGTAAATTCCTAAAAGTCTGATCTTTAGCTTTATTATCTGTAAACTAAACAAAATTGTCCTTTCATTCTACCTACTTCATAGGATACATTCACTCATTTATTAAGTGTTTATGAAGTCCCTCCTATGTGCTAGATTTTTAGAACACAGAAACACAAAACATAAAATGCAATGCAATTTTTGACATGGGGAGCAAGGAGAGTATCAGGATAGAAGTAGTATAACAAGTGACAAAATGAACATTACAGGAAAGATGTGGAGGTCAGGAAGAAATGAATTCCTTTAAAGGCATGAGAAAAATGTATATGAAGTAACTCAATTTGACTGTAATATAGAATGCACAGAGGACAGAATTGTGAAATAAGCCTGGAAAGTTTGACAGTGACAGATTGTAAAAAACCTTCTTTCTACTTTCATTTTGATAGGAAAACATTAAGTTTTCAAGTATTATATAACTGTAGGTGATTATTGCTTATAAATCATCTTGGCGCCCCTGGTTAGTAATCTTTCTTTTCTATGATTTATTTTTCTTTACATTTCCTTTTAGTAACATTTACCCTCTCTTATACATCTGACAAACTTCTCACTTTCTTTTTCCCTTGTTCCATTATTGTACTAAAATTATACTAAAGTATATAGATAGGTTACAGGAAAGATTAAAAAAAGTATTCATTATTAGAAGTGGTATATTTTAATTAAAGAAGGAAAGTGCAAATGACTATCTTAATGAGTTAAATGAATATGTTTTATAACTTATTTAGATTTTAATTACCTAAAAAAAAAGGTTTATTAAGTTTACTATTTACTTGCCAAGGTCTGAAAAGTGAATTTAATTATTTGAAGGACAGCAGCCATATAAAAACAAAATGATTATCAATACGATAGTTATAGAATTACTATGGTATAATAAATACAAAGCTGGCCTTAAAGTCAGTCTCACATCTTAACACTACTTGTATTGTCCGAGTCATTCACTAAATGATACAATCATATTTTTATGGTATAGAAACAGAAACAACATAGCAACTTAATAGGATTGTAGAAACATAACAGAATTTATATCATTATTGTGAGTGGTTAAAAACAATTGGTTATTATCACAGCACATCTGTCTATTTTGTCCCATAGCAAATTTAGGACATAGAAAGATGGTGAAGCATACCTTAGAAAATTTGCTTAACTTAAAGGCAGCTCAATTTCTTTATGTGTGAATTTGAGATTAATATTTGCACTATGTATCATATGAAGCTATTTTTTTAAAAAGGTGCTTTATAAACCCTAGATTGCTATATAAAAGATATATATTATTATTTAGATTAATCCATAGACTTTCAAGGTTTGTTCTTCCAGGGAATGGAAGAAAATGCAATCTAATACCTAAAATTTATAAAGAGATTAAATCACGTTATGTATCATTACCTGAAGTTCATACATTTGTTTGATATAAAGGAAGATTAAAGCATTTCCTTATATAAATACATAAAAGAATAAATCTATGAGTCAATAAAAACATCATACTTAAATAGAATAATGAAAGGCCATGGAGGGATACTATATTTTTCTCTTCTAAAAAAAAATCTTGCAAAATAATCCTAAATATCTCTTACCTAAAAGTCATAATATGTCCATTAGCACAGAAACATGCAAGACAAATACTATTGCTCAATGCCACTATATCTCCACGAAGAACAAATGAGGTCTCTGTTATATTTTGCTTATAAGCGCAGTTCTGGGTAGGCAATGAGATCACTTTTGCTTGCTTTTCAGAACAAATCACTGCATATTGGTTTTCACTAATTTCCTGAGAGGAAGAGGGAGACACAGAGACAGGTCGCCTTTTTTTCAGCTTATCCTTTTCATCTTTTTCTTCAGGCACATTATATTCTCTCCAGGGTTCATATGCTGGTGGCATTAAACATCCAGTAGTATCTAGAAAGGCCATTCTTAGGATTCCCCCTTTTAATCTCAATATGGTACCTAGGACAACAAAAATTCATCAAAGTTAAGTAAATTAAAACATTAACAAATTCCCTAATCAAATAATTTCTTCCAATTTATTATCTAAAAAGGTTGAATTCAAATTTCAGATACTAAAATGGTTGAAAAAGAGAACTCCCTCAAGGAAAAGTGTTAAAGAGAGAAATATTAGTGACAAATGTCACGATCTAATCAGAAATTATTTATTATGTAAACTCAATTGAGTCACTATTAAGTAATTTCCATGCCATTAAATTGGCATACTAATTGAAGCATCCTACTTCTTCATCAATATCCAGTTTTTTTCACAGGATGCTGTACTTACCTAAGAGGAAACAGGGAATCACTAGAGAGCTATTGGTTATAATTTTCTTTCATTTAATCTCAAAATAAGAAATTTCTATTATTTTAGCTATTTAAAGAAAAATTAAAGATATGTACATACATGGCATTACTTCAGTCATGTTAGTAATAAATCTTCTTTATTTTATATGACTACTCCTTTTTTTCCCCTAAGAAATTGCATAATATTTCACTTCTTTTCATTTAGAAAATATGATACAATAATTTTGGCAATGTCCTTAAATTTGCCTCCAAATACATGGAATGAAATTAGTATTCCAGTCTAACCTTTCCAAAAGATACCTGTTTTCTTTTCTAACAATTTTTATTCAATGTTTTCTGAAGCTCACAGAAGTTTTGACAATCAAATGAAACTATGAGCAACATAATTAAGTGAAATATATTAAGTTTGAAATGATATATACCATACCAATATTTAATTTTTAATTAATTAAATTTATTTTAAAATTGATATTCTTCCTAGAACAATTAGTCATGCTCTTTACTATTTTAGAGACTCATTTTTAAAAATACATTTGCACTCTGGATGATGTGGAAGATTAAGTAATTCTGATAATTTTAATTTAAGAGATAAATTAGAGATTGAATGATGAATGATGGCACAGTATATGCATAGACAATGACTTATACATAATTTTTTTGTTTTTTTTATAACAATAATTTTGAGTTCTATTTTTCTCATACCCTAAGGGGAAAAAAATTCTTTTAAGACTTCACATGCAAGCTTAGAATAGTCAACAAGGTAGTTTTTGTTGCCCATGATTTATACTTTTGCTTTGAATAACAGAACTTGTTATATTATTCTGTACTAAAACACTTATTCTCTCATTTCCACCCAATAATACTAATTTTAGCTAACATTCATTTTTTAAAAGTTTGCAAAATCTATTTTCATGTTCTGTGCCACTATAGAAAAAATGACTAAATTCGCCAAATCTTGGATCAATTGATTATGAAAATAATAATAATAACAATGAAAGCTTCCTATTACAATACAACATTGGAAACTTGCATGAATTTTAAATATATTCATCAGAAATACTTACCACTTGGAGACACGATCACTGGCTGAAGGAGTCTTTGTTCACCACTTGGAGGAATGTTCAGTGCAATGACAAGCACTGTACCTAAAGTAGTCCCAACCCATAAACATGGGGAAGGTGAAGAATCAGTCTTTCGTGTATAAGTTTCACAGAAATGAAGAGCTGAAATTGCTTCTCGGGATTCTTTATCAATACTGGTTACACTTGAACTCCGTGACCGACTGAAGGAATTGTCTTTTATATCTATAACAACCAGAAATATGTTCCACATAAATGAAATAAGTAAGAAAATGGCAGCTATCTTTGCATGAACTCATCCCTTAAGATTAATTTCATTACAAGTGAAAATTAGTTTACCTACACGATTTAATGTTTTTTCATTTTTTTTTTTTATTATTTATGCAATACCTGCTTGGCTTTGTTAAATAACTTTGTTTGGATAACCTGCTCTAAATCCCTATCAAATTTGTACATAATAAGACTCGTGATCAGTTCCCAGTTAAGGGAATACCATCCATGTAGTTACCTCATATTCCCAATCTTGGAACTGTCCTCAGTGCTTTGCTTTCTAATCCACCCCCATATCCAACCAAGCTGTTAACTCTTGCTGAGTCTATGTCCCACAAAATCTTCTGTTTTCATCTTCTTCATTATTCACCTGGACTATTACAATAGTCTCCTGGTTGTAGGTCTCCTTGCATCTACTCTCACACACTTTCTAATGCATCTTCCATATAATTCTCAGACTGATAGACTTACACATTATAATATGACCATGTAAGTCCCCTGCTCAAAAAGACTCATAATTTTTCCTTAAGGATAAAACATTACCCTTTCTGGCACTTTAAAACTTTTGCAATCTTTCTCAAATGTATTTTAAAAACCCATTTAACTCAATTTCCTCTCATGGTTTCAAGCCAAACTGTCCAACTTGCTAATTCCTAAATGTGCTATTTCCATCTCTGTGTCTTTGTCCTGGTTCTCTTCCAGGCTTTAAACATTTTCTCTGATCATCTCGGTTTCTTACTACCACCAATGAGCAAAAGGTTTTCTGATCTTCCAAATATCAAATCTCCTTTCCCCTCAAAATTAATTGAATCACAGTGCCTATTGTTTCACTCTAGTGGGCTGCAAGAGCCTAAAGGCAGAAACTGATTCACTTTTTGGTTTTTGTATCTTCAACACCAAGCATGCTATTTGCTAATAATAGGGACTTAATAAATATAAGTTGTCTTAAATTGTATCAAATTATAAATCAACAAACATCTATTTGCAATGTATTCAGAGATAGGCACAGATAAAAAGCAGTCCCTGGGAACATAACTTTAGAAACTTCCTTTGATGCCATCCCCTTTTGCTTTTAAAAATATTAATTTTTCCTTCTTTGAGATTTTTAAAAAATTGCAGTCTTGGCATATATACTTTGAAGCATAATTATTTTATATTTATCTTTTCTCCTATTTAAATCTTAGAAAGAAAATATAATTTTAGAACACAAAACAAATAATCAAATTCTAATAATTTCTATTTACTATATATAATAAATTAATTCATAAACTTAAGAGTATATGTTTTACTGGAGACATTTATTTTTCAGGATTGGAATATATATTTTATGTGACAAAAAAGAAAAAAAAAGACATTTTTATGCTTCTTATTTTAAAGTCTTTTATTCTTATTTTGATATCTCATTTCTATGTGAAAGTTACTTGAAGGCTTTTCCAGTAGAGTACAAGCTCTGGAAGATTATATATTATTAAAAAAAATTAATATAGTGCATCCAAGAGACTTTTTACCATCAAAGCACTGGTCCATTTATATAAAAAGAGGCTCACCAGTAGCTGAGAGCACTTAGTAGCATAGCAACCCATGAAAATGAGAAAAATATAAATTGGCTTTTAGTTCTGTAGCCTCTGTTATATGATAGAATGTCATATAAGGATGCACTTTTAAAAAATTGACAAATATTAACTTAGCTGTTAGTATACTAAATGAATACATGAAAAAAGTTATTGAGTAACTCATTTTATGCAAAGGACTGAGTGAACAAACAGAAAAGCAAGAATCTTGGTCTTAAGGAGTTCACATTCTGTGTTTTGTTTTATTTGTATTTGTGGGGCAATTGGGGTTAAGTGACTTTTAAGTGTTAAGTGTCTGAGGTCAGATTTGAACTTAGGTCCCCCTGATTCAAGAACTGGAATTATATTCACTGTGAAATCTAGCTGCCCCAAGCACCTCACATTCTAATAGAGGGAGTCAACACATATAGTGTTTTGACAGCATTTGCAGAGATTTACTATTCCTGTCCAATGACACAGAAGACATTAGCAGAACTAAATCTATCAGTATTAACATTCTCATTATCCCTATTTCTGGAAATCAGAAGAAAGAAGGAAAATTAAATAATATAAAGCTAGCTTACTGGTTCTCCTTTTAGATTTAAATAGAAGTTTTGCTATTTATCACTCTTTTATGGGTTAAAAAAATACAATTTCATGGGACATTTGGTCATTTTGTAGGCCAACATTTGTTGCAGATTATAAAGAGGTAACTTTAGGAAGAATTGATTAAGAACTTAAAACTAACTCATTTTGTAACTTGGTAGCATTAAAGGTAAATATAGGGGAGGGTCATCATACCCTAGATCTTACCATTATCCACATATTTCCCATTTACTTGATCAAAAAAAAAAAACAAAAACATTCTTATCTGACTTTCAGATCTGCTTGTCCAGTCCTAACTTCTTTCCCAATCCACAGTCTATCTCCCGCCTTTTAGTCATCTCTAACTGCATGTCTCATAGACATCTTAATTAAATATATACCATGTAAATAAACATATACCAAACTGAACTTGTCTTTATACCTAATTTTCCTGAGGGCAAAAACATCCTCCCAGTTACCCACTCTCACAACTTAGGCATCATCCACAATTACTCTCTCTTCTCCATATCCAATCTGTGGCCAAGTCCTGTATATTTTACCTACAAAACATCTCTCCTCTATGCCCATTCTCTACTTTGAAGCTACACAAGAAAAACCCAGTATATGGAGAATGTTTATTGATTAAATTGCACATGGAATTTTATGGGAGGCCCATAGAAATGGTTAGTAAAGTCTTCTAGTCAGATAAATATAGTAGCCAGTCAATGAACTAAATAGCAATAAAGGAATACTTGGTTTTCTCAATTACTAAATGTTCTTTTTTTCTTGTTTTACATATTTTTATTTTTATATTTATATTATATTTACATATAAATTATATAAACATATATATAACTAATATCAATATTTATATTAACATATGTTTATGTTAAGAGAATTTCAGAGAATTGGATTTCAACAAATCAAAGTTACTTTTGCCAACTCTGAGGACAAAAAAAAAAAAAGAGAAATGGTGCTCTCTCTGTCAGATTTGGCTTTTAAAATCCTTCAAAACAATCTTGTCTAAATCACTTTTTTCCTAGCCTCATTAAACATTTTACTTCTTTATTGATTTGTATTTAGCCTTTTTTAGGTTTGCTCTCTATATACTTGTATGTGAAACTGTTATTGCCCCCTTTAGAAAGTAAATTAGTTTTAAGTAGTAATTATTTCATTCATTTTATTTGTATCTCCAGTGATTAGAACAAGGTCTCCTAAGACAAAGTAGGTGTTAAATGGTTAATTGATTATATGATAACTCAGTTAAATAGACTTAGAATTGAATGAATGAATGACCATACCCAAAATGCTGTCATTAATTCATCAAGGTGATCCAACTGAAACATCTCTAGTAGAGTACACTGCAAATTTGTTTTTGTCTCTTACCAGACAGCATTTTTGTCAATGATATTGACAAAGCATAGGTGGCATGTTCAAATTTCCAGATGAGGTAAAATTCAGAGGGATAGTTTACTTATTAAAGAAAAAGTCAGAAACTAAAAATATCTCAATAGATTGGAGGATTAGACTAATATAAGAAAATATTTAATGGGGGCAAATGAAAAGTACTATATTTGGTTTAAAAAAAAGAGTAACAACTTCAAAAGTATAGAATGAGGGAAGCACAACTAGATAATAACATATATGAAAAAGCTTTAAAGATTTTAGTCCTATGTGCTTTCATTTATAATTTTTAAAAATGAACTGTTATCTCTCAGATTTTAATGTTAGAGTAGAAAAAAAGGATCAGGAAATTCCAAAAATCTGAGGTTTTCCATAAGTCCCTACCAACCAACAAATACTACTTCTGAGAGCTCCTGAGAGAACTACAGGATATGCCATTTTCAAGAAATATCACAATTATTTTATTATTTTCAAATTATGGTGATTTTAAATACTATACATTTAATTTATTTTTACTTACCTAAATCAGGCTTCAGTTCTGTAGGTAAGCTTAACTTTCTTGACATCTTGGCTGTAAAATAAAATGCGACTTTAAACTTAAAAACAAAATATGTAATATATACACATATATACAGACACATATATAAAAGATACTCTTTAAAAGTAGTCAAGGTTAATTCTTTTTACTAAATCTAAATGTAATAATCACTAGTCCTTTCCTCAGTAAGCATATTGTTTTATAAGTTAATGACATATTTCTTATTTGTACATGAAAAGCAGTATTTTAGAACCTATACTTATAGCCAATAAACAGTATTAACATGAAGATTGGTACAATTATAAATTTCTTAATAACATTGAAATATTGCTTGTTGCTGATGAAGTTATATTTTTAGAATTATAGGATCTCACTTTTGAGATTATTTTGAGACTATTTAATTGTTCATTTTTACTAAATTGCTTACACTGCTTCCAGTTAGGCAACTAGAAATTATTTTAACCATTACTTTCTAATTTCTCTTTAAACATCATATGAAGGTTGTTTTTCCCTTCAGTCTTTTAAATTTTATTTTCCTCCCCAATTACATATTTTTTAAAATTCTGTAAGCATTTGTTTTGGTTTTTGTTTTTAATTTTGAGTTCCAAATTCTATCCTTTCCCTCCCTACTCCCTGAGATAATAAGCACTAAGATATGGATTATACATGTGTAATCACGTAAAACATTTACAGGAAGGTTTTAATTTAAAAAATTGATAGTTTTACACAGATTGGTACTTTATTTCGGTATGGATGGAATCAAGGGAGGAAAAGAAAGTTAAACTTGTAAAATTTTCAGTTTCTCTCAAATCTTCATAATGTGCCCTCATTATATTTGAAGTAAATTCCCAGAATATGGGATACTCTCATTTTGATGTATATATATATATATATATATATATATATATATATATATATATATGACACCATCCCAAAGCCAGATTAAAGCCTTTTAATGAGTCACCATTTGAGATGATTCATGCTTTTCTGATGCCATTTTCAGGGAATAAAGAAAGAACAACTAACATTTATTTAGCACTTTACAATTTGTAAAAGCTTTTATCCATTATCTAACTGGAATCTCACAAGTACTATGAATGTTGGAGACACCAGGTATCATTTCTAATCATACACTGATGAGGAAAATGAGACTCAGATTGGTTAAGTATGTTGCCAATGGCCACATAACTAATAAGGCAGATTTTGAAACCAGGGTTCTCCTAAGTCCCAACTCCAATACTCTATCTATACATTGTTTGCAAATCTATTTAGAAGAAATTGAAGCAGATCAGTGCTATTTTTGGAAAGAACTGTTAGGAAAATTTCAGCCATTCATGATTCTGTTCTATAAGAAAAAGCTATGAGTGTGTGTGTGTGTGTGTGTGTGTGTGTCTGTGTGTGTGTTTTATATAACAAATATTCAAACACTTGAAGATGGCCATCATTACTTAGTAGACTAAACATGCCCAGATCCTTAAACTGAAAATTCTCTTGCTATTCTTATTGGACACACTCCAACTTGTCTAAGTACTTTCTATTATCTGATGCCCACAACCAAACCCAGTGTTCTAGATATAGCCTGACCAAATAACAAAAAACAAAACAAAACAAAACAAAACAAAAAAAACAAAACAAAACCTCCAAAAGTGTTATCTATCTTACTTTGGACCCAATGACAAACTTAATAAAGTGTAATACTAGTTTGTTTGTTTGGTTTGGTTTTTTTTGTGTACAAAGCAGGTGGGAATGAACAAAATTCAGTTTGTTAACCAAACCTATCTCTGCTATTATTCAGGAGCTAAATAAAATATAAGACATGGAGAAAAAACAAAACTAACAAAAAAAATTGGCCAATTGAGTTAGCTAATGATAGTTTAAATGTACAACTTATGGACACTGAATAAATGTTAATTTTCTACTAATACAGAACTATACCAAGACATTTTAAAATAATGATTCCTTACCTACACTACTTTCTACTAACATACAAAATGCCTGAATACATGAATCAATTAAAAAAAATTAATCACTTCCTATGTGCCAAACAATATACTAGGAACTGATGAAGATAGTCCTCACTCTCAAAGGGCACATATTGTTAATGAGGAAGACAATGCCACATAAAATAATTTAGCCAATAAGAGAAAGTAAACATAAGGAATAAAGTAGAGAAAAATTCTAGGTTACTTTCAGTAAGTGATGGTAAATGGAGAGAAGGGTCATTGATGGTGGGGGAACATTATCAAGAAGGTACAGGTTCAGTTCTAAGGCAAAAGAAGGAGAAATAAAAAATCATCCTGGTTTAGTACCAGTGCTAGATGGGGCAGTTTAATAAAATTTAAAAATTCTAAGAAATTCCTAGGCAATGGAAATATTCTAATTCTTAGTTTACTTAAAAAAAGTAAACAACAGGGGCAGCTAAGTGGCATGATGGATAAAGTATCAGCTCTGGAGTCAAGAGGACCTGAGTTTAAATCTGGCCTCAGGCACTTGATATTTACTATCCAAGTGATCCTGAGCAAGTCACTTAACTCCAACTGCCACCCCCTCCCCCAAAAGTAAACAATACAAATACAAATAACAATATAATTAATTTTAACAATTTGAAGTCAGGTCAATTTTCATGTTCCAAAAACTAAAATTAAGTCTACAGTTATGTTAAAAAAAAAAAAAAATCTTTCCAGAGAAGTGAGAAAATAAAAGACATTTATTAGGCTTCCTTTCAGTTCCCTGTTATAATCATAGAAAGTAAAGGAAAAGATAACGGAGGAGACAAGGTACTAATACCTTAAAACAAGTACAAAATACACCTCCCAACTCTGCCTCTCCAGTCTTTTTAGGAAATATGAAGGCATTTTCCTGGCTAAAATTAGAGACTTTGGCATTGGCTAGCTGAAGACTGAAAATAGCCCCATACCCTTTAAAAAGGTAAACTAGTCAGCTTTGGAAGAAGTTGGGAGTAATTGAAGAATAATAAAGAATGTGAAGAATAATAAAGAAAGAATAAAGAATGGCTACAGTTTGCAGCCATGCAGATTTGGGGAAAGAAGGGAGAAAGATGATTTTCTCCTCTCCTTTATTTTCCTCTCCCATCAAGCATGACATTTTGCAGAGGAATTAGGTCCACTAGGGGATACTGAATGTAGAAGGGAATAAAAATACAGAGTAGCTAGTACTTTATAAGGAAGGTGATCATTGAAACCAAAAAGAGAGCCGACTATGAATTAAAGAGAGAACTAGATGTATATAAACACAGGGAATCCAACTGAGAAAGCCTCCCAATAGATGAGAGTAAGTAAAAGGAATGGAGAAAGTAAAAGGAAAGGAACAATGACCTCACAATAACTGGAGGCCTGTTATCTGGCTATTCATGTTCTCAATAAATATCCTATCAGTATATTTTAAATTTCTGCTCATTCTTTCCATGAAAATTTTCCAAGATGTTTTGTAATTACTATTCTTATTATTTAATTTTAGTAATTGCCTGTGTCTATTGGATTAGTATTAAAGGTAAGCTTTAATAGAGGGACTTTTGACCTAGAGTTTTAGTAGTTAAGACCTAGATTCCCTCTTTGACCTGAGATAGTGGTTTCCCCTTTGGGACCAAACATGCAATCATATGAATGATTAATTAGAAACAGGACAAAGTGTTACCTAAAGTTATTATATATAATGATGTAGCACAAATAAATGTAAAAAAACTCAGAGTACTTGATATCAAATCCTGTTTCTGATGTTCATTACTTGTGTGACACTGGACAAGTTACTCTTTGGACCTCTGTTTCCTCTTCCATAAAATGAGAAGAATGAACTAAATTGCCTCTGAAGTTCCTTCCAACTCTAGACTTAGGGGTTATGTTTAACTTTAAAGAGGTTAAATATAAATACCTATTTTAAAACATTAATTATAAAATAAGTATTAATTTACTTTAAATAAATGAAAATATTAGTTAAAGTTTAAGCAATTTTTCTTATTGAAAGAATTATGGCTCCAAATTCCCACCCAAATGAGAAATTTAATTTTTTTGATGTCACTGATTTTTACAATGTAAAAATCTATTTATTTTTTACTTTTATATTTTGAAAATGTATCCTGTTTTATAGAATTTAAAAATCTTATTTCCATTTGAAGTCCTTAGTAGGAAAAAATATTTTAATATAATTGATGAGTTTTGGAAATAAAGTCCATTATTTTAATTAATAATATAAACATTTCATTTATATTAGTAACATTCGTACTGAAAAATGAAAACATAGACAAAAAAAGTCTGTGTGGGTTTTCTAGATCTAAATCTTTTTTATCAAAAATTATGAAATAAAAATCACTAAATCAAAGATTATTTAATGTCTGTCCCTATATTTATATCTTCTTACTGAAATGTTACTTAAGAGATTTATTTATATAAACATCTATTCATTATGGTAGGTTAAAATGGATATATATCATATATACATACATTTCTTGTATATTTATATGTGTGTGTGTGTGTGTGCCTGTCTCTGTGCATGTAAATGAATATATGTGAGTATATACAGACACATATTTCATGTGATGGGAACAATTAAAGATTCAGCAAATCTCCAGAATATTTAAGTAATTTCAGGAACTCTGTTAAGTGCTTTACAATTACTTCATTTGATTCTTCTCACAAATACTACAAGAGGTAAATGCTATCATTATCTCCATTTTACACATTAGAAAACTGGGGCAAAAGTAGGACAGAAATTAAGTGTCTTGTCCAGGTTACACAGCTATTAAGTGTCTGGGATTGAATTTGAATTCAAATCTTTCCGATTCTAGGACCAGAGCTCTATCATTACACCACCTGGTTGCTTAAAGGTCATTTAATATAACATAAATAATGACCATTTGATTTCTCTACCTAAGGTGATGCAAAAGGGTTCCAAAAATCTCCTATGGCATAATATTTTATTTTCGAAAAATCCCACTTATAGCTTATACTGTTCTACTTTTTAAAAATATATGTTATGTAAATCCATTATGTCAATTAGGGTTAAGTATATATTTAATAGACTCTTTTTCATTGTCATAATCATTTGAAAGCTCAAATTTCTAAGATTATATTGTAAAATCATAAATATAAAATCTAAATATGTATGGCTTTCTGAGTTTTTCTGTTGTCTGATGAAGGGTTCATCAAATATACAACACTATTCTATTGTATTGCATTTACTGATAATAAATACTGATTTATTCCCTTTATTATTTCCTCTAACCCATTAGTATAATACAATATTGTATAACTTTTACTGAAACTAGGAATTTATTTTCTTTGAAAAATTCTGAGCAGTATTGAATTATAATAAAAGGAAAATTATTGAATAGAAGTAAGAATTTACAGAAAACTTAGCTTTAGTAGTAATGGAATACCAGGAAAAAAAAGGCTGAAAGATCTTAGAGAAGACAAAGGATACCTAAGAGAGAGCCCCATATTAGAATGTTGTCTTATGTTTACATATTGATTTACACTTTACAAAATACTTGCACATTAAATTGAATTTTTCCTTAAAATCACCATAGGAAGCAAATTTAATATCCAAGAGAGACATTATCATAATTCCCATTTTGTAAATGAAGACATCCATGCCAAGAAAAGTCAATCAATCTGCCCAAAGTCATACAACTTAAGTCTTAAGGACTCAATCACACTTCTTGCTGCCTAGGGTCCAGTTATTGTTTAGAAATATAATTTGGGCATCAAAAATCAAAATTAAATTAGAAGAAAGTGGAAGACAGCACTTAAGATTCTAGCAACTTCAGCCTTTTCCTGTTTGAATGATCTGCTGCTTCTTGAAATAGACAAGAAACAAAGTAGTTATTTGATATACTTTCTTAAAGAAATATAACTGATGCAAACTAATCACAATAATAAAAAGGCAGAAAAAGTCTAAAAAATCACCTTGGGCAGCCAACACTTGATCTTCAGAGGCACCAAAACATAAATTAAATAGACAGGTTTATATACACAACAATGTGAGGTATATGATGGGTTTTGGATTTTTTTTGGGGGGAGGGTTGAGGAGGAGCATTAGAAAGTAGGGGAAATGATTTAAATAAAACAAGCCTACAGAGAGGTCATATAGAAAACCAGATAATCAAAATTATACTGGGACCATGAATAAATGAAACTGGAAGGATAACAAACTGATATAAGATAAAAGAAATCAGACTAAATGTTCTCTAAGGTCCTTCTCAGCTCTAAAATCCCGTGACATCATGAAACAGACATGCTTGCAATGAAACATTCTTATCAGTAAGAAACTGAGACTGTGACAGCAGTACTCGATGTATAATGTCATGCTGCATTTGAAAAAATGAAGTTGTGAAGCAACTCTACATGATCAGAATTAAATAGATGAATCCATTCTGGAGGTTATATAACTTTAAAGGAATTCAGTGATAGATGATCAAGATTTCTCAAAGAGAGGAAGATTTCAAAAGAACTGAATAGATCATTTCAAAAAGAAGTGACCAAGAAGATACCAGCAACTATCATATGTCAGCTTTTTAACTTTAAATGGTATTTATTAGAAGATATTATGTATCAAGAGGTTCTTGATGAAAACATAGACAAGAAAAATTCTAGATTTTACTTTCTATAGCAGACAATACCATAATAATCATATGATTGAGAGGTGCAGAGAATGTAAAATGGTATTGTATCTATTATTAACTTAATTTTTGAAAAAGCATTTGAATTAGAATCAGAGAATTTCAGAGTTTGACAGGACCTTAGAGATCTATCTCAACTCCATCATATTTCAGAAGAGAAAATTGAGACTCAGAGATTAATTGTCTGACCTATTGTCATGGCTGTTAAGTAGCCCAGAAAGATTGAAAGGTTGGTCTTTGGAAAATTGGTGCAGTGCCTTTCCAAAACACATACTGATAGAGTAAAATTCTAATCTCACATATATTCTTTTTTAGTGAATGGGGAAAAAAAATGAAGAAATTTAAAACTTATTTACTTGAATTGAATTTTATTTGTTCTTTTTTTTTTTTAACTAAACAAAAGAACAAGTTGTAGCTTAGATGAATAGATGAATTCTAGTTAAAATTCAAGACAATAAAGTAGATAAACCTAAAGGTAAAAAAGATCAGTGATTTTCAGATATTTTATGTCTAGGAGACTCAACAGAACAAAATACAATATTAAGGCACTCCTCAAACAAGATGTCTCCTCTATGTATGTTAAGGATAACATAGATTCCCAAATAGATGAAACCACAGAAATTACTTTGTTCAATGATTCACTGATTATCAATATTATACAAGCCATTAAAGAGGAAGATTTTTGCTCACCTAAGGTGTTAACCAGTGTCATAGAAGCTGTTCACAGAATTCAAAGAGAAGAGAGATGCCCTATTAATGACAAGGTTCTCCAAACAGTATTTGTAGATGACATTGTGATAACTGCATTGAGCTCAGAACACCATACATGTTTCCTCAATGAAATCCATGGTCATGTGAAAGAGATTGATTTGACCAATTCACACTAGAAAAACAAAGTAGATGAAAAATGTGTATTTCCTGGATTATAATATGCACTTGGAGGGATAGCCCACTGGGTTATTCTATTAGTATATATTATATATTGGGTAGGCACTGAACATGGACAAAGAGGTAGGCCTATACTTGACTAGGAAATAATCAGTATGCATTTCATTTGGGAAACTGTAACATTTTGAATGCTCCTGAATGTTTGTAATGTAAAAGCTCATCTGATTAAGTAATTGAAGACTATCATCCGAGAAGAAGTAAAATTTCATTAAATCCAAAGGACAATGGAAATATGAATGGGAAGTACAGGTCCACTGCAACATGTTATCAACAATGACATAAGTGAAATGGTGGGAAAAAGATGTGATGAACAGCATATATGACTTAAAAAGAAAGTAAATTAGGTATATGCTGAAAGAGAAGGATAACAGCTGGCACAAGTACTTCATTACTATCCTCTAAATAGTAAAGAAACCAGAAAAAAATCCATCTTATAAGCTAAGTAGAAACTTTATGTGACATTTACTGATAGACATGAAAAAGAATTGCCCTGGATGAGTCAGCATGGAAAGACAATTCACCAAAGTATTAGGCTATGTTGGTACAGATTAAGAAAGACAAGACACTCCAGAGCACTAAATTTGTTGAACGTGTTTTATTTTTTCTAAAGGAAAATACATAAAGAATTAAATAAAAAATAATTTAAGACATTCAGTATATCAATAATCTTCAGATTCGCATTACCCTGTAAAAGAAAAAGAAACCTTATTAGGATATACATTACCTTAAATGATAAAGAAAAATGTTGTTATATGTAAATTTTAAATCCTACCCACTCATATTTAAACTAAGACTAGTTAGTAGTATATAATATTAAAGTTACCTTGCACAAAAATATTCCTGTCACATATACATGGATTGTAAATTACTGTTGTTTAAGGCAGACATGTATAATCCCATTTTAAACATATCTTCAATAGCCAACTCTGTAGCAACAGATACCTTTATAAAAGATAAAACATTTAAAAATTATTTCATTTTAGCTTTATAGCCTATGAAAAAAATGATTTAAAAATTTATTATTCTATTAAATGCAACTAATACATACCTTTGTTGTTCAAATAATAAAAAATCCCAAATGGATCACTATGGATTCCATTTTTACACCTGCAAATTTAGAAAAATTTGAGAGTAGGGGATTGAGGGAAAGTAAAGTACAAAAGAGATTACATAAGGAAAAAAAAATGAGGTATTGTGTATAAAACATGAAGCATATGCAAGGTACTGTTGTACAGTGGAGAAAAAGCATTGCACTAGATTGAGTGTTCAGGAGATCTGGATGCCACTTTTGAACTGATTTTAATGTGATGATACCTCTTTTTTTTTTTTCATAAAATTTACGTATTGATTTAGGTGCTCAAGTTGGCTTCCATATTTATGAATCTGTGTTTATTTGAATTAAAATAGATATAGGATATCTTAAAATGACAAATATGAAAACAGTAAAAAAAATGTGAAAGTATCAAATATACGAGTTCAGAATTGTGCTAATGATAAATCTTCTATACTTAAAAAAAATACAAATTTCTCTTTATAATTATCCTTAAAAGGAAATTAATCATAAAGAAAATATTTTTCTAAGTTGTCAAAGTATTCCTGTCTTGTAAAATATTTATTGATAAAATTATAGAATTTTAGACTTGAAAATCATCTTTTATTAATTCCCACTCAGAATAATAATCCCTTTTAAAGCATCCCACACAAATAGTCATTCAGCTTCTGTTTTCCATGGAATAAGGGAATGAAGAAGGATAATGGGAAGAAGAGTAAAAAGATGGTGAGGGAAAAAGAAGGAAGTGAAGAAAGGAAGGTAGGGAGAGAGGGAGTAAGTTAGGGAAGGAAGGAAGGAAGGAAAGAAGCAGGGAAGGAGAGAGGGGAAAAAAAGTGGAAGAAAGGAGATGGGGAAAGATAAGAGAGGAAGGGTTTATTAAATACTTATTATGAGCCAGACATAGTGATGAGCATATAGAAAACAACCCTGGGAGTTAGATGACCAAGTGACTCATTCAGATCCAAATGAGGAATAAATAATAAAGTAAAGACGAAAACCCAGGTCTTAAACTTTCAGATTAGTCTTCTCTTTCACAATGTCCCTTAATAAGACAGAGAATGTCTGTTCCATCCATCTTCCTTGTTAATAGTCAATTATTTAAAGACAATTCTCTCATCTCTTAGTCTTATTTTTCACCAATATTAAATACATCCATTTCTTTCATGTTTCTTAAATGGCAACATTTCTAGGTCTCTAGCTATTCTGGTGGTTTTTCTAGATGATACGTAGATTGCTAATGTTTCTCACATTATGTATACATAAAGGGACAGAATATTCTAACTATTGACATTAGTAAAATTTTTAATGGAGCTATCTTCCTATAATTTAGACATTATTTTTCTATCCATACTGCTTAAATTACATTAGGTTTAGAATATTAAATAATTTATATTTTTGTGAATAACCAGAATTCTTACAAATTCACCATATGTAATTGCTGCTAATCTAGGTTTCCTTTTGATTTGACATTTCTTTAAATTAAATGTAAAACTCTATCAAATTTCATATTGTTTTGATATAGTGAGGCAATTTCAAATCTTGATTTTGTCATCTCCTCTTTCCCAGTTATTTAACTAATATTTATTCAAGATCTTCAAGTCAGAGAAAGTTGGACTAGATAGCCACTGAAGTTCCTTTTTATATCTTGTTCTATGCTATTGATTCTTTGACAAATAAAAATGCTTCTTAAAAATTCCTTTTCTCCAAACAACGTATAAAAATGAAAATACAAAGCAGATCACTAAAAAAATCTCTTCCTGGCCATTCTGTGGGATTTCTGCTTTATTACTATTTTGTTACTATTTATCAAAGAGAAGTGTTCTTGGAAGCTATGATGTAAAAGGTCATTGAAAAAAGGTTCTTTGCTAATCATAGTAGTAGAGTAGATGATACCAAAGCAATAAAAATGACAGAGTGGTAAAACATGGTAAGGATAATAATAAGATGGGTCTATATTCAAAGAACAAGGAGGAAAAGTTTTACAAATCAAGGATTTGAAACTCCAGAATACAGGATGTGGTAGAAGGGAAGTCTATTTTAAGAGACAATTGGGATCCAGACAAAAAGATATATTATGTCTTACCTTCATTTTCTAATAATAGCATTAATAGCAACATTGGAAAAAAAAATCATGTCCTGCCAGAAGTTATTTTAGGGAAATTAAGAACATTGGTTCAATTGATATTTCTGATGATTCTAGGAACTATGCTTTATCCTCAGCTACTGCAAAATAAGCATCTTTATTTGGCAAAATCAAGTGCTATTTCCATGGCAACTTATGAATACTTTGTGAATTTTGTACTTGATCTCTAAATTAAAAACTCTCAAACTGACAAGAAATTTGCTGAGTAAAACATGTGAAACCATTTTTAATCTCAACATTATTTTAAATAACACAATCAAAAGAACATATCTATATATTATCTTTCATTAATAATTAAACTACCAAAATAATCTAATTTCCCCAAAGTGTATTTCCTAAGCTATATATGAAAATCTTGTATGAGTTTCAGCAAATAGATTATTACTGAGGAAGGTTACTATACATGTTACAAAACAGAACAAGGAAAAAAGTTGTACTATAGATTTCCTGTATACAATTTTAATGGTTTAATAATTATTATTGATTCACTAAGAAACCACCAATGTCATAGAAAGATTAAAATACATTTTTGCAATACCATTAAAGAAAAGCTCCTTTTCCAAAAGAAACCACAGATTTTTCCCCTTTTGCATCCCAATAATATTCTCCCACAGGACCATAACAGGGTTTAATTTATATTTGTTTGCAACATGAATTAAATTTCAAATGAATTATGAAAATTCCATGTAGACATTTTTAAGGCTTATACTTGAGTTAAAAAAAAAATCTTTGATATCTTATTGTTCAGAAATTAGCCCCAATTTTTTTGGGAGAAAAACAAAACTCTAGTAAAAAGAAATTTATTTCTTCTCCAGAATTGGAAGACTTTCAAATTTATGAACTACAAAAATAAAGCTGGGGCAAATAGATATATGTCATAGCTATAAAATTTCCTTTGAACCAAAAGGATCTAAAGACAAAATTACTGAATCCAAAGATTGAAAATTACTGCTGTTAAAACACACACACACACACACACACACACACAAGTGACCTTTAAAAAAAAAGTAGGGGAAATAACTGAAAGAAAAAAATGGACATAAGAACAGCTAAAAATTGATGTTTTTGTGAAAACATGCTGCTTATTGAATAAATTGAACCCTGCTATATTTTTAAACATTTAAAAACAGAAAAATTCACACTAAATTAAAGAAAAAGCTGCATTCCACATGTAATTGATTTTTTTGATAATAAGCCCAATGAGTTTAGAAGTAGTTCAAAAGATTATTATTTATCACAAAGAATAATAAATTAATACAGAAAGAAGGTAATGAAATTCCATTTGATAATTTTTTTTAAAGTGGGGTTAGCATTGTGTATATAGCAAGGCACTGGATTAGGAACAAAAAAGAGAATTTTCTATTTCCTACCGATATCATTGGCTACCATCTTGGAAAATTTTCTGCTTTTGGTCTTCACTGGAAATAACATTTTGAAATAAAATGTCAAAATCTATTCAAAGAAAATTAAATGAAGTATAAATAAAATAAAGAAATGCTTTAAATAACATACTATACCCTTTTCTATAAAATTAGTCACTTTTTGTTCATCATCAGAATTGTTTGGTGACGTAGAACCTACATAAATGAAGACAATGAAGTGAACATGCAGAATGGTAATCATTCATAAATACTGAAGTTTTACCAAAGGTAGATTTATAATAAAGAAAAACAACCACCCAAAATAACCTCTAAATTTTTACAGTATGATTTGCAGAAAGTAGGAGAACTTTTATTTAGTTAGTATTGCAATATTCCTAGCATTATTATTACAATAATAGTAACCAGAATTAAATCTTAAACCAAGATTCAATTCAATCTAAGCATTTAATAGGCTTTTAATATATAAAGCACTATATTAATGATTGGAAAAGCAAAGAAAAAAGTCATAGTACCTGAAACTCATAGCTCATAATTTACTGGGAGTAGAAAATATGATTACAGATAATCAAAATCAAGTTCTATATTAAAATAGTAACTAAATAGTTTCAGCGGGGGGAAGGAGACAAAAAAAAGTATAGGGGAGAATTGTTGGGAGAAACTTTAGGATGTGAAACTTGTGCTAAACCTTGAAGGTAGTTAAAAAATTCCTAAAAGTAGAGGTAGAAAAAAAAGAGTATTCCAAGTACATAAGAAAGTCTTTACAAAGCAAAGAAGAGAAGTAAAACTTTGTGCCTCAGGAATACCGGTTTAGTAAATTCATGGATGATGGTGAGAAGAAGTAGGCAGTCTTCAGGTAGCTACCTCAGAAATTTCAACTGGTCAATCAGTGAACAAGCATTTAGAAATGAATTCCTGTATCAGTGCATTAGGTCCATGATCAGAGAGAAAGGTATGGATTCAAGAGCTATAAGAGGCAGGATCAGTAAGATTTGGTAACTGATCAGATATGAGGATTGAGGAAGAGTGAGTTATTGGAATGGCTCATAGGCTTTAAGACTTATTGACAATTAAGTATGGTGCTTGCATATGTTACAGAAATCTCTATTTAGAATTCTGTATTAAAATATAATAAAAAATATAAAATAAAATATAATTAAAATATAACTCCTTTGTCTTTTTAGGAAAATCTACAAAAAATGGGATTAAATATAGAAAACTCAATGAAACACAAATAATTATTTGATCAAATTATATTTCCAATTTATAGTTACCTTCAAAATTTTCAGAATTAAAGAATTTCCTGTCATAGTTAATGCTTGAATTTATTCTAATAAATAAAGTGATAGTCTTAAATTCTATTATTGCTAATAACTATTAGATAAATTGTCTAGATAATTCTATTTTTCAGATCTTCCATTTTTACTTTATTGTTTTAAATTTTCTCTCTCATCTTCACCAAGGCTTCTCTTTTATACAAAACTGTTACTATGAGTATCACCCAAACCAGATTCTAGTTGCCAGTATTCAAAAATAACTCCTCTCTTGTACACTCACACGTAACAAATATACATTTTAACTATAAACACAAGAAAATATTTTACTTCTTTTTTATTCAAATAAAAGTATTTACAAATGAAATTTGTTTTTTTATTTATGATTACACTACAGATAAAAAATACTATCTGGGTAGCATATGTTCCCTGACTTTTCTGCTATTTTTCCTCTTTTTAAAATTACCTTATTCACTGAGTATTAATAAATATAATCATCTTTATACTGGGAAAAGGATAATTTTCAAAACAGAATCTTGACTTTAGGTCCTAGTGGTTATGAGATTATAATATAACAAAAGCACACTTAAAAATCTCATTTTTTAAAAAGGACAAAAATCAACATCCTGGAAGATTTGCATTTTGCATTGCCTAGGTTTTAATATCAACAGCAAATACAAAATTCTGCGATATGTTCTTTTAAGGAGAGTGAAATTACTGCTATATTTGAGTGCATACACATATAAACACATATTATGTAGTTATGCAAAACTAAAGTTATATTCCCCCCCGAAAATGTTGAGAGTTATAGTCCTATATGATTGAGATAATTCAAAAATTGTATTAAAATGTTCCACTATTTTGAAATGTTCAAATTTAAAAGTAAAAGGTATAGTGAATTTATCACATTTCATTGTATAATTTGATAGAAAGCTTATATGTAAGAACTTAAGATTTTAGAGAAATACAACTAAAGTTCCCAGAAATGAATGAATCATTTTAAGCTGAAATTATAAACAAATTACATATTCTTGTTGCTGAATAAAGTAGATACACAAAGGAGAGCATTCATTTTTCAGAAACAAGAGCATATAGTACTAAAATATAAAGAATATTTGAATTTTTTGTATGAAAACAGAAGAAAATGTTATTAATTACTGGAATAATTAAAATTTTTAAAAATCTGAATTTAAAGTAACTTAAAAAGAATTAAATTTCACTTCTGTCCCTTTTGTATTACATCACAAGGACATACAAATATCAATCTAAGTTATGTATAATTCCAATTTCTCAAATTTCATTTTATATTCTTCACTAGCCTCACTCTTTTGCTTCATTCTTTTCATTACTTGAATGCAATATGCACTAATTTACTAGTTAATGTTATTCGATACCACAATGGAATGCCTTGTGGCTTATGGAAAAAAAACAATGAACTTGTAAAGAGAGCTGAATTCTCATAGTAGTTAAGAGTGATATAAAAGGTAATTGCTTTTAAACAAATAATTTATGAAATAGAAATGATTTATATTATCACATTTCCTATTCAAAATGGCACAATGTATGGAGAGTCATTCAGAAAGCCAGGAAATCCTTGGTTCAAGACTCATCGATGATAACAAACTTTTTATCACTCTATCCGAGAAGCAATTTCCTCATTCATTCTTTAATTTTTCCTACCTACTTTATATTTGGGATTCAGCCAAAGAGAAGACATATTCAGAATTCCATGAATAAAAACACTTGACATGAACCTTTTCATATAAACCAAATGTTTGTTAAATGCAATGAAATATGGATAGAAGTCTATAAACTTTTGAAGAGGTATTAGAAAAGTTTTTTTTTTTTTAAACTTTCATGGTAAATAAGTAATTCTGTAGCAATTTATTGTATATCAGATGCAGTCATATGATGTTAATTTTAACAAAAATTATCATTAACTTTCATTATTTCTAATCATTTTAATTAGATTTCCCTTACTTTGTGTCAAATTGGTAAATTCTTAATGAAACAATGTTGGTTTATTTAAGGTATTGTCATTTGATTGCTAAGGCCTTTTGTGGACATGTAGGAGTTTGAGAGAACCTAGATTTGTGATTTCACCAGGGTGAAAAACTCTCAGTGAGGAAATTCCTTCCCCCAATATAGATTAGCAACTAATTTGTAATTTACTGTTTTTTGAATGTTTACTAGGGGAATGGAGTGGTTAAGTGATGTGCTAAGATCATACTGTATATATGTCAAAGGCAGGATGAATGCCTTTTTAACTTTGAGGAGAGACCTTTATCTACAATGTTACATTGAGAGGGCCAAATTAGAATATTTTCCAAATTTTTCAATGTCTATTTAACTTTTTCTTAAATAAGACACTGAGTTTAATATATGAAGCATAATTTGTTTTATGGTCTTGACACTTTCTTACTCCAAACTATTCACTCAACATTTAAAATAGATAGAATAAACTTTGTTTTGGTTAATTTTGTAATAAATCATGGCATTCAGAATTTTGTGATATTCAACAGGCAGTAGGAAGTTTGTGTGTATCATACCAATTTTTAATAATTTTAATGTTTCTAAGACATATTCTGCATTTCATATTTTATATGAAATATAAACATATTTATTTTATACATTTAAACATTACAATATATATAAATATATATGTTTTATATTCTGCATTTCATTTCACTGAAAATAAATTCAGATTTAGCTTTTGAATATACTATTTACATTATTCTCAAAGCCTAAAAGATTCCATAGCTAAACCATTGATTATAAAATAAACACACGAGAGAAATATTAATATTTTAGAAAACTGAAGACTACTCACAGTCAAGACCTTTTAATAAAATATAGTAGTTAACTGTTGTTACATACATACACACATATGTACATATATATTTTTCTCCCTATTCTGAATCACTAATTCATTAACTTCATTTCTTCTTAACCTAAAACTAAAGAGTAAGGATGGAGGACTCCATGCACAATGTTCTTCAAAAATCTCAACAAAGAAATAAGGCACATAGAATCATGGATCAAAAAGAGATGAGAAATCATTTTATGCTGGCTACATAATAGATTTGCCCTTTTATCTTATAAACTTTCATTTAAAAATCCTTTAAATTTAATTAACATCAAAGGTAATTTAAGTGCTAATGGCCTTTTCACTGAAAAGGAAAAACATTCATTTACAGACTGTAGGAAAATAAACTATTATCCATAAGACTTTAACTCTCCTTTCCATATCACCATAAAATAATAGGAACGACTATTTTATCAAAAATACTGGAGCTCATTATAATCTATAAAAAGCAAGAGAATGACTATTTCAAAGGAAATAAAATATTCCAAAATTGAGCATGTTATTCTACGATCTTTGTACTAGTTAAGTGATGTGGATTTCCTAGTAAAAGAAATTACATTCCTTTTCAATCTAATCAAAATGAAACATCTTCAGGAAGGAGTTCTAAATTATTTTTGTTGCATGTACTCAGAATGTTTTGAAATGAATAAAATAAACTACATTAGATCATAAAAGAAACCAATGATACTAAAAAAGTTACAAATTTGTACCCATATATATAAGTACACATACACATTTGTGTATGTATGAGTACATATACTCACTTCACAAATCAAATGCAGAACCCATCTTAAGGAAATGCTAAATCAAGTATCACACATATCCAAATATTATACATACAATGCTCCTGTAGACCTGTTTCTTTAAAACAGGTATATAATTGATAAACCATAATGATTATTGGTATCATTACATATACAATCATATTTATCAAAGAGGAGAAAAACTACAATTACCAGAAGTGGGGGACTTGCAACGATCCTCTGGCACTACAGTCCCTTCATTAATATCACAGAGACCTGCTGAAAAATATAAATATATAATACAAGTTACAATTACAAATTATAATATAAGTTGTAATACACACATGCAAGTAACATTATTGTTCAAAATAATTTAGTTCCTAGTTTTTCCCTGTTTTTAGCTGATAGACAAATTAGTAGAAAGTAACTATGCCAACATTACTATTTTTGTACTAATGATTTATTTATGAACTGTGTTGAATATATAAAAAATAACAGGATATCACATTGTAGGCAAAAGTACAATTTATCATTTTACCAGTCTTAAAAAATAGTTGTAGAAGCAGTAAGGATAAGAGATAGGAAGTTGGTTCCTGAGTTAAGACAAACTGGGTTCAAGTCCCATCATGCATTAGCTTGTGTGACTCTGGATAAGTCAACTAATGTCTGAGGACTACTGCCAATTTTCTAAGACTATAAATTGTAGAACAGATGATAATTTGAATTGGTAGAGAGACAATTTTTTCACTAAGGAGCTTTCTACATAGATGAAATCATATTATAGACAGTTATATTAATATATTTTTTAAGTTGAGTATACTTTATATATACAACATAATAAGATACCATTTATTAAAAGCTTGGGATTTGGTGGTTAGAAGAAAGCTGCTATAAATATATTTGTAAATACAGGTTCTTTTCCTTTTTTTAAAAAAATATTTTAGGATTCATGCCTAGTAGTAGTACTATTAGGTGAAAAGATATGCAAGAATTTATAGTCCTATGGGCATAGAGCATATCTTTTGATCATTAATCAACTGAGGCATGGCTCTTAATTTTTAATAAATTTGACTCTATTTCCTCTATATTTAAGAAATAGGGCCGTATCAGAGAAACTTGTTTTAAAATTCTTTGAAAAGTTACCATTGCTTACTCTATTTTCCCCCTATTTATTCTTTTTCCCTTTTTACCCTACCCATTCTCAAAAGTATTTTGCATTCTTTTATCTTCCTCCTCCCTTCTCCTATCTTATTCCCCTCCAATTTTCCTGCAGAATATGATAGATTTCTATTCCCATATTGGGTGTGTCTATTATTTCCTCTTTGAGCTCATTCTGATGATTAAGGTTTACTTATTTCCCCTCTTTGCCCCACTTTCCTTCCACTGTAAGAGTGTTTTCTTTCCTCTTTTTTTATGGCAAATAATTAAAACCATTCCACTTTTTCTCTTTCTCCCAGTACATTCTTCTCTCACCTCTTAATTTCATCTTAAAAAAAAAAATATTATCCCTTCATATTCAACTTACACTTGTGCTGTCTATAGATATTCTTTCAAATTACCATAATAATGACAAAGTTCTGATAAGTTATATGTATAATCTTCCCATGTAGGAATGTAAACAGATAAACCTAATTAAGTCCCTTATGATTTCAACTTTCCTGATTACCTCCTTATGCTTCTCTAGAGTTCTGTATTTAAAAATCAGATTTTCCATTTAGCTCTAGTCTTTTCATCATAAATGTTTGAAAATCTATTTTATTAAATGTCCACCTTTTCCTCTGAAGGGCTAAACTCAGTTTTGCTGGGTAGATGATTCTTGGTTGTAATCCTAACTCCATTGCTCTCTCCATATTCCAAGCCCTCCAGTCTTTGAATATAGAAGTAGCTAAATCTTATGTTATCCTGATTGTGGCTCCACTATATTTGAATAGATTCTTTCTGGATGTGTGCAATATTTTCTCCTTGACCTGGGAGTTCTGGAATTTGGATATAATATTCCTGGGAATTTTTATAGATCTCTTTCAGGAAGCGAATTCTTTCAATTTCTATTTTACCTTCTGGTTCCAGAATACCAGGACAATTTTCCTTAATAATTTCTTGAAAGACGATGTCCAGGCTCTCTTTTTGATCATGATTTTGAGTTAGACCAATAATTTTCATATTATCTCTCATAGACCCATTTTCCAGGTCAGTTGTTTTTCCAATGAGATATTTCATATTTTTTCAAATTCTTTATTTTTTTTGGTTTTACTTTATTATATATTTTTCATAAACTAATTAATTTTCATTTTCTCAATTCTAATTTTTAAGGAATTATTTTCCTCAGTGAGCTTTTGTACCTCATTTCCCAACTGGTCAATTTTGCTTTTGAAGACATTCTTCTCTTCATTAGTTTTTTTTTTTTTTGTATTTCGTTTTGCACCCCTCTCATTTCTTTTCCTAATTTTTCCTCTATCTCTCTTAATTTAATTTGCAAAATCCCTTTTGAGCTCTTCCATATCCTGAATCCAATTTTTATTTTTCTTGGAAGCTTCGGATGTAGAAACTTTGGCTTTGTTATCATCTTGTGTTTTGAGCTTCCTTGTTACCATGGTTAAAAAACTTTCAATGGTCAGAAACTTTCTTTACAATTTGCTCATTTTGCTAGATATTACTCAACTTTTAACTCTTTGTTAAAATATGGCTCTATTTCCAGGGTGAAGGGTGCACTGTTCTAAGCTTCTGGGGTTTTGTGCAGCTTTTTTTCAGAGATCCGGAATGGACAACAAGCCCTCTTTTCTGCCTTAGGAGTGTCCCCACCTCACTATAGCTGTAAGATCTAATGTGCTAAAGCAACAGAGGCCTGCTTTGCCAGGGCTGGGGTTGGGGATAGGCCACACAGGCACAGCCTGTGCTGGGATTCCATGCTGGCCTCCTACACTGTTGCCATGAACCTTCAAGTTCTCTTTAATGTCTCTGCAGTGAGAGGTCTGGAAGTCACTATTGTGCTGATTGAGAGTTGCCTAGGTCAGTTCCTGCTTTGCTGGCATGGGGCCAGGCTGAGCTGAGCTGCTGCAGCCTACACTGGGACTGCACACTTCTATTGATATTCTAAGTTGCCTTCTGCAGGAAGATTTTCTATTCTGTTTTTTGAGCATTCTGATGCTCTAAAATTTGTTTAGAGTCATTATTTTTAAAAAATTGGAGCAGTTAGGGGAAGATGCAATTTATTTCATTAATCTTCTTTTTCATTTTGTTAATATGTGTTTTAGGGACTTAATTCTTCCCATGAAGACTAACTTAGTTGCATCAAGAAATTTTGATATTTTGTTTGGTAATTATTATTCCTTTCACAATAATATTTATAATTCCTATGATCTTTGTTGTTTCTTAATCCATTCATTATGTAGGATTTTACTATTAGATTACCATTTAAGACCATGTCTTTTATTCATGTTCTGTGAAATTTTTTCTAATTTTCTTATGTTATAGTCTGCAAAGGATATATTTAGTATAATTGTTCTTATATATATTTTTCTCTGAATTCTAATATCTGGTCAATTTTTATACAAGTGCCATATATTAGTGAGCAATAAGTATTATTTTTACCAGTCCCATTGAGAAGGCTCCATGAGTCTTTTAGTTTTAACATATAATAACTTGTTCAATTTTATATTTTCTCTTTTGTTTGAACTTTGGAATTGATTGTGTGACAAAAGAGATACTGACACAGGACTTGCCAGCATGGTGTGCCCTCATCAAAGAATGTGTTGTACTCTATAAAAAGCAGAATTGAAGTAGCTCAAAACAAATACAAATGAGCAGATTTAGAGAATACACCTCAAATGTTCACATGGGCTCTTTGTGCCTGACCTGTGGTAGAGCATTTTGAGCTCACACTGGTCTTATCAGCTACAACTGGATACACTGTAACATGACTCTAATGTAATAATGTTATTTTGATTCTCTCTTAGAAATGACAATTCACACACCCC
This sequence comes from Sarcophilus harrisii, assembly GCF_902635505.1. Taxonomy (NCBI): domain Eukaryota; kingdom Metazoa; phylum Chordata; class Mammalia; order Dasyuromorphia; family Dasyuridae; genus Sarcophilus; species Sarcophilus harrisii. The sequence goes on from NC_045429.1 coordinate 145,619,745, forward strand.
ATCCCACCCAATTTGTATTAGATTTGTCCAACTTGGAAAGATGTTAATATTTATTATTATTACTTCTATCTTCTTGTGAGTCAGTGAACTTTTCTTTTCCGAATTTAGATGCCATGCCACTTAAACTTGTTTAAAGTTTAAAACTGGTGTTAATTTAGTATCTGTAGTTCCTTTCAGCATAGTATAAGTTGTTTATCTGTTTATTTTTGTGAAATTTTGTTTGGCTTTGTCTGATACTGTGACCCGGAATACCGCTTTTTTTTTTTTTAATTCAGTTAATAGTAATCTTTTTCTAGACTCCCACTTTTATTATATGTCTTTATAAATATTTCCTACAAAAATCAGTTGGGTTTGTTTTCTTATTCAACCTGTCATTCTCTTTTGTCTTAATGTACAATTATTTAATCTATTAATAAATATGAATAAATAAAATTAAGTTTCTTATTTATTCTACTTGTGTTTCTAGTATTTTTTTGAGGGGTACGTTCTTTTTGGTCACTCTTCCTTTATTATGTCAAAATTTTGAGCCTAGAAAAGTTCTCATAAATCTACTTTGATATAACCCTATTTCCACAAACTGTTTCTTTCCCATCCTCACTGCCACACTCCAATACTTGTCAACCCTTTTCCTAGGTTTGGGGTTTTTCTTAATTTATTGATTCCATTTTTCCTTTTAAAAAAATAGTTATTTAATTCTTGTCATTTTTCTCTTCTTATTTAAGTGGCTAAAACAAAATTCCCTATCTCTTTCATCCCTGTAAGTTCTTTTGTTGTTTTTTTTCTTAAGAATGATATCTTTACCTTCTTCTCATCATTGATTCCCTTCCCTTTCCATCTATTCTAAACTTTTCCTCTTGATTCATAATCTGTATACTTATTTACTCATTCTTTAGCATTTGTGTTTTCCATAGAATGAAAGTATTTAAGATGTCATATCTATATTCCATCTTCTTTCTTTCTGTCCATATTTTCCCCCTTGGAAATATCAATTATTATTGAGACTACTCAGGCAGAGAAAGATAAAAATCTTATCTCCTGACCCCAATACTTTCCTCCTCCTCAAGCAATTGTTGATCAATAATCTCTTAATTGCTAAATCTGATTTTTTCATATATCATCTTTTTTTTGACATATCATCTGCATTTGAACCCATTAATCATCCTCTCTTCTTGGGCATTCTCTCTTCTCTGAGATTTCATGATACTCCTTTAGTTCTGTTTCTACTTGTTTAACCCCATTTCAACATCCTTTGCTGGTTTTTCATCCAGATAATGTCCCCTAAATGTGGGTGTTCTTTTTTCTCTCTGTACACTCTCTCTCAGTTCCCATGGGTTTACTTATCATCTCTGTTCCAGTGACTCTCAGATCTATATATCTAGCTCCATCTCTTCTGAGATTTGATTATCAAACTTTCTTAATTGCTTTTCCCCAACTCTTTTCCCAAACTACCTTATTTCTGTTCTTCTAGGTTACTAGGTTTACAATTCATGTTTTGGTTGTCAAATTTAACATTTCCACCTTCATAACATCTTTTTTGTCTGACTCCATTTTTCTACTCACATAGCTACCATTTTAATTCAGGTGTACTTTGTTTCTCACTTAAATTATCATAACTGTTTTCTAAATGGTTTTACTTTCTCAAGTTCTTCCATTTTAATCTTCTATAATGCTGCCAATGTAGTTTTCCACAACCTTAACTCTGATCACATTTTCTCAAATATGAATGATTTCTTATAGTCTATAGAATCACACATAAGCTCCTGTTTAACTTTTAAAGCTCTTTACAAACCTGTCCCAACCATTTTTTTCAATGTCATTCCACATAACTCTTTCTCTCACTATGCAAATCAGCCAAACTAAGCCTTTTTTCTTCTAGGATGTACACTGGTCATTTACCATGCCTGTAATGGACTACTTCTTCACATCCTTCTCCTAGAATACTTTTCATCCTTTAAAATACAACTGGACCATCACATTCTGTTAAGAAATCTTTCATGAGTTCTCCAAATGCTAGTATCCTCAGTCTCAAGCTACTTTATATTGATTTGTATTAGGTTTCTGTATATTTATTCTGCATATATATCCTTATCTTTCTTATTAAAAAGGAAACTCCTTATAGCAAGGAATTTTTTTTACTTAACAGTAATTGCATTGTAGTATTGTAATCTATTGCAATAACTTGCACATAGTAAGTACGCATTTAATATATAATCATATAACTGATATGCTGGATATAATCCAACCCTATAATAGATACTGGAAAACAAAATTTCCAAAAACTTCAAGGAAGAAAGCTAAAGAATTCAGAAAAGATAGCAGTCTCTTAACAACAAAATTCTAAAAATTTAATATAAATATTAGCAATGAAAAAGAGTTGTATTGGGCTGAAGGTCGAGTTGATATACCGAGGTCCCAAGCACGTGAGGCTAAATAGTAATTGGACCATACACTATTAATATATATGCTTGGAGAAAGAATGGCCCCTGCCCACTCTTTGTGCAAGTCCTGATGTGTTGTATAGGAAATGACGGTTTTGGTGGGTGGAGGCAGAGGGGCAGGAAGAGTGGCAGGGAGAAACTGCTGGCTAGCTTCCTGTTGCAACTGCACACATTGCGATCGTGATCCCCCCTTCACCTCCGATCCTTCTTCACCTCTACTGAGAATAAAAATTGAAGATTTTCCCTTAACCTGAATTCCTGACTCTGGCTGATTTTAAAATACATGGTCATCACAAAGAGTAATGTCAAAAAAGAAAATTGTGGTTGCATTTGAATTCATGACAGAGCTCTGATTTTCAAAATCAAAAATGCAGGACAGATACCAGGAAAGATAACTGAGGATGAATATAAAATATAGAAACATGCTGCAAAAGAAAAAAATTTCAAGAACAACCTAACTAGCAATGAATTCTAGACTACCAAACAATGTTTTGTTTTAAGATTTTATAAGGGCTAAGAGGAGAAACTTCTAGGAGCTTCAATGGCAGAGGAAGCAGAAAAATCTCCTGAATTCTCCCAAATTCACCTCCAACAATCATAAAATAGCACTTTAAAACAAATTCTGGAAAGGTAGAACTGACAAAAAAAAATGCAGTGGAACAATTTTCCAGCCCAAGACAACTTGAAAGGACAGCAGGTAAAAGGGAAGTGCATTCCAAGGCAGCAAGTGTCCTAGCAAGACAACAGGCTCTATCTCAGCAAGCCAATGGGAGACAATGAGCCCCAACACAAGTCAGTGACCAAGGCCCTGGGGCTCTGATGTAGCAGCAGGCAAGTTATCAGTCCCTTTCTGCATTTCCCACCCCTCCTGGGTACAGGCAAACACCAGACTAGTGTCCATACTCTCCCTCCCATGTACTATCAGGCCCTCTCCTTTAGACTCCAGCACAGCACCAGATGAACAGCCAGAGTCCCCCACAGCCTCAAGCAAATGATCAGGCTACCTATGGCCATGGTGCAATATCAGCTTCCCACTTTGTGGATCTCAACAGAGCATCAAGCAAATGACCAGGGTCCCTTCAGACCTGATGCAACACTAGGTTAGTAGCCGGAGCCTATAATCTCTAGCAAAAGAAGCTTGGAACAGTGCCCTTTTCACCTTAGGAACAGAACTCAACTTTAAAAGTAATAAAATGGGCTAAAAAGAAATAAGCAACCAAACGAAAAAAAAAAAAAAAAAAAAAAAAAGAACCTGAATATAGAAAGGTATTATGGTGATAAGGAAGACCAAAAAAACATAAATTCAGAAGAGGACAACAATATTAAAATACTTACATTCAGAGTCTCAAAGAAAGATTAGAACTGGCCTTAGGTCCAAAAAGAACTCAAGTCCCAAAAGGACTTTAAAAATCAAATAAGAAACAGAAGGAAAAAAATGGCAAAAGAAATGAGAATAACATAAGAAAATCATGAAAAAAAAATCAATAGCTTGATAAAGGAAGCCCCCAAATTGCAAAGAGACATACAAAATTTTACTGAAGAAATTCCTTTTAAGAACTGGTCAGTCCAAGGAACTGGAAACTGAATGGATGCCTAACAGTTGGGGAATGGCTGAATAAGTTATGGTATATAAATGCTACGTAATATAATTGTTCTATAAGAAATGATCAGCAAGATGATTTCAGAAAGGCCTGGAGAGACCTACACGCACTGATGTTAAGTGAAGTGAGTAGATTCAAGAGAACATTCATTGTACATAGCAACAAGATTACATGATAATCTATTCTGATGAACATGGCTCTTTTCAACAATGAGATGATCAAAACAATTCCAACAGACTTGTGATGGAGAGAGACATCTGCATCCAGAAAGAGGTCTGTCAGGACTGAATGTGGATCACAACATAGTTTTTTCACTTTTTTTTGTCATTTGCTTGTTTTTGTTTTCTTTCTCATTTTTTCCCTTTTTTATCTGATTCTTCTTGTGCAGCATGATAAATACAGAAATATGTACAGAAGAATTGCACATGTTTAATATATGTTGGATTACTGGCTGTCTAGAGGAGGAGCATGTGGAAGGGAGGGAGAATAACTTAGAATAATATTGGGTTTTGCAAGGGTTAATTTTGAAAACTATCTTTGCATGTATTTTGAAAATTAAAAGCTATTATTTTAAAAAAAGAACTTACAAAGATGGGAAAAAGAAAAAAGAAAAGAAAATCAGGCAGTTAGTTAACACAATGGGCCTGGAATCAACAGGAGATGAGTTCCAACGTGCCTTCAGATCCTTATACCAATGTGATCCTGAGCAAGCAAGCCATCAAGTCACTGCTTGCCTCTGTTTCTTCAATGGTAAAATAGACATCATAATAGCTCCTTCCTCCTAGAGTCATGAGTCTGGGGAGATAATATTTTCAAAGTGCTTAATACAGTGCCTGGCCCATCTAACAAATGCTTGTTTTCTTCTCTCTCTTTAATAAAAGAATTGGCAAAATGGAAAAGGAGGTTAAAAAACTAATTAAAAAAAACTCCTTAAAATTAGAATTGGACAAGACATCAAGAATCAATTGCAAAAAGTCAAAAGTATGAAAAAGTAAAAGAAGCTGTAAAAATATCTCAGAAAAAAAAAACTGAAATGGAAAACGGATAATATAGTTCTGAATTATTTTACCACATCAGAAATACTGTAAAGAGAGATAATATAAGAATTACTGGACTATCTGGGAAAAAAAAAGGACCTGGACAATGTACTCTTGAAAATTATCAAAGAAAGCTGCCCTGATATCCTAGAACTAAGAGTAAAATAGATACTGGAAAAAAAAAAATCTACCCAGTCATCTCTTGAAAAAGATCCCAAACTGAAAACTCCCAGGAATATTATAGTCAAATTTTGGAATTCCTAGGTAAAGGAGAAACTATTGCAAAGCAACCAGAAAGAAACAACTCAAATATTGTAAAGCCACATTAAGGATTACACAGTATTCAGCAGATTTTACTTAGAAGGCAAAGGAGCAAAGACTAAAACCAAGAATGACATACATGGTGAAACTGAACACAATCCTACAGGCACAAACAAAAAGGCTGAACAACAATAAAACAAAAGATCTTCAAACACAAGACTCTAGAGCAAGCATGAAAAGGTAAAAAGGAAAGAAAATATGCAGGATTCAATAAGGCTAAACTGTTTGAATTCCTACATAGAAAGATGATATCTGTAACTTGAATAGTATTACTATTAGCAATTAAAAGGAGTATATATTACATAAAGGGTATAGAAATAAGGTGACTTTGATGGGATGATATAAAAAGAAAGTACAGGATGAGGAGACACTAGAAGCAGAAGAAAGGGAAAAGTAAGATGAGATAAATTATCTCTCATGAAGAGGAACCAACAACCCATTACAGGGAAGATGGGAGGGAGTGTTTGGCATTGCTTGAATTTTAATTTCATTAGAATTGGATCAGAATGGGAATAATATACAAAATCAGGTATAGAAATCTATTTTATCCTATAGGGAAGTAGGAGTAGAGGGGGACAAAAAAAATGAAAGGAGTGACAGAAGGGAGAGCAGATTGGGGGAGGTGGTAATTTGAAGAAAACAATGGTGAGGAGGAAAGCAGTGAAAGGAAACGATTAGGATAAACAAGAGGAAAGACAGAACCGAAGAAAATACCCAGTTAGTAATAAAAAGTGTAAATGTGAATGGGATGAACTTACCCCCCACAATAAATTGGAAGCAGATAGCAGATAAAAAAAACTTGTATCCCACTATATGTTGTATATAAAAAAATACACTTAAAGCAGGAGAGACACACATAGAGTAAAGGTAAATGACTGTAGCAGAATCTATTATGTTTCAGGTGAGGTAAAAAACAAAACAAACAAAAACAAAAACAAAAAAACAGAGGTAGTAACAAAAAGAGATCTAATTAAAAGAGACACCCATGTCTTCCTAAAAAGTACAATGAAATAATATCAATACTCCACATACATGTGGTATAGCATCCAATTCTCAAAAGAGAGAAGTTAATATGAAGTGGATGAATATTTACAAAAACATAAACAGAAAAGGAAACAGAATACTTAAACAATCCCATCTTAGAAAAAGAGATTGAATAAACCATCAAAGAATGTCCTAAGAAAAATTTCCCAGGGCTAGATGAGTTCACAAGTGAATTCTGCCAAACACTTAAAGAATATTTAATTCAATATTATATAAATTATTTGGGAAAACAGGCAAAAGAAGTCTTAACAATTTCCTTCTATGATATAAATATGATGCTGACACCTAAACCAGGAGAGTTAAAACAGAGAAGGAAAACCACAAACCAATTTACTTAATGAATATTGATGCAATATTGATGATATATTTAACTAGCAATGAGATTATAGAAATGTATCACAAAGATCATATACTGACCAGGTAGAATTTTCACCAGGAATGCATAGCTGGTTCAGGATTAGAAAAACTATCAACATTATTGATTGTATCAGTAACAAAACCAACAGAAATCATATTACTATCTCAATAGATGCAGAAAAAGTCTTTGAAAAAATATAGCTTCCATTCTCATTAAAATACTTGAGAGCATAGGAATAAATGGAACTTTCCTTAAAATAATAAATATTATTTATCCAAAACAATCCCCAAATAATGGGGAGATAAGATAGAAGCCTTCTCAGTAAGATCAGGGATGAATTGAGGATACCCATTATCATTGCTACTATTCAATACTATATTGAAATGTTAGCTATAGCAATGAGAAGAAAAAGAAATTAAGGGATAGCTAAATGGTATAGTGGATAGAGCACCAGCCCTGAAATCAGGAGGACCTGAGTTCAAATTGGACCTCAGAGACTTATGCAAATGATATGATGGTATACTTAACAGAATCAACTAAAAACTAGTTGAAAAAATTAACAGTTTTACCGAAGTTGCAAAATATACACTAAATCAACATAAATCATCAGCATTTCAACATATAACAAGAAAAATAACCAGCAAGAGACAGAAAGAGAAATTCCATTTTAAATAAAATGTAAGCAGTATAAAATGTTTAGGAGTCTACCTGCCAAGACAAACTCTGGAACTACATGAACACAATTACAAAACACTTTTCACACAAATGAAGTCAGGAGCTAAACAACTGGAAAGAACATCAAATACTTATGAATAAATCAAACCAATGTAACAAAAATGACAATTTACCTAAATTAATATATCTGATCAGTGCCAATCACACTACCAAAAATTATCTTAAAGAGCTAGAAAAAAATAAAACCTATCTGGAAGAACAAAAGATATATTTTAAGTTATTATTACATTTACTTTAGCAAATAATAAAACTCATTTTCAGAAAGACTTACAAGTGTTCAGCCAGAAGTTTAATCTGTACCTATGTCTCATACATTTTCTACTATACCATGCTTTCTCTCCATAGTGAACTACCAGATGAAAAGATTTGTTTTAACCATCAGATGCATGACCAACTGAAATTTCTATATTTGTATGAATTTCAGTATATAGTTCACGACTTTCCCATTGTTACCCTCTTCTCCCTCCTAAAAAATATTTATCTCTTACATCAAGAATTTATCAGCCATTTTAACTATATTAGAAGATCGTCAAATGCCTATACTATAGCTTAAACAGTAAGATAATGATTTTAATTTTTTTCAACTATTCCATGGGAGACATCACTACATTGGTAATTCTTTTTTTTTTTTTTTTTTTTTGCAAAAAGTTATCGTATATTATGTAGGTGAGATCTCTCTCTTGAAGTAAGCCATCCCACTCTTGTGACCAATAATTCAGGTACTTGAAAAGCTATTTGCATATTGGAAACATTCACAAATAAAACATCATTATCAATAAACACTCAATTTTTAAATGATTAATGTTTCAAAATATACTGGCATTATTTCTAATTTAGTTTTGCATATTAAATGCAAATACATGTTATTATTAATGTTAATAATTATTTAAAAATTCTAATATGCTCCTAATGGTGGCAAAATAAAAGTACTACAGTGTAATTTTTTACAAAAAAAATGAAGGTTAATTATCTTATTTTGTTGAAATGATAGTATTTAAGTAATAAGTATTTTGTTTAATGTGTATTTTGTTGAAATGATAGCATTTAAGTAATATACAATGTAAAAACTAGGAGCTTGTTCCATAATGGGGGAAAAAAGCCAATAAAATAAGTCATTGGATTAATTCAATTAAAGAAGGACCCCAAATTAGTAGCATTAAAAATGAAAAGGGAAATAAATGTACCACCAATGAAGATAAAATGTAACAATTATCATTATTATTATTATTATTTTTTTTGCTGAGACAATTGGGGTTAAGTGACTTGCCCAGGGTCACACAGCTAGGAAGTGTTAAGTGTCTGAGATCAAATTTGAACTCAGATTCTCCTGACTTCAGGGCTGGTGCTCTATCTACTGTGAAACCTAGCTACCCCTATAACAATTATTTTAAACTATTTTTCCTAGTTATATGCCAACAAAACTGATAAAATAAGTGAAATGGATGAATATTTGCAAAAATATTAATTTCCCAGATTAATAGAGGAAGAAATAGAGTTATTTAAATAATCTTATCTTAGAAAAAGAAAGTCATAAATGAGCTTCTTAAGGAAAAAAATCCTAAGACCAGATGAATTTACAAGGAAATTATGCCAAACATTTAAATAATAATTACAATATTATATAAAATATTTGAAAGAACATGCAAAAAAATCTTTAAAAATTCCTTCTATGACACAAATATGTCTTTAATTACTAAATCAGAGAGATCAAAAGCAGAAAAAGAAAACTGTAAGCCAATTATTCTAAGGAATATTGCAAAAAAATTTAAATATACAAAAAACCCAACAACCCACTAGGAAGGATATTACAAAAAAAATCACAAAGATCATACAGTATGACCAAGTGGGATTTATAGCAATTCATACATATAAAATATAGTTTTATATTAAGAAAACTAAAAGCACAATTGGTCTAAAATAAAGAGCAAGTATTTATCTTAAATGGGGATAAACTAGAAGCCTTCCCACTAGAACAGGAGTGAAACAAGGAAGTCCACTATCATCACTATTATTCATTATTGTCCTAGGAATGCTAGCTTAAAGCAATTAAAAAGAAAAAAAAAAACTGAAACAATAATAAAAAACAATGAAACAAAATAGGGAAACTAATACACTTATGGTGGTATCATAAACTGATCCAACCAATTTGTAGAACAATTTGGAATCACTGACTCTTTATAGATGACATAATGGAGAGAATCAACGTTTAAAAACAAACAAACAAACAACTAACAAACAACTGCAACTTTGGCAAATTTGAAAAATGTAAAATAAATACATATAAATCACAAGCATTTCTATATATTACATATATATGTGTGTGTGTGTGTATATATATATATATATAAATAACCAATAAACAGCATTTCCATATATTACCAATAAATAACAGAAGGAGATAGAAAAAGACATTAAAAAAAAATATTCATAGTATAAACTTCTTGGGATTTTTAACCACTAAGACATACTAAGGAATTATATGAACAATTATAAAACATTTTTACTACATAAACAGTTGGAGAAATATTAACTGCTCATAGGTTGGCTGAGTCAAGTAATAATGACAATTCTACCAATTAATTTACTTATTCAGTGCCACATTAATCTGCCTATTAAATATTATATAAAGCTAGAAAATAATAAAATTCATCTAAAAGAACAATAGGTCAAGAATATCAATTGCTATTTTAATTAATTAATTAAACCAATGAAAAGAAAGAATGAAGGAAGACAGCCCTGCAGCAGCAGAATTTAAATTATGTTATAGGCACTGGTAATCATCAAAACAATCTGATACAAGATAGGAAATAAGAGCTGTTTATCAGTGGAACAGATTAGGTTCACGACATGTAGAAATAAATTATTCTAGTAATCTAGTGTTTGATAAATCCAAAAAGCCAAGCTTTGGGGGCAAGAATTCAATATTTGACAAAAACTCCTTGAAAGAAGTTTGGAGGAAACTTAGCCATAAATATTTCATACTATATACCAATATAAGTCATATTGAGTACATGATTTAGATGTAAAAGGTGATATAAATAAAGGAGCACAGAAAATTTATTAGATCTATGGATAAGAGAAAAGTTTCATGTTACAAAAGAGAAAAAGTAGACCATGGAAAGTAAAAATGGATAATTTTTATTACATCAAATTTAATTAAAAAATTTGCACAAATGTAGTCAAATCGGAAGAAAAGAAAGAAAACTGGGAGGGGAAGGATGGTGGATTTTACAATAAATGTCTCATTTCTCAATTTTATAGGGAATTAGACCAAATTCATAAAAATAAAAGCCATTCTCCAACTGATAAGTGGTCAAAGCATATAAACAGGTAGCTTTCAGAAGGACAAAAAAAAGTTATCATTAGTCACATGAAAAATGTTCAAAATCACTGTTTAGAGAAATACAAATTAAAACAACTCTTAAGTTACCACCTCACACTATCGGATTGGCTAACATAACAAAAAAGTAAAATGACAAATGTTGGAGGGGATGTGGAAAAACAATTATACTAATGCACTGTTCACAGAACTGTGATTTAGTCTAATCATTCTGGAGAACAATTTGGAACTATGCCGAAAGAGAGATAAAACTGCACATACTCTTTGATCCAGCTAATATCATTAAGAATTGTCTATCCAAAAGAAATAAAAAGAGAAAAAATATTTATGAACAATATTTTATAATAATTTAAATTTATAATAATTCTTTTTATGGTGGCAAAGAATTGAAACTGAGGGGATGCTCATTTAAGGCCTTCCACGGTATGGTTCCTAATTACATTTCCAGCATTATTTCCTTTTCATAAACTTTATGTTGCAGTCAAACTATCATTCCTTAAATTTAACCACATCCTATCAACAAATGTTCAGTGACCATGTCTTTTTTATAGTTGAACTTGGAAGGCACTTCTTCTGTGAAGCAGCCTTCTCTGATCTTCCTAGCTTTCTCATTCTTCAAATGACAGCTATTTATTTTCCTGTGTATACATTACATTCCCCTTTAGAACATAAGCTCCTTGAGGATAGGAACTATTTCTTTTTGTCTTTGTATTTCCACCTCCTAGTACCTAGTGCCTAACACAGAATAGGCACATATTAAATGTTTGCTGAATTGAAATAATTATCTGTCATACTTGAAAAATAGTAAGCAAAAAAAAAATGGAAACAAGGTAATTGCTTTAAAAAAAGTTTTTATGATGTATTGGGAAAATTCTAATTCTGACAATTGCATTTTAATGCAATTCTTTTCCTTTGTAATGATACATATTTTATTTTATGCAATTAAAAATGTGACTGAGAAAGCACCAATGGGCTTAACTAGTCTCTCAAAGTAATCTATGACACACATAAAATTAATAATCTTATGAAGTCTGTGGAAAGTTACATAAAGAGGATTTCATTCAAAAAAGTCTTTACATGTAAACAAATAATTAAAAAAAATTTTTAATTTACAAATAGTGAGATAAAGACTTGGAAAATTTTATAAAGAGGTTTTTTTTTTTTTTTAACTTAACCAAATAACGTGCATTTATTTCACAGAAGTAATGAATAGTTTAGATAGGTTTTAAAAGGGTCTCAATTTTTCTTGGAGCTGCACCATTTTTGCTCTTACCTCCTGATGGCTGTCGAGATTTTCTTGGTGATCGGGGTTCTCTTCGATAAGGATCATTAGAACCATATAATTCAATGGTGCCAAGATTGAGAAGCACTGCTTTTTGGAGATAATCAACCATTGCAATACCATTACAATTGCCAAAAACTACTCTGGAAAAGGAAAAAGAGAATTCATTAGTAAAATTCCACTTTAACATTTGTGATTGGAAGATAAAGATATATACATTTACTAGACTTTCTTTTCAATATTATGATACAAGAAATGAAAAACATGTTCATGAATTATGCTTTGATGTGCCCTATATTAATTATAATTAAATGACATAACAGAGAAGTGAACAGCATATAGTTGAAACAATGATGGATTTGGAATCAGAAAGACTGAGTTCAAAGCCTGCTTCAGATGCTTATTAGATATGAGACTACTGGAAAGTCAATTAATTTCCATGATTCTAAGGCAGCTATTAATTCTATTAGTTAGAAAGAAATTTCATACCAAATAATTAAAAGAATCCCTGACATATTGCATGTAATATACTATTTCCACATTTATATGTTTACAAGTTCAATGGGAGTTACAAAAATAATTTAGGTCCTAATTAGTTTGAACAATAAATCCTTTGATATGCTTATAAAATGTGAATTAGCACTGCATCTTTCCATTGTGCTGGAACCAATGACCAGATTTTCCATAATTAAAACTATGAAGAATGTAAATTTGAATATATGCAACTACATAATGAGATTCATTACTTGCACTAATCAGAACCTCTCTCCCTCTATATATATATACATATGTACATACACATACACATGAATATATATATTCATAAAGATATATCTTTATACATAGTATTAAACATATATTCACTGATATATATACAGCATCAAACTATGACATCATATTTGAGGTTTACATTATAGACTATTATAAATTTAAGTCATGCTATAGAAAGAACAAGATCCTTTTCAAGAACTTAGACCAAAACATGAAGAGAAATATTCTTTGGGGGAGAATAAAATAATATTACAATTGTTTCCTAAATGTTACATTGTTTTATCAGTTAATTATCTTTATTTCAGTGCAATGTTATCATAGAAAATTATATATACTATAGAAAGACATGCACATGCACAAAAAAATGCAGATGTTATAATAATATCTATTTACAATTTAAAAAAAGAAAAGAGGGAATAAAGCCATCTTATGAAGAGATTGGTAATAAACTCAACTTATACTTACATGCCATAAGAAGAGTTGACAGCAAGGCTAGTTATTTGTTGTGGCGGTTCTCCACCTACCCATACAAGCTGAATTACCAGCTCTGCCTGATACCCTGGAGACTGCTTGAGAGGAGAATTTTTAACCCTGAAACAAATAAGTGTTACTTTATTTCCATTCTCCTTTTAATTACTCATTATCCTGTAGCTACAAGTGAAAACATAATGTTGACTAATTCAACACTTTTTTTTACTAAGAACATATATTTAGAAGACAATTATTTTATAATCACAATTATTTAAATGGTTGAAAAAAACCAACTTTGTCTAACTCTAAGGGGCAAAAGTAAAGTGTAACAGAAATTTAGAAAAATACAGAATAAGAAGGCAGATAAAATTCAGTGTTATATTGGTAGCAATAATGTAAATGCTTTTATGATATCTATTTATAGGCTACAAACTTATGGGCTAAACTTCTAACTGAAGTGGTTTTGAATGCCTCTCATGTATTAAAGTACCTGGTGCTGATTCCATTCTGGCAGATACTTACAAGGTAAGAGATTATTGCTCATATAAAAGCTGACTGAAATCTTCTGAGTTAAATGGCAAAAGGAGGTTATCCCCCAGGAGATCAAGGATGCCTCCATCGTCCCTTTTTCTAAAGGATAAGGAAATAGGCTATCTTCTGACAATCTCAGGAGGGATTTCTCTCTTAATCTCTGCTTGCAAGATTCTTGTCAAAGTCCTCCTTATCAGATTAATCTTTCATCTGAAAGATGGTCATCTACCCAAGAACCGATGTGAATTTACAAAGGGCCGAGGAGAAGTCTACATGGTGTTTGCTGCTCCATAATTCCAGGAAAAATGACAGGAGCAGAACAGAGGTCTGTACACAATGTCTTTCAATCTGACCAAAGCTTCTGATACTGTCAATCATGAAGACTTGTGGAAGATCAGGGCAAAATTTGGTTGTCTGGAGAAGTTTATTAATATGGTACACCTGTTCCATGACTACATGCTTGCATGGACTCTGGATAAAAAATAATGCTCTAGTGTTTTCCCAGTCACCAGTGGAATGAAAGACTGCATGTTTGTTCCCATGCTTTTTTATCATGATGTTTGCAGCGATGTTGTTGGACCTCTTCAATAAGGATAAAAACAGCACCAAGGTCAATTGTCATGCCAAAAGTAAATTATTTTATTTTAAAAGGTTACAAGCCAAAATTAAAGAGAGGGAGAATTTGTGTATGACTGTTCACAAATGATTTTGTGCTTAATGAAGCCTCTGAAGCTAAGATGCAACAAAGTATGGATAAATTCTTTGCTGCTTGTATGAATTTTGACCTGACAATTAACACCAAGAAAACACAGGTATTCTACCACCCACAATTCATATGTAAAGCAGTGGTTATAGCAAAAGGAGAAATTTCAAACGCTGTAAATAAGTGTGGTAACCCCAGCATTATACTCTCCAGGGATGTACACATAGATGATAAGGTTGATGCATACACTGCCAGAGCTTGATCAGTGTGTGGGAGGTTCCAAAGAGAAGTGTGGGAGAAAAGACACATTGGGCTCACTACCAAACTGAAGGTCTACAAAGATTTGGGGTTGATCTTATTATTGATCTTATTGTTGTATGGCTGTGTATACTGAGTAGTATATGCCAAAAAATTTAATCATTTCCATTTGAATTGTCTTAGGAAGAGAATGAAGATCACCTGGCAAGACAAATAGGACACTGAGACCCAAGCATAACTTCAAGCATTCAAGTTCTACTTCAGAAAGGGTAATTTCAATGGCCTATGTTGCTCAAGTGCCTAGAAGATTTTAACAGAAAATTCACACAAGGCAAATTCTCTCACAAAGGTTAAAAGAAGTGATACAAAGGCATTCTCAAGGTTGCTCTGAAGAACTTTGGCATAAATTGTGAGATATGGGAGACATTAACATAGGACCATCCAGCATGCCATGCCTGCATCAAAGTAGCTATGTTCTATGAGCAAAGCAGGATTGTAGTAACTCAAAAGAAACTTGAGAGTCACAAATTTATCTAGACATCTCTATTCCAAATGTCCAACCTGTGGTAGAGCTTTCCAAGATGAATAGCTAGTCAAGATACACTGTACAGTAATCCCAACAGAATGATGTAATTTTGATCCTCTTCAAATACTAAGCACAATAGTCAGCCAGCTTCACAGTTCACATCACCCTATTACATTCATATACCACAATTTGTTCAGCCATCCAAATCGTGGGATAACATTTCCAGCTTGTTCTATCTATAAATAGCATTCTTTAATCTTCTTTGGGTAAATATCCAATGATGGGATTGCTAAATGAAGTAGTATTAATAATTAATTAACTTTTTTAGTGTTCCTAAAAGGCTAGAATTAACTTGCAGTTCTACTAAATGTCTTTCATACTCTATTCTCTCTCACAATATTCTTTTACTGCCTTTGTGCATATATATACATACATATATATATATATATATATATGATACTTCTGAGCGGTTTTAATTTTCATATTCTTTATTACTAGTGATTTCATTTTTATATGACTTGAGAGCCTGAATTTCTTCCTCTGAAAATCATTCACATGCTTTGATCACTAATGACCATGTTTGGGGTCTTGGTATAATAGATTTGGGCCAATTCTCTATTGCCAATTTTGGATGTAATTTCTTTATTAGAGATATTTGAAGTAAAGTATAACCCCACCCCATTCGTTATTTTTCTTATTATAGCTGCACTGGCTTTGTTTGGAGTCTACATATGGATTGTCTTGTAAAAGGAATAGCAAAGAAACTGATGTCACTAGATCATAACATGTATGCAGGTGAGTAAGGTAAAAATGGAAAAATAAGAGGCCAAGTTACAAAGGCCTTTGGATACCAAAAAGATTTTATATTTGATCCTGGAGGTGACTGATATGGAACCTCTGGAGTTTATTGAAGAGCCTTGATACAGGCTATACTCAAAGCCACAAAGATATTCTGTCCTTACCTCCACTTCTTAAAATTCACAACTTCTTCAATACTCTGTTTGAATTTCACATCTTTTATGAAGGCCTTTTCTCCTTCCTATTTCCTATGCCCCCAGCAACTAGAACCTGAATTTACTTCCTGAAATAACTTAAAATTTATGAATAGGTGTCCTTCTATAGAATATAACTTGCTTGAGGACAGGGACTGTAACAATTTTTGTCTTTGTATCTCTAGTACCTAAAATAGTGCTAGACATATAGAAGCTTATTAAACTCTTATGACTGATTGACTGATATAAAAAATACATACCCTAAAGGCTAGAGACAACATAGTTTAAGAGGAAAAAAAAATCTTGAAAGATTCACTGACAAAGGAAAAGGTTTTTCATTTGTCTGTTGTTATTTTTCCCTGGATAAATGGAGCATTTTAAAATACCAAATACAAAATGCCCCCAAAAAGCATTGGAAAGAATATACTGTAAACATGTAGAGAAATCAAAGAGTTTCTTTAAATAGACCAAAGGCAAAATGTCTGTTAGAATCAGTAAGGCTACCCGATTGTCACAGAACATTAAATGGTCCTTGAGGGTAAAAAGGAGATGACAAAAAGCTAAAATAATTATTTTCCTCTCTTTTTAATAAGAAAGACTTTAGATAGAATAGTATTTCAAATGGTCTTAAAGAAGATAGGTTAAACTAAAAGAATACACCTAAGGTACTAAGGGCTCACCAGAAGATGGTTTACAATGCACAGATTTCTTAATATAGGATGGAGTTAACAGTATAGTAAGTACCTCAGAGTTCAATCCTAAGAGGGATATTATATTATATTTTTATAACTGATTTGAAAGTATGCACAGATATTTTTCAGTTTACAGAAGATAAATTTAGGTAGGGAAATGGCAAGCCAATGTGATAAATTACACAATGATCTCTGAAGACTGTGAGAGCAAATAATAAGTTCCATGTGAGATTCAACAGTAATAATCATTTAGGCAAAAAAGTAATCTAAACCATATTTATAGAATAATAGACCATTAGTTACTAATTATGCCCGATTAAGTTATCTCCCCAATACATCAGTTTGGTCAAATAGGGTAACAAAATGAAGAATTAAGATGTTAAAAAAAATTAATATTAGCTAAGATATATTTGACCTTTGACTACTATATATGTTTTTGTTCACAGTTCCTCAAAAGATATAATGAAACTGGGAGAAACTTAAAAATACAAACTCAAGAAATACACTGATGGTAGAAAACTAGAAAATATGAACATTCAAACATTCAAATTTAGCAAAAATGTATAAAAAGTTTCAAAAAAACAATAAAGCATAAAATGTAATGCTTACTGTAGAATGTCCATTGTTACTACTATAACACTATGTGGTCAAACATGAGAAAGACAAAACTGCTTTTTATTCTATGACAGAATTTTCATTTTACCAGAGTTTACATTATATCCAAACAAGTAACAAGAAACACTGGTAAAAGTAGCATAGCTCTCCTCAAGATTTCTATATACATAAAACTTACTTTAAACAAGGAACATTATCACGAAGTCCATCAGATGAGCTGCTACTAGTTGATGGATGAGACTGAGGAGGAACAGGTTGAGGATTGGAACCACCTACAGGTGTTGGCAATGGTGGAACTTGTTCAAGTTCAGGTGAGTCCACATCATTTATCTCATATAACAGTCTTATTTCAAGCATCTATAGCAAAATACAAAAAAAAAAAAAAGTATGTGTATATATATATATATATATATATATAAATTTTGTATACCAATTACCTTTTTATTGATATATTTTGTTACTTTCACTTTCCAAAATATCAGTTCTCCCTTCCCTACCTAGAGATGAATACTTTTGTTATAGATTTAAAAAAAAAAGAAAAATTCAGCAAAACTAACAAGCATGCCAACCAAGCCTCACATTGTCTGTGTGGCATTATATATAGATCTATAAATCCCTAATTCTTCAAAGAAAAGGAAAAGGAGCATTTATCTTTTCTTATCTCTTCTTCAAGACCAAGACTTGCTACTATATTTAAAGTATTTTTTGTAACTTATTTTGTTATTTACACTTAATTTCTAAACTGATTGTGCATAATTTTATAGTTTATGCTTACTTCACTTGCATCAATTCACATAAGACTTTCCATGGTTCTCTGTATTTTTTTCAGATTTATAATTTCTAATAGTATAGTAATATTCCATTACATTTAAATATCATCATTTGAATGGAAATTTCCCAATCAATGGGCATTTCTTTCCAGATCTACAAAAATATATTTTACTGTTTTTAATTTTTATTACACATTTTACTTTATGAATTATGTTGGGAGAGAAGAATCAAAGCAAAAGGGAAAAACTTTGGGAGTAAAAAAAAAAAAAAAAAAAAAAAAAAAAAAGCCAGAAAAAAGAACTGAACTTGGCATGTATTCATTTATATTCAGTCTCCACAGTTCTCTTTCTGGATGCAGATGGCATTTTCTATCCAAAGTCTATTGAGATTGCTTTGGATCATAGAATCACTGAGAAGAACCAAGTCTTTCATACTTGATCATTGTACATCCTTGCTGTTATTATATGTAGAAAAAGTATTGCTTTTTTTTAATTAAAGCTTTTTATTTTCAAAATATATGCATGGACAATTTTTCAACATTAACGCTTGCAAAACCTTTTGTTTCAATTTCACCTCATCCCCTCCCCTAAATGGCAAGAAATCCAATATATGTTAAATATGGTAAAATATATATTGAATCCAACATTTGCATACATGTTTATGCTTGCTGCATAAGAAAAATCAAATGAAAAATGAAAAAAAAATGAGAAAGAAAATAAAATGCAAGCAAACAACAACAGAAAGGGTGAGAATACTATGTTGTAATCCACACCCAGTTTCCACAGTCCTCTCTCTGAGTGTAGATGGATCTCTTCATCACAAGATCATTGGACCTGGCTTGAATCATTTCACTGTTGAAAAGAGCCACATCTATCAGAATTGATCATCATATAGTCTAGTGGTTGCTGTATACAATGATCTCCTGGTTCTGCTCATTTCACTTAGCATCAATTTCTGTAAATCTCTCCAGGCCTCTCTGAAATCATCTGGCTGATGATTTCCTGGTTCTGCTCATTTCACTTAGCATCAATTTCTGCAAATCTCTCCAGGCCTTTCTGAAATCATCTGGCTGATCATTTCTTATAGAATAATAATATTCCATAATATTCGCATACCATTCTCCAACTGATGGGCATTCACTCAAATTTTCATTTTCTTACCACTACAAAAAGGCTGTCACAAAACATTTTTTGCACATATAGGTCCCTTTCCCTCCTTTAAGATCTCTTTGGGATATAAATCCAATAGAAACACTCCTGGATCAAAAGGTATGCACATTTTGATAGCCCTTTGGGCCGAGTTCCAAATTGCTCTCCAGAATGGTTGGATCCATTCACAGTTCCACCAACAATGTATTAGTGCCCCAGTTTTCCTACATCCCCTCCAACATTTGTCATTGTCTTTTCCTGTCATTTTAGCCAATCTGAGAGGTGTGTAGTGGTATCTCAGAGTTGTCTTAATTTGCACTTCTCTGATCAATAGTGATTTAGAGCATCTACAAAAAGTATTGCTAAAAATACTTTGGTTGTGTAATATATATGTGTACATGTGTGTATTCATAGTGATAATTTCTATATATTTGCAAAGAAACCAGATGTTCACTTGATTGAGGAATGGTAAAATTGGTACATGCATATTATAAATTATTATACTGCAAGAAATTATAAATCAAGAGAATACAGAAAAGCACAGAAAGATTTGTGAATTCATGTTAGTATAGATAAACATATGTATGATTAAATATGCATATACATATTTTATATATATATATACACACAGCTGCATGTGCATGTATATATATGTGTGTGTGTCTACACACACACACACACACACAAACACACATGTATATATCAATGATCTCCTTTGGGGTATTATGTCTATTAGTGGGATTTCTCTTCTTTTTTTTTTCCTTTCAGGATAATTCCAAACTTTTATTCAGAATGGACTGTTGCCCCTTCAACATTTGACTATTCACAATTTTTTTTAGTCATCTTTGCCAATTTGCTGAATATAATGTAGAATATCAGAATTATTTTGATTCATATCTCTTATTAGACATTTGGAAGAATGTTTCATAAGC
Organism: Sarcophilus harrisii; assembly: GCF_902635505.1. NCBI lineage: Eukaryota > Metazoa > Chordata > Mammalia > Dasyuromorphia > Dasyuridae > Sarcophilus > Sarcophilus harrisii. The sequence continues at coordinate 145,640,311 of NC_045429.1, forward strand.
TTTATAATGTGTTATGCCACAGTTTTATTATCCTGACTCAGTTTCTCTAATTATCCTAACTAAATTTCCCTAAATTTTCCTGCTCAATCCTGAAACGCCACCTCTCCCTCCTTATCATGATGATCCAGATAAAGAGAAAGACCTTCTATCTTAGACATCATCAGAATGTTGGATGCCTCTCCCCATTCTGTAATCCCAATTATCAGATGTCCCCCATACCTCCCCTCACCTTGTCAGAACTGGATTGTTAGTCCTGTGTTCCCACTCTCAGCACCCTGATTCTCCCCCTGCCTCGGTCTACCCCCTGTATCTAAGCCACGGGAATATATGTCATTGAGAACTCTCGTTTGCTGGATTCTTGGAGACGATAGTTCATTCAGCCCTGGGACCAAACGATGGATCCATTTGGTCCCAGTAAATCTCTCCCTTTCAAATAAAATATTATAACTCTCTAATCTCTATCTTGCCTCAGTTTCTCTGGCATTACAAATGGTCTCTAATTCTTCTGAAGAAAATTATTTGTTCTCATTCTTTTGACATTTATCCACTTAGTTACTGGATATTTATTAGAGATATCTGAGGCAAAGACTTTTTACCTAGTGGTACTGATTTTGCGAAAAAGCTTTCCAATTTTATACAGTCAACAGTCACTTGTGATATAAACAATGAATCTAAATCTAATTTCTACCAAAGTACTTTCCAATTACTCCAGAAGTTGAAATATAATAGCTATTTATTGTCAAGTAACTTACATTCTCAGATCCATTGGATACTGTTACTGAGTCCTATTGCTTCTGATTCTTTTTTCAAATCTACATTTGTGTTTTTCAACTAGTAACAATATTTTTTATGACTTGATGCTTTAGAGTATAATTTAATGTTTAGAAATATTATTCTCCTGTAATTTATATTTTTCCTATAACTTCTCAGGCTATTCCAGACTTTCTATTTCTCTAAATGAATTTTATTTTATTTTTTACCTCCATAAAATTTTCCCATTGGTAGTTTGATTGTTACACCATCACATTGATAATTTAATTAGTAGGACATTAAATTTACAAATCAATACAGAGCTCATCAACTATTATATTGATCAAGTTTAACTATAAGTACCAGACAACCAATTATTTGCTGTTTTTCTTTAAAGAAAAAAATTTTAAAAACATTTTTTAAATGTATCTACACAAGTCTTGAGTAAAACTTGAAAAGCTCACTTGTAGATATACTATGTGTTTTGCAGTTATTTAGACTAGGGATATCCTATTATTTCCTCCTTCATTTTTGGCCCTGTTTTATATAGGTTTTACTTTATAGGCTGCTCCTTTCTCAAAGCTATTTATTATTTCAATTAATTGCTTTGCTATTTCTCTAGATTCTTCTAACCATATATCATCATTAAATAGGGACAGAATCACAGGAATACAAATCAAGAGATCTAGCGCTAGAAAGGACCCTAAATGTCATCTACTTTAATTCTCTCATGCTACATATGAAGAAACTGAGGCTCCAAGAACTGAATTCATTATCCCATGGCCACAAAGTTAATGGTAGAGTTGAAATTCAAACTTAAATCCTATAACTCCAAGTTCAGTGCTTTTTCCATTATACAATAGATAATTCTGTCTTGAAGCAATGGAGAAAAGGAACATACCCTTGTTTTATCCTTATAATTACTGGCAAAACTACAAGTGTTTCTTTACTGCAAATAACAATAGCCTGATGTTTACTCTAAAAGCTGTTTACTTATTCATTTGTATATGCTGCAAAAGTACTAGGTAGACTTGGGAGGCAAAAGGAAATATCCAATTCTAACTTAGTTTTTTCTAAGCAATTATGATTTAGAACAAAATTTATATAAAGTTAATAGAAAACTCAGTGATGCATAAATTTTAAAAAAGAATTTAGAAAATTTAAAAAAAAATTGTTGCCTAAGGACTTAAATAAAATAAAACCCAGAAGCCATGGATATTTTCCCCCTAACAGTTCATTAATTGCATTCCAATAATCTACTTTGTAATATTAAGTATTTAATTTTATGTTCTTAAAACCATTATTCAGAGAACAGGTCTACAGAGTTCATCAGAATGCCAAAGTGGTCAATGATATTAAAAAAAAAAAAAAAAAAAAGATTAAAACCCCTTAATTTTAACCATCTTTAGCAAAAGACCTTAGAAAAAGTACTTAAGTATACCTACCTAAGTAATTCTCACAAATATCTACTGATCTTTTAAACATTTGGTGTAGAGCCAGAACTCTGGAGAAGTATAGTTGAAACAAGGTAACTCAGAAGAATTGATGAGAAAATGGTTATCTAGTTTACATATATACTTAATACTTATCTTGGTGATGTAATGGTTCCCTAAGTTCACACATAATCAGTGTGCTGTAATGATGTAATTACAGTAAAGTATATAAGAGCCAACAAGGACTAGAAGAGAGATATTCCATCTCCCACCATCCTGGTGGCTCTCCTGCCTCTTGTATTCCTCCACTGAAACCAAGGCCCATCTGAAGGTCCCCCAGAAAGCTAGCCTGGCCCCAGGAGAAGAAGATAGACTGTGAAGGAGACAATAAAGATTTTGGACTTTATCCCTGACTAGTCCTCCAGAAAGCTAGTTGGACATTACAATTTGGATAACAACATTCACAGCAAAAGGGCTTTAAATAGTTCATAAACTTGAAAAAAAGTAGGCATTGGAAACTTTACACAAACAAGGGAGTATTACCGGAATCACTTCTGTTGTTACTTCCTGTTTGCTGAACCGATAGATAATGACGTGTGCTGAAACGCCAGCAATGCACAGCAGTCTACTTTCTGGGCACCATGAAATTATTTGAATGGCATATGGATCTTCATCTACAATGTCTGTGTTTGGTCTGTCATCTTTATTTCTTGATTTTTCAAATACTTTAGATGTTTTTAGCTTATATAGTACTTGAAGTGTTACTGGAAAGAAAAAATGTTATACAAATTAATATATATATATAAATATTTCTACATATATTATTCATTCAATTACTATGTATCATTAATTAATTCTTATCAAAAGAATATCATTCATCCCAAATGATATTTTTTATATCTGGTCCAGATAGATGTATGGTTACATTGATTTCTGTATGTGATCCACATGGATATATGGCTACATTCTTAATTAACAACACAAGAGGTTTTAATATCTTGAAAATTTCACTTATTTTATATGTATAAGATGGTGGAAAATTAAAGCAATGTACATAACACTATTTGTAAATATCCATGTATACAAGAAAACAGACAAAAATAAAGTTTTTTCTTATAGGAAAAGAAAATTCATTACCATTAGATATTGTCATTCTATATTCCTAGATAGCAAAATATATCCTGGAATTATCCAATTATCAACTGGACCCCTAAAGAATTCCAGTAAGTACATGTTAATTATACTAAGGAAATGCTTCACAGTAACATCAAAGCTGTGTGAAGATGAACTATGGTGGACTTGACTCTTCTCAACAATGCAATTTTGAGGCAATTGCAATAGACTTGGGATGGAACATGCCATCTGCATCCCAGAGAAAGAATTAGGGAGATTGAATGTGGTTCAGAACATAGTATTTTAACCTTTTGTTGTTTTTTTCTTTCTTTTGTTTTTTTTCCCCTTTTGGTCTGATTTTTCTTGCATAACACAATAAATATGGAAAAATATATATAAAAGAATTGCTCAATGATAACTGTAGAAATATGTATAAAAGAATTGCATGTGTTTAACATACATTAGATTACTTGCTGTTTAGGGGAGGAGGTACAGGGAAGTGAGGGAGAAAAAAATTTGGATGGCAAGGTTTTGCAAGGATGAATGTTGAAAACTATGCATATGTTTTGAAAATAAGCTTTAAAAATAAAAAAAAAGAATTGTACATATTTAACTTAGATTACTTGCTGTTTTAGGGAGGGGGGAAGTAAAGAAGATAAAAAAATTTAGAAAATTTAGAAAAAAATGTAAGAAAATTTATCTTACATATTTTTGTAAGATATGAATATTGAAAACTACCTTTACATTTGGAAAAAAATACTATTAAATTTTTTTTAAAAGTATCATTTTTATTAAATCTGTTTGTAAAAAAGGATCATTTATATTAAATCTATTTGTAAAAAATGTCATTTTTGTGACCTACATTAGGAACAGGTCCTGAAATTCTTTAGAAAATTCCACAATCAATAAAAATAAGCTTTTCTCCTTTCAAATATTTCTATGTTGTAGAAAAAGAAAAATAGAAGTAAATGAGATTCTGTACTTTTTTTTGAGATTGCTCTTGATTAATATACTCACAGGTACATTTAATAAGAGTCATCATGGAGGAGTAAATAAAGTGTTACTGATTGTGATGTATTTAGATGGAGAAAATTTGCATATTTTGATTTTTCAGAAAGATGAAATCATAGGTTTTTTTCTGTGCTAAATACTGTCAGTTTGGGAAAAGATTTAAACCTGGGATATTAAAGCTAATCTCATTTAAACTTTTCTAAAATTCATAAACTGCTAAAAAGATTAAAGAATCTAGAAACCTCATAATATTTTAATTACAAAGAAAATGTGTATATATTTGACACATCAAATATAAATAATTTAAAACTGTCTAAATCACTTACTTGCAGAGGCATCCCAGAACTTGACAGACCCATCTGCATGCCTATGAAATTAAATATGAGGCAAGAATGTGGTGAAAAAATGAGCAAAAATATTCATACACATTTTTCTCAGTAAAAATAACAATTGTCAAGCTTTAAATTTTGCCTGATCATTTTCTAATTTCAAAAAAGTTGAAGAGTTGCCTTGCCATAAAGAAAAAAGATTAAAATTAATGTCAAAATAGCATGCCTTTCAAAGAATTATCTTTAATAAAATCATAACATTATAATAATAATAAAATCATAACATAAAAATCACAATGCAAAGGACTGCTTGTACTAAATAAAATCATATTCAGGTAAAGTTTACTGACTTAGTCAAATTAGAAGCTTACTTACCCTGTAATGATAATTTCAGGGTAACTCTGAGTCCCCAATCCCCAGTTACCTCCACTAATGGGCCATTCCTATAAGAAAAGAATTAGTATTACAAAAATCAACCACAGGATTCATTTGATTCAGCTAAAATCTAAAAAAATAAATACAAAGTACCTTTTTGCTGTATCCTTGGCGTTTCTGTCTGGCTCCAACAGAATAAAGTGCAGGGATAACATCTACAGGACAATCAGCAAAATATTCACAACAGGTAACAGGAGATTCATGTATACTCAAGGGATAGGGATTTTCAAATATAGGATACCTTTACAACAAGAAAAAATTTTTAATCAGAACATTCAATTTGAAACTAAAGTTACTTAGTATTTAAATGCAAAATACAAATGCAAATTCATCTAAATGCATATTATTAGATTTGGAACAGTGGTAAGTTCAAGATAATCAAAATTCTGTAATAGTTTTAAAATCCATACAATCTTCAAAACAATAACACAACAATTTGAATGTGAAATAAACAATTTAGGCTAAAGTTTTATTCTATTTTTTAAATGCAACTATTAATGTAAGTGTATTTTTATCATAGTGAAGTGTTATTTAAATCATTGCCCTTTGAAATGTAGAACTATTCCAAGTATGTCCAAATAACAAAATTTGAAGATGCAAATTTTTTTTGTCTCTCTCTGTCTTATAGCCAACTTCAAATTTAACTAAAAAAGATCCATGTTGAGTAGTTTCCTCATTGGTAAAATAAAGGAGATGAAGTTATGTTCCCTTCTAACTTGAAGTCTTTTGAATGAACAAAATGTATGGTTTTAAAGAACTTATTATGTACAAATTGCTAAATAAACAATGATTCAGAGTTTTAAAGACCCTGAAGCAATAGGAATTCTTCAAAATGATCAAAAGAATCTCCATTATACTCACCACAAATTCCTAAATAAGATTTTGTATTTAATTAAATTTATTATTTAATTTTATATTTAATTAACCTCAACTTTTCTTAATAAAGAGAAGGAAGGGAAAAGAGAAAGACATAGAAAACCCCTATAGATAAAACAGATGATATAAAATAAAAAATTAACTTTGTACTGACAAAATAGAAAATAAAAATTATTTTCTCAATTTTTTAACATACTACAGTGTTTACAATTTAGCCAAAATATTGATTTTATACTTTTCAAATCACTTTTTAATCAATCATAGGCATTTATTAAGAACATACTTTGTATCTGACACTATAGTAAGTAATGGGTCTATATAAAAACAAAAATGAAATTTTGATAATGCTAAGATTCACTAACAAAATTTTTTTACAAACCTAATGTGAAAGAATTACTACTTGGTTTCTCAATTATTTAACTAAACTATTCAGCTGAAATAAAGATATATGATTACAGGATTATATGAATCTTCTAATGATTTTGTGTGTGTGTGTGTGTGTGTGTGTGTGTGTGTTCTACAACCGCAATGATATTTTTCCTGTAGACTGTTAAAGGAAGGCCTCTGGAATTTGTTATAAAAACAATATTAAAAAGTAATAATTTTATTCACAAGAAAGGAGAAAGTTTCATCAGAGAAAGGGCATTTCTTCAAATTCAAGCAAGGAAAATAATTCAGAAACTGCTCAGTTGAAATCAGTTTTACAGAACTGTAATAATGAATTCTATTGCAAATGAATCTTTTTGTTACCTCCAAACTTACAAATCTTACCCATTTTGTGCAAGGTCTATAAGTACTAAATCTTTTTCCAGAAGGACAACCACAGCATATGGTTCTTGAAAATCTAAAATATAAAAACAAAAGAAAAAATTTAAAACATTAAAAAAAAAAAATAGAATGGAATTTAGAAATTTCACGATTGTAGTTTTACTTGTCATTTATTTAACTTTGCCAAAAACTTTTTCTAATATTTTGATTCCCCAATGATTAAATTAAGACTTCATATGTTATACAGCAGATTTTGCTAATACAGTGACTTCCATAATTTCAAATATTTATGCCTATATATTATCAAGAAAACCTAAATTCAAATCTGAATATTTATAAACACAATGATCACCATTTCAGTACCATAGATACAAGTGTTTACATGAAAAAAAAATCAAAAAATTGTTTTTTGCTTGTTATTGATATATACGTTGAAAGTTAAATGGGGAATAATGATAATAATTATGTGTGTTTTTGAAAGCTTATAGTAACATAAATGAGGTTTATTAGGAAAACAAATTAAAACTTACAAAACAGACTTTGCCCTTGAAGAGTTTCATTTCCTATAAGGGCTATCATATACACACATATGTATATGATGTATATATAATACAAGATTACTGAAGAGAATGATAGTACCAATGATTGGGGAGATCAGGAAAATCCTGAAGTAGTAGTATTAGAAATGATCCTTAAAGAAAGATGAAGACTTTGGAATAGATAAATGAGTAAGTTAATATGATAATGACGCTGAGAACCACAAGTAGTCAACTCTAGTGACAAAACTGAATTACTGAATATAAGTGAAACAAAGTAAGTTTAGAAAAAGAGTCATATATAGAGGCCTTAAATTTTAGGACTTTATTTTTACCTACTGATTCTGAGGAGGCATGAAAATTTTTTTTTAATTTTTATCAAGATATGAAAAAAACAGAATTGTGCCTTGGGATGAATTGTTTTAGTGCTATGTGAATGGCAGACTGAGAAGAGAGAGGCAAAAAGCCTGGGGAAAAAAAAAAAAAGAAAGAAAGAAAGCCTGGCCAATTAGAATGTTATTATTTTAGGGCAGGCAAAAATGATAAGGAACTGAATTAAGGGGGTAACGGGAAGGAGTAGGATAGTTAAGGGAAGAGTCAAGGCTTACCCTTGATGTGGATTCAACCAGAGTTGGTAATGATTTTGAAAGAAATTGAAAAACGTGGAGCAGATTTGAGATGATGACATATACAGGAGGAATCTGAAAAGAGATGAAACATCTCTTTTCATATTAAAAGTGGGAGGATTTGGGGAAATGTGAGGGGGGGGAGGAAAGAAGAGATTTTTAAAGAATTCATTAACATAGAGTTAAGACTCTGACAAGAAAGTGAGATCCAATGAGAGACTGGAAAAACAAAGAGGAATAGAAAGATTTAAGCTTCTTATAAGGATGTAAATTAATATTCAGAAGTGAGGGTGAGTGAGAAATAAATGATCAGAGATGAAAATGTCAATTTGAAAATCATACAAGTGATACACTTATGAGATAATGAGATCTAAAGTATAAACAATCCTGTGGATGGTTCAAAGGGAATGAAGGTCAAGGTCATCATCAGGAAGGTAATGATATTTGAATTCCTCTAATATAAGAGTAGAAGTTGAAGAAGACAAGAAGGTATAGTTAACTGAATCAAATAGAAAATTTCAAGAAAAAAAGGAGGGCTCTTAAATCAGCAAATATGAGAAAAAATGAAAACATCAAATGAGTTTGTAGAAAGGGAACTGTTAATGAAGCTTTGGTTCAATTATTCAGGAATTATGCTTAAATACCAAATATATAAGCTAAGCAGTCAAATAAAGGTACATTTCATATACTATATATACCAAATACCATTTTTTTCCAAATAACTGGAAATATAGATGATCTTCAATTTGGAAATGTCTGAACAAATGACCTATGAAAGTAATGAAGTATTACTGCACTGCAAAAAATGGTAAATAGTAAAAATTTTGGAAAGCATGGGTAAACTTGTGAAAATTAATGAAAAGTAAGCAAATAATACAAGAAAACAATATATACAGTGTAGAAGCCATATGAGTTTAAATATACCATGCTTCTCATTATCCTGTGATTGGAGATGATAAAACATTATTACCTCAATAACTATGATCTTTCCTATGTCCTAAAACAATTGACTAGTTTTTAAAACTAGCCTAATTTAAATGATCCTCAGGTAAGCCTTGAGTTCATTCCCTTACTTAGTCTATATTCTATGATAGGTTGTTTAAATTCAGATGCTCCGGAAATAGCTGGACCTAGTAGATACCCTTTTTCTATTCCCTGATTTCCATTAAAATATAAAGCTTTTTCCTTCATCAAAATATTATATATGTTATGCCACAGTTCTCTTTTATTGTCCTGATTCAGTTTCCCTAATTATCCTGACTCAATTTCTTTGCTTCAGTTTATAATTGTCAGCTCAAAGCTCAGTCCTGCAAAACATCTCCTCCCTCTTTATCAGAATATTTGATAAGGATAAAAGATCTTATGTTTTAGAATATCAGAATGCCTTTCCCTATCCCAAGCTTCCCAAACTTCAGATACCATCTTATCAAGATGCCTCTTCCCATGTCCAGGGTGCCTCATCCTATTATGGCATCCCTCTCCGGAGGCTCACCCACCCTGTCAGAGTCCCGTTCCCACTCTCAGTATACTTACTCTGCCCCTGACTCAGTATACTCCCTGAGTCTGAGCCATGTATATATTATATAGGTCATTGAATAACTCACATTGTTTGTTGGATTTTTGGAGACGATAGTCTCGTTCAGCCCTGGGATCAAACCATGGATCCATTTGGTCCCAGTAAATCTCTCCTTTTCAAATAAAATATTATAACTCTCTGATGTCTATCTTGTCTCAGTTTCTCCAGTATTACATTTTGAAGGTCCCACCAAGATGTTACAAAATGAGCAGGACTGGAGATAAGAGACCTCCGGGTCTCCACCTTGGGTCTCAGGGTGGCTGGGAATCTGGATTCTCTGCTTGGAGAGGCTGGCCCTCTGGATTTTTTTCCAGAGCCTCTGGGAAAGAGAGCCATTTCCAGCCACAAATGTGCCTGATGGTGGACACCTCCATTTCAGCCAAGGGAGAGTAAGTCTTAAGATCTGTTCTGTTCTGTCTGTCTGTGCTAGTATCTGGATTCCCAAAATAATGAAATGCTTTTTTGTGAGCATAAATTCTGGGAGTAGGATCCTCTGGATGCAGGGGAACCTACCTGGTGTCTAAAGACACATCTGGTTCTGTGTGCCAGTTAGCACAACTCTGGGCATTCCAGAGTATAAATCTGGGTGTCTTTTTTTAAGACATCATCTGGCTTTAAAAAAAAAAAAAAAAAAAAAAAAAAAAGCTCCGTTTGGATTCTGGAAGGGAAGACTCTGGAGCTTATAACTTCCCTCTGGGCTATCCTTTCCAGATAACTCCTAGTCTGTGTTAAATGTTTTGTTTTATGTTGTAACTGCTCAATGTCTATATGTGACTTGTTTGTCTGTCACTTGTTTGTGACTTATTTGGTTCAGAGCTCTGCTAAATTAAGAAATTTGGGAATTGGTTAAAATTTGCTTGTGATTTTAAACTTTTAACCTATTGTGAGTAAAAGAAACAAAAAAGGCCACAGTTTTTCCCTGAAGCAGGTTTTCAGAGCCTGCTAGAGTGAAGGGCAATAAAACCTTATCTGATTGAAACTCAGGCTAGAGAAAACATCTGATTAGGGATTTTAGGATGTTTATAATTTGTGGGAAATCATTTTACTATTGCCTCTGCATGCCAGATTTGTTCTGAGATTCTTTTGGGCAGTTTTAAAATTGTAGGAAATAATTTTACTGTTGCATATGGAGGATAGATTTCATTATCTCTGGATGTAAGGTCTTAAGAACTTGTTGGAGTGAAGTTCTGTTAACTTATCTGAAAGGGGTCACGTGTCTCTAATTAGGTAAAGACAGGTCAGACTTTTCTAAAAGTTTCAACACTGACCAAAGTTGGAGTTTAGGAAAAATCCATTGGGATGGGCAGCCACTAAAGGGGTGGGATAGGGATCTTTTGTCTTCAAAGGTGAAAATTAAACTGATCCCCACTGCTTTGTTACTTCAGCTAGGGAAAGCCTAGTTAGCCTGGAGTGAATGTTAGCTAAGCTTTCCCTCACTCCTCTATCTTTGGAGGTGGAGTGGGGGGATGGGCGGTCACATGGAATTCCCCCCACACACACTAAGTGTGTTTCCAGATTTCAAGAGATAGGCCCGCTTTTAAGTTAATTGATCTATAATTTGGTAGGGCTATTTCTAAAGGTTTAAAGGATATTTTTAAGAATTTTTCAGATTTTTTTCTGTAGAATTGGGTATTCTGTATAAGTTTAATTGATTGTATCTTGAGGTTATGCCCATCATTTAAAGGACTTCTGAACGTAATAGTTTTTCCTTGTTCTTTTGAAAATGTTTCCATTAAATATGAAAGATAACTTGTGAACTTACTGAAACAAATTAATTACTATTATCAATATGAGGTTATGGTATTTCTAAAAGTTTAACAGTTTTTAAGAACTTCTTGGATTCTTTTAGGATATTCTAAGTTTTAATTGATTGTACTGGGTCATCCTGAAGTCATTTAAAGAGCCTCTGAAAATAATAATTTTTTTTTGTCCTTTTGAAAATGTTTCTGTTATGAACAATATGTAATTTGGAATATCTGTCTATGTATTGGGTATTTTTAAATGCAAACTGATTTGTATGTATAATGTTCACTTATGGAAACATCTACTTAGATATGAGAGAAGTGTACATACTGAGACAAATTCTTACTGTTATAAATATAAGGTTATGGTTAATATCTGTTTAAGATTTGTCTGAAACTTGGTTAATGGAATTTGTTATTATAAGTAAAATTCTTTGGGCTTATAATTAATGCTATTTGGGAGTTTTAAAGCTCCAGCCTCTGACAGTTAGTGGGACAATTAACTGGAGTAAAAATGAATTAAAGCTATTTTATCCTGTTTTGCTGGTTGTGTCCCTGCATTTTTTCCTCCTGTGACTGATTTCTATGATCAGAGCAATGGTCAATAAGAAACTGTTAATGCAATTCAATTATGTCATACCTCGCTATTTCCAATCTGGTTATGTTATACCTTGCTGTTTCCAATCTGCTTATATGTAATCATTATATCCTAAATAATTGGGCAAATAAGTATCTACCCTGGTCATCTATCTATTACTGAATATTAGTGTCTGTGGATATTCAAGTTTTTAAAGGTTTCTAAATAATGAAACGACAAAAGCTTAACTGTAATGGGCTGAGGCTTGAGTTGATGCACTGAGGTACCAAGCGTGTGAGGCTAAATAGTAATTGGACTATACTCTATTAATATACATGCTTGGAGAAAGAATGGCCCCTGCCCCAACTCTCTGTGCAAGTCCTGATATGTTGTATAGGAAATGACGATTTTGGTGGGTGGAGGCAGGGGGGCAGGAAGAGAGGCGGAGAAAGACGGCTGGCTGGGTTCTGTTCTGGTGGCTGCTGGTCTCGTGGCTTCTGGTCTGGCTAGCTTCTTGACTCAGCTGCACACATTGCTATTGCTGATTACCTTCTACCTCCAATCTTTCTTCATCTCTACTGAGAATAAAGATTGAAGATTTTCCCCTAACCTGAATTCCTGACTCCGGCTGATTTTAAAATACATGGTCATCACACTTAACTGCCGTTTTATCTATTGGGAAGTTGCTGGCTAATTCATACTGGCCTCTTCACATTCTGTATCAGTTTGTTCTAACCTTTACTTGTTAGATTTGTGTTTTTTGTTCTAGATTTTGGTCAAAATTACAGGTATTGACTTGCTTCTGAGACATGAATCTGCCCATTTGAAGTTTTGGTAATAGGCAGCATGGCCATAGCCATCCCCTCTCTGGACTGAGCATCTCATCAGTAGGAAGCAGGAGGAGTGGAAAAGTGGTTGAATTATTCTTAAAATTTTAACTGTATTACTGTGTTTAAGATTTGTTAAAACTGGGATTTATTAAAACTTTAACTATTGCTGTATGTTAGAGCAATTTTAAGGAAACTTACTGTACTAGTATGTTATGTACAGGAATTTTGATTCATTCTTGGGATTTATATGTGGAATGATCATTTGACAATTCTTTTCTGTGGGGTAGGCGGGGGTAGGGGGAGGGAAGGGGGGAAGTAAACTGGTTGAAACTGGTCAGGAAATTGGGAAAAACTGATGTATTTTTCTTAGGCACTTCTGCCCTGTCCCCTACTTCTTTAGTTCACATTGCATTGGAAATTATTTAAACAGTCCTTTTCATTTTTACTCCTTGCTTAAAATTTACTGGACTATGATTTACTAGTTATGTCTTAACTTTGAAACCCCTTATTCTGCTGGAATTACCCTGGCAGACTCAGTTTTTGTGATTACTTTTTAGAAACAACCAGAAATCAGACACCTATCCTGGGACTGGCAGTCTCTCTGATCTGTTTCTCCATTCCTGTTACCCCAGTTCCTTAATTAGTATTTCAGCAATAGTTCAGGGTTCCCTGCCTTGGTCTAACTGCATAATTTGCTCAAAAAACTGTCTCCTAGTAACAGCTCCTGTTCTACTGAGAGGGGACAGGTGGAGCTACTCAAGGCCCCACCCCCACCCCTTTTTGGAATCCCTGAAAGACTTGGGGTACCCTCTTAGGATGGGCAGCAGGACTGTCTTGAGCACTGCTACTCAGCTGAGGCTGAGTTAAATGCACAAATGACCATAGACCTAACTCATAGTGAACTGTCCATCTCAAACTGGATTCTCTGGCTGAGATGCTCCCCAACTACAGAGGACCTGCTATTTCTGCAACAGAGAGGCTCGTGTGTCTCCCTAAATGAGGAATGATGTTTTTGTGCTAAAACTCTGGGTTATCAGGGAGAGACTGGTCCTTGCCATAAATCCTTGAATTTTTTTTAGTTTTAGTTTGGTTTATTTGCTTTACATAGGGTTGGTCAAAAACTATAATGCTAAGACCTTCTAGAGGAAGGTAATTCAATGATTTAAATATTCAGAAGAGAGAGAGTGTGGAATGTTATATCACTGTTCTCTTTTATTGTCCTGACTCAGTTTTCCTAATTATCCTGATCCAGTTCTGACTCAGTTTCTCTGCTTCAGTTTATAATTATCAGCTCAAAGCTCAGTCTTGAAAAACCTCCCCTCCCTCTTTATCAGAATATTTGATAAGGATAAAAGATCTTATGTTTTAGAATATCAGAATGCCTCTCCCCATTCCAAGCTATAGGAATGTCAGATACTGTTTTACCAAGATGCCTCTCCCCATGCCCTATTATGTCATCCTCTGGAGACTCACCCCACCTGTCAGAGTCCCATTCCCGTTCTCAGTACCCTGACTCTGCCCCTGCCTCAATACACCCCTTGAGTCTGAGCCATGTGTAAATATGTCATTGAGAACTCATATTGTTTGCTGGATTTTTGGAGACCATAGTCTCATTCAGCCCTGGGACCAAACCATGGATCCATTTGGTCCCAGTAAATCTCTCCCTTTCAAATAGATTATTAAATACTCTCTAATCTTTATCTTGCCTCAGTTTCTCTGGCATTACATATAAGGTGCTGTGATTCATTGAAGAAATGGAAATAGTCTCATTCAGAAAACTGTTTTCCACAGTTAATCAAGTATTGAAAAGAAACTTTAAATAAATCTTAACCACTAACTGGAAGAAGTTTTTAATTCCACAATGAAGTTAATAAAACTTATTAGGTTAAAAAAAATTAAAGCAACAATAATTGGACTGGTGGATCTACAGCAAAAAGGACCAGGACAGTGTACTATAGGTGGATATATTAAACCTAAAAGGAAAGGCTTCTGAGTCATATTGGCAGAAGGAAGATTTGGAAGCAGCACCAGAAAACAAAAAACATGACAACTCATACCTTCTCTAGTGCATCAATGGCATGAAAAGAAAAGGTAAAACTAGAGAAGTATGTAGTGTCTTCAGAAGACAATTAATTTGTCTTGAATGTATGAAGATGGAAGGGATGTGAAAAGAAAAGGCTTAAGATGGAAGTTAATAATAGTGCAATCGTTCCATAGCACACAATGAAAAACAAAGCCCAAGAATAAAGGGACCGGGGAAATGGAAAGAAAAATTAGAAGGTGAAACAATTGTATCTATTCCCCCAAAAGGTTATCAGAAAGAATGGAACATTCTTATAATATAGACCCTGCATCTAAAAAGCAGACACAATTGGATAATAAGAGGCAGCAAAGGCAGAACAGATAGTATGGCAGTATGGTACAGTGGCTAGAGAAACAGTTTTGGAATTCAAGTAGTGCCTCTGACATATACTGGCTGTTTAAACCCAGGCAAATAACTTCACCTCTCACTGCCCCAGACAACTCTTTAAGCCCATATGTAATGGGCAGGATAGTTGGTAATCTGCATTCATTAAGGAAGTTTCTTCTGTCAATGAAATAAGGAATTTAGACAAAGTAAAGAATAAAGAATATTATTATACAGCTTACCATTTGGGTATGGTGTTTCACAAAGTGTAAGAAAATCAACAATTGAATAATCCATTTCTAGCACAGCTGTGCTTTTTCCATGCATAACTGTTAAACAAGGTCTCCTTCCTACAGTATCATAGGACAAACCACCTGAAAGAATGATAAAAGGTTCCCTGAAAATGGAAAAAGAAACACTTTTGGTTATAAAGTATATAGATGGGTGTCTCATATATTACTGTCATTTGATAAAATTACCAAAAATAACTTTACATTAGTAAATTATTATTACGAAAATAATTTGTTGAATTTGTCACAACAAAAAAAAAGTTTTTAAAAGCTTATCTATGATAAGGACAGATGACCTTTATATTTCTTGGAATGAGTCATCATTGTACCCTCTTCCATCTTTTCATAATTTATCCCCCTTCTCCTATATTTAATTAAAAAAAAAAAAAAAAGGTCTAGAAACCCATCCTTTGAAGTGTACCTGGAGTTCATCCCCTTCCCATTCCTCTCACTCTAATCCCACTTTTACTTCAGTTTAGATTCTCATTAATACTTCAGTTAGATTCCTATTAATTCATTACTGGGTCCAGGAAAATTGTCTCTGGTTCCAGGTTATTTTCTAAATAATAAACAATGTAGCTCAATGAGTCTTCCTAAAACACATTTCTTTTTGTTCATTAACTACATATCTCACAAAGTCTAAAATTCTTCAATAAAGTTTTCAAAACCCACTATTATCTGGTCTATCACATCTTTCAAACTATTTTGAGTCACTCCTGAAATTGAAACTCTTAACTCCAGACATGATATGACAATATACTGACATCTATTATTGTCATTATTCATGCTATTTTCAATACTAAAAATGCCCTCCCCTTCTTAATTTTTTTAATCTATGCAAAACAAATTCCTTTCTTTAAAGTACAAAGTTATACCTTTTGCATGAAGGCTTGCTAACTCATCAAACCCCCAATAATTTTTTCCTTCTCTGAATTTCTTAGAATTGACATCACTAAATTTATCAGTGTGGTATATTCTATATATCTTATAATTTGTTCCAAAACTAATTAATATTTCACTAAAACAAATCGTACAAGCCTTTTTTTAAAGCATCTCATATCTCTAATAGTGCTGAGTACATAAAGTAGATGACCAATGAATATTGCTTATTGAAAAACAGAGGTGAAACAGATTTGTGACAGAGAACCATCTGCATCCAGAAAGGATTATGGGGACTGAATGTGGATCACATTATAGTATTTTCACCTTTTTGTTGTTGTTTGCTTTCCTTTTTCTTTCTATTTTTTTTTTTTTGATTTGATATTTCTTATACAGCAGGACAAATGTAGAAATAGGTTTAGAAGAATTACACGGTTTCCCTATATTGGATTACTTGCTGTCTAGTAGATGGGGTGGAGGATAAGAGGAAGAAAAATTTGGAACACAAGGTTTTACAAGGGTGAATGTTGAAAACTATCTTTGCATGAAAAAAAATTTTTTTGAAAATAAAAAGCCATTATCAAGATTAAAAAATATATATTTTATAAATCTTAAAAAAAAGAGGTGAAAGAAGTATGTTTCTTATTTTCTGCCATATTTTTATTTTTCATATTCAGCACCTAGGTATAATTTATTATTTGTCAAAGCTATAGTATACGCTTAATAATACACTGTGCTAAGTAGAATCACAAAAATAAAAAACATGAAGTTTCTTTACTCAGGTAGTTTATGCTGGGTTCACAGATAAACATGATACAAATAAGAATGTTAAGTTTTTTTATTTTAAAAATCAAATCCTAGTAATCTAAAATTTGAAATATTCTGAAGTTAGAAGCAATAATTACTATTATCATAAAACAGCTTTGAGATATTTTTTTTTTCAGAATTCTCCCATAAGATTCCTACTATGGATTCAAGTCCTAACTCAAATGGCCCTCTTCTTCAAATATACTATAACTTCAAATATAGCAATTGTTTGGAGGATTTATCTGACCTGTACTTTACAGATTCTATAACAGAATCTCTGTGATCTTGAATTCCACAATAATTAGCACTGAACTAAAACATATCTCACCTTGATTAAATAAATAATACGAAGTCACAGGTCCTGCTTCTCTATAGCACTACAAAAAAGTAAAGCTTACTGTACATATTCAATGTACATCCTATGTGAGCCTATCCTATGGTGAATAACATGGCCAGTGTTCAACAGGTGAATACTGGGAATACAAGCCAAAGTTTTCTTTGTTCTTTGGGTTCCATGAAACTAAAGGATTGTTTGGTTAATATTTGTTGTGTAATAACAACTGTATGGCTGAGCTGATAAAGCTAGGAAGAGTATCAGGAAGCACTGCAGAAAGACTACAATTTATTAAAAAAATTTTCTGATTCATCAAAGAGAGAAAGAAAACTTTCAGGTCCACATAGTTCTTTTTAAAAATACTATTGATCAGAATCAAATCTATCAATAGACATGAAAAAAAATACTTTAAATCACTTTTGATTGATATGCAAACTTAATCAGTTCAGAGTTATCTCCTCAAATCTCTCAGATTGACTAAAATGATAGAAAGAAAATGACAGAAATTGGAGAGGATATGAAAAATTAAATACACTAATGTACTGTTAGTAGAATTGTGAACTAGTCTAATCATTCTGGAGAACAATTTGGAACAATGTACAAAGAGATATAAAACTACATATACTCTGTGATATATCAATACTACCATAAGTCTATATTCCAAAGAGATATAATCAAAGAAAAGGACCTATTTGTACAAAAATGTTTACAGCAACTCTTTTAGAAGTGGCAAAGAATTGGAAATTGAGGGGATGCCCATCAATTAGGGAAATGGCTGAGCAAGTCATGATATATGATTGTGATGGAATACTAGTGTGCTATAAGAATGATAAGCTGGATGCTTCAGAAAAAAAAAAAAAAAACTTGGGAAGCCTTATAAACCAACAAAAAAAAAAAATGAAGTAAGCAGGAGAACACTGTATAGAATTGTAAAGATGATCAACTAAGAAAGATTTGCTATTCTAATCAATACAATGATCTGAGACAATTCCCAAGGATCTTGATAAAAAATGCTTCCCAAGAGAAAAAATAAGTAACTCTGAGTACAGATTGAAGCATTCTTTTGTGACTTTATTTTTTCTTCTGTCTTTTTTATATTTACTATGAAAATGCTTTACATAACTTCACATGGATAACTGATGCCAGAGAGCTGAAGGGAGGAAGATTCAAAATTTTTTAAAATGAATTACTAAAAAAATTATTATTATTTTTTAAATACTTCCAACACAACTTCCTAAATTCTTCCATTGGGGGAAAAGAAAAGTAACACATTAGTGTGACGCTTTGAGTCAGTATCAAAGTAGCACCATATTCAGCAACACACCAGGAACATACTTTGAATAGCAAGAATCTTTTGATGAGCTGACTATTCTTTTCTAGAATATTTGATCATTTGGATCTTACAATTTGTTTCTGCTTATTTGGCCCTGATGATATTCCTGACATGTTCTGATACACAAGTACTCTTAAAGCAACTGATAAAAATATCTTTATTTTGCTCAAAACTGAAATACCATAGCTACCCTTTTCAAAAATGCTTATATTTCCTTTACAGAAGGAAAAGAAAATTTCTTCAAGCCAGACAGGAATTCATTTTCTTGAGTAGTTACCAAAGTTGGGAAAGGGAAGCCTGTATCTAAGCATCCTAAAAGAGGGGAAAAAACAATTTTGACCAATTACATATGCTGTTCCTGACAATATTTGAATGGGACAGAAGCCAATATCCAGGGAAGTTTATTTCCAGGCAGAGAAGCCTTATAAAACACACACACACACACACACACACACACACACACACACACACACACGCACACACACACACAGCTAGAGAAGGAGGAGAGAGACTCCTCAACTAGGCAATGAGCAATTTTCTAATCACAAATATTTCCTTTAAAAGGAGGATTTGGGATGCCCTAGACAAGCTAGTGCTAGCTGGATAGATATTGATTATAAATAGAGATATTTCCTCTTTATATAGAGATATGTATACATAGAAATATCTATCTAAAAATAGATTACATTTAAAATACAAAATAACTTGCTGTAAAGAGTAATTTCTCCACCAGTTCTCTGATTTATTAGAATAATAAATTATAGAAAAGATCAAAATCAGTACTAAAGCAAATTAAAAATAAGAAAATATGGTGCCTAATTGAGAGAATTTGAACCTGACCTATTTTAAAAACAACTAAAGATGTAAAAAATTAGGAATGGGATTTTGAAAAAATGTATCAGCCCAAACTATTACTATTACTTAATGCTACCTAACAAATTCAATTGAGGAAACTAAATGAATTTAAAAGAATAAATTCCATCAACAAACATGATCTATTTCTCCAAATGAGAAGATAACAACCAAAAGCAATACAGGTTTAGAATAAAATTGTGCTTATCATATTTTACAGATATCAAAGATGGAGTATTATGAATGCTACTACCTCCTATAGCACTACAAGACAGTAGAATAACTTGATGAGAAGTCCAACTAAACAAGATCTATCCTAAGGACATTCAGCATGAAAACTAAATAGCAAAACAAATACATTTAGAGTAGAAAAGCTCTCTCAAAATTTCAACATCAAACTCCTCATCCAATTAATGATACCACAGCTGGATTCTAAATATCTGAATCCCCAATTGTTCCAAAAAGAAGTAGAAATTGCACTTAAGAAAAAAAGGTTAGGAAAAAAAGATACTGAACCATATCTACACAAAGGAGGTCAATGCTAAAGATGATAAAATCATGAAAATGCTTATGAATTCTTAATATGGCAGAGGGGAAGATACTAGATTAGGTAAGCACTGGAAAAAAAAAGTAATTCAATTTGAAAAATACTGATATATATATATATGCTTACTTTCCTAATTTTATGAAATTTTGTGAGAAAAATCATTATAACATTGTGAGTATTCTTGAAGATATAAGAAGAAAACAGGCAGTCTTTTACAAATGATATTACAAAACAGACTACATCTCTATAGTAATTGACTAAGATGTGTTGAGAATTAAACTTAATGTTTGCTGATTATTTTTAAAAAGCATTTGATTAAGTCCATCTGTATGTCTGTCTGTCTATCATCTATCAATCTATTTATCTACTTATTTATCTATCTACATATATCAAGCTAGTAAGTATTAATAGTCTGAGGTCAGATTTAAATTCAGGTCCTCTTGAATCCAAGGGATGGTGCTCTATCCACTGTCTTATCCTAAATATTATATGTGAATGGCTCTCTCCCAACATTTTAAAAATATTTCTTGAAAATGACAAAGTGACTCCCTTAGTATCATCATCAAGAAAGACATAACAGTTAAAAGTAGATTTGGAAACAAAAAAATAAGAAAAAAAAACTAAAGTTTAACTAAAAATTAAGACCTTCATACATTATAATGAGGTGTACTGCCTATGTTCGGTCATTTCTATCTCCATAACATCTCTTGCATAGGTTGGCTTTACTGAATTTATACAGCTAACGCACAAGTTCAGCCTCAGGCCTTTATAGCCTGAATTCTTGAAAATAACTCCTTAGATTACACTTAAGAATGTATAAAAGCTACTTTATCTCCGATGTTAAGGTCCTTTTTAATAAACAGCAAGTGGATAAAAAATTAAAGAGGAGAAGCAAAATAGGCTGTGAAAACACAGAGTTCTATGCCCAAAGGGCTATCATAAATGTTCATAGGCTTTGATCCAGTAGTGTTTCTATTGGGCTTATATCCCAAAGATATCTTAAAGGAGTTAAAGGGGCCCACATGTGCAAAAATGTTTGTGGCCACCCTTTTTGTAGTGGCAAGAAACTGGAAACTGAGTGGATGCCCATAAGTAGGGGAATGGCAGGATAAGTTATGATATATGATGTTATTATGAAACAATCAGCAGGATGATTTCAGAGAGACCTGGATCGATTTAACATGAACTGATGCTATGAAATGAGTAAAACCAGGAGAACATTGTACATAACAACAACAAGATTACATAATGATCATTTCTGAGAGATGTGACTCTTTTCTACAGAGAAGTGATTCAGACCAGTTCCAATGATCTTGTGATAAAGAGAGCCATTTACACCCAGAGAGAGAACCATGAGAACTGAGTGTGGATCACAACACAGCATTTTCACTTTTTTTGTTGTTGTTTGTTTGCATTTTATTTTCTTTCTTACTTTTTTCTTTTTGATTTGATTTTTCTTCTGTAGCAAGATAATTGTATAAATATAAGTGCACACATTGGATTTAACATATATTTTTACCATGTTTAACATATATTGGATTACTTGCCATCTAGAGGAGAAGGTGGAGGGAAGGGGAGGAAAATCGAAACACAAGGTTTTGCAAGGATAATTGGCAAAAAATTATTTTTGAAAATTAAAAAGCTTTAAAGAAAAAAAGATTTTGATCAGAAAAAAACACAGAGTTCTTTTTACATTCTAAGCTAAAACTGAACCCCATCTTTCTAATTTCAATATTCTTTCAGTTGAACCAAATCAGTTCCAATAGAGCAATAATGAATTAAACTAGCTACACCCAATGAAAGAACTCTGGGAGATGACTATGAACCATTACATAGAATTACCAATCCCCCTATTTTTGTCCGCCTACATTTTTGATTTCCTTCACAGGCTAATAGTACACTATTTCAAACTCCAATTCTTTTTGTACAGCAAAATAACTGTTAGGACATATATGCTTTAACATACTTAACATGTATTGGTCAATCTGCCATTGGAAGGAAGGGATGGGAGGAAGGAGGGGGAAAATTGCAACAAAAGATTTGGCAATTGTCAATGCTGTAAAATTATTCATGCATATAACTTGTAAATAAAAAGCTATAATAATAAATAAATAAATGTTCTTACAGTGATGACATTAACAGATAACAACATTTCTGAAGAATTAAAGTTACAGTTTACCCAAAGGTCAAGACAGTGATATATAATAGGTTTGAATCAACTCCAACCGTTGTTGGAGCTGATAACTATGACAACACAACATAAAGGATATCACCATTTAGATGTTATGGGCTGAATATAAGAAAGAAATAACTCATTCCTCTATGGACAAGCCATATAAGCTCTGAGTGTACACACACACACACACAAGACATTTCCTGTCTCAAGTATCTCACAGTTTAGTCCAGAAGGCAACATAAAAACAACTACAAACAGACTATATATGGACAAATTGGAGATAATACTCAAAGAAAAGGTACTAGCTTAAAAAGGAGATTGAGATGGCTTCCTGAAAGTGGGACTCAAGCTGAAACAGTAGATAGCCAAGGTGTAGTGGCAAAGAAGAGTTAAGACTTTCTGGCATCTGGATCAGGAAGGAAAACATTCAGAGTTCAAAGAACTCCCAACATGGAATGTCATGGTTGAAGAACAAGAAAAAGGCTAGTGGCACTGGATCAAAGTATAAATAAAAAGATAATAAGAGTGACTGAAAAGGGTAAAGGGCAGGTAGATTATGGTGGATTTTATAAACCAAAGAATTTTATATTTAATCCTAGAGACAATTAGGAATAATTGGAATTGACTGAATAGAGAAGACATGATTGAACTTGTAATTTAGAAAAGCCTACATTATGTCAAGATATTGAGGGGAAAGCATATATAGGAGATAGCAGACAAAGAAAAGAATGATTCAGGATTAGAAGTTATGAATGGAGTACAATTTGAACCACTGCTCCTGTATCCCTATTAATTAGATTACAAATCCAGTCAAATATCAAAGATCAAATTCAAATATTGAAAGTTCAAATCAGTGTTTACATATAGTAAATCCTTAATAAATGTCTGATTAAATGATTTCATCATCTTTCAATTAGAGTTAGTGTCAACAAAAGTAAAATCTGTGACATAATTAAGCTTCAAACTTTCTTAGTTTTCAACTTATATTTCATCAAAAATAGTTTACTATTTTGAAATGTGCCATTGAAAGGAATTATACAAACAGAATAGTCTTGTCAGATACTGATTATCTCACCATAATGGGAGAAAAAGTCAAA
Organism: Sarcophilus harrisii; assembly: GCF_902635505.1. Classification (NCBI taxonomy): domain Eukaryota; kingdom Metazoa; phylum Chordata; class Mammalia; order Dasyuromorphia; family Dasyuridae; genus Sarcophilus; species Sarcophilus harrisii. Next base: position 145,663,635 of record NC_045429.1, read on the forward strand.
TAAAATCAATAAGCCAATAGATAATGGTATTACATGACATTTGGACAAAGAAAAAGTATGGACAGATAGCAAGAGAATTCTATGTTTACATAAATTTTTCTAATCAATACAGAATGGTTTCCTTTGTGAAGAGATATTAAGAGTTACATGATGATGAGAAAGAGAGACCTGGGCTGTTATCCAAACCTTATGATGCTATTTTGAAAAAAAAAAAAAATTCAAAGTTAGGCAAAGTAATATAAGAATGATGGATTTTTTTTGGTAGAGTGTTGAGTGGGACAGAAGAAAGGTGTGGTATGGAACAAGGAAGGCTAGAAGGATTTAGTTATTTAATCAGATATAGGACTAAATTTGTGGTATCACTAGCAGAAGGAATTCCTAAATAAGAAAACTATCTCTACCAATAACAGTTAGCATTTTCACTATTCTGAGAATATGAAGTAGAAAGCAGAGGGATTATTATTATGCTAGGAAGATATAATGGTTGAATATCTAGAGTTGCCTAGATGCATCAAGTTGTCAACAATCATCAGAGTAGGGGATGGAGGGTACAGTTACAGGACTGGAAGCAAAAAGGCAAGAAAATAAATGTATACTCTATAGTTTTTAACTCTTTGATTCTTTTTTCCTGATCCTTGCTTTCCTATACATTTTCCCTCAACCGTATCTTCCTCCCTTCAGGAAAGTTAGGGGATATGTTGATTTAAACTGGAAAGTCTCAACAAATAATCTTCAAAGAATTTCTCTAATTCTTTGTTTCTCAGTAATCAATGTTGTTGTACAAAGCTGGAGATATTTGCAATACAGTCTTTTTTGCAAATACTTATCAGAATTGATATGTATGATAATCTAATACTCTATTATAGCATATTTCTTCTTACCCTTGATTTTTCTGTATAGCCCATTCTATCAATTCCTTTCTTTGTCTCTCCCAAGGACTGTCTGTTTGCCATTCTATTTACCTGCAAGATTTCTCTTTTCCTTAATTTAATCTAAAAGAAGGAAACCAAAGTTGAAATGATTTATTTCCTCCAGAAAAATCCACTACTATTCCCTGGACAAGGATGTCACATTTAGATCATCAACATATTTTTCTTCCTTTGCACTGTTACTGAAGGATAAGAGGCCATAGAGATTTTGTTTTTAAAGAGTACAGGATATCCAATGAAACAAAGTCACTCTATGAGAATATGAAGATCAAAATGGAAGAAAGGTAAAAAATATGAAGAAATATATTATTAAAAATGTTTTCTCCATTAAAAACAATGGAAGCACTACATTCAAGTCACAAATCCTAATTTTACAGCCTATGGTGAATTATTAGTAAGATAAAAATGGCACTAAAGAAAACAAAAAAGGAAAAGTCAATCTAATAAAACCATGTGTATATAAAAGAGACCAATGTTGAAAGAGACAATTGAGAGGGAATTTTAAAACTAACATTCAAATACCTGGAGGGGAAAAATGTATTAAAGGCATAGAAAAAATTTTTGAACTTATCAACATCAAAAAAAGACTAAGAAAATATCAGTAACTACTAACTTATAAACCATGGTTATTTCTAGAAAATTCTTATGTGTCATTTGTACATAAATCAAGGATATGCTTGATGAGAACAGTAGTATGAAGGTTTTCACAAATGATATTCAACCATGAATCACATTTTTAATATTTCATAAATGACAAAAATATATAAAGATATAATATCATATGAGCTACTGATTATGAAAAAGCATTTGATTTGGTAGAACAAAATACTGCTTCATAGGTTCTTATTCAACAAAGTGTCTCTTGTTCATATATTAAAATCATTCAAGATTTTCTGGAAAAATATAACACTTAAAACAATTATTTTCAATGTCCTTCAGAAAATAAAAATAAAGTGGAAAATAAAACAAATTGATGTTTGCTAAAAGTGTTATTATGATGGAATAGATACACCACAGAGTCAAAACAGAAGAGAAATCTGATTCTCTGTGGATGTTAAATTTTCCAGATGACTTATTTAAAATAATCCTATGCTGAATCAAATTGCAAATGCCTCTGTCTCCTAAATAAGATCTGTAATCAATCAAAAGAATGTGATCTGACTAGATACAAAGGAAACACCAATTAAATGGAGAATGTCTATTGTCCAGATTTCAACATAGATTTGGCTGGACAACCTACAGAGTTTGTTAATCAATATGAAAGCCTTATTCAAATAGCAGAGAAAAAAATAAGTAGGGTCTAGAGATGAACACAAGGAATAAAATAGACTGGACTGCCCTTTGCATTAATGCAAAGTTTCGATAATGACCTTCAAATTCCTATGAAAACAAAGGCCTATTTTTTTTTAAGGCTAAACTTTTTTTGCTGATCAGTGAAACATAGAATATAACACTCTTCAAGAATTAATAATTATTGTTCTGTAAGAAATGACCAACAGGATGATTTCAGAAAGGCCTGGAGAGACTTACATGAACTGATGCTGAGTGAAATGAGCAGGACCAGGAGATCATTATATACTTCAACAACAATACTATATGATGACCAGTTTTGATGGACCTGGCCATCCTCAACAATGAGATCAACCAAATCATTTCCAATGGAGCAGTAATGAACTGAACCAGCTACGCCCAGAGAAAGAACTCTGGAAGATGACTAAAAATCATTACATTGAATTCCCAATCCCCATATTTATGCCCACCTGCATTTTTGATTTCCTTCACAAGCTAATTGTACAATATTTCAGAGTCTGATTCTTTTTGTACAGCAAAATAACGGTTTGGTCATATATAGTTATTGTGTATCTAATTTATATTTAAATATATTTAACATCTACTGGTCATCTGGGGGAGGGGGGGAGGGCTAAGAGGTGAAAAATTGGAACAAGAGGTTTGGCAATTGTTAATGCTGTAAAGTTACCCATACATATAACCTGTAAATAAAAGGCTATTAAATAAAATTAAATTAAATTTTAAAAAAAGAATTAATATATTACATACCAGAGGGCAATGGAAAGGAACATGTTTGTTGTGAGCAAGCTGTAACATAAACTTAATGAGGAACTTTTAAGAACTCCAGGAGTAAATGTCATCTGAGAATTTTATGACAAGAAAAGAAGATAGACTCATATTATATTAGGGTGAGGAATGACAGGTAGAAATACTTACTTACAGACTGGTACCCTTAGAATAAAGAAAAGGCATGCGTAGGATGCTTGTGCTGAACTTCTGGGAAAGCATGGACAAGAGTCACAAAGATTGGGCAGGCTTAGATGGATGGGAAAGAGTTCAAATTGAGTCAAAGACCCACTTCAATATTTCAAATTGAAGAAAGGTGGAAAATGTTATAATACATAAGAAATTATAAGGGACAAGAATAAAATTCTATCCTACATGCTACACATATGACATTTAGTTGTTTGGGTCATGTCCCAATTCTTTGTGACTCCATTTGGGGTTTTCTTGGAATGATTCGCTATTTCTTACTTGAGATCATTTATGGATAAGGAAAGTTAGACAAACAGGACTAAGTGACTGGGTTCACACAGCTGTCTGAGTACACTCAGGAAAATGAGTGTTCCTGATTTCAAGCCCAGTACATAGCTGTCTATATAACTAGACATAGGAGAAAAATTATACCCCAAAATTTAACAATCGTAACTTTTGAAAAAATTAATATATACAATGACTTTTTAGGTGGTTAGCAGATCAATAATAAAAGTAATAGTTCAAGATGTCGGCCAGTAGCATCAATTATGGATGACTTTTTTTTAATATTGGCACAATAGGAGATAATTTAAATGTTACTATCTTAATAGATGACATCCTATTCAGATTAATATTTAAGAAGATTCCACTGGATTTTTAATGTTTTATATTATTCCAATGTTTTGTGTAATTTCCAGGTAAAATAATTTTTAAGAAACATATTTCTTTGTAGATACTTTTGAAAAATTAGATCATTACTCACTGCTAATTTTTACATTTCCCAATAATATAGTTGCTTTAAGAATTATTAGATTGTCCTTCATGGGAAGATCAAGGTACTTAATTAAGCCTTGACTGTGATGTTTTAGGCAAAAATGTCTTTGAAACTATCTGGTGTTATATTATGTTTTGTTTTGGGGGGGGGTGTTTCTTGGGAGGAAAGGGACATATATAACTTCTTATTCAATAACTATATTCTGGCTAATTTGAAAAGCGCAAAGGTAGCAGTTAAATAAAACATGCTAGAAAAATAAGAAACACTCTTATAATGAGAAAATCCTGGGTTTCAGTTGAACATTCTCCTGAACTTTTGTTTTTAATAAAAATCAAATTTGTCCATTTAATAATAAAGCTAAAAAAGGGAGAAAATAATCAGAATTACCCAATTAAAATAATGTTTATATATACTTCTAAATGCTTTTAAATCTTTAAGAGAAACAAGAAAGTATAATAGCTAATATTTTTAAAAGATTACTTTTATAAAGTTTAAAACAATTGGTACCTCAAATTGCTGGGTAACTATGAATATCATGGTATAATAATTATTATATTACTTTTTAAATATAATTGTAAATAATCTAAAAGGTCTTAATGAATTTTCAATTAAGTATCTTGTTAGTATTTAAGCAAGACATGTGTAACTCAACCTAAAATATCAGTAAAAATAAGTACATTAAAAAACTTTAAAAATAAGAAAAAAATTATCCTCATAGGTCAATCCTAGAATCCAAAATTTAGAAATTATGGGAATAATTTGTTTAATTTATGAAACAAATCTGAACATAAACAAAGGATTCTGTTTCCCCACATTTTATAATGAAAAAGTAAAAACTAAAGTCTGACAATTTAACAATACTGTTTTTTTTAAACTTAGGAGAAAAAAATGGACATCATATAGTTTAAACTAAAAGAAACATACCTAAAGCCATCTAATATGGGAATAAGCCTGTAAGTGAAAAAAAAAATGGTTTGGCTATTATTTTTCCTCTGAATTGATGGAAGACATAGTAAGTAAGGATGGTAGAGAAATGGCATATGCTTCATTGTCATATGAGTTGTTACAAACAGCTACTCACTTAATTTGTGCATAAATTGGATTTAAGTGAGGCAGGTACACAAAGTCATCGGCTTCACTCTCTCTTCCAGTCATCACTGTTCAGTGGCAAAACAGAATCAAGACCACTGGTGTGATTCAAGATGCAGCAGATGACCTTGATGTCTTAGATGTCTAGCCAAGCTCTAAACACTCCATAGTACTAGCTACATCTGCCTTCACAGCCATTGGAACAACTTGTTCTCTCACCCATTCCACCATAGGAAGTCTTTCCATGCTTGGGTTAGACATATCCCTAACTCACTGTAGAGTTTCAGACCCCTTGATTTCTCTCAGCCTGGTTTAACCAGTTTGCCAAAACAGTTTACAAGGATGTGGCAGGAACAACAGCTACAGCTTCTTAGAGCCACAAGTGAGAGTTAGGTGGATCAGGTGGACACCAAAGGAGGAAAACAGCTTTGTAAAGGGCTTAGCAACCCTCACCCTGAGCACATCCTACCCTCCAATAGCCTTGTTCTCTGATGACATACAGGTTTATCAGATGTTAGCATCAGTATTTTCCACAGGAATGGACATGATTAAAAGCTCTGAAGTCACATAAGATAGGTGATAACTTCACCAAACTGGTGGCTAGAAGCTGTTTTCAGATGTATCTATCTCAATGTAAATGTGTCCTCCAGTTTTGTTTTTGTTTTTGTTTTAAGTAATATAGACTAGAGTACAGAGCTATCAAAAGAAAGTGTAACTACTCTGAGCCCCCAATATTATTGTCTGGCAAATCTATAATAAGAGCTAAATGAGAAGTTATGTCTTGTCTTTCTAAACAAAATAAAACAAAAACAAAAAAATCAAAAACACCTAGCAAGTCATACCAGGTGGCAATGGTAGTGGGCCACTGAAAATTTGAACTATTAAAGAAATAGGGAATAAAGTTATTCGGAGAAAAAGTACTGGTGGATAAGAAGATCAACATTTTAGTACATGTGGAAGAGTCATAATAACTTAACAGCATTAGATTAGGTAGTTGCCCTTCAAGTTTTGCCTGAAATAATATCTTGTCTTCCATAGCAATAATGACTATCTCAACCTCTACTAAAGCGAATTAGAGGCAGAAAATCATTCAGAAAACAATTTCTAATTAAGTAGTATCAGAGACAAATATTGATGAGTCCTGGATGGCTAGGTGCAGTTGGCAGAGAAAAATTAAAGTACTGTCCTGAGGCAAACAGGGAAGGCCACTGAGGGGGGTCAGTTCAACCTGATAGCCCTACCTTCCTGTGTCCAGCCAAGAAATCCAAATTATGTCAAATCCCTGAAGCCTGCTCTTGGTAAAGGTCATGGGCAGCCTCACTGTGCTATGTCCAACTAAGAAATTCCATTCATGTCCCTGAGGTTAAATTTCCTCAATAAATTTGCCTTTGGCTCATACCATTTTTACTGAATCCTTTTGGGTCAGTCCACCATGATACTCTGCTTCTTGTTGTCTTTCTGTTTCCCCTCCACCATGCTACATAGTGCTTCTCCTCTCATTCCCACACCATATCTTATGATGTCTTTCTTGTTCTTATACCTAACTAACTGTTTTAGGGTGCTGATTTGGTCTGACAGCTAAGGACATGGCCCACCTTCTCAAGAGGATTTCCTTTTTCCTAGCTAATTATGAGTTCCACTAGAGAACTTGTCTTTTCAACAATTAATTATTAAAAAATTTTTCTTTGCTATATGTTCTCCCAAATCTCGACTCTATCTTCATTTTATCTGTAACCTTTTCAAAATAAACCCACCTTTTGCCAATGAGAATGGCCACTGTGAATTCTTCACATGACTGAACCCCAATTTGGTGCTCTCCTAAATAACATCATTTGGTGCCTACAACAACTACATCATTTGAGACATCAACCATGTCAAGATTATGTACTTTCTTTTTACATAATGGATATTCAATAAATATGTGATTTGATACAAACTTCTGGTTTCTTATGTCAATTGAAATAATTTAAAATGGCCTTTGTAATACTAAGAATATAAAAGATATATTTTCCTGACAGGGTCTGTGAGGGTATGAGGAAAGACTGGGTGAAAATGCCCTAGTATAGATAGAAAGAGAATAATTGCATAAATCCAAATATATACCGAGTCCTAAATTTGACTGCACCTGAAAATGAGGTCAAAAACAAATTAATAATTATCGATTTATGCTTACTAACTTAACTCAAAGCTTCTAGGAAAAGTGACCTTTTAACAATATATAGGTACTTCAATCTATTTTTAAGAATAGTGTTCCCTTCACTGATACATTGTTGGTGGAACTGTGAATGGATCCAACCATTCTGGAAAGCAGTTTGGAACTATACTCAAAAAGTTATCAAACTGTGCATACCCTTTGATCCAGCAGTGTTTCTACTGGACTTATATCCCAAAGAGATCTTAAAAAAGGGAAAGGGACACACATATGCAAAAATGTTTGTGGAAGCCCTCTTTATAGTAGCTAGAAACTGGAAACTGACTGGATACCCATCAATTGGAGAATGGCTGAATAAGTTATGGTATATGAATGTTATGGAATATTATTGTTGTATAAGAAATGACCAACAAGATGATTTCAGAGAGGCCTGGAGAGACTTACATGAACTGATGCTAAGTGAAGTGAGAAGAATCAGGAGATCATTATATACGGCAACAACAAGACTATATGATGATCAAATCTGATAGATGTGGCTCTTTTCAGCAATGAATTGATTCAAATCAGTTCAAATTGTCCAGTAATCAAGAGAACTATCTACATCCAGAGAAAGGACTATAGGAACTGAGTGTGGACCACAACATAGCATTTTAACTCTTTCTATTATTGTTTGCTTGCATTTTTGTTTCTTTCCCAGTATTTTTTTTCTTTCTAGATCAATTTTTTCTCGTGCAGCAAGATAACTGTATAAATATGTATACATAGATTGGATTTAACATTTAATTTAACATATTTAACACGTACTGGACTACCTGGGGAATGAATCTAGGGAAGGAAGTGGAAGGAAGGAGGGGAAAATTTGGAACACAAGTGTTTGCAAGGGTCAATGTTGAAAAAATTACCCATGCATATGTTTTATAAATAAACAGATATAATAAAAATTAAAAATTAAATTTTAAAAAGAATAATGATCCCTTAAATAAGACAGGCTTCTAGTTTTTTTCCAGAGATTGTTCTCCTCTCCCCTTTGGAACTGTGATTTCAAAATATTAAAATAATATTGTCCATTACTAACTGGCAGATTGATAAAAGCCATATCCTTTTCGCTATGAACTTTGATCATATCTTCTGTATAGTAAATAGCCTTATGCCTATTAATAGGTGGATATGTGAAATATACATAGACAAATATGATGTTTATGGATGTGATAAGTTCTATCTAATAAATGCTCTAATTCTTCAAATTCTCCAAGATCTCTTGAAAGTCTTTTTATCTGCCAACATGAATTTCCCAAATCTAAAAACATTCAAAACTAATGGAAATTCCATGGAAAAATAAAGCTAACTTTAAAAATTAAAATGTTATTGTTTGATACTGTGCATATCCTTTGATCCAGCAGTGTTATTATTGGGCTTATATCCCAAAGAGATACTGAAGAAGGGAAAGGGACCCATATGTACAAAAATGTTTGTGGCAGCCCTTTTCGTAGTGGCTAGAAACTAGAAATTGAATGGATGCCCACCAATTGGAGAATGGCTAAAATTATTGTTCTATAAGAAATGACCAGCAGGATGAATACAGAGAGGTTTGGAGAGACTTACATGAACTACTAAGTGAAATTAGCAGAACCAGGAGATCGTTATACACTTCAACAACAATATGAGGAACAATTCTGATGGAAGGGGCTATCTTCAACAATGAAAGGATACAAATCAGTTCCAACTGATCAATAATGAACAGAATCAGCTACACCTAGCGAAAGAACACTGGGAAATGAGTGTGGACCACAACATAGCATTTATACTCTTTCTGTTATTGTTTGCTTGCATTTTTGTTCTTCCCAGGTTATTTTTACCTTCTTTTTAAATCTGCTTTTTCTTGTGTAGCAAGACAACGTATAAATATGTATACATATGTTGTATTTAACATATATTTTAATATATTTAACATGTATGGGACTACCTGCCATCTAGATGAGGGGGTGGAGGGAAGGAGGGGAAAATTTGGAACATAAGTTTTTGCAAGGGTCCTTGTTGAAAAATTACCTATGCATATGTTTTGTCAATAAAAAGCTATAATAAAAAAAGGTCAGTATTTGATAAGAAAGTTGCTGATATTTCCAGCTAAAGTTAAAAAAAAATGCTCTAGATCCTTGAGATATGCATTAAAATGTAATGAAGATGATTATATATTTAAATATAGCAAGATCAGCCTTTAAGCTTCTGGAGGAAATATAATCTAATCACAAAAAAATGTATGATAGATATTAGACTAATATTGAAGCAAAGCAAACTTTTGTATGCTTAACAATATTCTCCTACATAAAGACATAGGTATACTCCTCAGGAAGCTTGGAAAACAATCAAGTCAGCAAACAGTTCCCTGTTGCTAAAATCATCTGCCTACAAACTGGAATCATTATCCTGTCACAATGCTATAAACAATATGCCAAGCAACAATGGATGAACCTTCTAAGTAAGATTCATCATGGGATTCAATATCTGAAAATCTACAAGTTTGGAAATTTGCCCCATAACTTTCAGAAATCAATTATATTCAAGATATGGAGATATATAATGGATTACTAAATGGAAAGAAGACAAAATGCTTCATGAATGAAGAAATTCCTCATCTTTAAGGGTTTTCAAGCAGAGGCTCAGTGTTTTAGAAGGGATTTATTCATTGGGCAGGAATTTGGATTAAATTTCTCCTAAGGTTTTTGTTTAATTACAGAGGATCTCATGATTCAAAAAAAGAAACTGAAGGTGTGATTTGAGAAAAGCCATGGAAAGATGTGAAGAGCTCTAATAAATTTTTAACTCTAAATAAAGCAAAGCTCCTGTCTTTATCATGAAGATTAATAAAAGAATTGGAGCGATAAAATAAATAAAAGTACAATTCAAGGATAAGTAGTATGTCTATCTTAAGTTAAAGACGTAAATGGAAAAGACAGTTAAGGAGAGTAGGCAGGAGAGTCTGCCCAGTAATTTCTCTACCTACCAGTCAGAATAACAAAGCTTTTTGTCATATACAGTTTTAGTGAAGAAAGAATTATTGTTACTATTTGGTACAATTATTATTATCATTTCTGAAAGTTATGAATTTGTAAGTTCAAGTACTACATAAGAAGAAAAGAAGAAATAGAGTATGAGAGGGAAATGTCTTTTCTAAGCAATTTTTTTTATGTATACATTAGCCTCTGAGTTGAATTAATAATTAAAATAAAATTATCTGACAGAATTTCAAATGCAACCAACTGACTAAAATTTTTTATTCTGATGTTTTAATAGTTTTGATAATAGTCTTTCCCCCACTTTCACCATTTTTGCAGCAAACATGGAGAGCCAAGTTTTCCCTTATGAGAACATTTTACAAATGACTTCCTGGAAGCTCATTTAAGAAATGGCCATAATTTTAACTCTGCTTGACCCATTAATGGCAATTAAAAATTTCTCATTTTTTGAATATCACCACATGTTTTGTAATATATTTAATGGTAACAATGATTATGTCTAAATTATTTCACATAATTTTGAAATTATAAACCTCATCTTGACCAAAACAGTGCTTTAAAATCATCAAAAATTGGATTTTTTTGGAATCAAAGTCATCTGTTTCCTCAGAATATTTCAAGGATATTGATTGCATAAAATAGCAATAACATTTACAAGTTCCTCTCTCTTTAACAGACAAGTCATAAAAGGATAGGGTTGAATTAAAAAGAAGTATATATTTGAAAAAGAGGATGGCTCCATTAGCAATTGTGCTAAACAAATATAACCTTTCCCTTTTACTCACAGTCTTTATTGTAAAGGTTTGTGGGAGCCCAAAGGTCTTTTGTTTGACAGATAAGTAAATAAAAAAAATTCAAAATGGTAACTTCTTTATTATAAATGTCAAGCCACAGGAACAGTTTTCTTTGCCTTTATGTCACCAGTATTTAGTACAATATCTGGTGTATAGTATATGCTTAATAAATACTTGTTGACTTAAACATATGACTTCTAATACCAATTTTAATAATTTTTTACACAAGTGTTAATTGTACCAATTTTTGTAGCTTTCAGATTTTCTTAGTTTTTAAATAATTAATAAGTTGCATTAAAATTAATAAGAATACATGTTTTATAATGAAATAAAATTAGTAAGGGATTGCCACCAAGATTTAATTTCTAAATTTTTCCTTTTTTTTTTTTCAAATTTTCACTAGCAAATAAACAGATACTAGTATTTAAAACTGATTTAAAAAAACACACTGTAAAAAAGGTTAGCCAGAGAAACTTTTGAAATATTTCAAGAAATTATACTAAAAAAAAATTATCAAAATTAAAATGTAGCATATTAGTATGTTTCAATTATTGATGACTATAATGTTCACCATAATTTTTCAAACCAAGAGAACACAGAAATAAAACAGTACATTAGAGGGATGTGGAATAGTTGTTTAAAACAAACAAATAAAAAGTATTGCATGTTGAATAACTATAGACAATGAATGCTGTCAATGAAGTAAAACCTTACCCAGATCTAGTCGTTTTGAATTCCACCTTGAGGATAGGTTTGCATGGTTCTGGTTTTTTCCCATCCTTTAATTGCTTTCCTAAAAGATATTGCCTTGTATTAAATTCTAAAGTATTCTACATGATAGTTTTTTTTTTAAATGAAAGTGAAATGTGATAAAATGTAACTGGATACATTTTAAAGTAAATTTGGAGGGGAGAAGAGAGAGACATACAATCTGTGCTTAAGGAATTAGTACTGAAAAAATGTAATTAGTAACCATTTTAAGACTGAAAAGTCTGATCATATAACATGTAAAAAGCAATATATCAATGTATTTCCAGAAAGGGGAAAGGGGGGAATTGAATCTCAATTTCTTAAGTACAAAAGATGAACAAGGGAAACTTTCAGTACGACAAAACAGCCTCAATACATTTATGAGTACTTGGACTTTGACAAAAATCTCTTAGCATAAATATTTCTATTTGACTAATGAAATGAAAGAACCAGAGTTGGAAGAGGTAGTATAAACTATCTAATCCAACCCATATCTTAACAAAAAATCCTTCTAACAAAAGAACTCATTTCCAGTAAGAGAGTTATCCAGCTTTGGTTTGATTTAAAATCCTCAAGTAAGAGAAAGTTTACTATTTTCTAAAATAGCTCATGTAACTTTTGGATGAATTGCATTATTAGGAAGTTTTCTCTTATATCAAATTAAAATATGCATCAAACCCTATAAAAGGAACTTTATTAACTTGATGAAAATTTCATCCTTTTTATTATAGATGAATGTCTGCTTCTAATTCAGAAACACAATTAAAATAGTACTAAATACTCATATTTAACTTTCCATCCTACAAATCTATTGACTGTTGAAAAGGGGGAAAAAAAACCCAACTATCATTATAATTGATAAATTTTAACATGCTCCTTACATATACTCACAAAAACAGGGAAAACAAAAGGAATACTTGTAAGAGACAGGATTTGCCAAAACTATTTATTGCCAATCTTACATTTCCAACTGCCTTTCAGACATTCAAAATGGGATGTCTTATACAAAAGTCAATGTATAAAAAACTGAATTGATTATCTTTCCCTCTAACTCCAATCCAAATATCCCTATTACTTTTGAGGGTATCATTATCTTCCTAGTCTCTTGGGTTCACAATCCTGGAAGTCATCCTCAACTCCTCACTATCATTCACCATATAGAATCTGTTTGTCAAGACCTGTGAATTTCAATATTCCTTTTTCTTTCTTCTGATGCTGCCACCATTCTAGTGACAGCCCTCATCATCTAGTGTATGTGTGCCTACACTACAGCAACAGCCTATCAATGGTTTTCCCTGCTTTGAGTCTATCTCCATGCCAATCCATCTATTCAGCCATCAGCAATTTTCCTAAATAAAGCGCAGTTCAACCTTGTTACAACCACACCACAACTCAACAAACTTCAGGGGCTCCCAACTGTCTCCAAGAAAAAATATAAAATTCTCTGTTTGATATTCAAAGCTTTTCACAATCTGGCCCTCTTCTACCTTTCCAGTCTTTTTACACCTTGTTCTCTGCCACCTACTCTTAGATCCACAGATATTGGCCTCTTTCTCACTATCTGAACAAGACACACAATCTCTCAGGCCCAAGCAGTTTTTTGACTGTCCCAGAAGTCTGGAAGGCTCTCCTTTCTCATCTTCCCTTACTGACTTTATTGACTTCCTTTAAATCCCAACTTAAACATTACCTTCTAGAAAAAGCTGTTCTCAATATCTTGCCTACCCTCCAGGAGCTCATATATTAATACATAAGATAATACATAAAATACACAAAAGAGGGATGTGGGATAGAAGAAAATATAGGTGGTGAAGGAGAGGAATAAAAGAAAGTAAGATGGGCCCTGGCCTCTTTACAAAATGGAAACTTCTAAAGGAACTGAATTAATGGAAGAGGGAAAGAATTCCTTAAAGAGGGATATTGCAGGGTCATCAGAACACAGGAGTGGCAAAATATTCTAAGGCAAAGGATTAAAAGAAATTCCAAATGAGATAGATAGCATTAGAGAAGTGATTTTGAAAACATGAAAGTCAGAAAAAGGCCTAAAATAAGGAGTTATCTTACTGGGAATTGGCTAAACAAATTGTGGTATATGAAAGTAATACAATATTACTTTGCCATAAGAAATCGATGAAATGAACAATTTCTGAGAAAATGGGAAAGACCTTTTATCAAATTATATAGAATAAAATGAGCAGAATTGGGAAATAAATTCATAAAATGACAACAACTGTGTAAAGAAAAACATATTAGAACTCTGGTCAATACAATGATAAATCATATGTCCAGAAGACTGGAGATAAAACAACCTTTTATTCAACTTGTATAAAGGTAATAAACTTGGAGGAAGCAGAGGGAGAGGGAGAGGGAGAGGGAGAGGAAGGGAGAGAGAGGAGGATTCACAACATGAGTAATATGGAAATGTTTAAAATGACTGTATATGTAAAACCTATTATTCAGATTGTTTACTGTTTTGAGGAGAGGGAAGGTAAAGGAGGAAGGGAGAAAAAACTTGGAACTTAAAATCTTGGAAAAATAGAATACTACGAAAAAATATTGGATTCATTTTAGTGGCAAGCTAAATCATTCATAATAATCTAGTTTGCACTAATTTTGATTACAAACAACTTCAGAGTCAGATTGTAAATATAACTTTTTCAAAAAAAAAAAAAAAAAACCTCCCACATCAGTAAACAATCATTTCATTAAAATATAATCCATTTCATTTTTGTGATATTATTTGATGCTCTCAGTTGTCACTTTGTTTCTCCTTGAATTATTCATGTTTTACAGGCATGAGGATTTTCTATAGTCTTATTCCTTATTACTGAATCATATTTTACAAAATATCGTTTCTTTGCCAGTAACCACTTTTGTTTTAAAACTGCAGAGTATTTTAATATATTGATTTAATTTGGAAGTATATATTTTGTTCTTAGCAGAATTTTTCTACCCCTTTATCTTCTGTATTAGATGTAAGTACATAAGGTCCAATTTTTTTCATGCTGTTCTTCGCAAGTATTTATCAGCATTGCAATGTGTAACTAATAAAATACATTTCTTCTTGCCTTTGGAATATAGAATGACAACTCCTTTGTTTTTAATATCTCCAAGTAAAACCTATGAGCTATCTTTCCATTAAACTCCCACTTCCTTTTTTGCTTCTGGTTTTCTTGGTAGGATTTGACATATTTGATATGATTCAGAACTTCTTATGAATAGTTGTCCATTTGATAAGGATGTCATATTTAGAGTGTGTATTTAGAGCATTTAACAAAAAATAAGATTTATAGACTATCACCTAGGTCACATGATCAAAAAATGGGGTGCTAGACATTTTCTTCAATCCTCAAAATGTTTTAAACCTCTGGAAAATAAGAATTATATGTAAAAGATTAAATGAATTTCAGCTTTATTTAGGTCATTAAGGATCCGTGATCATCAAGAACCCAGGATCTAGATTATCAAGAACCAAAATGACATAAAAATCCAATGAACTAATAATAGAAGTGAAAAGTAATCCTGACTCACTAATAGGCTCATTCAACATTTCCTACCAATACTACCACCACTAAGCTCTGTCAGTAGGACTAAAGCTTACCATGGGCTTACAAAAATACTCAACTTTATATCTCTCCTAATGTTCCTGAAAAGATTAAGAGAAAAATTAAAAATTATGGCAGCCTTCACAATAGAAATAATTAGCAGAATAGAACAACTTAAATCCTTGACGGTAACTCTCAAACAAGGAAAATAAAGAATAAATCATTAGAAACTCAAATACTCTGAAACAAAGGACCAACTTAAAGTACAAGAGTGAAAATCAAAAATGTAGTATTATTTCCATATAAATGAAACACATCCCTCTCAAAAACTGAAGCATATAGAAGCAACTTAAAGATTTGAGTTCTTCTAGAAGAACCTGACAAATCAAAAAAGTTGAACATCATAAGAAATTTAAAACATCATACAAGAAAAAGTGACAATTAAAGCTATTTAGATTCTGTACTTATAAAAAACCACAGAATGGAATGAAATAAGAGTTCTGAAGAGTTCCAGTTGACACAAAGGTAACATATCTGGCACACCTTAGTCCAACTATTAATGGGAAAAGGAAAAAAAAAAAAAAAAAAAAGGATGTTTGAAACTTTTCTAGAAGAAAAAACAAATCTGAAGAAATCATTTGCTTCCCAAACATCCCAGACAGTAGAAACACACAAAAAAGTAAACAAATCCAGCAATTCGTTCTTAAGAGAGAGACAGACAGACAAACAGACAAAACCAAAAGCAATTATTTAAAAATTATAAAAAAAAAAAACTGAGACTTGAAGGAAAAGGTTTGGGAAAAAAAACACCCTTATACTTCTGCAGAGGTCAAAGATCAATAAATAAGATACATTTTATATATTCACTTTTTTTTTTAATGTACTGAATAGCTGTCCTCCTTTCTGTCTCATCTCTTTCTGTCTGTCTCTCCCTTTCATCATCATCCTCTTATTTTTCTTTCATTCTCTGTCTGTCTCGCTCTTCTTCTTTCTCTTTCTCTCTTGTCCTTAAAAAAAAATCTATTTTTACATAGACAGCAAGCAAGGTGGTACAGTAGACAGAATACAGAGCCTGTGGCTAGGAAGACCCTGGTTCAAATTCTGCCTCAGACATGCAATAAATAGCTGTGTCACTTAGGCAAATCACATAACCTGTTTGCCTCACTTTCTTTATTGGTATCTGGCTCCTATGGTTGGTGTGAATTTCAAATGATATACAATATTTGCAAAGCACTTCAAACAGTAACTGGCATTCAGTAAGCTATATAACTACTTGCTGTTACTACTGCTGCTGCTACTACTATATTAGCTAGTACTATTTCTGAGGAAGTGACAGAGAAATAGAGGGGAAAATTATAGTGATGGAAATCAACTTTAAAAAGTTTAATAGAACAGTTCATAAAGGATTATATTTATGAAAACAATACATTGATAGAGTAATCACAGATTTCCATCAAAAGATGGAAGTGACCCTGTGCTCCTAAAGTCGATATTAGGGAAGTGCAACTATTTTTTAAAAAACAAAACAAAACAAAAAACTTAGCATACAGCCTCAAACAAACTTTGATTTCTTAAGAACATCTTATAGAAGAAAAAATATCACTAAGATATAGACACTTTGGCAAATATTAAATAATATCACAGAAAAAGGAAACTGATTTTAACTGACATTGAAGTCATTTTTGATTTGCCTTTTTGTGTACCTCGGACTTGCTAAAGACAAAGTTAATACAAAGACAAAAGAGAGAGAGAGAGAGAGAGAGAGAGAGAGAGAGAGAGAGAGAGAGAGAGAGAGAGAGAGAGAGAGAAGGGATGGCATTCAATTAAGCAGCAAACCTTTTACTTAAATTACCAAGTAGATAGACACAACAGCTAAGGACAATCCTATATCATAACAGAAACTTATTTGTAAAATCTGATGGAGGACAGTAAGAGTATGAACAGCAACACAATGAAACACAAAGAGTGATGGGGGAAAAAAGTTTAAAGAAAGTTTAGAAAAAAAGATGGAATGACAAGAAAAAATTATTACATATTTGATAACCATCTGATATCTAAATTATATAATTAACAGAAATAAGACCAAAAGCCATTTCCTCAATAGATAAATAGTCAAACAATAGCTAATATTATCAAAATATATGAACAAACCTTGATAGAATTGTAAAGCATTAATAAACCACAGGAAAGAATGCTCTAAGTTCCCCCAAAAGAGAAATGCAAGTAAAATCAATTCTATAGTTTAAATTTGTAGCCAGAAAATTGGCAACACTGATGAAAGACAGAAAAAAACAGGAAAGGGTGATAAAAAGATAGGTACTCTGACCTGGTACAATTCTACAAAGCAATTTCAATTCAATAAATATTTAAGCACCTAGTATGTACTAGGTAATGTACTATGCACAAAGGTTACAAAAAGAGGGAAAAGAGTTCTTTCTCTCAAGGAACTTACATTTTAATGAGGGAGACTCCTTGTAAATAAATATATACAAAGCAACCTACAAGTAAAATAATTTTAAAAGGGAAAGCAATGAAATTCGAACTTTGTAAATAAAGAAGCTAAAAATGTCCATACCTTTTAACCTAGAGCTTCCATTACTAGGGTGTGTATGCATGTGTGTTTGTATGTGTGCGCACTTATATGTACACGCATATACATACCAAGAGATCAGTATCAAAAGGACATATTTAGAATAACAAGAACTGGAAACATAATACATATCCATCAAATGAATGATGGCTTGAAAAAATATGCTACATGAAAATGGTGATTGTGTAGAATATGGAGAAACATGGAAAGAGGGAGCCAAGAAAACGACATACAAATGATAAAAATGTAAATGGAAACACCAAAAACCACAAACCAAATAGAACTGAATGAGAAAATAAGGTGACTGAATTTAGCCCCCAAAAAGAGATATGAGAAGATACTTCCCCTTTCATTCTTTGTAGGCATGGGAAACATTAGGAGTATTAAACATTGCACGTGATAAATAACAATTGTTTTTAGAGAATTTCTTTTAGAAAGATTATACTTTTTTTTTTCCTCTAAAAGATGGTTTTGTGTGAGAGGGAAAAGAAAGAGGAGTAAATCTATGTAATATGAAAATGAAAATGTATTTTAGTAAAGTAAAGCTTCAAGAGAAATATCAACTAAGGAGTCTCCCCAAGGGCATTTATAACACAGTAAGGAAGATAACAGATGAAAGGTTTTTGTTGTCTATAAATATTTTATACATTCTATTTACCACAAAAGAAAATAGAATTAATACAGTTTACCTTTAATGTTTCAGTCCTAGATATGCTTGTTGAAGAAAATATAGATGGAAAAAGCTCTAGACAAGCCCAACTATTTTTGGAGAAATTTGATGCTAGAAATGATATTTTGACAATTCTGAGAGATTTGACTTCCTAGCTATTAGAAAAAAAGGAAAGTTTTCAAAGGCATGTGGAGGAAAACTTATTATCCCTCCTCCCTCCAAAAAAGGACCAAGAGAATATTAATAAGCACTTTCCCATTTATACAAAAATTTTATGCATATTTTACTTAATATTATACATATTAAGGTAAAAAAAGAACAGAAAGGGTTTTGCAGCTGATATTCATAGTATATATCTTTTACCATTTACATAACTAGTTAGATAAAGAATATAAAATCCCATTATTCTTGTTGACTATAAGACAGCATTTCATTTAGCAAGGTAAAATATAACTTTAAAGACTTTCCTCAAATTAAAGCTTCACTTGTACGTATCAAAATTACATAAGATTCCTTGAAAGATACAACAAGGGCAGTAACTGTTAAATGACTCCACAATTGTTACTAGCAGGCAAGTTACACAACAGGGAAACATCATTATGGAGAAGAACCAAGTAAAAGGAGAAATTTCCTATAGATGGTGATATTTTCTAGAGGCTGCTGTTTAGAAGAGAAACTGTGGTGTCTGCTTCAAGCCCCATAAAACTTTAGGGTCTCAAGAATATTAAGAATAATTCAAAAGAATTTGGCCAACCTATTAAAAGAGGAAAAACAAAGTGAATAAAGAATGTCAATTATCCAAACTATGACATGTTGTTGGATGAACACTATTGAGCTATTTAATTTTATCAGTGCTGTATGTACACATAAAAATATATGCAGACATTATTGTACTGTCAAGAGACTAGTTAGCCAAGAAAACATAGAGTTCAAGCTTTAAGTCTGAGATATTCTGATTGTATAACCTTACTATTTTTAAGCTACAAAGAATGTGTTCACTTCTATTTGTAAAAGAAATCCTATAATAAGGAAATTACAGGTCCAGTTTATGTGTCAACAATATATATACACACAATATAAACATAATTACAAACACAAACAAACACAAATAGATATAGAAATAAAAACATGTAGATATTTTGGGCAGAAACTTCAAAGGAACAAGAAGTTTGGCCTGGATTTAAAAGCAGGAAAAAAGCAAGTTGTCCCACCTACGGAAAACCATAAAATTATTTTAATGACTTCAAATTGCTTTGAGAAACAAAGGCTGACCTTTTAAATATTAAAAAAAATTTTCCAGTTTCTCTAAAGAACTAAAATTGAAAATCATACAAAGATTAATCATATGGAAAATATTAATTGTCTGCAAGTGAAGAATTATTCAAGGAAAATATAGGAAGTTACCATGAAAGAAATGTATGAGGAAAAAAAAAAGATGGACTGGGGCACATTATTAGGGTAAAAGGATAACTGTTAGCCTGTTCACTTTATTGATATTTTCATAAAATCAAGAGAACACAAAGACATGCTGTGGTGAATTATGGGATTACATGGATAAAAGTCATAGAAGATGGTCAGGCACAGATGAGAATATAAAATTTAAGAGATCACAAATCCATCTATATAATTATGTGGTGTTGAGTTCTGCCAAAAACTAAAGAGATGATCTATGAACATTCATAATGTGAAGAATTAGCAAGGATTCATGAATAGGTTGTATGCTAGTTATAACAATATGACAAAAAAAAAGAATTTTAGGGAATAAGCAAAGGCAAAGAGCAAACAAAATTATGCTTTTTCCTGATGATACAGTATTATATTTTGAGAACTTTAGCAAGTCAACAAAAAATTAGCTAAAATTATTAACAGCTTTAGCAAGATTATAGTATATATGATTAATCCATATAAAGCATCATTATTCCTTTATATAAACAAACCCTGCAAGAAAAGTCAGAAAGAAAAATTCTATTCAAAATGACAGAAGCTATAAAATTCAAAAGGGCATCTACCATGATTAAATCAGAAACTATTCTGAATCTAACTACAAAACACTCTTTGCAGAAATAAAGACTAGTAAATGGGGAAATATTAATAGGTAATGGATAGGCTAATCCAATGGAATAAATGTAGCAAAGTAAAATACAGTTTTAAAAACTACTCAAATAAAGCCTCATTTGATTTGCACATATCAAAATTATATAAGATTCCTTGAAAAACACAACAATGGCAACAACCTTTTTCAGTGATTCCAATATTAATTTATTTATGTGGTGATGTACTAATTAATCTCCCAAATTTTACATAAGTATAATATATTGAAAATATTGAAAAAATAAAATTCACATAGAGGAAAAAATCAAAAATCTTAAAACAATAAAAAAAGTGGGAAGGAAAAGGGTCTATCAATACTAGTTTTCAAACTACTCTATAAATAAATAATCACTGAAAGAATTTGTATTGATTTGAAAAAAAAGATTAATTGGTGGAAAAAATTAATTTCACAATATACAGAATCAAACATAACAAAATTAAAGTCTGATAAACCCAAAGATGCAATTACAATGGGAGCAGAGGCCAACACACTTTTTGGTGAAAGCTAGTGGAAAAACTGTCATATATTGGAAGAAATCATACCATGCACCACAACTAGCTTCAAAAGAATACATGTTCTAGATCACAGGTATCAAAACTACCGGCCAAACTTCCAAGTGTCATTCCAAACCAGATTAAATATAATTTAGAAATTTCAAACAAAATGAATTAAAATTACATCCAACATAGATGATGTTAATTTGTTCTGAATTATATTTTTTTCTTCCCTAAGTCAATATGCAGCCCACAGAAATCCTTTTTTTTTTTAAGAGTCTGATATCACTGATCTAGTTTTTAAAATCCTATCATAAACAAAATAGAGGAACAAAGAAGAAATTACCTTTCAGATCTATGTAGATAAAGAAATGTTCATGACTAAACAAGAGATAGAGAAATTCACCATAAGATAATTTACCAAAATAATTATCAAGGATCACACAAGATAGACAATTTTGATTATATAAAATTTAAAGTTTTTGCACAAATAAATTTAATGCAAAAATTAGATGGATGATAGGGTAAATAAGAAGGAAAAGCCTATGCAACAAGTTTCCTGCATAAAAGACTCTTTTTCAAGATATAAAAGAAACTGATTCAAATTTATAAGACTAAGATCCATTCTCCAATAGCTAAATGACTAAAAAAAGGATATTAGTAAGCAGTTTTCAAAGGAAGTAATACAAACTACCTGTAAACACCTCAATAAATGTTTTAAGTCACTAAAAAATTAGAATTAAAAATTAAAACTCTGAAGTTCTACTACACAACTAAGGAATAACAATGGCAACAGAGGGAAAAAAAAAAATGATAAGGCTATGGAAAAAGATATATTAGTGCACTGCTGGTGGCGCTGTGAATTGCTCCAAAACATTCAGGAAAGCAATTTGAGATTATGTCCCCAAAATTGCCAATCTGTGCATACAGACTTTGACCCAGTTACACCTTATTAAGCATATGCTCCCAAAAAAGCAAAGAAAAAGGGAAGGGATCTATATGCTCAAAAATATTTACAGCAACTCTTTTTATAAAAGCCAAAAAATCAGAAACTAAGGGGTTGTCTTCCTAATAAAAAAAGTTAATCAAATTACAGTGTATGAATGCAATGTATTATTATGTCATAAGAAGTAATCAAATGGATCATTTCAGAATAAACTAGGAAATTTATAACAAGACTTTATCAAGCAGAATAAAGATAGCAGATCTAGGAATACAGCTTATAAAATGATAGGACAGAGAAAAACAACTTGGAAAGATTTTAGAACTATATGCAATGCACTAAATACAAACAAAACACATGACATCTCTTAACAGAAAGGCAATAACTTACAATGCAGAAAAATTCATACATCTTCAGCTATAGGTAATATGAGAACTTGTTTTGTCATATTATGTAGATATGGATTAAAGGATTTGGGTTTGTTTGGAGTTTTTTGTGTGAGGATTTTTGGTATAATGATTTACTTGAATTTAATTTGCTCAAGCTTAAATAAAAAACAAAAACTTACTACGTAAAAATAATAAATTGAGAAAAAAATTTTAAATAAGCAAGTGTTACATAAACAGGTGGTATAGTATATGGAGAGTCAGGAAGATCTATATTCAACTCCTGCTCTAACACATACCAGCTTAAGACCTAAGGAATCATTTAGCCTCTTATTGCCCCCAGCCAAATATCTAATATGGCACATCACAGAGACAGCAGAGGCACTGTTAATGGGAATTTCTTGATGGGAGCTTCATTCACTGAAAAAAAAATCATATCTGATAAAAATAAATATGTAAATGAATAAAGGACCAATAAAAATTAACCAAAACCAGTCCTTTTAAATTTTAAAAACAACTTACTGACAGAAAAGATGCAAAAAATTTTTTTTTCCAGAGATGTCCATCAATTGGAGAATGGATAAATAAATTTTGAGATGTGTTTGTGTTTTTAAATTATTGTTCTATGGGAAATGATGGGCAGTATGCTCTCAGGAAAAAAAATAAATAAATAAAAAAACAAAAAACCCGGAAAGTCCTCCATGAAGTCAAGCAAAATGAAATGTACTGCTGTATATAAAGTAATAGCAATGTTCTGAGATGACCAGCTGTAAATGACTTAACTGTTCTCAGCAATATGATGATCCACAAATCCTCTGAAGGACTTATGATGAGAAATCCTATCCATACATAGAGAAGGAACTCATTGTGTCTGAATACAGATTAAGCATTCTCTTTTTTTCTTCTCCCTTTATCAAAATTTCTTTTTCTTTTTTCTTTTTTTTATTAGGATGGGAGATCTGTATTTTCTTTTACAACAAGACTATGGAAATATTTGGCATAACTTCATGTATAGTTTCTTGACAGGAGAGAATCTGGATCTCAAAAGTTTTAAAAATAAATGTAAAAAATTGTTTTAAATGTAACTAGGGAAAATATTAAATAAATTTGTATCAAAAATAAAACTTTGAAAAAATTACCCATCCATATGTTTTGTTAATAAAAAGCTATAAAAAATAATTTAAAAAATTGTCCTGTCTATTTGTAGACTGCTAGATGTGATAGCAAATGACATGGGTTCAAACTCCAGGCTTTGTTACCTACACCAGTGAGAAGATCTAGGGAAATTTACTACTTTTACTTTTCTGAAGTATAAGGGAATGGGACTAGATTTCAATTCTAAAACTTTTAATTTTGTTGTAACTTTGGGAAGACTCATTCTTAGGGCACCACTCATACTCTTGATCCAGTGGTGGCTTAGACAAAGTTCAATTCTGGGAATTTTTGTTTATCATTGTAATTCTCCAGAACTCAAATACACCATCCCAAAATCCCAGGGACAATTTTAATTTAGGCTCTTGGTGCAAAACATGAATAAAGTATGGGACAGGCTATTTATTCTTATACATAAAAAGGAATACTCTTGTAAGAGAAAATTTAACAAGAATAAAATTAAAGCAAGATATAATAGCTTCATTTATAACTATTGCCATAGTTTCTTGGGAGGCTAATAATTTTAACTGCATATAAAACAGGATGCAGTACTAAAGTTTGTCATTTTATATTCCACATCAACATATCATCCAAGCAACTTCCAATACATGCCTGATGGCAAAACAACTAGCCTTAGGTAAAGTCAAGGCAAGTTAAAAAGCATTTGTTAAGGGCCTACTATGTGCCAGACACTGTGCTAAGACCAGGGGATACAAAGAAGGGCAAAAGATTGGTCGTCCTCTTAAGGAAGTCACAAGTTAGTAAGGCAGACAAATGCAAACATGTACAAACAAAATATATATCAGATAATGTGGAGTTTATCAAAAGAAGGAAGGTACATTAAGGGGGAATAGAAAATGATTCTTATAGATGGTAGAATTTTAGCTGAGAATGAAGGAAATCAGAGTAGCCAAAAGGGAGAGATGCTGTTGTTGTAGCACAATCATGTTTCTTCATAACCTCATGAACCATTCAGTCCTTCTGTTTTTCACTTTCTCTCTTGGTCTATTCAAGTTTATAGTCTATCCACAGGCAGAGAGTATCTTTCCATTTCATTCTCTTTCATCACCTTCTCCTTATACCTTCAAACTTTCTCAACATTTAGGTTTTTTCCCAATGATTCTCATTTTCTCATTATGTGGCCAAAGTGGCTTTATCTGACCTTCCAATGAATAGCAGGAATTTTTTTTAAGAAATGATTGATTTAATCTCTTTGCTGTCCAAAAGATTCCAAAGTCTTCCAACTACCATAATTCAAAAGCATTGATTAGCATTCAGATTTCCTCATAATCCAACTCTCAAGTCATATATTGTTACTGGAAAAACCACAGCTTTAACTATATAGACTTTGGTTGGCAAAGTGTTATCTTCCTTTTTAGTATGCTGTCCAGATTTGACATATTTTTCCTTCCAAGGAATAAACATCTTTAAATTTCAAGGTTACAGTTACTATCTGCAGTGATCTTCGAGTCCAAGAATATAAAATCAGACACTGCTTCCATTTCTTCTCCCTCTGTTTACCAGGAAGTGATGGGACCAGTTGCCAAGAATTTTTTTTTATGTCAAACTTCAAATCAGTTTTTATACTTTCCCTTTTCATCCTCATCAAGAGGCTTTCTGGGACCTACATATACAAAAATGTTTGTGGCAGCCCTTTTTGTAGTGGCAAGAAACTGGAAACTGAGTGGATGCCCATCAGCTGGGGAATGGCTAAATAAGTTATGGAATATTATTGTTCTATAAGAAACGACCAGGAAGATGATTTTTAGAGAGGCCTGGAGAGACTTACATGAGCTGATGCTAAGTGAAATGAGCAAAACCAGATCATTGTACACAATAACAAAAAGATTATACCATGATCAATTCTGATGAACGTGGCTCTTTTCAACAATGAGATGATTCAGGCCACTTCCAAAGATTTTGTGATAAAGAGAGCCATCTGCATCCAGAAAAAGGACTATAGGGACTGTATGTGGATCACAACACAGTATTTTCACTTTTTTGTAATTGTTTGTTTGTGTTTTGTTTTGTTTTGATGCAGCAGAAGAACTGCACATGTTTAACATATATTGGATTACTTGTCATCAGGGAGAAGGGGATAAGGGAAGGAAGGGAAAAAATGTTTGCAACACAAGAGTTTACATGGATGAATGTTGAAAATTATCTATGTATATGTTTTGAAAACAAAAAGCTTTAATTTAAAAAAAAATCAAAAGGTTTTCTGATTCCTCTTTGCTTTCTGCCATCAGAATGGTATCATCTGTATGTCTGAGATTGTAGTTATTTTTATCAGCAATCTTAATTCCAGTTTTGATTCATCTAACCTAGCATTTTGGATTATGTATTCTTCACATAAATTAATAAATAAGGTAACAAAAAATAACTGTGCTATATTCCTTTTCCAAACTTAAATCAATCAATTCCAAATTCAATTCTAAGTTGGCTTACATTCAAGTTACTCAGGAGAAAAGTAAGATTCTTTGATACTTCCATCTTTATAAGGATTTGCCAAATTTTGTTGATCCATGAAACAGGAATAGATTTTTTTTTTCTGGAATTCCGAGGGGCAGAATCAAGATGGCAGAGAGTTCCTCCCAGTGTCCTTCAGAACAACAACAGATCAAACCTCTAAACTGGTTTTGGAGTGACAGAACTCATAAATATTTGGAGTTTAACAAATTTCCAGCAGAAGATATTTTGGAAGAACTTTGGAAAAGATCTGTTTCAATTGGGCATGGAGAAAAAGAGGAAAATGGCCAAGCACAGGTACAGCACAAGAAACCAAGGAGCAAATGCAAAATGCAAATAGTGAGCCTCTGAACCCCAGAATAATGTGAGACCTGACCATACCCACCTAGCACCAGAAGTCAGTCAGCAGCACCGGCCTCCGAGCAATTTAAAACTGCTATTACCTACAGAGGAAGCTTGGGACAATTTCCTCTTTTCCTTAAGAGCAGACCTTAATCTTTAAAAAAAAGAAAATGAGCAAAAAAGCAAAAAGAACTATACCATAGATAGCCTTTATGGAGAAAGAGAAGAACATACCTCAAACCCTAAAGATCTTAAAGACTAACCATCTCCAAATGAAACCCCAAAGGGTGATATAAGTTGGTCTCTGTCTCACAAGATTCTCTTGGAAGAATTCAAAAAGGATATTTGTAATGGGCCAGAATTCTGGAGAAAGGTGTTAATTCAGTGGAATTGATAAGACAATGGTTATCTACTTTAGCATGGCGATTTATAGTTCTCTAGTTCAGTATTGTAATGGGCTGAAGCTCGAGTTAATGCACTGAGGTTCCAAACATGTGAGGCTAAATAGTAATTGGACTATAACTCTATTAATATACATGCTTGGATAAAGAATGGCCCTCGCCCACTCTTTGTGCAAGTCCTGATGTGTTGTATAGGAAATGACGATTTTGGTGGGTGGAGGCAAAGGGACAGGAAGGGAGGCGGGGAGAGAAGGCTGGCTGGCTTCTGGTCTGCCTGGCTTCTTGATTCAGCTGCACACATTGCTATCGCGAATTCCCCTTTACCTCCGATCCCCCTTTACCTCCTATCCTTCTTATCTACGGAGAATAAAGATTGAAGATTTTCCCTTAACCTGAATTCCTGCCTCCGGCTGATTTTAAAATACGCAGTCATCACAAGTATGATTGATTTAATCTTACATCATGTAATGATTCCCTAGTGATATAATGATTGGTTTATACTCAGTATGATGAATTGATTTAATTGTAATAGAATATATAAACTAGGGACAAACTCAGCCATAAGGAGAAGATTTAGAAGCCTCTAGTGGCTCTCCTGTCTCCTGCATTTCTCCATTGAGACCAAGACCCATCTGAAGGTCCCCCACAAAGCTAGCCCGGCCCCAGGCAAAGGAGACAGACTGTGAAGGACATAATAAAGACTTTGGACTTTATAACCTGGCTATTCTCATGGTGATTATTTTGCTGAGACTAAGGCTGGTCTGAAGGCCCCCAGAAAGCTAACCTGAACATTACAGATCTTAAAAGAGAGTTAGAAGAAAAGCAAGGAAAGAAAATGAGAACCTTTGCAAGACAGTTTGGAAACGCAATTCCCTTGCTTTCTCCATAATCATTTGGCAATTTGTTTTCTAGTTCCTCTGTCTCTTCAAAAATTAGCCTTCTCTTCTGGAAATTCTCAGTTCACATATTGTAAAGTCTACCTTGTTAAATCTTAAGCATAACATTGTTGGCATGTATAATAGTTTGGTATATTCCTTGGCATTGCCCTTTTTAGAACTTTCCAAATCTATTGGCATATTGAGTACAACACATTAATATCATCATCTTTTTAGAATTTTAAATAAGAATTCTATCATTTTACTGTTATCAATGTTATCAATCAATCCTAAGGCCCACTTAACTTCATTCTTCAGGATGTTTGGCTCTTCAGTACCCTTCTTATTGTGTTTATTAGCAATGTTAAGCTCGTTCTTGAATTGTTCTTTTGTAAATTCTTGCTACTTCCTGCCATCTATTTCTGTTAAGCCCTTACCATTTTTTCCTTTATCATGTCCATTTTTGTGTGAAACATATCCTTGATACCTCTAATTTTCTTGAGAGCTTGTCTTTCCCCTTCTATGCCTTTGCTTTGCTCATTTAAGAAAACTTCACCTCTTATTGTCAATCTCTGGAATTCTAAATTCAATTCAGTTTATCTTTCCTCTTTATCCCTTCCTTTTTTCCTCAGCTATTTGTAGAGCCTTATCACACAGTTATTTTTCTTTCTTTGGATCTTTTTTTTGCTATTGTTGCTACCTCATGTACAATACTGCAAATCTCTATTCAAACTTGTCCAATGTTATTTAAGTCATATGTATGATAGTATGATGATTTTGCCTATTTTCTGTATGAAGCCTGAAGTTCTTAAGTTCATGATCTGAAAAGGTGCTCTAAATCACTAGTGATCAGACAAATGCAAATTAAGACAACTTTAAGATATCACTACACACCTATTAGATTGGCTAAGATGACAGAAAACGATAATGATCAATGTTGGAAGTGGGAGAACTAGGATGCTAATACATTGTTAGTGGACCTATGAACAGATCGAACCATTCTGGAGAGCAGTTTGGAACTACGGTCAAAGGGCTATCCAACTGTGTATGCTCTTTGATCCAGCAATATTTCTATTACCATTATATCCCAAAGAGATCTTAATGGAGGGAAAGGCACCAACATGTACAAAAATGTTTGTGGCAACCCTCTTTGTAATGGCAAGAAATTGGAAACTGAGTAGATGTCCATCAATTAGAGAATGGCTGAATAAATTATGGTACATGAATGTTATGGAATATTCTTGTTCTGTAAGAAATGACCAGCAGAATTATTTCAGATAGGGTTGGAGAGACCTACATGAACTCATGTTGAGTGAAATGAGCAGAACCAGGAGATTATTATACACGGCAACAACATGCATTGTTGGTGGAGTTGTGAATAGATCCAACCATTCTGGAAAGCAATTTGGAATTATACTCAAAAGTACATACCCTTTGATCCAGCAGGGTTACCACTGGGCTTATATCCCAAAGAGATATTAAAGAAAGGAAGGGAACCGTATGTGAAAAAATGTTTGTGGTGGCTCTTTTCATAGTGGCTAGAAACTGGAAATTGAAGGGATGCTCACCAATTGGAGAATGGCTGAATAAATTGTAATATATGAATATTATGGAATATTATTGTTCTATAAGAAATGTCCAGCAGGATGAATACAGAGAGGTTGGAAAGACTTACATGAATTGATGCTAAGTGAAATGAGCAAAACCAGGAGATCATTATACACTTCAACAACAAAACTACATGATGATCAATTCTGATGGATGTGGCTCTCTTCAACAATGAGAGAGGATCCAAATCAGTTCCAACTGATCTGTAATGAACAGAATCAGCTACATCCAGAGAAAGAACACTGGGAAATGAGTATGGACCACAATATAACATTTCCACTCTTTCTGTTATTGTTTGCTTGTTTTTGTTTGTTTGTTTGTTTTTTGTGGTTTTTGTTGTTGTTTTCTTCTCAGATTATTTTTATCTTCTTTCTAAATCCAATCTTTCTTGTGCAACAAGATAACTGTATAAATATGTATACATATATTGTATTTAACATATACTTTAACATATTTAATGTGTATGGGACTATCTGACATCTAGGGAAGGGAGTGGAGGGAAGGAGGGGAAAAGTTGAAACAAAAGTTTTTGCAAGGGTCAATGTTAAAAAATTACCCATGCATATGTTTTGCATATAAAAAGCTATAATAAAAAGAAGAATAGTTTTTGCTTTATTGATATGAACAGACAATTTTCAAAGGGCTAAATCTAAATTATCAATAAATATATGAAAAAATGTTCTAAATCTCTGATAATTAGAGAAATGCAAATTAAAACAATTCTGAAGTTTAAGCTTACATTTATCAGCTTTCAAAGGTAACAAAATTTTTAAAAATATTGCAGAGGCTATGAAAAAACTGGCATAATGATGTGTTAGTGGTGGTCCTGTGAACTGGTCCAAACATTCTGGAAAGCAGTTTGGAATTATACTTAAAATAAAAGCTATGTGCCCTTTGACCCACTGACATGACTAGGAGGCATACACACCAAAAAGATCAAAGAGAAAAGAATTCTTTTATGTGTAAAAATGCTTATTATAGTTCTTTGTATCAAAGAATTAAATCCTGAGGTATATTTCAACTGGAGACTAGTGGAACAAATTATGATATATTAATATATTGGAGTACTATTGTATTGGAAAAAATGAAAAAGAAAGCTTCAGAAATACTTGGGAAAATGTGTATGAAGTAACACTGAGTAAAGTGAGCAAAACAGAACAATTTATAATATAACATTAAAATTGCAAAAGCAAATAATCCTGAAAAACTTAATTACTCTATTCAACTAAAATGATCAGCCATAAATCTACAGAAGTGATAAAGAATGATGCTCGTCTCATGATGGTGACACAGTAAATTAATATACACAATGAAAATGCATTTTTGGATATAAAGTATCAATTTGTATTGTTTAATTATGTTTATGATAATACAACATTGCTCCTTCCTTTCAACTTTAATTTTTCTTCCTTTTTTTTTAATTTCTTTAAATTTGTGGAAGTAGGAGAAAAATATAAATGCTTAATAATGATAATTTTGAAATTTCTATGAAATAAAAAAAAGGCAGAAAAAATTCACGAACATTTGATGAGCCCAATAATTAAACATTAAGATAAAGACTCCCTATTCGAGAAAAACTGTTAAGAAAACTGAAAATCAACCCAGAAGTAATTGGGTTTGGAAAAATACATTATATCATATATCTTCAAGTTTGTTTTTTATTTAAGTAATTTTATTGCATAGAAGATATAGTGGAAAGAAAAATTAAGGTAAGATATTTTAAAATGTCAATGTTATGGTTGGCTTAAGAATCATTGTATTGATATACTATTTATCCCCACTATTATCACATAACAGAAAATACTTCTTTAATAGCTCTCTCAAGTCACAAGTTAACAAATTCTTTCACAGTCTACTCTAATGGGGCTAATTGTTTTATTGCTTCTCACAAGTAACTTACTTGCCTCAATCTTTGTGTCAGCATGTACTAGCACATCCTTATCAAGTATTCTTTCTTATTCACACCCAGTAAACTCCTTCAAAACTTAAAAGTTACCTGCTGCAAAAGTCTTCTTGAATTCAGCTTACCAATCACTATTTTGCTTCTTGACATTGCAAGAATTGGTTCATACTACGTTGTTTCACTTATGAGTACACTACTTAGCATAATTCTTTTGCCAAAGGGTTCAGGGTAAGGTACCAGGGCATCACAATTGTAATTAAAGACTATAGGTTTACTATAAAGACTATAGTAATTAAACACTATAGCTCAGAGAAAAGAGAAGAGAGGAAACTGGAACATAGTAGATACCTTGATAAAAACTTGTGGCATGAAAAATCTTTAGATTTGAAGTCAAAGATTATGAGTTTGAACTCTGTTACAGATGTGACTTTGGTCATGTTCCTTCCACTTTCACCTCAGATTCTGGACACTTATAAGATGAGAGAAAGAACTAGTCTTTAAAAGCACTTCTAGCTCTAATTATTATTAATTTCATATAGTGTTCTTTTCCAAACTCAAGTGTCAAGAATAATCCCCTCCATCTTCCCCATTTCTTCTCTGGACCCTAAACCTCTACTGCAATTCTTCACACACAACAAGAATT
This sequence comes from Sarcophilus harrisii, assembly GCF_902635505.1. Classification (NCBI taxonomy): domain Eukaryota; kingdom Metazoa; phylum Chordata; class Mammalia; order Dasyuromorphia; family Dasyuridae; genus Sarcophilus; species Sarcophilus harrisii. The sequence goes on from NC_045429.1 coordinate 145,695,516, forward strand.
CTCTAAATGATTTTATACAAATGATAAATTGTCATTTCCTCCAAAAAGGACTTTGAAATTAAGAGTAATAAAGAACTTTAACCTAATCCCATATCTTCTTTCTAAATATATTAAAATTGAGAATGATAAGTAGTTACTCTGGATCTTACAACTCTTTCCATGCTATCATTTTGTGGGATAATCTTTTAAGGATTATCCTTTGAAGCCATAATAATCTTTTGAAGGGTTAATAATGGGATAATCTTTTGAAGGCAATTCTAGAAAAGAGATTCTTAAATTCAAGCAGCCCCTTATTTTTCCAATTTCAGGTCTTTCAAGGAGAAATAAATAGCCCAAAAGTAGCACCTAGAATTTTACTATTAAAAATTAAACTATTAAGGTAATTTTCAGCAATGGTTAACTATTTAATGTTGCTATGACTAACTAGGTAGATGAATTTTAAATAATCCATTAAAGAAACAAGTTTTAGAAATCAATGTTCCATATACATATATATATATATATATTATAATATATATATATAATGTATAACATTGATTTCTAAAACTTGTTTCCTCAAAAATGCAAGTAGATTTGAAGTTCTTATTAACCTTCCTATATTGTGATTGTTGCCTAAGAGCTAGAGAGCCAGCCTTGAAACCAAGAAATCTGGTTTTAAGTTTCTTCTGACTTCTGAGTCATACTGGTTGTGTGACTCTGGGCAAATTGCCTAGCTTCATTCATAAATTATAGAGAAAGTGAATTTATAGAGGTGATTTCTTTACCCAGGAGCTACTAATATAATGAAATTAGAAGTCTTTTCCTTTACTAGGTTATTTGATATATCATGATATATCCCCTGTCTAGACAATTAAGAAAAACATATCTTTAATCCCATTAAGACTAAGCTATATTAGTAAAGAGGAAAATTCAATTAACATGTATTTACTTTGACTTCATGAAAATTAGAATTAGTAATTTCCAAAAAGGCAGAGAGTGAGACTATAACTCCAAAAAGGTTGCCACTATGGAAATTTCTGTCTTCATATACTAACTTGGGTTCACATTGGAAGTAGAACAAAGCTGGAAAATTCTAGTATGCCCTCTTCTCAGTTAAGACAGCAATTTCCTCAGGAAAAAAAAAAAAATGCTGATGTAATTAGAAGACCGGAATGGATACAACTGAAATGTCAGCAATTAATAGCCCACACTTCTTGAGCTTGCTTGAAAAATTATGTTAGTGTTTTTATTTCCTTTACACTCACTGACTATAACCAATTTTAAGACTTCAGAAAAGCAGAAAAAAAAGTTTTACAAATTTAAGTCTAAGTTGAGAGTTTGGATAGTTATGTGGTATAGAGGCTAGAGTCCCAAACTTGGAATCAGTCAAGTTCTGAGTTGAAATACAGCTTGGGACACTCATTAATTAGCTTTGTTACCCAGGGCAAATCACTTAGCCTAGCTCAGTCTTAGGGAAGACACAATGAGATAATATTAAAAGCACTTTGCAAACTGGAAAGCACTATATAAATGCTAGTTTACTTTTTTTTAAATAGGAAAGTAATAATAGAATAATCAAAGCTGCAATTCCATTAAGTATACTGTGGTATCCATCTTCTAACATTCTAAGACATAATGCTTAGAGTTAGAATTCCATTATTTCATACCAAACAAAGGAGATAACAATTTTGTTTTCCTTACAACATCAATGAAGATCTTTGGAATAGTATTTCAGGTACAATTCTTTAAAAAAAAAAATTCTTTAAAAAAAGAAAAAGTAATGAATTGCAATCTAGGCAAGCCTCCTCCATCTTGTATTTGTATTATTTTTTATTTACAAATACAAGATGGAGGATGTTAATATTTCCCATTTGTCTCTACTGGATTTTCATCTTATTAGCTTCAGACCAGTGCTCTTGCCTAGAATCACCTTTTTGTTTCCTGACTATATTTTCCAGTGTGTTAGTTAACCCTTCCAGTTCTGCATCATCTATAAAATTGATTATCATGTTTTACATGCCTTTAAATGACTGGAAAAAATGTTAAATAGCACACAATCTATCACAGATCCCTGGAGTATTTTGAAGATTTTCTGTCATAAGGATATTGAAACATTAACAACAAGAAGCCATTCAAACATTTTTAATCCATTTAATTATATCATCTAAATTACATCTAATAGTATGAGAAAAGTATGAGATACTTTATCAAAATCTTTCTTAAAATATATCTAGTACTAATTGTTCAGTAAACTGGCTAAAAACAGGAATAAGGTTATTCTAGCATAGTATAGATAGATATAGATATAGATACATACATACACACACACACACACACACACACACACACACATTTATATGACTAGGTCTTTCTATCTCACCTAGGCTAGAAAGGTCAGGATTACACTCTTACGCCCAGTTCTCTACATTGACCAGCCTACAAAATCTAATCTGCTGTGTTTCCAACCCAGGCTGATTTGTTCCTCTTTTGGAAACTTGTATACCACATCCTCCTCCACCCCAATTCCATTCTTCTTTAATAGAATTGTTTTCCTTTGTGTTTTCAAAATTTCATTCTTGGGCAGGTCTGGTTTCCCATTTAAAATTTTAGAACATAAGAGTTTTCTGAACTCTTTTGTAACTTAGCTTTCCCAAAATCTATAGTACATATCAGATCATATCAAGAGTTCCTCTTCTCTATCACTAACTAAAAAAACAGAGTAGTTAATTCTCTCTAGTTTCCTATTTCTATCGCCAAAACTAATTTTCCACCAAGAGTAAGTATCAAATCCAGAATACAATCTACCCTGGAAGAATGAAATTTTCACTTAGGTGAGTCATTAAATTATTATCTATTTTTCTTTTAGCATACAGATTTCAGGCAGCTCAAGATCAGTTAGCTTCTACTGGCTTAATAACAATAGGCAACATGGATCACATGCTTTAAGATTTACACAGCACCTTACATAGTAGTTCAAGCCTTACAACAATGCAGTGAAGGAGGTACTAAGGGTTTTATTATCAATTCCACTTTCCTGATAAGGTTCAATGGGATTATTAGATTTTCCCCATGCACAACAACTAAATATCACTTTGGGGTCTTAATTCAGATTCTCCTGACATCAAGTCCAACACTCTTTTCCACTATGGTATGATGTTTCTCTGTTTCATTTTCTTGTGAATTTAGAAATAAATTTCTTAACATAATATTCTGTTGCATGGCTTCCCAGGCTTCAATGAAGTTGGCAAAACTTAAATCTTGCTTAGACAAACATTTCAAGGCTTACTGTGTAAACAATTTGATTTGCTGCTCTTGACATTTAGACACCAAACTCCCTCTACTGGATGATGGTGTAAGAAGAAATATATTTAGTGAATGATGGCAAGGCGAAATTTCTACCAAAGGAAAATGTTTTCTGAATTGATATTAAATTTTATTGCAGAAAATGTAAAACAAATTTCTAAATTATGACTACTGCTATAAAATGCTAGAAATTTATACTTCACATCACGTGGCTTCAAATATTACTAATCAACCACTGCAAGAAAAAAAAAAACTTCTATAAATCTTTGTTGCTTCAGAAAGTAAAAGCCATTTTATTTCTTAAATTTCTGTACTGCAATGTCCTTAGACGCACAAAAATTAAAACACATATGCCTACAGCTTAGTATTAATAAAAGCCAATAGAAGACCATGTTAAAAAAAAATTCAATGTCCCATTTACTTATCTTAAAAATAATTTAATATAAAATCTCTTTTTTATGAATATGAATGTGAAAATCTCTTTTATGATAATGTACTTATATTTTTATATAAAAAAATGACCCCCAGTTCTGTATAACTGTTTCTCTGACAACAATCTGTCAGAAGAGGGATTAGTGGGGGGCGGTGACACCTTAAGTAGTAACTAAATTATCTACAAAGATTAAATTGATAATATTCTAAATATGCAATCTTCAGTAAAAATCATTAAGTTCATATGCTGTTGGAAAAAACAAAATCTATAACTTCCTTAAAGATGCCTAGAAAGTATTTGACTTTACCATATAAGCCAGAGAAAGGAAAGTGTAAAACTTTTTTCTGCATTTTTCAATAATTATAGATTACTGAGATGCAGCATGGCAAAGTAGTTAAGAGAGCTATTCTTATATCTAGGAAACACCACAAGCATATTGGCTGTGTGATCTTAGTAAAGTAACTAAACTTCTGCAAGCTCAACTAAATGTATAAATTGCAAAGGTGCTAAACTGCAATGGTTTAGTGAATTAGTTTACATTTTTAAAATACATTTTTAAAATAAATTCAGCCCCCATGCTAAAAGTCATGATCACAAAACATTAATAGATGCTAGGTACATTCATGTATTCCAACTCATTCATTTTATAAATGAGGAAACTGATGTCCAGAGAAAGAAATTACTTGCTCATATTACAAAGCTAATTTTTCAGCCTACTCGAGAAAGGACATTTTCAAGAAATGATCTAATAAAAATATGTTTTTCCTTAGTCTTCCAAAGCTTAAATTCACAAATCTTTGGCAGAATAATTACGAGTTGATTTAAAATATATGATTTTTTAACAAAATTAATTTATATATATATATATTTTTTTTTCTTTTGGGGTTGTTGAAATATAAAAGCATACATGCATGTGTCAAAAACATTTCAGTTCATCTTGAAATAAGGAGACTGTGCCAAAAAAAATAAAATCCTCTCTTAATACAGTAAGTATTAAATCATAAGTAGCCTTACCATGTGGAGTAATTGTCTGTACAGGCTTGGTAGGAGACTTTACATTCCATATTGTTAAAGTGCCATCTGAATGGCTACAAATGAATTGTTTTCCTTCATGGTGCCAGGCAACAGAGTGTATAGCCTATGTAGGGTAAAGAAGAAAAAGTTAATTTTTCTAAAGATGCAATTAAGAACTAAGATAATCTTGTATTTATAAATTATCTATATTTTAGTTTTAAGAATATCCTCAAATCAGTATGATTACTGCAAGAAGTAGCAATATTACTCCTTAATACATTAACTGTAAGAAAAATAAGATTTCATTTGAATTTAGTAAATAATTATTCTTGCCCCTTTTTTCAATTCTCTAATCAACATGATGAAAACATTATGCTAGTGACACATATGTATATATTTGTATTACTGCATGTATAATATTATACATATATTTGTATATCACTATAATAATGATGGTTCACTTTATGTAATGCTTTAAGATTTACAAAGTGCTTTACACTTCAAAGCATCAGTAAACTTATTTGAAAATAGATACTCATTTCCATTAGCATCTCTGAAAATAATCACTTATGGAAATAATTTTATAAAAGTTTATTACCACAGGACAATGGAAATCTAAAATCTACTGAACAATGTAATTTTTTTACTTGTTTCATTAAAAAAGGATCCAAGACTAGTGCTTTTACCACAAAACTAAATGTATTTCATCATTTCCCTTATATACAGCCAATTCTTGAGTACAAATAACAGGAAATAACTTAACTACTCTAAGTATTATTTCTATTGAATTCTGGGGGAAATTTATTTTCAAAAAAGCAAATTTAACTTTTTTTCTTCTTTTTCTTTGGGCTAATATTAAATATTACTGAGCATTCTTGAAAAATATACCACTTAATGAGAATGGCCCAGACACATTCTGGACAATAGAGAGGTACAAATATTTATTAAGTCCTAAATGAGGTACTTTACATACAAATCATCAAGTGTTTATAGTTATTTCTTGGTGATTCTCTATTATCTTTCAAATCTGCTAACCATCAAGCATTTATTAAATGCCTCTGAAGTCCTAGACAATGTGCTAGGTACTGGAGAAACAAAAACAAAAAAAATGAAATATTCTTTTCTATTAAGAAGTTTCTTAATAGACTTTATTCCATTGATTTTTACACACACACACACACACACACACACACACACACACCACCTTTGTCCAAACTGCACTGAAAAACTGTATCATTATGTGTAAGATGCAAATACCCTAATATTTGCCAACTTGAGAGTTAGAAGAGTGCCAGATTATGATCAAAGGTAAGCAAGTAATAGGAAAAACAATACTCATGGAGTAGAAAAGATATAAATAGGAAAGAGGAAAGATAAGGCAGCCCAAGTAGGGAATAAAGGAAGAATACACCCCATCAAAAATGTGAAGGCAAGATAGAAAGCATTACATCTTAGAAAAGAGAAAAAAGTTAGCACCTAGAAAGCTGTTAATACAAGAAAAATAACAGAATATAATGGTGTAGGTACAAAGTCTGGATATGAAATCTGAAGAGCTGAGTTCAAGTTTTAAATCTAAGTCAAATTCAGGGGTCTTTTCTCCTTTCATTATGATGACATAATGGAGGCAGAAACCTAAACCTTGAAGGAAAAGGCTCAGAATATAAACCATAATTGACCATCTCTGAGAAGGTAGGTGAATGATTAAAAAAGAATATAGGAGAGAAAAATTCAATTAAATCAAAAATAAAAAAATGATAGGATGAGAACTAGAAGTATAGTGTTTTTGTGAGTAATTATCTAACATAATTACTCTTATTGTGATAGGCAACCCTTCTAAAGAACACCTAGTTCTCTGCTATTAAAAAAAAAAAAAACAACAAAAAAAAACTCTAATACAGAGAGAGCTCTGAAATCTTAAAGGTAGTGGAACAAAAACTCCTAAACCAAATTTGGAATGCTTTCAGTATATGTCTAGTGACAAATCAGGAATCTGCATCCAAGGATAAAACCCAAGCTAAGATCAAAGACGCTCTTTGCCCCAATTTAGCTGTGGGATGATCAAAATTTTGGCCATAGGAACTATCCAAAACAATGAATATATCAACAAACATTTACTAAGCCTCAAATTAATTGGGGAATAGCTGAACAAACTGTGTTATATAAATGTAACCAAATATTATTGTGTTATAAAAAAGAAATTTCAGATTTTGGGATAGAATGAACTATTGTAGAATGAAATGAGCAGAACTCAAGAATAATTTATAGTAGGATAGCAATATTGTTAAAAAAAAAAAAAAAAAAAAAAGAACAAATTCTAAAGACCACCTAAAAACACTGATAAATGCAATGACTTCAGAAGACAGATAATGAAGTTTAATACCGACCTATCTCCCAACAAAGAGGTGAAACATTTCAGGCACAGAGATAGGCATTTTTTGACATGGCTATTATGTATATCCATTTTCCTTAATTATGTTTTTTTCTTTTAAAAAGTTTCCTGTCATTTGCTTTTAATGGGAACTTGCAGAGGAAAACAGGCAAAGCAAAATAAGCAATAACGATGCCAAAAAAAATGGGGAGGCCATGAAACATTATTTTTAAGTGCACAAAAGATAACAGAAGCAAGATTTGATGTATGAACATTTAAGTATGAATTTTTGAAAATAAGGTGTGAAAATTATATTCAGCAAGCAACATGAAATGAAGATCCACAGCATCATATACAATCCTGAAAACTGACATCATTTTTTAGTATTTAAGTTAACAATAAGAAAAATCTTTAAAGAGGAGGGAACAAAGGGATAAGAATTGGACTACTGGATACAAGTAAGAGAGAAACACCTATTTGAAGTGGCCCACGTATTAAAAAAAAGGGGAATAATATATATGAAATTGGAAGGATATGTTGGGGCCATCTTGCAAAAGACAAACAGAATAGTTTGTATTTTATCCCAGAATTACTAAAGTTTGTTGAGCAAGGGAGCAATATAATCAGATTTGTAATTACTTTGTCAAACAATGTCAAACATTACTTTGGCATCTGGGTAGAGAATAAGATAGAGAGGAACCAGAAGCATGGAGAATTATTGGGAAACTATTAGAATATTCTGAGAAAGGGCATAAAGAGGGCTTAACTTAGTAGTCTTGTAAATAAAGGGAAGAGGTCTACTGTAAGAAATGCTGTAAAGTGAAAAATAATGAGATTTGGTGATAGGAGAAAGGATGAGAGAAATGGTGGAATTGAAGATAACTCAGGAGGTTGCAAAACCAGAGAGAGTGAAAGGATAGTGATACCTTCACAAGAATAGAAAAATTGGAGAGAGAAAGATAATAAATTGTTTTGGCTATATTGAGTTTGATATGTCTATGGCATATTCAGTAGGGGAGATTTTCAAAAGACAATTGGTAATTCAGAACTGGAATACAGGAGACTGTCTCGGGTTGGATGTAGATCTGGAAGTTATATACATAGTAATAATTTAATCCATAGGAGCTAATGAGATCATTTTGAGAAGGTAAAAACAGAAAAAAAAGAGGATCCAAAACAGTCATGGACTATGTCAATAATAATGATAATAATAGTAATAATAGCTAACATTTCTAGTATAGTTGTAAGGAAGAATGCCTTTAGTTATATAGGACTACTGGTTGCATTTCTAAAATCCTGAACTTTCCTATAAATAAGGGTTCAGCAAATGATGGCTCATGGGCCAAATCTGTCCTGCCAACTGGCAATAGTTCAATAATTAAATATAATCAATCTATCATCATATGAGAGGTAAAGTTCATCAGATCTAGATGACTTAAGCTTTAAAGTATAGCTAAATGGTCTATTTCTTAAGTTTTTCTACAGCTTATGAGCTAACAATGGTTTTTACATTTTTAAATACAATTTTATTGTATTTAAAAAGTCAGAAAACATTCTTAGCTCACTGATTTATAAATAAAATAATATAAATATAAATATATAAATGAATATAAATAAATAAATGAAAACAGGCTGCGTCAGATTTGGTCTTCCCTCAAACCATAGTTTGTCAATTCCTGCTATAAATAATCTATGTAAATAGAGTAAAAAAGTTAATTATATTGCTTTTTCTGCCCCCTAATGATTAAACATCAAGAGATTAAAGTCTTATGATATGCAAGGAAGTACTCTAGAAATAAAATTTTTGAGAATACAGTTTTGACTTCATTTTACTGCTGCCTTAGCACAGGACAAATTAAAAAGACCTTGTGTTTGTGTCCTTTATTTTTCAAATCCAAGTAGCTCAAAACATAATTAAAATGTAAATTATTTCAGTATCTAAGAGCAAATTATTAGTTTGTCTTGCTGCTATAACTAATTTTTTTAAAAGAGAAAAACTCAATTCAAATGGACTTAGATGATTTATTGTAAAAGCCAATCATTTGTTTTAGGTGTGGGCTCAGGACATAGAAAAACTGAAAGTCCTAAATTAGGAAAGGTAACTTTAAAATGTATTTGGAAATGACTGTAAAAGTTTCACTTTTTAATCTAAACTCACAAGTGAGGGAAAAAAAACCATAATAAAAAAGGATCACAAATAAAATCATATCACAGAGCCAGAACGGGACTTCATATAATATTAGTACTGATCTTTGTTTCTATATAGGTAAATGTTCATATTCATGAACTGAAATCATCAAAGAAAAAAAAAAATGAAGCCTATACTAGAATAATGGCAGTGAGAACAAAAGAAAAGAAAAAGATACAAAAGAAAGAACACACATTTGTGAAAGACAAGGAGCAAAAAAAGGAGACAAGGGAGAGAAAGAGAACCAAAAAAGTATTTTTTCCTCTTATCTTTCAAGGCAAGGGAATTAAAAATATCTAATAATACAGAAAAATCAATGAGCATGAAGAGTGAAAAAAAGATTATCAGATGTGATCATTAGTCATTGGTGACTTTTATAAGAATAATTTAAATAGAAAGGTTGAAAACAAACCTTTCTAGATAATCAAAAATATTAGAGTGGACAGGGGAAAAATGGGACACTAATATATTGTTGCTGGAGTTGTGAACTGATCTAATTTGGAACTATGCACAAAGGACTATAAAATGTGCATACCCTTTGATCCAATAGTATCTCTACTGGATCTGTATCCCAAAGAGATCATAAAAAAGGGAAAAGGACCCACATATGCAAAAATGTATGTGGTAGCTCTTTTTGTAGTGGCAAGAAACTGGAAACTGAGTGGATGTACCTCAGTTGGGGAATGGCTGAATAACTTATGATTTATGAATGTAATGGATTACCATTGTTCTATAAGAAGCTTAGCAGGATGATTTCAGAGAGGTTTGGAGAGACTTACATGAACTAATCCTAAGTGAAATGAGTAAAACCAAGAGAACATTGTGTATAACAAAAAGATTATGTGATGATCAATTGTGATGGACTTGGCTCTTCAACAATGAGGTGATTCAGGCCACTTTTTCCATTAGACTTGTGATGGAGAAAGCCATACAGAGAGGACTATGGGAACTGAATGCAGATCACAACATAATATTTTCACCCCTTTTTTGTTGTTTGCTGATTGTTTTTTCTTTCTTTTTTTCCCCTTTTATTCTGATTTATCTTCTGCAGCATGATAAACGTGGGAAAATGTTTAGAATAATTGAACCTGTTTATATTAGATTACTTGCTGCCTAGGGGAGGGAGAAAGTAAACAGAAAGGGAAAAAAATATTGAACACAAGGTTTTATAAGGATGAATGTTGAAAACTATCTTTGCATGTATTTTGAAAAATAAAAAGGTATTATTATAAAAAAAAAAAAAGAAAAAGAAAGAAAATAATCCTTTCTGCAAGGGGTAAGAGAAGTGTAGATGTAGACTAAGGCAAGAGCTTTAGAAACTTTTCCTAATAAGATTGGCATTGAATAGTAAAAAAAAGAAATATGTCTGTAGCCCGAGTAGTAAGATAAAAAGGATTAATGAAAGATTTTTTTTTTAATTAAAGCTTTTAATTTCAAAATATATACATGGATAATTTTGAACATTCACCCTTACAAAATCTTGTGTTCTAATCTGCTGGATCAAAAAGTATGCACATTTTAATAGCTCTTTGGGCAGAGTTCCGAATTGCTCTTCAGAATGGTTGAATCAGTTCACAACTCCACCAACAATGTATTAGTGTCCCAATTTTCCCTCTCCAACATTTGTCATTATCTTAGGAAAGATTTTTTTTTTTTTAAAGAGAGACTAATGATGCAAGAGAGACAGTGGAATAGCTAAAGAAAGGTCCTAAACAAACAAACAAAAAAAAAATGAAGGAAAAAGATCAAAATAAATAGATAAGCAAACTTAACAATGGCAAACCCTCTTCTGAAATAGGAGGGAAGGAGGAGAGAAAAACTAATAACGTTGAGATTTTTTGAGAAATATTAGAGGTAAGCTGAATGAACTCTTATCAGTGGATAGTCTCAATCTTCGAAGTATGAAACTAGCTGAGCAGAAGACAGGGTAAGGGAAAGGAAAGTAATTTCTAGAAATGAGGAACAAGTATTGAGTAAATGTCAAACAATAATTTTTCAAAAGATATTAATTTACCATTATTAGTCATTAGGCAAAGCACGACTAATAATATTTGAATAGGACCTATATTACACATATTATTTCATTTTTCTATAAGCCTTATAAGTTCTCTACCTTCTTGAACACACATACTGACAAAAGTAGACATGTCAGGCAATTTAAATTTTTAAACTACATTGTATATACATATTTGTGTGTATACACATTATATATGCATATACATGTGTGTGCATATATATGTATACATATTAACATTCAGCACTCTACAGAAATTAAAAGATCAATTCTAAAAAGTAAGATTTTTCCAGTGCTCATATTAATATAATACTTGGAAAGACTACCTAATATGTGTTATTGTTTAAATATATTCTGTGGCCTGAAAAAGCTAACATTTTTTTAAAGGTACTCAATTTGTTTTACTGTATTTAAAAAATAAAAGTCTTTTGTTATTATATAACCTTATTCAAGCCCTCAATGCTCAACTAACAACCTTCCCCCTCATAATAAAAGATTAAAAAAGGAAAGGAGGAAAAAAACCAGTTCAGCAAAAATGACCAGTACACTAAATCTGATAGTTCTTGAAAGGTTCCATTTATAGTCTCTCTTTTCTTCCAATAAGGAAAGAAAATGATGCTCAACTTTTAAACACAAATTAGTCTAAGTACTAGGGCAATCTTGCTTGGAACTCTAAACATTGAAGAATAAAACATTAGCAAAATATTTTGATTTTTAATTAAAGAGACTCACCTCATCATGTGTGTACCTATAATCTGCTTTCTTTGATTTGAGGTCCCATAATGCTACTGTTCCAGACTCAAAGCCAATCAACAGCTGTTAAAAAAAAAAAAAAAAAAAAAAAAAAAGCCATCATTTACATACAGTATTTATTATCAGAAAGCAAAGGTTTAGGAATAAACATCTTTCTATGTTTTTCATTTTCTCTGGAGTAGTAACTTCTAAAATCACTTAACTATTTCATCTAGAACTATCATACACATAGGTCAAGTATGGGCACTCTATTTACATAAATATTTAGGTTTTTAAGAATTAGACCCTTTTAATATACATTAACTACATAATTTTTTTTAAAAAAAGAACTACTTTAAAAATAACAACAAAGATAAACCTAAGAAGTATATTTTCCATTCCCTAATATTTTGTTGTTAAAAACTTCCTATTATTTCTTTTTAATATCTACTACAACATAATATCATTTTTTTCCCTTCTAAAGTAGTACAAAAAATCTTTTAAATATTATCATGTATAGTATAAATTAGTGGCAGGTATTACATAACAGCTCAGACCAATTATGCTACTTATCCAAGATTCTCCTGGAAACATAGGAGAAAATTCTGGATCAAAAATAAAAAAAATAGAACCTGAGGGAAAAAAAATACTGTTTTATCTTTCCCTTACAAATTCTGAATAAAACTCAAAATAAATTTCAGAATATATTTTTGTATATACCTTTAAAATTGAAAAGCTATGAATTCCTACAAAATTGTGGAATGAGGACAAAGTTTCATCAAGTTCTAGAAAATTTGAAAAAGCTCTCTACTAAAGAAATAAAGCCAAAATTTGGGATATGTAGTTAATATATGATAATCAATTTTTTTTTATTTGAACAATCTAAAATTCATAACTTCCTGGCAAAATTTACCTTCTCTTATATTTCCTTTCTTCAACCTCTCCAAATACCTTAGTCATTTATTATCTACTAAATTAATATTTCATTATAAGGATAAGGCAGGAGTTTGTTACTAGATGTCAGGTCTAGAAATTGGAACAGCTGGGTAAATATTTTCTTTAAAAAGAACTTCAATAATGCATAAAAATCACAAAATATTTTGAAAAATATATCAAAGAGTATGAAGAAGTTTAATACTGCATTGACTCACAGTACTTTTCTACAGGAGACTTAAGCATTTGTGCATTCCCTGATTCAAGAGTTTAAATATTCTCTGTGCCTATTTCTCCTCATAGATTGCTTTTGATCTTTTTAAAAAAAAATTGACCCTGAAGTGTAATGGGCTGAAAACTCTGAACAGATGCGCTGAGGTCAGAGCACTTAAGGCCAATTACCAATTGAACAATATTTAATCAGTATATGCTTGGAGAAAGAATGGCCCTGCCCACTACACTGCAGGCTTGATCTGTTGTATAGGAGATTGGGTGAAGGATTTGGTGGGTGGAGTGAGAAAACCAGAGTCACTCCTGGCAGATTCCTGTTGCAATTGCTCTCACTTCATATCTCCATTCTGTTCACCTCCACAAAGAATAAAGATCAAGGACTTTTGCTGATCTTGACTCCAGCTGATTCTAAAGTACCCAAGATGCTAATTTGGTCATCACACTGAAGCACAAAGCTACTACAAAAACTGAGGAAGGACATGTAGGGTGATGATTTTCTAGATGCAACTAAATATGTAATTTTTAAAAATTAATAAACATTCAAGAAGTATAAAAATATTCACTTATTTATAAAAAACACTGTACTATATTTGAGTAAAATACTAAATAATATATAATCCTTTAATTCAAAGAACTTAAAAGTTCTGTTTCAAATGCTTTTGATGTACATTTACTGTGACATTAAAGTTTTCATGATTTTTAGGAAATCTTCTGTTATTATGGAAATAGAATAGTATGAAATTGATTTACTATAAGAAATGAAGATTTACATTGGTGACTTCAAGGAAAAAATGTACTATAATGAGAATACATTAAAATCCCTTTACAATTATCTTCAGAAGATGTTGGAAAGATACATATTTTAACCCATATTTTGTATTAGTGGATGGTTTATAAATTCTGTGAAGAAACTAAAATATCTCTCTTTAAAAGAAAGCAAGCTGTTCAGGGTGAACCTAAAATCTAAGTGCCATTTTAAGCTTAAACTCTTTAACAATAAAATTGTATTAAGATTTATTAGGACTTCCTGCAATACTGGCCTCATACCACAGTCCTTGGTGATTCAATTGTGGAGTTTGGCACAATTCCATTTAATGAGTAATTTAGGAGTGAAATGAAGACTGAATAGCAGAGGCTTATAACTCTTCTCAGTGAAAGTACGATCTACCTGGGAGCATTCAGTGCTAAGAAATAGTAGCATAAAAGAAAATTAACACCCCTATTTTAAATATCGGTTGAACAGAAGATAACACAGAGCAGAAACCAAAATTGTTTAAGAAGGCCTCTCAAATGAGAGAAAAAAAATGTTTTTAAGTTTTTCATTAAAAAAAAAGAAATGAAAATTGGTTACAAAGCACCTTTAATTATATTTAGAGTAGTTTTACTTTAACCTTTGCTTTTATAGAATTCATTAAGTGAATCAATAGAAAGTCAATGTCAAAATATATTTTCTTTTTTCTTAAATGTCTTTTATTGTACATTTATTCCTGTTTATATCTGTAAGATGTTTACTTTGTCCCCACTATTCTTGTTAGGTTCTTCTGATTCTAAAAAGGCAGCAAACCAAAAATGCACAGTCATACAGAAACTAAAAAGGTATTATTTCTTCAACAATTTCAAACCATTTTTAATAAAAGTCACATCTATATAAATAAGACCCAGATTTTTGTCTGATACTGTTGAAGTGGAATCCTACTCTAAAAATACATTAGAATTAGACTCTAGTCTAATTAGAGAATTAAACTACATATACAATCTCTCAAATCTAACTGAGAGAATCTGTAAGGAAGAAGGAACTCCAGGGAAAAAGATTAAAATAATCCCAATCTTAGGAAAAGACATATTCAGGGAACAGTAAGTAGTGCAAACAGCAACTACAAATACTGCTCTCAATCACAAATTGTATCAAAGCTACGTAATTTTAGTCCATTCTACCACGAAACTATAAAAACTGTCAATTTTCAGAGGAATTGCCTGAGTACAGAGAAGTTTATACCTCAGGATTGCCATTTGGTGTTCAATTCTTTGGTCAGAACAACTAGGAAATAAACAAAAATGCAAAATGCACATCAGCCCTATATGATTCCCTTCTGCATCCAAACAGTGACAAAGTGTCAGAAGAAGGGAAAGACTCATAGTTTTCAGTCTGTCTATGAATATTAAGTTTTTAGTATTCTAAGCATGACATTATTATCATATGACTGAGTGTACATACTAATGGAAGAAATAAATTTTGTCAATCTTCACCATATAAAAGAAAGTTGCACCTAAATAAAAGGATACCTCACAATTACAGCCTGAG
Source organism: Sarcophilus harrisii (assembly GCF_902635505.1). Taxonomy (NCBI): domain Eukaryota; kingdom Metazoa; phylum Chordata; class Mammalia; order Dasyuromorphia; family Dasyuridae; genus Sarcophilus; species Sarcophilus harrisii. Next base: position 145,711,013 of record NC_045429.1, read on the forward strand.
GAACAATATAAAGGAATTGGCAGGGCTAGTTTTTTACTATGTATCCAATGGCAATAAGAAACATAATTTCATGGAATATTTTATCATTTCAGATTGTAGCACTCAAGATAAGCATTTGCAAAAAGGTAACTATGATGATGATTACTACTTGAGTATTAATATCTGTGACAGAAGATGAAGACACAGAGAAATTCTAAGAACTTGCCAAGATTTTCCAAATTAAATCAATGTATACTTGACTTGGTGAAATCTGAGTAAGTTATTTAATAAATGTTTGCTGGATTTAGATTTCAGGATACTTGGTCAAAGACTATTTAGAAAGAATTTACCACATACCAAAGCAGTATTCTAAGTCCTGAAGAGACAAAGAAAGGTAAAAACTATCCCTACCATTAAGGATCTTACAACCAAGTATAAGCAAAAATCATATGACTAGATACATATAATTACAGAATAGATAAAAGGCAGTCTGAGAGAGAAAAGCACTAGAAGGTTAAGGAGTAAAGAGGAAGGAAGAATAAAGAAAGTCTTCTAGAGAAGATGAGATTTGAACTAAAAATTTAAAAAAAAAGAAAGGAAAATAAAAGGCAGAAATGAGAGGGCAGACCATTCCAGAAATGAAGACAGTCAATATAAAGGCACTAAGACCAGAAATGGAATATAGCATATGAGAATAGCAAGGAGGCCAACAGAGCTGTATTCTAGATTGAATAGAGGGGAATAAAGTGTGACAACAATGGAAAGTGAGGAAGGTAACAAGTTTTGAAGATTTTTAAATGATAAAGTTAAATTATATATAATCCTAGGTAATAGGGAGCCACATGAGTTCCACCTACAAAGCAGCTAGGTGGAACAGTTGATAGCTCACTGAGCTTGCACTTATAAGTCCTGAGTTCAAGTATGAACTCACTTAATAGCTGTAGGACCCTAGGCAACTCATTTAACTCCTATTAAGCTTTGGATTTCTCAATTGTAAAATGAGAATAATAACAGCTACCTCCCCCCAAGATTACTGTGATGATAAAATGGGGTATTTGCCTGACACATAATAAGCACTTAATAAATATTTATTTCCTGCAAGACCTCCTTCACTCAACAATGAGAAAAAAATGGTCAGATTTACATTTAGTAAAATTGCCTTCACAGCTAAGTGAAGTGGGGAGAGATTTGAGGCAAGGAAACCAACTAAAAGGCTTTTGCAACAGTCTAGGCAAGATGCAGTGATGGCCTAAATGAGGGCATGGGTGAACAACCAGCTCAATATGTACAAAAATCAGGCCCAATGGTTATGACAAATACTACAAGAGAGTGCAGCTTAAGTCCAGCTTTATTGTATTTGGAAATTTGTAGGCCACAGGCTAGATTCCCTACAATAAGAATTGTTTTTATCATTTTCCTGACAAACGACAAAATGAGTAAAAAGTATGATCTATGATATTAATCTAGGCATTTTTAGGTTTGTAACAAGATTTTGTCCTTATGTGGAACATTCAGAAATATTTTAGTAATAAATTTAAAATACAATCTACCTTTCCCTCATCCATTGGATTATCACTTATATGGACAACAGGTCCTGGGTGAGATTTAGATGACCTAAAGAAGAAAAAACATATAATAAGATTTTCCTTAATTAACAATTTCCAAAAACTTAAAATATTCATATAAAGCTATTTTATTTAAAAGAGAAGTTATGTTGTCAACTGATTCTGCCCTGGAATCCATCATGAAGATATAGCTAGCTAATGTTGAATAATTATACTAGGATCCTTACTATTTAACAACTATTGAAAGAAAAAAAAAAATCTGTTTGTTCAAAGCTGCAAATGCATTTAAATCTACATATAGAAATGGAAATTGTCCTTGGCAGAGCTAAAAGCTATCACAAAGAAGTATGACATAAACTCCTCTCCTTTCTCCTATAATCTTAACCATTTGGGAGGACAGCCCATCTAATTTCATAGCCCAGATTACAAATAGACTAAACTAAAGATAAAGTGATGGTCTCTGTTAATATAAGTAATCAACAAAAGCTATACCACCCACTCTTGTTCAGAGAAATAGGGCCCCTACAGATAAAAATACAGTGGAGTTGATGCCTATTCAGTGGGAGGAAGCATGTCCCTATTCTTAAATCCCTATAAAGTTGAGAGACCACTCCCACTTTGAGAGCCATCTGTGAGATTATATGGACACCTGCTACCAGTCCCACCCACTTGAAGTTGGGTTCCAATGAAAGTACAGAAAGAAAATGAAAAACTATACCAACAATGATAATCGTATCCCTACAATGGGAAAGGAAAAAAAGCTTGAAATCTCATCTCTCTTATATCTATTCCCACAAATAAGAAGCATATCACTAAATTACTCTTATGTCAAAGATAGAGATATAATAAAAAATACAAAAGTCCACTAATGCTTAGTAAATGAAATATATAACAATTTGAGAGTTATAATGAATTTCAAAATAGAAATCAGTATTTGCGAGTAACAAAATAGTGGAAGAAAAAGGAAAATTAAACATTATTATAGTCCCATTATAATCAGTTCTATCTAAAAGACTTACAGGCTACCATTACAGAATTAAATTTTAACAAGAAATAACTTTTAGTGTGGAAATAAGAAAACTTCCTCCACCAATGCAGATCAGCAACCATTCTACAAATTATAGTCTCAGAGAGTTGCATAGGGTTTTTAAGAGTTTAAATGACAGCAGTGTGTGTCAGAGTAGTGTTTGAATTACAAAGCAAGCTCTCCATTCATTAGACCATGTTGCCTCTACTCAACTATAAATATCAATAAAACATTAGTATGATTGTTAAAAATTTGCAAATGAAATCTAAAAATTCACTCAAAGTAGCCCATACAATTGCTATATAAATTTTAACAAGCATCTTTTTTAAAAAATATTTTATCAAGTACAGTTATCCCTTCCATATTGAGGGGCGCCTGTGAAATCTGGAAAATCCATGTAAAATTTTTTGGCCCTCCCTTCAAGCCAGAAAAGAAGTCTGAATTTTTTTCCTTATTGTAAAATTTGGGTATATTTATAGTATTAAAAGATAAACTATCTTGATATTATACAAAACCATACATATGTTTTATGCATTTCTGAGTTTCTAGACTTTTTCTGTGTCATCTGCTAGCTTTCATATCATCTGTACTTTCTGCAAAACTCTCCTCAAATTTCCATTTAATTTCTTATGCCAATCCACAATATATCAAAACCATGATGGAGAAAGTCACAATGTAGAAGAGATAACTGTAGTAGTTTAAACAAATAATTCAAACAACACTAAAACCACAAGGATTTCTCATTATAATCATCAAAATAACATTTATATCATGCCTACTCTGCTAGGCACGTGCTAAGCATTATATTATTTCATTTCATCTTTACAACTACTCAGGAGACAACTGACACAAATAGAGATTAAATGTCTTCCCTAGAATCTTACAGCTAATAATGGTCTAAGGCAGTATTAGAATTTGGATCTTTCTGACTTCAGGCTCAGCACTCTATCTACTGGGCCATCTAGCTGATCATGTATATTTCTTTAAAAGAATTTTAAAGGACTTATATAAATATGTCAACATTTTTTTGAGTGTGTGAGAATTCTGTTAATCACTAATGGAAAGAATATAAACCTAACATTAGAAATGTTTGGCAGGAATTCAGTTTCTTCTAAAAAGTATTATTAAACAACTAATATGTAATACTTTCATATGCAATAAAAAAATTTTAAACACGAATTACTTAATCAAACTTACAGCTCAATGGCTTTATTCCACATAATGACATAGCCTGAGAGTGTGAAGGATTCAACATTGACAATATGTATGTTGCCTCTTTCTGTGCCCACATAGAGCCATTTGCTCTGGAAAGGCAAATGGCAAAATGTTATCCTGCAAGAGAAAATATATGCAAAAATGCTATTAGAAGACTTCAGCCAATCTTAAGGAATCATAGTGCAAGTTAACCATTATATAAAACATTTAGGCTAAGCCAACAGCTAGATGAAATGTGCCCTATTTAGACTTTAGAAGAGTCTAAATGAAGAAACTTGAGCAAATAATTTTGCTCAAGTTCACAGAGTAATCATTAGCAGAGACAAAAATCAAATCCATGTCTTCTGACCCTGAAATATAGTATTTTTGTTTTACAATGTACAAAACTACCTACTCAAACTAAGAACATTTAAATAAGTTTCATTATTGTAATATAATATATATGATGATACTACTTCAAAGTTCAAGATAATCTGTGACAATGACATAAACTAAAACAATTAAATGAACAAAATAAAAATTAATCAAAGAACAATAATGTTGAATAGCTTTAAAAACAAATATTGAAATATGACTTCATATTTCTTTTAAAGATTATATTCATTGTAGATTTTTCTAATCTAAAATATTGTTGACCTGACGACATACAATGTAACATACAGATTTGCTTTTATAATATTTAGATTTTCTTTTACTTAGTATTATAAACATTCCCTTCAAGTCTTCATAAGATCAGATTTATAAACCACCAAAAAACTTTAGAAAATAAATTTACATTTTATGCTTTCTTCAAATGATAACATTATTGATCAATTCATGTAAAGTTTCCTCACTTTTAAATAAATCTCTTACATACAATCCAAGGAAGAATTTAAAACCCAAAATTCTAAACCAGTTTTTTAGTTCAGAAATAAAGATATAACAATATCAAAGTCATGAAGAGCACAGAAAAATACAATAAAATATAAAGGAAAATACATAGGACCTAGAATTCAAAGGACAATTGATTAATGTAAAATCTTTCTTATGAAGTAGTCAGGCTTGCCTGTGTAAACTTTCCTAATTCTTTAATCTGATTTTGAGGCCCCTAAAAAGTAAAATGGAGATTTAAGAGCAAGCTTGCTATCTAAAGATCCCTGATAAACAAGAAGATTTGTAACATTTGGCAGTCAGGCACACATTTGAGTACTCATATAGTTAAGCAGAACTAAGTTATTTTGGATTTTACGGAAAAAATACAGAATCATCAGATTACAGAGGTTAAGAGTAGAAAAGGACTTTTGAGATTCTCTATCCCACCCTCTCATTTTACAAATGAGAAAACTAAGACCTAAAGAAGTAAAGTAATTTTTCCAACAGAGTCCTTGCCATTAATAAATTTTAGCTTAATAGTACAGATAAAAAAAGAATGCCACCAATATTATAGATAAACCAAATTCATCTTTAAAATGATTTCACTCTTCAAAATAAATAATGAATATTGGAAGGGAATAAAGGGAGTTTTATTTATTCATATATTACTTTTAAATTACTATTCACATATTACTTTTAAAATCCTAAGAAAGACTACAAAAATTATTTGTAGCATGCTTTCAAAGTTCTCAGTTGTAGCACTTTCTTTTTAAATGAAAATATATATTATATATATATATATTCTAATTCCTATAAAAATATGTAATGCTCCCATCAGTGCTGATCATATTGTTTTGAGTCTCTTTAGTTATCCATTCCAGCAAAGCATTTTAAATTTTTAGACAACATTGCTTTAAAAACATTAACTAAATGTCATCTGTATTGAATTTCTAGGCAACAAGAAAAACACATAATAGCAGTTTTCAGGTACTTGAATATCTGTCATATGTTAAAATTATTAGACTTGTTCTGTTCTGTTTTATCTTTTTTTCTCTCTCTCTAGTGCACCCCCCAACTAGTGGAAATGGGCAGAAGCTGCGGAGACTGATTTATGGCTTGATATAAGCAAAAAATTACTAATAATCCAAGTAAAAGTAGAATGGGTAGGTAAGAGGTAATACAAGAGGTAATACAATCCCCCTCCCTTGGGTTCAATTATCAACTCTATGCAGATAACTTCCAGATTTACTTATTTAATATAACCTCTCTTTTGAGTTCTGGTTTCACATCACCAACTTGCTTCTTGGACATCTCTAACTAGATGGCCGATAGCATTTAATAACCAAGTCCAAAATGAAACTCATTTTTTTCCAAAACTATCATCTATTTCAAACTTACCTAGCCCTCTAGAGAGGCTGAACGTTTCCTCAAATACTCTAATCCTACTTATCCAATCAGTTACCAAGCAGGCTACACACAGAAATGAATTACTAGAAGCCATTAAATGTTTGAATTTATAAAGAAAAGTGGTTAAACCTTTTGAAATGTATAACCCTTGGCTTAAAAAAAATACTTCAGGGCACCACCTCCAGTAAAATCTTCTAAAATGATTTTTAATGACTACTCATTGTGCCAAACAACTTAAAGTTATTTTTTTAAGACTTCATTAAATATCAATTTTCCTTTTACCTGATTCCAAAAATTAACAAGATCTTGAACCCTGAATGTCTTTTCATTTAGAAATAATTGTATAAAACAGGTTTGGGAAGCTTTTTTCTGCCAAGGGCTATTTGAATATTTATAACATCTTTGACGGGTCACACAAAATTATCAACTTAAAAAGCTTAAGCAGTAAGAGTTTATTGTCACCTACAGTTGCCTTGGCAAGACCAAATCAAATAAAATACATAGACCTTATATGGCTCATGTTGTGAGGGTGAAACATCCCCCACCCCTCATATAAAGGATTAATAATTTTTTTTTTTTAATTATAGTTGCCTACCCCCTCCCTTGTAACCTACATCCCCACAATCAGACTTTTTTAGAGAATAAGATGTTTTGTTAAATATGGAAGCTAAAGTCAATCAATGTAGAAATGGAGACAAAATCATATTTGCAGAAAGATACAAAGCATTAATATATATATGTGCGTGTGTGTGTGTATGTATATATATATATATACATATACATATATACATACACATATATATACATATACATATATATATATACATATACATACACACACACACACACACATGTTTTAAGATTATTCCTTCCCTACATATTATGTCTTTATCAATTCTATTAAAGATTAAGGGAGGAGTTGAGAGAGACGTGGATATAATGATCATATGTTCAAAAACTAAAAATCAGAACATATACATTCCTCACAGTTAAAGATGCTCTCATTTTATCTTTATATAGGATACCCACATTGAGAACAGTATTTTAGCATTTGGCATGCATTTGATATTTAATTATTAATATTTTATTATTATATTACATTTAAATATAAAATAATATGTGTTATTATAATTACAACATATACTAATAATAAATTTATTGTTAATATTGATATTAAATAATTAAATGAATGAAATGAAATGGAAAACAAATAGGAGGAGAGGAAGAACCTGCCTATATATTTCCACCAAACTAGATAACAAAGGACAGGTATAACATAGGTGGAAAAATAAGTGGAGACACTTAGAAACTCACAGATGAAAAAAAAGTCCAAATCAATTCTTAGTCATTAAATACCCATGGTTTCACAGCCCAGGTATATCAAAAGAAAGGAATGGTTTGCCATTTTCTTTTCCAGTTCATCTTACCAATGAGGAAACTGAGGCAAATACAGTTAAGTGACTTGCTTGGGGTCACACAACTAAAAGTATCTGAGGTCAGATCTGAACATAGGGAGATGTCCAGCATTCTATCTCACCTCTGAACCAGCATTCTGGGATTCCTTGAATCCCAGCTTAATTCTTGGCTGGTAAACCTTCACCATTTTAGTTCAATTCAGATCCCAGACAAAAGACTAAGGGATTATAAACTACCTGGTTATATAGAAAAACAAGGAAAAACATTTTTTTTGGTTGTTTTCAAAAATTTTTTTTATTTTTAAATTTCTATTTTCCCTGGTTACATGTAAAAACATTTTTGGGGGTTATACATTTGTTTTTATTTCATTATATATTCATACTGGGAGAGAAAAATCAGAGCAAAAGAGAAAAAGCAAGGAAGTGAAACATAGCCTATGTTGATTTACATTCAGTCTCCATAATTCTCTTTTTTTTTCCATCTAGGTTGTTTCTTTATTGGTAATCCTTCATAATAATAGTGAATAACTTTGACAATAGAGACTCAATTTTAGGCTGTTTGAAATTAATAACCAGAAGTTTATTGAATATCTTATTTTGGTATTTGTAAAAGAATATTGTTTAGTTTTTAAAACAGAGTAATTAAATGACTTTCTCAAAGTCACATAAGTAAATAGTAAGTAGTAGATCTAGGGTTAAACCCTAAATACAGCTTTTTTTCCCACTGTACTTATTGTTTCTAATTTAATAGCTTATCCTCTCTACTTTTTTTTTTTTTAATATTGTTGTATTTTTTTCTGGTTATATACGTACATTAATTTTTTAAATACACATTTATGAATCATGTTGGGAGAGAAAAATCAGAACAAAAAGGAAAATACATGAAAGGGAAGGAAAAAAACAGAAAAAAAAAAGGGAAAAAAGTGAATATAGCAGATACTGATTTACATTCAGTCTTAATAGTTTTCTCTCTGGATGCAGATCCTAAAGTTTATTGTGATTGCCTTGGATCATTGAATTGCTGAGAAGAACCAAGTCTTTCATAATTGAACGCAGCACCATCTTGTTGTTATTCTGTACAATGTATTCCTGGTTCTACTTGTTTTGCTCCATAGTATGTGTAAATCTTTCCAGGCCTTTCTAAAATCAGCTTATTTATTTTTTATAGAATAATAAGGATAGGCTTACTGACCATCAAGATTAAACAGAAAAAGTATCCTCTGCACATGTAAAGAATCAAAAGAAAAAAAAAAATAGAAGTACCTTTGTGAACCTCAGAAAAGATTCCCTATCCCCAACAAAAATCAAATTAATCCTATCATTCCCAGAAAGGGCATGACTCTACACACCTTCGTGTAATGCCCTTGACCCTAAATACAGCTCATCAAGTCACAATTCACCTTGAAGATATGTCTCTCTCAATTAAATATAAGTTTTATGAAGGACAGGGATTGTCTTACATTTTACATTTTCTCTTAGAGAACATTTCTTTTCTTCTCCTCCCCTCCCCCATTTGGGCCTGTGATTTCCCAAGTTATACTTTTGTCTCTCCTTTCCCCCTTTTTCTCCTTCCCAGTGTTTTGCTTCTGACCACTACTTCTCAATCTGCCCTTCCTTTTTTTCAGCCCCTCACTCCTTTCTTATCCCTTTCCCCTTCTACTTCTGCCCTTCCTTCTAAGGAAACTCCCCTTTTCTTTCCCATTTTTCCTCTTATTTCCCTATAAGGTGAGAAAAGTTCCTCAAATGTGTACAATTTTCCCGCTTTGAGACAAATCTGAAGAGATTATGGTACAAACAATGCTCATCCTCCTCCCTTCTTTCCTACAACTGGAACAGATCTTTTTTGTCTCTGCATGTGATATAATTTATCCCATTTTATTTCCCTTTTCCTCTTCTTGCATTACAATCCCTTTTCTACCTCTAGTTTCTTTTTTGTATCATAACATTAAAGTCAACTTATACCTACCTACACCCTCTAAGTATACCTATAACAAAGAAAACAGTTCTCAAGAGTTACACATATCATCTTCCCAAGTAGAGATGTAAACATTTTAACCTTTAAGAAAGTTTTTTTTTTTTCCTTCCCTTTTTACCTTCTTATGCTTCTCTTGAGTTCTGTATTTGAAGATCAAATTTTCCGTTCAGCTTTGGTCTTTTCATCAAAAAAAAAAAAAAAAAGAAAGAAAAGAAAATCCCCTATTTCATTGAATTGGACCTGTGATTTCATTGGTGTAAGCAAGTTCAGACAAAAAAAACCCATTTATCAATGCAATCTGATATTTCCCAATTAAATCTTTAATTTTTAACATTCATTAAATTTTTTTTTTGTATCAAAACTCTCCTTCCATGCCACCCTTCCCACAAACAATATATCATAATGGGAATTTTTCTGCAAGTTAGTCTTATAGAACTACTAGGATACAGGGAAGTAAATTAATTTGTGCAGGCTTACACAGTTGACATGTCAGAGTTAAGGCTATATATTCTAGGCTCGTAAGCCTGGCTTTCAATTCACAATACCACTCTACCAAAAAAGAAGAGGAGGAATAAGAAAACAGACTGGGTTGCATTTTCAAAATCATATAGAACTTTTAATCTCTTCCTTTTTAATAACTTTTTATTATTTCCTCCATGAAAAAAGGGCACATATTTTTAATATCACAATTCTTTAGTTAATACTGTATAACTAGATGCAAATTAGAAAAGATCTCTAAAGAATTAAAAGTAATGGTCATTTGAAAGGCAATAAAAAACTATGCAGTGAACATAGCAAACAGTCTAACATTAAAAAAGAAGAATTATGAAGAAAAATCAGCCCAAAGAACATGATGATTTGAAAATAAAGTGAGTCAATTATTCAGTATTCATGCCTGACTTGCAATAGATAACTAGCTCAGTGACTGAACAAATTATTTAGCATTCCAATTCTCTAGATGACTGTCTAAAACTATAATTTGCAGTAAGGATGTTGACTTGCATTGGTAAAGACATCTAGTAGTTCCATATCAATGAGGTCACATTTACAATCCCTGTTCAGTTTCTCAATCATTTTAACAACTCTTTCGAGTTACTTTGCTAAAATCTAAGTAAAGCAAAGAAAAACAAAATCTCCTCCCCCTCACATTCTAAAGGCTACCTCTATCCTACTTGGATACTGCCTTTTATCACTTCAGATATGAACACTAATAAAATCAGAACCAGCTATTTTAAACTAACAATTAACATTTAAACTCAATTAAGCTATATTTTCTAAAAATTGGACAAGATGTGTGACAACTTAGTAGTAAATCATCCTATACCATTTCATTACATTTTTAAGAAATCAATTAGAGATGATACTAAACAATGAACATAAAAACATCTCCAAAGAGTTGCCAAAGAAAGACCACAGTGATAAGACACTATTTATATTATTCTGTAACATTATCTTCCCCCAAAGGAAAGGTTTAGGGGGGGGGGAAGTGAAAATGCAGATATCTTGTTATTTTTGGCCTGTGTGAGCAAAACAAAGTAAATTCAGTATGACTTCACTGCATTAGTAAAGTAATATTTTTAACACCTCGTTTAAAATGCCAGGACCATAACTACATCCAAGAAAATTATATATTTAAATTTGTTATACACACACACACATACACACACATATATATATATATAAAATATTCACATCCCAATGTTAAGCAGAATTGCAGAATCTAAATTTACATAATATTAAATTAAATGTTATACAAGTGCTACCACTTGTATACAATCCCCAGTGAATAAATATCAAACTTTTTTTTTCTACTAGTGATTTCATCACAAAAGATATCCTTTTTTCGTTAATTACAACCTAAATAATGTTTATGATGCTAATAATGATGACTAGTTGCTATGCTATTATTATTTAATAAGAGTAGTCTTTTTCAGTATTTTATTATTCTGCTAAAACTGAGGGGGTATTAATTAGTAATATAATCAGTATTAAAGATAATGAAGGCTTTCCAAGAGATAATGTCATAATATAGGGCCAAGATCCTAAGCTAGTAAGTAATATAAGGTGCTATCATGTGTTTTAATATCAAGAAGCATAAGAATAATCAAAAGAATACAAATGAGGTAGTACTTGTCATACCTAACCAGACCACCAAAAAATAAAGAAAAATGAATGACAGCTCTTTTTTTTATGTCCCACAAAACATCAGACTAAAACAGTATAGTATCATAACTACAATCAATTGGAGTATGGTGGAAAGAGTATAAAATTAAAAGAAAAGAGACCTACTAACATGAATGCTCTTTAAAGGCAGAAATAATATAATTTTTAACTTTGTATCCCCAATTAAAACAGTGCCTGCCACATAACAGACCCTTAATAAATGCACTGATTATATTATCTAGATATCCAATCAGTTGTCAACTTCTTTCATTCAAGGTATAATCACCTTTTGCTGGAACTAAAACAATGCCTTACTAAAGGGTCTCCCTTGCTTAAGCTTTTCCCCATTTCAATCTATCCTATACATAGAGTTGCCAAAATGATTTTCCTTAAGCAAAGGTCTGGTGATATCATTTCCCTCCTGAAAAACTCAAACAGCACTTTATTTTGCCTTTAGGATGAAATATAAATTGCTGCTTATTTTATTCTTTTTTATTCCAAAGATAGGCAACACCAAACAAATGAGTACAAACAGAAAAAAATCTATGTGACATCTCTATTACTTAAGAGTCTGCTTGTCTTTTTAAGCATGTAATAAATTCACAAAATGTAACATTTCAAAGGATAGGATTTATCATATCATACCCTAAATGAGAACAGAAGTAGTACAACTCTGATTCAGTTCATATAATTTTTCTTAGAAAGTCTCTTTGAATATTTCTATTACACAATACTATTCTATTACATTCATATACCATAATTTGTTCAATCATTAGTTGATATTTCAGTTTCTACTTCTTTATCACTACAAAAAAAGTACTGCTTTAACTATTTTTTGTATACATGAATCTTTTTCTTCTTTTTCTTTTGATCTTTTTAGGGTATAGGTTAGTAGTAATACTGTTACATGAAAGAGTGGTACACATATCACCATATTGATTTTCAAAAGGTTTAGATCAATGCACAATTCCAGCAATAGCATATTAGCATGCCAGTTTTCCCAAAATCCTTCAAATATTTTTATTTTCATTTTTTTTGGTGATTTTTGTTAATCTAAGGATTTAAGAGCTTTAGAGATGCTTTAATTTGTTTTTCTCTATTAGTGACTTTAATATTTCTTTTGATATAGCTTGGGTTTCTTCCTTTGAAAAGTCTTATCTTTTGACTATTAATTAAGAAATGGCTCTTATTCATATATATTTGAATCCATTGAAAACTAGACTTTTATCAGAAAAACTTGTTGCAAAAAATTTCTTCAATTATTTCCCTTCTAATTATAAATGTTTGTGTTCCATTTCTTCAATCTGTGTTTATTATATGAAGATGTACACATACATATATCTATGCACATATTTACATATAGATATTTTTTCATCAAAATTATCCACTTTATCTTCTGTGATTTTCTCTATCCTTCATCTTATAATAAACTGCTTTTCCAAAAAGATCTAAAGGTAATTTTGGCTCCTATGTTTATAATGTCAACTGGAGCTTTTACTTCAATATGATGCTTCTGTTTTACTGATCTACCTTCCTTTTTTTTTTTTTAACCAGTACTCATTTTTTTATTTTCAGTTTATAGAATAGATTAAAATCTAGTACTGCTGGGCCCTCTTCCTTTACTCCTCATTACTCTTAAGATTCTTGACCTTTTATTGCTCCAGATTAATTATTACTATCTTTGGGGTGAACAGTTGTTCAAAGAGGACTGGTACCTCTGGAATGAGGACTTGCTGAGTCCTTTTCAGGGCTGCTCATTCACTTTTGATGTCCACCTGCCACCCAATTCCCACCTGTCACTCAAAGTAGTTTGGCATGTGGCAATGGCCACACCCAAGTAAAACTATTTCAGCAGGCACTGACAAGCCTCAAACCCATCAGTGAGTTAAAGAGTATGTACCCCTAGCACATGAAGACTTTTCCCAATGGAATAGGCAGATGTGAAGTTTGTTCCAATGGGCCATGAAGGCACATGGAGTGCTTAGAGTTTAGCTAAATATCAAAAATGCCAGTTATCCACTACATGCCAAGCCATCGCCAGTCATATTGAATTTTGTCTTGCCACTCAACTCTGATGCCTCTCAAAGAGAGGCCAACAAGACAACTCTGCCTCACTTAAATCCATTTCATGCACCAATCAAAAGACATCCACCCATACCATTTTATTATTTTTACCGAAGTCTTGTGATGGCAAGCAAGTGATTAAAACAGTAGGTGCAGCTACACTGGGAACTATAGTCACAACCCTATATAGAGGCAGACTGCGGCACAGGGCCTCCTAACCTACCCTTGTCCTGCTTTACTATAGCAGACAGAGCCCATTCTGTGCTTGAAATACACAAATACAAAAATGTACAAAAGCTTTTGTAAAGATGATTCCACTCAACATTGGCACATGGAATGTGTGCACAATTATGGACAACACAAAATCTCATAGACCTGAAAGATGAACAGCTCCTGTTGTTATAGAACTCAACAGGTATCATATCCAAATAGCCCTGAATGAAACAAGGCTGGCAAATGAAGGCCATTTTATTCAAGTTAGAGCTGCATACACAAGTTTTTCTGGAGTAGTCACCATGATAAGGAGCATCATGAAGATGATACAGGTTTTACACTCAAATCTATGCCAAAAAGACTGGATGTGTTCAAGAAGTAAACAACAGATTCTTCACAATACCACCATCATCCATGGGCATCCCCCCCACCATGATGAATCCTGATGAGGTCAAAGAAAAATTTTATGAAGACATAGAGATCCTCATTATCAATGTGCCAAAAGAAGACAAGCTTGTAATTCTGGGTGACTTTACTGCCACATTAGAAACAGACTATTGGACATAGCAGGTAATCTTTGGGAGGAATAGTCAGAAACAGCAATAGCAAAGACCACTAATAAGGAAGATTTGTGTACTTCTTGAATTTCTCATCAACAACACTGTCTTCTGTTTACCTTAATGTAATAAAACTTTATGGATACCCCCCCTATCAGTAAACACTGGCATTTAATAGACTATGTCGTTGGATAGAGGAGGGACTGACAGGTTGTAAGAGTGGTGAAGACAACTGTGACACAGAGTGCTCTTCTAATTATTCATAGACTTATTTTTTCTAAACTAAAAATTCACATTAAAAAAAAAAAGTGATAGTTCCAGAGCAAAATGATACAAGAAACGCTCTAATTTGCTGAGCGCTTCTCCATGAAGGAATTACTTATCACTGACTTTGAAGAAAAACTAAGCTAATATATGGCTGGCAACAGTAGAACAGAAAAAGAGTAGGTAGCTTTCAGAAATTTGGTATACAGCATCACACCTGCTCATCTGGCTCACAACACTCACAAATATAGGATTGATTTAATGAAAATAATGAGGAAATTCAGAGATACTAAATGAAAAATGAGAATTCCACAGAGTTGTCAGCAGGAAGTATTCAACTCCATCAAAAGTATAAACAAAGGTTAAGAATAATGCAAAATTCTTGGCTCAGTAAGAAGGAAGATGAAAATTCAGTTTTACATTGATATTAATAATATAACGTGCATCTATGATGCTCTGAAAGTTATTCATAAAGCAAAGTTCTGTGGTGGACCTCAACAATTCAATGCTGATGGAACCAGTGATAAGGATATGATCCTGGAGAGATAGGCTGAACACTTCCATAATGTTCTCAAACATATCATCATTAACTAATGCTGAAGCCATTGACTATACACCTCAAACTAATTTGCTCAATACCTCTCTAGTCAGTTTTTATTTGAGGCAGTTTTTATTTGCAGCAGCATTTGCTGCCCATCAACTACAGGAGAAATGCTGGAAATAAAACAAAGATCTATACATAATATTAATTTATCTGAACAATGTCTTTGAATACTGCCAATTGTAAGGGCTTGTGGAAGACCAAGGCAAAATTTGTTTGCCTGGAGCTCATTAGTATTGCATACTAGTTCCATGATGGCATGCTTGCATAGCTTCCAAATAATTATTAAGTCCAGCAAGGAATGCCAGTATCAAAGAAGGTGCTGTACTCTATGAGCAAAGCAAAATTGCAGAGCAATTGATAGCGTGTATCCATAAACTCAAAAGAAATGTGAGATGTGTATATTTAGAGACATCTCCATTCCAAATATTCACAGGGCTATTTGTACCCAACCTATGATAGAGGCCTCCAAGCTCATCTTGGTCTGATCAGATCGAGTCAGATATAATATACAGTGACCCCAATGTAGTGATGCCATTTTGATATTCTTTGAGTATAAAGGATAACTACCAACAATCTTTTCTAACTATGTAATTAATCTTTTGGTAGCTTGAAATAACAATGAATAAGTAAATTTACTTATGTAGTATTGCAATTTTAATTCAACCTACTCATGAACAAAATTAACATTTTTCTACTTGTTTAAATCTGTCTTTCTGCAAAGAGTATTTTACATTTGTCATCATAATTGTGTGTGTGTGTGTGTGTGTGCATGCGCACGCGCACTGGTAGGTAAAATCTGCAGTTACTTCAAATGAAATATATTTATCTTTTTCTGCTTGATATCATATAGAAATGCTAATTATTTATGTGGATTTACTTTAATATCTTTCAACTTTTATATTTCAATTAATTTTTTAAAATGATGACTTTATGTCTGTCTATATGTACTCTAGGTTTATTTTTCTTGTCTTATATAACTCGTATTTCAATTGATACATAAAATAATTGTGGTGATAATAGACATCCTTTCTTTACATTTGATCTTATTAGAAATATCCTCCTTTGTCCACGATGCATATAATGCTGGCTCTTATTTCTAGAGATATTAATTATCACATTAAGGAAAATTCTGTTTCTTCCCAAGCTTTCCATTTTTGTTAAAGAAATGAGTATTGAATATTGACAAATGCTTTTTCTCCATCAATTGACATAATCATGTGATGTTATTAATATAATATAGTATGTTTATAATTGTCCTAAAATGAACCCACTACATGCCTAAAATTAATACAACATGGCTATAGTACATAATCTTTTGACATGTTGTGGTAGCCTCTTTGCTAATGTTTCATTTAAATTTTTATGTCAATATTCATAATAGTGGCATTTAGAAATATTTTTGGTATATAAATTTTTTGATTTGTCTCTTCTGTAATAGAAAGAATATGAATCTTTCTTTTTCCTCTTTTAAGTTTATGTAAATATTGAAAATAATAATTTGAATGTTATATAAAATTCATTTATAAATCTAGTTTATGGGACAAACAGTTGAGCCTAGCTGAAATAATGGATTATCCTGAAGGAGATAAAAGAGGAAACATTTGCCAGACAAGTCAGACCACAACTACTTTCTCAATCACCACTTTATCTCAAAAGAGAAGTAGCCCCAAGGCTTTGAAACCATGAGACTTGGAAAGAACAGTGTCCCCAAGACTATCATCTCTGCTTCCACCCACTAGTTCTGCAGATATCATTCAGGGCACACCAATTGCTGAACAACTGCCATCAATTGGCCTTTAACTCAAAATCCCTAGAAGCAATAGTACACTCCATACATTACCTCCAAGATAAAATATAGAATGCTATCTTTGGTTTTTAAAGCTGCTGACAACCTGGACTCTCCATCACTTTCCAGTCTTCTTATACTTGATTCTCCTCCATGCATTCTACAATCCAGTATTAATTGCCTACTTTCTGTTCTTCCCACATAACACTCCATCTCCCATTTCTGGAACGTTACATTAGCTGTCTTCTATGCCTGGAATACTTTCCATCCTTATCTACTTCTTAGGATCATTAGCGTCCTTAAAGACTCAGCTCAAGTATCATCTTCAACAAGAGGGAATTCCCATTATCTCTCCCTCTCCTTACCATCCCAAATGCCTTCTCCTCTAAGGTTTACCTTTTCATTTACTCAGTAAATAGCTACATAATATTTAAATGTTACCTCCTGTTTGCTTCTGCCTCTCTTTGCATCCCCAGCACTTAGCATAATGCCAGGCATACATTAAGGACTCTATAAAACCTTGATGATTTAAACTTGATCATTTTCTGAGTCCATTTTTCTATAACTAAAAATCGAAGAATAAGTGATATTGTTCTGTCTGTGAAAATATTCCCAGTGACATAAAAGTAAAAAAAAAAAAAAAAAAAAAAAAAAAAAAAAAGATATTTGGCCATTGTTCATTTTTAATGGTAATTCTCTTGTACATTATGTTCCATACATCTGCATTTCTACTGTGAAAGGCACTCAGTAAAATGGAAATTCTACAATATATCTGATTTAGTCTTTTAGTAAAAATGAGCTAATTGTGGTTATTTCCAATTCTGATTTTAAGACAAAATTTTAAGAATATAACTATTTACAAGAAATAATTGAGGCCTGGTAATAATAATAAAGAAATGTAAACATGTAAAAGGCCATCCCTAATCAAGACTAATATAAGAACAGTACAGGCATAAAGCTCATCTAAATTCAGAAGAAATTCTTTTCTACATAAATGGAATCTATCCAGTGTCATGCTAAACAAGTTTTTTTTAATGTCATCTTTAGTTTGTAAGGACAAAAAGAATAGAAGATAAATATGGCTCTTTTCATTGAAACTGACTAAAATTATACCAAATATCTGCATAAAGGATACTAATAAAGAAATAATTCCAAGAGTCAGCATAACTCAAGATATGACTTAAACCCACACTCTGACTTAAAAATGTACCAAAGCTAAGGTAAGAAAATGACAGAGTTTTGACTCTGACTGTATATGCAAAGCTAAACAAACTGTAATAATCATCTAAGCCAGGATGTGTAGGAAAGATGGCTGAATAACATCTGAGGGAATTATAAGGAAAAATTGATGTCTTAGAGTACTGTGAGGATTGGAAGAGTAAAATATGACTTCATATTTATAACATCTATATTCAAATACTAAGAAAGGTTTAGACTATACGTATACAGGTGATCTATATTTTTTGGAGTTGTGTAGTCTCAATAAATACTTATATAAATCCAGATTAACATGACTCTGAAACACCAGATTATGTGATTCTTTAGATGAATTAATATAGGAAGGAAGAGCAATCAGAAGGTAATTACTTAGTATTGGGGACCAAAAAGAACATTGAATGTGGAGCGATATTTAGATATTTACTGTTACTTATTCCCTAAGGGAATCTGAACAGTCACATTACTCCAAGTTTCAGTTTCTTCATAAACAAAATGAGGATGGTAGACTAAATCCTGTGTTCTTTATCTTTTGTCTGTTATGGATTTCTTAAGACTAACATTTTTCAATATATGATAAAACACATAAGATTATAAACTATATGGTAATACATTTAACAAAATATTTTAAAATAAAAACCAAGGTGATTTTTAAAATATTATATCAAAACTACAGAATAATCAAAATTAAAAAAAACACACATTCACTCTATCACAACAAATAAAACCAGAGGCCAGCACCTGCCTAGTAAACTTTATTTAAAATGGTATCCTTAAGCTTTTTAGAGCAGTTATGAAACAAATATGGTATTGTCCAAAGTGCCCTATTTTCAGCATGAGAATTAGTGCTCTCATCTTCTTTCACTGATTTGTTGTTTGACCTTAGATAAGTCATTTAAATTCTTTGTGCCCCATCTCTTAAGAAAGTTTTAAGCATTCTAGCTTTACCAGACTTTCAGGGTATAAGAATTATAAGTGATAACATATAATATGTTGGTATTATTTTTTTAAAGAGAAGGAAAATAAATGAGAGATTAAAATAACAAAGATTTTCTATATCATGCAACTGATATAATTCTTACCTTTCTCTGCTAAATTTCAGTGAATGCAGTATGGCCGGTCTCTTCTGACGTAAATTCCACAAATGTAAAGTATCATCAGCCAAGGCACTCACAAGAGCTCCCTTTAATATAATGTCAATTATATTACATACCATATATAAATATTAAGCATTATTAAGCATCTATCAAAAATTTCTTTTGTAGTTCAAACTCCTTTTCTGGAGCCATTTCTAAGAAATTTCGTTTAGCCTTTCTCTAATCAAAATGTAAGACAAGTACAATTTACATGCACTCAATTTTTAGGTACTTAAAACGAAATTCCTTAACACTAGAACTCCAGTTAAAAATCATAGATGTTCTACTAGATATACAAACACATATAACTAGAAGTCAGAATAACAATAAATTGATCACTGTGGGCAAATTAAATACTCTGGATAGCATAGCAGAAAATAGTAGCAATAAAGTAATTTCATTAAAGTAGCAGTTGGAAGAATACAAACCTTTACTTCAAAGCAGTAATTGTGAAAATAGGAAGAGACACAAAATATAATAATTTTATATAAAGTTTAACTAATGTAAAGCAATTACTATAACAAGTAGGCCAAAAGAAAATAGAACAAGAAAGATCAAGTAACTAAAGGTAATTTCAATTAATTTTTACTTGAAGCACTGAACATTAAGAACTAGCATTATTAACATTTAACCACCCTGAATCTTTAAAATATTACCATGAGTTACTCAGCCTATATAAATCAGAAAACTAATTCAATTCCAAACTGATACTTTCTACCACCTATATGTTTTGCCTGTCTTTATGATCTATAAGTGATAGTGCATATGAGAAAACTGAAGTAACAGTTTAAGTCAATTGCTCAAGGTCACTGAGCTATCTTAGACTTTATGCCTTTGAACTCAGACCTTCATGATTCTAGGTCCAGCACTCTCCCCACTGGCCATACTTCCACTTCTATTTTTAGATCTATTTGCCACTGTTATTTTTCAAGGGTCTGAAATCCCTGGACTATTCAAGGAATTTTTCCTCCACTTCTCTCTTCAACTTTTCTTCCAAAGTATCACTACATCTTTCCAACAAAGACAGAGACATTGAAGATATGTAAATGTTAATCCTTCTTTTATTAAGCAATTATTGCATTTTTCCCTACTTATCTGAATTCTTATAAACTGCTACATTTTACTTACTTTCCAAAATCCTATTTCAAAAATATTTTAATACTGTCTTTTATTGTTTACATGTTATACATTTCAAGACATAAAGATTCATAGAATGTTGGCGTTAAATAGGAGGTTAGAGATCTAAGAGACATGATACAGGGAGTATCAGTAGTAAACCTGTAGTCAAGAAAGAATAAGATTTAAATTCTTAACTTTTAATATCTATTAACTATAATAATCAGTTACTTCTGAATTTCAGCTTCATTTGTAAGATGGTGATAATACTTTTAACTTTTCCCATAGGATTATTATTAATATCAAATGCTACAATATATGCAAAGCATTCTGCAAACTTTAATTAGCTATGTAAATGTCAGTTACTGTTACTATTATGGGTTCTTCCCAATGTTCTCATTTAGTAGATGAGAAACCAAGAGCCAAACATGTTAACTAATTTAGTGAAGTTCATACTGGGAGATAATAGCAAAACCACAACTCCACTGCATGCAGAATACCTTTAATTTTTTAATTTACAAGTTGACCACATTTTCAAAATCATCAATATTTCAGTGAAAAATATTCATCAAATTTTCTATTCCATATCTGCCTATACATTGAAGGAATTTATTAAAGTATATGAAGCTTGGATAACTAACATTCATTAAATTTCATTTTTACTGTAACTAAGTTCATTTTCACAAAGCATTGTAAAATGGAAAGAGGCATTGGATTTGAAATCGGAGAGCTTGGGCTTGAATCCCAACTATGCCCCCTTACTACCTGTGTAATCTTGAGCAAGTCACAAGCTCCCTGGACCACAGCAAACTGTAGGGGTTGGACCAGATAATGTCTAATTTTCCTTTCCACCTCTTAGTCTCTCATCCTATGACTGAGAAATGATTTGCAAATACATTTTTGGTTACTCTCCACAATCTAGAAACCAGAAGAAAAATATGATGTATCAATGATTCTCATACAACTAAGAGAGATTAAAGTAATTCACTAACCTCATTAATCAGGAACTGGAGCTGGATTACTGCTGCACCACTATCATGCTGGCAATAACATTCTACTCCTGGACGACCAAAGCTTTGATTAACTCTATTAAGGAGTTTTTGTCAAGAAGATGACAAAAGATATGAAAAACAGCTTGAGATACATACTTCAGTTACATATTTATGCAATAAACAGTCTAATTAAATTATTATTATATATTCTCTGTTGTTAAGAAATCTAAGGACAAAAATTACTGATTGAGACCATAAGAATAAATGGAATTTTTCTTAAAATTATAAGTAGATCTAAAACCAACAGCAAGCATTATATGTAATGGGGATAAGTTATAAGCAATCCTAATAAGATCAGAGTTGAAATAAGGTAGTCCACTATCACCACTACTATTCAATATTATACTAGAAATTTTAGCTTTAGCAATGAAAAGAAAAAGAAATTGAAGGAATTAGAGTAAGTAGTGAGGAAATAAAATTATCACTCTTTGCAAATAATGGTATACTTAGAGAATCCTAGAGAATCAACTAAAAAACTACTAGAAACACTTAACAACTTTAACATAGTTGCAGTATATAACATAAATCCACATAAATCATTGGAATTTCTACATGTTACTAATAAAGCCCAGTAGGAAGAGATACAAAGAGAAATTCCATTTAAAATAACTATAGATAATATAAAAAATATTTGGAAATCTAACAGCCAAGACAATGCCAGGAACTATATGAACACAATTACAAAACACTTTTCACACACATAAAGTTAGATCTAAATAACTGGAAGAAACTGAAGTGCTCATGGGTAGGCAAAGTTAATATAATAAAAATGAAAATTCTATCTAATCTACTTATTCAGTGCTGTACCAACCAAACTGCCAAGAAATTATTTTTATAGAGCAAGAAAAAAATAACAACAAAATTCATCTGGAAGAACAAAAGGTCAAGAATTTTCAAAAGGAAAAGAATTTCAAGGAAATTAATGAAAAAAAATGCAAATAAATGTGTTCTAGCTGTGCCAAACAAAAACTATATTATAAACCAGCAGTCATCAAAATCATTTGGAATTGACTAAGAAATGGAGTAGTAAATCAGTATTAGGTTCACAAAACATAATAGTCAATGACTACTTTTACAAAACCATATTGATTCATATTGTTTGTTTTATTACGACTTGCATGTACAATTCATGTTCCTACTATTGTCTGACCTTGAGGATTAAAAAGTATGCCAATGGTGTGTAAAATCTTATACTGTGCACAGAAGTGTGCAAAATGTTTAAAAGTATATGCAGGTCCATTATCTGTTTTTATTGCTTGTGGCACACCCCCATAATTGCAAATTCTTGTATAAGGAATTCAGTGACCACTCAGGCTGTCTCTTTTGCTGCTGGTATTGCAAAAGTAAATCCTGAAAAAGTGTTTACCACACCATGGATAAAAGACAAACGACCAAAAGACTTATAATGGGTCACATCCATTTGCCAAATTTCATTGGGTCTCAAACCATGAGGGTTCTTCCCTGGAGGTAGTGTAAGAGCGTGGAAAGGAAGGCAAGTCATACAGGCTTTTACTATGCTCCTAGCTTCCTCTCTTGTTATTCCAAATTGTAAACGTAAAGCTCTGAGCAACCTGATGTTATTTAGAATGAGATTCTTGGGTTGTCTAAAATAAAGGAGTATTTGACCAACATGGTTAAAAGGCAATCTGCCTTTGAATTTCCATGAAAAATCCTCCTGCCGCCAAGTGCTTCTGGCCCTCTCCCTCTACCCTCCAATCCTTGCCTATGATTATCTCCTTACTAAATATTCAGCAAGCACCAACGGTGAGGAGAGCCATTGTCTCACATCAGACAGGGAGCCTTAAGTACTCTCTTATTTGATTCACAGTTTTAGCCCTCTACATCTCCCACTTTCTTTTGTTTTAAACACAGGTGGTCATGCCCTCCCTGACTTCCTCAGGAAGGGAGATGAAAAACAGCAAAGGGAAGTGGGGAGTCAAGCCAGATATTGTTAGCGAGTTTCTGGCCTGAAGGATCTTACTAGAAACAGGTATACACAAATCCATAAGCATGGGAGGAATTACACAAGCACACAGTAATAGAGCACAGGCTAGTAGTGATGACTCTCCCCACAGCCGGTGCAGGCTCAATGTGGTGTAACAAACATGAATTATACATGCAAGTAGTGATATAACAAACAATATGAATCAACATGGTACTGTAAAAGATTTCCAGAAGTCCTAGAAGGAGGGTATGTAAATAACAATCACATATACGTCTCCTTCAGCAGCCAAGAGATACCAAAACCAATCTATTGTCCATTATTTCACGTGTCAGGAAATCCAAATTTTTGAAGTCCTGCAACAGTCTTATTATGTACTAGGGAATCCAATGATTCCTGCAGATTTTGAAGGACTGCAACAGTCTCATCGCATCTCAGGGATTCCAATGATTCCTGAGTGTTTTCAAGTCCTACAACAATCTTTTCATGTCTCAGGGATTCCAATGATTCCTGAGGGTTTTGAAGAGCTGCATCAGGCTCATTAACAATTTTTGATGTCCATGAGTCAATTGTCATAACTGCCATGCTTTTCAGTGTGCTAGGCACAATCAGCAATGGAACCACCCAATATTTTTTGGGGGTCTTCTCCTTTGTTTCAAGGGTCTGCTCCACCTCTCTCTGATGGACAAAGCAAATATGGCTCATTGCCACCCATCTGATTCCTTCTCCATCTGTAGAGATACAAGCAAACCCGCTCCCCCAAGCAGTTAACCTATCTGGTCCCTTTCATTCACTACTTTCTGGATCTCTCCATATTACCTGGTGATTATCTAAAGATAGTGGAGGTGCTCACACTGGACACTGCCCTTCCGGTGGGTTATAAAACCTGTCTGCCGGAACCAGTGCATTTTTATCAAAAATCAAAAAATTAATTGCATAAAGAGCTAAATTTATAAGTTTTCTAGAGTTAGCTGTGGCTCCCCCTTTCTTTTGTTTTTAGAGGAGTGTTTTGATGTCTGTTTCTCCTCCTCCTCCTGCTGCCTAGTGCTTCTGACTCTCTCCCTCCCCCTCCAATCCTTGCCTATGATTATCTCACTACCAAATATTCAGCAAGCATTAATGGTGAGGAGAGCCACTATTCAAATATATGCTAATAGAGCCTTTATCTCACATCAAATGGATAGCCTTAAGTGTTCTCTTGTCTGATTCAGAGTTTCAGCCCTCTACAGACTACAATAATCTAGTATTTGATATATCCAAAGACTCCAGCTTTTGGGATGACAACTCACTATTGACAAAAATTGCTGGGAAAACTGGAAAATAGTATGGCAGAAACTAAACACTGATCAACATTCAACAATATATACCAAGATAAGGTCAAAATGGGTTCCTGATTTAGACAAAAAGAGTGATACTATAAGCAAATTAGGAGAACGAAACAATCTACCTCTCATATCTGTAGAGGAGGAATCTGTGGCCAAAAAAGAGCTAGAGAACATTATTAATTGCAAAGTGGATAATTCTGAATACATTAAATTAAAAGGGTTTTACACAAACAAAACCAATGCAATCAAGATTATAAGGGAAGGAGAAAGCTGAGGGAAAAATTTTACATTCAATATTTCTGATAAAGGCCTCATTTCTAAAATATATAGAGAACTGACTCTATAAGAATACAAGTCATTACCCAATTGATAAATGGTCAAAGGATATGAACACACAATTTTCAGATGAAGAAATTAAAGCTATTTCTAGTCACATGAAAAATGCACTAAATCTCTATTGATTAGAGAAATACAAATTAAATCAACTCTGAGGTGCCACTTCAGTCTCTGTCAAATTGGCTAAGATGACAGGAAAAGATAATGATAAATGTTAGAGAGGATATAGGAAAATTGGAACACTAATGTATTGTTGATGGAATTGTGAAATGATCCAGTTATTCTGGAGAGCAATTCTGGAACTATCAAACTGCGTACCTTTTGATCCAGCAGTGTCTCTATTGGGTCTGTATCCCAAAAAGATCATGAAAGAAGAAAAATGGTCCACAAACGCAAAAATATTTTAGCAGCTTTTTTTGTAGTGGCAAGGAACTAGAAACTGAAGGGATGTCCATCAGCTGGGGAATGGCTGAATAAGTTATGGTATATGAATGTAATGATCATGGTTTTATAAGAAACAGTCAGCAGGATGATTTCAAAAAGATCTGGAGAAACTTATATGAACTGATACTAAGTGAAGTGAGTAGAAACAAGATCACATTGTACAAGCAACAAGATTATGTAATGATTAACTGTGATGGACTTGGCTCTTTTCAACATTGAAGTGATTCAAGGCATTCAATAGACTTGTGATATAAAAAGTCATCCACATCCAGCAAGAGAACTATGGAGACTGAATGTAGATCAAAGCACAGTACTTTCATCTTTTGTTGTTGTTTGACTTTTTTTTTCCTTTCTATTTTTTCCTCTTTTGATCTGATTTTTTTTGCACAACATGATGAATGTGGAAATATGTTTAGAAGAATTACACGTGTTTATAACCTATATTGGATTGTTTGCTGTTTGGGGGAAATGGGGAAAGAGGCAGAAATTTTTGGAATACAAGGTTTTGTATTGTTGAAAACTAATTTTGCAATGTTAAAAACTAGCTTTGCATGTAATTAGAGAAATAAAATACTATTTTAAAAATCTAAAAAAAAAAGAGAGAAAAGAAATCAAAGGACAAGTAGATGGATAAAATTCAAGAAGACTCATCTTTTTGAGGTCAAAATCAACCTGAGATATTTACTAGGTATGTAAACCCTGCATAAGTCACTTAACCCTGTTTGCCTAAGTTTCCTCATCTGTGAAATGAGTTGGAAAAGAAAATGACAAATCACTAGTATCTTTATCAAGAAAACCACAAATAGGGTCACAAAGAGTCAGACATAATGAAATAACTAAACAACGATAAAACAAAATCAAAAGTAAATGCCCCAACAAAAAGTAAGACTTTTTGAAAAACAAATGATCTACAAACACAAATTAAAATGAATAAATTATTTTAAATTTCTCAAATGTTTTTCTTTGGCTACAGAAATTACTTTAGCACTATGTCCTAGTAAATTGTATTGAGGAAAAATAATATTACACTAATAGCCAATCATTAATTTGCAATTCATCTTTTTTCTCCTATTTTTGTCAAAACTTCACTCTTAAAAAGGCCTGATAGTCACTAAAACCGAAGTAATTTGATCCCTAGTCTCCCAAGACATCTGCTCATAAACTAGTTCAAGCTAGGATCTACCCAAGTAGGACCCTACCTTTGTGTACTCAATAAACAGGACCTAGTTGGAGTCAGATCCTCCCCCATGAAGCACGAGTTTTTTCCTTGCTCTCTTCATTAAAATGTGGGCTTATGCTTTTCTAGCTAAGACTGCTAGCAACTAAGTGAAGCGAGTAGAACCAGGAGATCATTGTCCATGGCAACCACAATATAGGATGATCAACTCTCATGAATGCAGCTTTTTTCCACAATGAGATGATTCAGGCTAGTTCCAATGATCCTGTGATGGAGAGAGCCATCTGTACCCAGAGAGAACACTGTGAGGACTAAATGTGGATCACAACACAGTATTTTCTCTCTTTTTGGAGGGTTGTTTGCTTTTTGTTTTCTTTCTCATTTTTTTTCCTTTTTGATTTGATTTTTCTTGTGCAGCCTTATAGCTGTGGAAAGATGTATAAGAGAAAGGAAGGGGGGAAAAGACTGCTAGCAACTTGCATTCCTTAGGAGTCAAAAAGAGGTGTGATAACACACATTTTTCCCCCTCCCAAAGATAAAGAAGAGCTGATAATTCAGTCCACCTCCTTATTAAAATATCCACCGATGGGGTTGCGCTAGGGGAAGTCCCAAAAATGTAATGTCGGGCCAATCAGAAGAAAGACACCCATTGCCAATTCTAAATGGAGACATAACCCTAAATGGAGACATAACATCAAGTCCTTTATTAATAGATCTGCATACCTCTACTAATAAATAATATGCTTAGAGAAATTACCGCATTTTATTTATTACTTAAATTTCCCCTGTGACAGTATAGTCAAACTTCTATATATAGTTTTTATATAATATAGATAATATATAATAATTCTATAATAAATTTGGGAAAGGCAAGCAAGACTGCCAGGGATCAGCTAATCAGTGGTAGGCCTACTTTAGTCTATGCACTATTCAATATTCAAAGTACTTCCTGCCATCTAATTTACACTCCATTATTTTAGAAGCAGTGACTAAGTCATCATTACTGAAAAAAAAAAAAAAAAAAAAAAAACTGTAAATTGTCTTGTGTCCTCCAAAAAATGTTCTAGTTAGTAGGCATGATCAGTCTATAAGGAAGTATCACTTAAATACCTTCAAAAACTCAAATTTCATATATTCAAATCGATTGGAGAGCTCCTTACCACCCCATTTCTTCTCTACATGAGTTAAATATGTCACTCACAGATACTACCTACTCTAAAGAGACCAAGCTTCTCAGTACAGCCCATAAAATCTAGTCTTTGAGAATTTTAATGAAGGAAATTCTTACCTCCTCTTACCTCCAAATCCAGCTTGTTATATACTTCTGGATAGACTGAACTGTTAGTAAAATTTCCCTTTAATCAAACCTTAAATAATTCAATAGTGCATAGTTTTCAAACATAGTCTCAAAATTAATAATTTCTAGAAAAAAATGTTAACGACATTTCACTTACTTTTTTAACTTTATATATGCCTTCCCAACACAACCATTATTTTTCTTTGGCTATAGAAATTATTACTTTAGTTCCAAGTGCCAAGAAATTGTATTGATTATTTGATCCCTAGTATCCCAAGGCATCTGCTCATAAACTACTTCCAGCTAGGATCTATCCAAGTAGGATCCTACCTTTGTATACTCAATAAACAGGACCTAGTTGGAGTCAGACCCTCCCCCATGAAGTATGAGTTTTGTCCTTGCTCTCCTCATTAAAGTGTGGGATGACCTGATCTACAATGAAGATGTATGGTATGCCAAATCCAATTTACAATACTCAGAGACATCTCAAATGAAGAGTAGAAGTATTTATTCTTAGAATCTTGCAAGAAACAAACTTCTCCAAACCAGTCTAGAGAGGTTAATTTCTACAGAGATTGAAATGAGTTATATAGTCATGACCCCAAGAATAATGCTTGGAAGTAACATGAACTTGTTAAATTTTGACCTGAATTTTATGATGGTCAGTTTTGCAATGGCTTACAACTGTTTACCCTTACAAGAAGGAGAAGGCTAGGCTAGATTGCAATTCATTACTTTTTCTTTTTTTAAAGAATTCTATCTGAAATAATACCATTTCCAAAGATTTTCATTGATGTTTTAAGGAAAATAAAATTGTCATCTCCTTTGTTTGGTATGAAATATTGGAAAAATCCAAACTCTAAGCATTAGGTCTCAGAATGTTAGAAGATGGGATATCCTATTTCATTTCCCCAGATAAACTAAATCTCTATCTTAGTTAATGATTTTATAAGAAACCATATAATCCCCTCCAAAGAGATGTGTTTAGGGGTAAATAATCCATTAAACTAGGATAACCAAGGAGACTTGATTTACCTCAGGCTTCTTAAACAAATAGAGATTACCCAGTTTACAGATCCCTTAGAATGTCTTCCAGTTAATTAATTAATTAGCTTCTTCTAAGAAGTTAAGTAAAGGTCCAGGAGATCAGATACTTCTACTAGAGGAGCAGATCTTTTGTTCTCCTTCCCAGAGCCTTAATAATTGAAACTGGGTCTGGAATTGATGAGGTTTAGGTTTTGGGATTCCCTCCAGAATTATCAAATGACTATTCTTGCAAAGTCCTCAGTTTCCCATTACACTAAAAGAGAAACAGCTAAAACCTAATTAAGATGGCTTATCTTGAAGTACCTTCAATATTTTCCCATCTCACTTCTTCCTACACTGTCTGGTATAGTTATTCTAAGCTTCATAGCCCCTAAGCTAATTATAAACTATGACCTATGGACCTACAGCAGCTTTTCAAGTAAAATCCCCTCCATCTCATCACTAAATCACTCATAGATCTATAAGGCATCTATAGCTGCCTTATAGCAGGGATCAGCAGAGAATTACAATATGAACTTCTCAAAAGATAGACTGTGTGCTTCTAGACAATAACTAGCTAGTGGGTAAAATTTGTGAGAGTCACACAGCATTAGCAAGTATGGATGGGTTGCAATAAATTTCTCAGATCTCATTTTGCCCTTTCTACCCCCAAACCCAACTCTTCTTCTTCATTTTGGTCAAGAGCCACCACCATTCTTCCAGTCAATAGGAAACCATGGCATAATATCCAACTAGAAATTCTGTATGAAGCAGATCTAGAATGAGGACTAACAATATCCAGTGTCCAAATCTATTTTTTTAAAGCAACTAGATGGCACAGTGGATAGAATGCTGGACTTAAGAACCAGAAAGGCCTGAGTTTGACTCTTCTCAGACACTGAGCAGCTGTATGACATTATTCAAGTCAGCTTTGGTTTTTGCAGACATAAAACTAACAAGAGCACTTCACATGGTAGTTAAGATAGAATTAGAATACACATAGAATGTTTTGCAAATCTTAAAGTTCTATATAAATGCAATTACTCTTACCACAATTCCTATTATTTTCACTATTTCATATAGGAATCCTGAAAAGGTACAAAGTCAACTTTAAATCCCTAAGTGTTCTCTAGGCTCATATCCTCATTCTTCAATAAATGTCTGCACGGATAACATGGTTTTCCCACCCAACTCACTGCCTCCTTCTAAAAGTATTCAAGTTTATCAATGTTCTTTCTAGCCTGTGGCACAATAGACTGTATGTGATGATATTGTAGGTGTAAAGTAACAAAAACTACAGGAGAGAGTCTCCCTCATAAAGGATATTATATGTCATTTTATGTAGTTTTTGAATGCATTAGTTTTATTGTATGCTTCATACTAATGAACTAGCATTTTCCTAAATTTGGAGCTCTTTCTTCATAGCAACTGTTATTGCCATATAGCCACCTCCCTCTGAGCCCATACTTTTGCAAATAGCGGGCAGACCTTTATATTCATACCCATTTTATTTCTATTACATTTCAAAGAGGAAAGGGTGAGAAAGGGAATAAGCAGTTAATAAGTGTCTATTATGTCTGGCTCATGTAAAGTACAAGCACTTTACAAATAGATGTCATTTCATCCTTTCAATAACTCTAGGCAGTATTGCTATTATGATCTTATATTTTATACTTGAGGAAACAGGAACACAGAGCTTACTTAGGTGACTTATCTAGGATCACAAAGCTAGTAAATGTCTCAAGCTAAAAGTAAAACTAAAATTTTGATGTGGCTGTTTTTTTTTTCCACTCGGAATGAAGTCAGCAATACTATTTTTTTCTTTTTAATTTTTTTAATTAAAGCTTTTTATTTTCAAAACATATGCATGGATAATTTTCAACTGACCCTTGCAAAACCTTGTGTTCTAACTTTTCCTTCTCTTTCCCTCATCCCCTCCCCTAGATGGCAAGTAATCCAAAATGTGTTAAACATGGTAAAAATATATGTTAAATCCAATATATGCATACATATTTATATAATTATCTTGCTACACAAGAAAAATCAGATCAAAAAAGAAAAAAAAATGAGAAAGAAAATAAATGCAAGCAAACAGCAAAAAGAGGGAAAACGCTATGTTGTGATCCACACTCAGTTCCTACAGTCCCCTGGGTATACATGTCTCTCTTCCTCACAAGATCATTGGAGGTGGCATGAATCATCTCAATATTGAAAAGAGCCATCTCTATCAGAACTGATCATCATATAATATTGTTGCCAGTATTACTATTATTTTAAAGCCAGAATACTTATAAAACTAAAAATGAAATGGTGTTCTAAGCTCATTAATATTGAATCCAATTTTAGATTGCATATTTGTGACATGCATTTAAAAAAAGAACAATGAAGTGTGAAACAGAGAGCAAGACCAGCAAGACCATTTCTTAAAGAACTTCTACCCCTTCCACTTTTGGAACTGGAGGTGAATTCACTGACCTAACAATTGTTCAAGAGGAAATTCATTCCATCAATGAGAATTAGCTCTTATTTTCAAATGCAGTTTTAGAGTTACCTAGCATAGTAACTGGTGGAGTCAATAATTGTCTGAGGTAACATTGTTGAAGGTATGAAAAGGGAACAAGTAGGCCTCAATAGCCTATCTTGAACAGATATAATAGACAATAAGCTGAGTCCACAGATGAAAAGGAGAATAAGTCCATTTTCCTAATGGAGATTGAATAGGTTTTTCAATGATCTCATGATTTATCTTCAAACAAATATTCACATTTTAATAACTATTTTTCATCCATTCATGTTTTATGGCTATAAGTCATAGAATATCAGTCACTGCAGAAATTAGGTTAAGAAATATTCAAAAGACAGATATGGGACAAGCATGAATAGACTGAAGCACATTACAAATAAGGAATTATGCATAAGTGGAATAAATACTATAAACGGAGAAATGTATGACTAGGAAAAGGTAGGCTAGCAGCATAGCATATTTTTTTTTTTAATCATTTATTGAGTGCCTACTATGTGCAGGTCCCTAGACTGAGTACTTTATCTTATTTGAAAATCTACAAAGCAACAGTGAAAGATAACAAGTGGACTACTCACATGTTCCACTAGTATCCATAAAATGTCCCTACCATGTGTTGCAAGGCCAACAAAATTTTAATTACCGTAATGATTTTAATAATGTCTGGTCTCTGAGGTTCTAAATTTATAGTATATATGTTTGCTTTTTAAGTTCTTTATAATTACTTGCAAGTGCCAATCTTCCTTTCCAAAGGTAAATGAATTGATATTGCTTACTAAGGTATATAAATAAGCACATGTAACTATATAAGAAAATTAATACATAATTTTTAATCTCCGTTAACATCAAAAATATTTATAACACTTCTCCTTTCCCCACAAATCTATGTAAGTCAGCATTCTTATGTGAAAGCCAGGAGGAAACCTGCAAAGGAAAGGCTCTGCTATTCTCCCCTGATAATCAAGTGTTAAAAGTCTTCCCCCTGACTTTATTAGTTTAGCTAGTGATTACAACAAGCAATGAAACAAAAAACTCTAATAGTAATAAATAAATTAAAATAAAATAAATAATTTTCCCAGTAATCCAGGCTTGAAACAAAGGTATCATCCTTGACTCCTCACTCTTTCAACTTTGTCCCTCACCCCAACCCTGCTACTACCACATCTAATTCGTTACCAAGTCCTATAAATTCTACACTCCATAATGACTCTTCTATATGCCTCCTCCTTTTCTTTGATACTACCATTTCCCTGGTACAAGACTTTGTCAAACTAACACCTGGATTACTGCAATAGTCTTCTGGTGGAACTGCTTGCCTCAAGTCTCCTCTCACTCTAGTCCATCTTCTGCTCAACTATTAAATCAATCTTTCCAAAACTACAAGGACAATCTATTACCTCATTATCAAATGTGAAATCCTGTTTGGCATTCAAAGCTCCCCTCCTGACATACCCATAAGACATCTTTGGATACTAAGATCTGGAGGAGTGAGCTATTTTTCAGTACTAAAACTAGAGATTTGAGCTGTCACATTCATCCCCCAACAGTAAATCTGAGCAGGCTCCTGTGCTGTCTAGATAATTAGGAGAAAGTCATCTCTGTTCCTGAAATAGTCCCCAAACTCCTGGGGACTATCATCTACTTCTATTTCACCTCTAGTTACTTGGAAACCTTATTGCCCTTTCTTCCAATGGGCAATCTAAGACCTCAAAATCCCTGTGGTATTAAATACTTGATGGAGGTCCTACTGAAGACAAAGGCCTGAAGAGCATTTCAACTTATCCTCACTTATCCTGGGAATTTCATCAAATCTCTTAAATTCAAAAAATTTATACTGTGACCTATTTATTTTTTTGTCATAAATAATTAATTTAGAAGATCACTGTAGCTAATATAGAAAGCAGTATGAGTAAGAAAATCTGATTAATGCTCCTTTTCAATTATTTTTTTTACCAATTCTAAGGATAACCTTAACATATCTGGAAGAAAGAGAAAACACTAAAACATAATATAAAGGCAAATTTAAGGAAGGAATTAAAATAAAGGAATTTAAGGAACAAAACAGTAGTCTAATAATATATACATTTGAAAAGGCCTAGCTGGGTTGCAATTAGTATCACTGAAGGAAAAATTCACAGTGAAAGATCAAAGATCCTCTGAAGTAAAGAAATGGAATATAGAGAAAAATAACAAAAATCATTTTAAAAATTATATTTGTATATATATATATTTGTAACCTACCTTTAAAAAGATATGGCTAAACTAATAAGCATGTTGAATAAAATATGCTTCTCAATAACCTTTGATAAATATTTATAAAAACCAATCTAGATTAATGGACAAAAGATTTTGGGTTTCAGATACTCCTTCACTCTTCTCAGGTATGTTCTCATTATTTTACTCCTCTTCTAAATACTATTCCCTCTGCCTATCCCTGAGCCTAAGTCATACCCACATTATTAAATATGTGAACCACAGGTATAAAGAGAAATTTAAGACCATTTGTATCTATTTCTTCAATGTTATCAGAAAAAAAGTCTTGTTCAACAGTAAAAATCATGTTATTCATAACTATATAAAAAAAAATTCCTTTCTATAAGGGTTTCTGCCAGAGAATAAAAAAGATGCTAGGAAAGATAAATCAAATGGCCACCTGCAGAGACACAGTTCAAAAACTTTAGGACTCTAAAACTCTTAAAAAGGGTATGATGACCATGTTAGCACCAGCCCATTACAAAAGGGAAATTATTTTGCTTCTTAAATAAATACTTTCCTGTTTAAACTAGAACATACTTAAGAGGCAAAGTGTTTTTTAAGGCTTCTAAATTTAGTTTCAAGCTAGTGTTACCTACTTAGATTAATACATAAGGAGTTATAACTTAAAAAAAAAAAAAACTGAGTTAAGGCATTATACCTTAATAGTCCGATAAACATAGATATACTAGAAATTTAACTGATTATGCTTTTTTCCCTTTTATGCAGTTTATGAGCCTAGACTGGGGTAAAATGTTAAGGAAAATCAACTCTACAAAAACTTAAATAAAGTCAGAAGTGTTGATGAATTAATTTTAAATCTAAAAGCAATGATGGCTTATGATTAATGTAAAAAAGTTAATAACACTTATGAGCAGACTCAAATCAAAATAGTGTAGAAAGTTACAAAATACTGAATTTCATGATTACTGAGTAATGAAGCATTTATATTGATATTTTTCCCAGTAGCAAGAATTTTAAATAATGTTCAAATATAATATTATCCATAAATCCCAGGATTTGATAATTATAAGACAAAAATTATCCAAACCACATCAATATTTATCTCTTGATATTTAGTGACTTAAATGCAAAAATGTAGGCAGAAGGATGGATGACCAAAAAATATTTAAAACTATAGCTACTTCTTAGGGTTGTTTTAAGAATTAAATGAAGTTTTGTAAACCTCATTTTTGTAAACTTCATATTTGTAAAATAATGCACTACCTGGCACAAAATAACTACTCAATAATCATTTGTTTCCCCTCTTTCTTTTATTATTTTGAAATGAAAGAGAGCAAGGGTTTGTAGAAAAGTCTCACTGATTTTTTTCCAATTAAAGTATAGTAACTTAGACAACAGCAAACAATAACAATATGACACACAAAAAGACAAAACTAGTTATATCTTAAAAGAATGAAAATAATGGGTTATTAATTTTGAAGTCAATTTGATATCAGCTATGTACAGACTGACAATCTAGAAATTCAGGGATATTGTGGACCATTCAGCAGACAAGTAAAAACTTATATATATAGCTCTATTCCGAGAATGATGTTTTGAAATGCTCAAAATAATATATATATGTGTGTATATATATATATATATATATATATATATAAATAATTATAAAGGAAGCCAATTATATTAAAATTTAGTTATCAAAATATAGTTTTTAAATAGCTCTGTCTCTTAGAGTGAGAAGATAACTGCATGCAATTATAAAAAATTCAAAGAGACAAATTCAAAACTAGTTTTACATTATGAATAATAGGAAACATAAAGATGTATTTATTAAAAATCAACTATTTATGAAGATATTCCTCTAAGAATAATAATTTCTTAAGGAGATTTAATAGCTGTAAATTAATTACCACAACATAGACTCCCAAAAAACCCCAAAAATGTTCAGAACCAACTTAGCCAGAAGACAAACTCATTTACAGAATATTCCAGATCTGGCCAAGCCTTAGGAGTTTTTAGTTTTAAATGTCTATAAATAACACTGAAGATAAAAATGTAATGTTTCAAAAATACCTGTTTTATTACAAATCTATTGTTATACAGTCAATTTCTCTTTAGGCTCCATTCATAATCCAACTGATTAGCAATAATACAGAAATAAAACTACCATGTTTGACACAAAAACTACTCACTTAAATAAAGTCAACTTTGTAATGAGATGTCCTTTCTATCCTCCAACAACAGCCAAGAACTTCTTACATGTAAACCCAAATCTAGTTCTAACTCATTACTACTTGGGTAGCAAAACACTAAAAGGCCACTTCAAGTGAATACTGTCAAGAAATAGACTGCCAAAACTATTCACTTCTTTTCTTCCACAGTTATTGCTTTTTGCCTCCTCTTAAATGGTTATAATGGCTTCAGGATCAGCCTTTCTACCTCCTAATCCCAATTGGTAGAGATAAAATTTCAATCCAGGAACCTACTATTATCCATTCTCCAATCTAGGAAAATTTTCTTGCTTTGCTCTGAGATCACATAATCTAAACGCTAGAAGAGACCTCAAAGGCCACCTTGTCCAACTCTACTTGACCAAGAAACTTTTCACAACATCTGCCACGCTGGATATTCCAAATGCTAATTGTCCTCCAACCAGTGGAATATACTACCTCTCAAGGCAGGCAATTCCATTTTTTGATAGCTCTAAACACTAGAAGTTTTATCATTGTTGTTGTTTTTCCCAGAATCACATTTACATTCCAAACAACAAAATTATTCAAAAAAGAAAAATCTCTGTATCTTATGATTTTTTTGTCTACAGGCATTTAATAAACATTAAAATAGATTTTAAGTAAGCAATTAAGCTAATAATTGATTGCTAATGATATTTTTAATATATTAAAAATGTCAATACTAGAATTCAGTAATATAGAACCTAAATATTATAGAAATAAATTAGAAGTTAGACATTATCTAACTATATTTATCATTACTAGTTCTTTAAGGAGTATTATAAATAATACTTAAAAGTTATTAACTAAGACTACTGTATTCATATAAATCTATATTTTGTTACATTAGGCATTCCTCCAATATAGATAGATCATAATCTATCAGTATTTTCGCATCCTGTGGAACTGATTCACATTCACATGTGAAGGGGAGATGTTATCTAATTCATTAAAGGCTTTCTTACTTTAACATTTATAATGATTTAGGACTGGGTACCTCTGGCTATACCCATATTCCTCATCCTCGCCATATTATCAACCCACTTTTTCTTTTTGTCAAAATTTCTTGACATCTTTTACTCCAGATCTTCAAAGTTCCACATTGATTATATATTTGAACTTAGTCACATCTACTACTCACCCCTCCACTGCTGTCTATGGATTATTCATCTTTAATTTTTCAGAAATTATGTCCTAGCTTGTTGATATTATAACTCCACCAAGAAACTGTCAATATTTTTAAAAAGGCCAAGTTGGGGGGGTGGGGGTGGGGGAGGGAGGGCCGGAATTTGTTTTTACAAGAAATTTAAGATTATCAAAGAAATTTTGGGATTGTCAAAAAAGTTTTATAATGTCCTGAGGCAATTCAGCTTATTTTATTCTGGGATCAATTATTCTGCCTGTACTGTCTGTTCCAAATGTATATTCTGATATGGACAAGTCAACAAGTTTACCATTCAAATTCATTCTTCATTCTATTTAGTCTTTTCTCTATGGATGTTCAAGTGAAATTCATGACTAGTTATATATCACTTTTAGGAGGCTCTGCAATGTCCTAGAGTTTGATACAGTCAGCATGATATCATCTGCAATCAAGGACATCTGGAGATTCCTAGCATCCAGAAAGAATCAATTCTTAACTTAGATTTTGTATTCGATCTCTTCTATCACAATGATGGCTATATATCTCCATTTCATATCTTGCAAGATTGTTTATGATCAGAAAGGCATTGAATGAGATTATTTCTCTGGCTATGCCTTTCAAATAATATTAAATTATTATGATGTATCATTGAGAGATTTACTGGTGGAATCTTTATTGTTCTACCAAATTAAATAAATGATTTTTTCAAAATCAACAATTACATAATAGAATTTTGTAATTACTATTTCTTACTATTCTTTTTAGAATAGTAAAGACATGATCCTTTATGGGTTATCACTTATAAAAGCCAGCTTTTGCTCTAGTAGTATCCTCTTTGAGAATGTTCTCATTTCATGTACAACTTACTAAAGATTTTATATACGTTAGAGAGAAGGCCAGTACATCAATAGTTGTTATGGTTTTCTTGGGGGGAGAGGGAGCAGAGGGAGGAGAAGTATTAATGTAACCAGAGATTTTTTCCCACAGTCATATATTATCTTCCTCTCTATCTGATACCTTGTGATTTAATTTATCAATGCTATCACAATTTTCTCTGCTTTATCATGTATCTTCTTTATATACATTCCAACTAATTTTCTCATTTCTATACAAAGAGTGTCATTTCTACCTCCTCTATTACACATCCAAAACTCTGACATTTGTATTGATCTATGTATGGTAGTTGTATTGTCTCTGATGATGAAAAAACTTTGCCTAGTTTGCTTTAGTTGGTAACTTTGCTTAGTTAGATCTCATTGCCAAGCATTCTCTAAACCAGTTTTATACCCATAACTTCGCCCTGCTAAATGAAACAATATTATTTAAACTCATCCATCAAACTTCATAAGTATGAATTTATAATCTTAAGTAGGATAGCTTCTGCCAACTATATCACCTTAATATATAAGTCAAATGTTTGCTAAAATACTTTCTTAGTTCTTTTGAACTTGTTTGGCAACAGATTTACTGTACTTAAACATTTGTATAAAATTATAATCACTGTTGATGTTATTTCCAATGTTCTTTGCCCATTTCTCAAAGCTGAATACCTGTTAAAATAATTCCATATTTAACTAATCCAATTATATGGTACATCTTTGTTTTTGCTCTGACAAATAAGTTGGAGTTATTTATCATTTAGCAAACAAGGATAAAAAGCAATTCAATATACTTAATGTGGCACTGTGGAGAAAGAACTGAACTGAGAGGGTAGATCTGGGTTCAAATCTAATCAGCTATCATGACCTAGCTGAATAAATCCTAGCAAATCTCAATCTCTCAATATCTTTGGCAACTTGTGAATTACAAAATACTTGATGCTACACAAATGAAATATTTGTGAATGTGTGATTTCATTCAGTGACTTACTTTATTCACATAAGTGAATGCAAATATGGCCTACCAATTCTTTCCTAAACAGAGTCTTCATGCTTTTAACATATAAAACTTCTCTGTAGTTTTTGGATTTGGGCCTCTCTCATTCTATTTAACCTATCTACTTCCAAACATCTTATCAAAAAATGATAAAGCTATACCTATACTTGTCTTTTATAAAGTAACTGTCCAAAGTCACTAACTCTGTTTTAGAAAAAAAAATAACAAATAATAAATAAAGGGAAACTGTTTAAATGCCTTTTTCTCCCCTCCCCCCCCTTTTAAAAAGGATGGGGAAAAATAATACCTTAAAGGGAAATCAATTTAGCACAAAAATACTGATGTAGTTGATATCACTAGACTCATAGTCATCTTTGGCAGGGTACTGTTATGAAAAAGCAGAGTCATTGCTATTACAAGGAAAGATAATGCAGTTTAAGGAAAGGACAGAATTAAGCATTCTCTACAATGGACAACCTAACCAGGAATGCCTTTAAAAAAAAAAAAAAAAAAAAAAAAAAAGGCAAGTCAATATTTTGGAAGGAAAATTATGAGAAAGAAAAATTAACAAGCTGCTAGCAATGAAAGCCAAAAACAAAACAAAACCCAGTAACTAATAATAACTCTAGAACAAACATCGTTTATACTTAAGTACCAGACAAACATATTCACCTGATATTTTCAACAATCAACAAACTGATGTCTTCTCTGTAATTTCTCAATTATTATAGGCAGTCTCTGTAACATATTTCCTACAAGTTATTCAACAGTTCAAATCAAGCATTTATGAAATATCTACTACATTATAAGCAAGGTATTTTACTAGGTGAAGGAGATAATAGAAATTTTAAAACTGTATAGACCTTGAATTCTATAGGGACTAATTTATAATGAGTAAGAAGTATAAGATCTTAAAATTTTAGAATTTTTGTTTAAAAAAAGAGTTGCTCCAGAGACATATCTACCTCTAAATCACAAATTATCCAAAAAAAAAAAAAAAATAGTAAAACTATACCTATTTTATCTTTTACAAAGTAATTGTCCAAAGCACTAACTCCATTTTAGAGAAAATTAATGGAAGCAAGTAATAAAGAACCTTAGCATCCAAATCAAAATATCTTGAATACATCTATATTGCCTATTTCAGAGGAAAATAAATATAATTGGAAACTATTAAAACTGTTTAAAGTACATCTGCTGTCTGGTCCTGAGTATATGAAGCATTCTTACTCTAAACAAAACTGAGGGGAGGGCAGAGGAGAAAAAAATTGCAAGAAAATATGAGAATAAATCAGAAGGAAGATTATTTCACTAAATCTGTCAATCTGATATTGAACTTCTGATAATTATTTGCAAAAAAGGCCACCCATGAAAATAATTTTTTGCATATGAACCAACATTAATTGCTGAGGGTAAAATATAAAAAGAAATATGAATTTTTCCTCAAAAGAAATAATCTTTGAAAGTGTTTATTAAAAGTCAATTTGCCATGAATCTATTACTAAAACTAATAGAAGTGTACCCAGAAATTTTTACATATTTTCTACATTGGTATCATTCCAGTTGTCTCCTTAGAGTATGTCCAGTGCTAGATTTTACTGTTGGTGGTATGGGAGAAGAGTATTGGAGGGAAGGATTTTCATAGATATTTAAAATTCAAAATTGTTGGATTTTTTAATAAGTGTTTACATGAAAAAAATCTTCAAAATCTTATACTAAATTTATGAAATAAAATTTTTAAAATAAGACACAAAAGTAGTGATTTTGTAAAATAAGGTAATGAGTTTAAGTTTAATTGCATATGAAATCAAGATTAATACATAAATAGAAATGATCATAAAACTGTCTTAAATAATACCCAATTATAATATGAAAGCAGCCAAAAGACAAATAAACACACCCATACATTAATATTAATACACTAATACCATGAAGCCTCTTTTAAAACTACCAAGAGGAGAAAAAAATTCCTAAAACAACATTTATTCTTCACATGTAACTATGAATCAATAAGAAAGGCTTTTTTCTCCTTCCTTGGCATTTATGTTTTAACACAATAATTTGTGCTCAAGCAACTTTTGAAAAGTCAATGACAAACTCATCAAAAGTATCTCTCAAGATACCACCACATCTATGTCTAACCAAAGTTGTTTAATACACACAAATAAATATTTTGAATAATTATCATCAAATATATTTATTCATTAGTCATTGGTTAATTAAGTATTTGACTAATTATTTCCTAAATTAATTATACAGTGGCCACTATAGCTTCTTTCCTCTATGTATGATATGATAATTGTTCATTTGAAAGATCTGCCTCATTTGGAACTATGCCATGCCTTACAAACATCCTTTGATAAGCCTTGCCATCTCTTTGTAAAGAAAACTCCATTCACCTTTATCCTGTTTACTAGAATGTTAATTTTAAGACATTAGTTCAGTTGTTACTTCCTAAGAAAATTAACAATAAACTTTAATTTCAATACACAAAAATACTTATTTAAAAAGCACCCAAAACTCATTGAACCTATTTTTGTTATTAAAAGCAAAAATTCTTAGTAAAAACAAAATATAATAATAGATCTGGAGTCAGAAGGGACATAAGCATCAAGAAAATCTAACATCCTCATTTTACAGATTAGGAAATTAAAGATAAGCAATGTTAAGTGACTTGATCAAGGTCAAACAAGTTAAATGGGAGTTGAACCCAAAACCTCTGACTCTAGAGAGGGTACTTGTTATACTATATTATGTAAATCATAATAAATCAAAAATAAAGTAAATCACATTTATTTTCAAATATTGTCCTCACCATGCTCTCCCCTGTAAATTTTATCTTATGATAAAAATTTTAAAAGAAAAACAGTTCAGCAAAACAACTATCATATCAAACATGTGATAGTGTATGTAATCTTTCACATTCTCCACATTACTCCTTTCTTTTCCCATTAACTCTGCTACAAATAGAGGAACATAAATTTTCTCAACCATCCTCTAGGGGCAAGTCAGCAAAGAATACATACTTAACAAATTTCAAGATTTCCTGAGAAAAACACATAAATATCAATTATTAATTAACCCCTCAGTGTCCTAGACCAGAGATTTCAAATAGGTGACCTACAGGCTACATGTGTGGCTCACAACGGTCCCAAGAGGGTTCCAAACTAGATTAAAATATAACTGGAAAATATTTAACAAAATAAAAAATACAGTACTCCATAGATAATATTGGTATGTGTTTTCTAAGGCATTATGAGGCCTGCAGGGATCCTGCTATACAGTTTAGTGGTCCTCACTCACCAATTTCAGTTTGAATTTGACACTATTGTCCTAGACAACTTCAAGACTTTAAAATTACAAAACAATTCAAATTGCTAAGAATCACCTGGAGTATTCAATTCCCTACACTAATGAAATCAGATCTGACAAAAAGAAAAACAATCTAC
Organism: Sarcophilus harrisii; assembly: GCF_902635505.1. Taxonomy (NCBI): domain Eukaryota; kingdom Metazoa; phylum Chordata; class Mammalia; order Dasyuromorphia; family Dasyuridae; genus Sarcophilus; species Sarcophilus harrisii. The sequence goes on from NC_045429.1 coordinate 145,753,602, forward strand.
TTCATAGCACTGTTTTAAGGATTAAAAATGAGAATTATATATAGCCTTTAATGAGCAATGAAAGAATAATTTTCTTATTTTGAATCTTAAAATGGAAACTAATTAGTAGATTGTTTTTCTTCTTTAAACAACAAATTGTGGTTTCAGATGTAAAAGAAAAAGCATTTTTAACAAAAAGGATCTCAATTTGTCATAGACTATGCATTTATCTCTGATTTTCTTTAAATACTCTGTTTTCTTACCATGTATAAAAGCAGGAGAGATATTGGTAAATAGAGAATATCCAAAAGAGGGCAATCAAGACAATAAATTCACTCAAAACCATACAAATGATATAATTTGCTAAATTAGGACCTTAGGATGTTCAAATTTGTGAAAGAAGACTAGCAGCTTTTAAATATTTATAAAGAATCGTCAAATGAAGGAAGGATATCAAATTAACCTACAAATGTCAGTCAACAAGCAATTATTAATCACTATATTCCATGCAGGTTCAATTGAGGATCAATATAAGAAAAAAATTTTATAAAAAGTATAGGCAACAGAAAAAATAAGAGGCTGCCACTAAAGATGGAAATTTTTATAAAGTATTTTATCAAGTACTAGTTTATTTTCAATGTAATATAGGAAAAAAAATAAACATGCTTATTTTCCAATGTCTTTCCTGAATACTATTTCCTCACTAGATTTTAGAAGTGTTGTTCTTCCTTGGTTCTCTTATCTATGTAGCCATCACTGCTGTTTTCTTTGCTGTATCATGTACTATTTGCTATAGGAATACTCCAAGACTATCTAAGATGTCTATCTCTATTCCCTCTCTCAGTGATTATAGTTCATCCCTATGCCATCCAGTTTAAAATGTCCAACAGCACTATAGTAGCATTGGCCTGGAGCTGAGGAAAAGAGACTAAGGATGGATAAAGATGAATAAATGAACTGGAAATCATTTGCAAAAAGAGGATAATCTCAACTCATGGGAAATGATGAAATTATCAAGTGAGATAATATAAAAGGAGAAGAGAAAAGTGACAAGGGCAGAGCTTTGGGATATCCCCAATTAATAGGCATGAGGTGAATGAAATCTAACAAGAGAAACTGAGGAAAAAGTTGCCAAACAGGTAGAGAAACAGTCTCAAACTCCCAAGTAGGAGAAAGTATACAGATGAAGACACTCTACATTATAAAATATTAAAAAGAGATCAAGGATAAATACTTTTGAGTTTTGCTCCTGAAAGAAATTCTCCCCATCCCCTAAACCAGCTTAGCATTCACATGTAAAACTTCAAAGAAAAGTTGTAAATTAAATAAAATGGGTCTTTGTCCTCTAACCAAAAAGGACATCCCCTACTCAAAGAAATTCACTGGACAAGCAATTAGGGAAAAATCCAAACACATATCAATTGTTCTTCTTCTGAAATCACAAGAAGCAGGAACCTGTTCTTCTAGCTCTTTTTTTTTTTTTTTTGGGGGGAGGGGGGAGAGGAGGCAGCTTCTCTGCTTGGAGAAAGAACTGGAGATTAAACCTCTAAACCAAAGGAGATTTCTCTATTTTCCAACACTAAGGCTTCAAAATTAGATGTCTACTTAAATCCATGTCATTTTAGGAAAAAATAAGAATTGTAGAAAAAGATTCCCATTTCTCACCTACTTTGGATCCTCAATCATCTAAAGCACAAGCACTTTCCTACAAGCAAAAGGGAACATACATTTCTTGATGCCTTTCTTTTAGAACCTATGAGTGCCAGTGAGCAAATGGTTATTCTCATTACAAAACAATTATTCCCTAATTTAACATAATGAGAATCTGGTTAAGTTTCAATTCTTTTTTCTTTTCAAAAAGTATTTCTAAATCTTTCCAATATAACTGTTTCCTACGTATGTTAATATGGTAATAAGCAGTATATCACATCTTAAATAAAGCCTTGCACATTAGGGAAAAACATGTTCGGAAGAGGAAAGAAAAAAAGTACTGTTTATATAACAGATATTCCTCAACAAGACAACAATAAACATTGTAAAGACTATCTCACATAACAAATGAACATCCAACTTGCATTTTTATGTTACAGATACACACTATACAAGAAACTTCTATAGTATGACAGAAACTGAATTTATTTCTGTATATTGTCACTCAGTCCATAATCATTTATTAAGCACCCACTATGTGTCAGACACTGTGCTAGGTGATATGTGTTGCTCACATTATAGTATAAAAGAATGCTTCATTCATTCCAATCAAAGAAAAACTAATACAATAGTGATTCTTCTCTGGCTTTTTAGACATCTGCAAAAGTATATCCAGTTATTTCAATGGATAGCAAGTTTCATAAAGAAATTACATTTCAAGAAATAATCAAAAGGATGATTTCAGAGATGCCTGTGTTGAGGTCTAGATTTGGGGTACCTAAATGAAATTAGGGTTTAGTTGAGATCTAGTGGCAGGTTCCGGGTACAGGAAGTCAAACAGAGCTTCCCTGAAACCCGCTTGGATTCGGCGCAAGGATACGGCAGTAAATGAGGTCTAGTAGCGGAGCGAGTCCCCAATAAAAGCATTTATTAGCCTGAGAGCTAGATTGATAAAAGAGGTTTATTATGGAGTTTGGAAGTAAGGAGATAGGTGAAGGTAGAGATAAGTAGAGCACTGGACAGAGGGTCCAGTGGACAGAAGGTCCTCACATGGCTAGCATGTTTGGAATCTCTGCAAAGAGGGGATCCCAACGTGGGCTTTTTATAATAGGAGACTTAGCTCAGGGGCTTTTGGGTATAGCCCCAAAGTTGGCTCAGATCTGGATGGGGCTGGGATGGGGCTGGGACAGGTCCGGATATTCTATTGGAATTCAAAGGGACCAAGATTTGTGAGTGAAAGGGTAATTACATTCACTAGAGGGGTTTGGGAATCAAAGATAAGAATCTTTCCCACATCACCTGGAGAGACCTACATGAACTGATGCTAAGTGAAATAAGCAGAACCAGGAGATCACAGCAACAACAAGATTATACAATGATCAGTTCTGATGGACATGATTCTCTTAAATAATGAGATTATTTAAACCAGATTCAATTATTCAGTGATGAAGAGAGCCATTTACACCCAGAGAGAGGACTATAGGAACTGAGTGTGGTTCACAATATAATATTTTCACTCTTTTTGTTGTTGTTTGCTTGCACTTCATTTTGCTTCTCTCTTTTTTTTCTTGTGCAGCACAATAATTGTATAAATATGTATACATATATTGAACTTAATATATATTTTTACCATGTTTAGCATATATTGCACTACTTGCCATATAGGGGAGGGAGTGAAGGGGGGAAATTGGAACACAAGATTTTGCAAGACTAATGTTGAAGAATTTCCACGCATATGTTTTGAAAAATAAAAAGCTTTAATAAAAAAAATTTACATTTCTTTCACTCTATGTTAATCTATATTCATAGAAGTTCTTAAGAAAATGAAAAAATAGAATAATTCCAAAAATACTCAGAATCATTATTCCAGAGATTTGGATTACCTCATTCAGGGAAGATACTTTTAAAATAGATGCTACAAAGCATCACTTCAACATTCAGAAGGTTATCCCATTCCTTGCTCCCTCCAACAAACTTTTATTCACCTCATGTCCTAAAGTATAACTTACTGGATAAGAATGTTTAATATAATTAATAAAATGCTACAAGCAAAGATATTAGCTTTTTTATATACTTTTTTTATATTTTAGTTGAGATCTAGTGGCAGGTTCAGGGTACAGGAATCAAACAGAGCTTCCCTGCAACCCACTTGGATTCGGCGCAAGGATACGGCAGTAAATGAGGTCTAGTAGCGGAGCGAGGTAAATGAAATCATTCAATTTCATGATACAGTACTACTTTTTAGTCTGAATATGATTTAAGTCAAAAATAAATTAAACAATAGAACTAAAACAGAAATGCTGTTTATAAAGCTAGGATAAAGTGCTGATTAAAATCACTTTTGGGAAAAAGTCACTCTTGGCTTTTGAATAAGACTATTTGTTCACTGAATTAAAAGCAAAAGATGCAAAGCTTCTAGAAACATAAAAAGGATTAAATGGAAGACTTTCTTTCTTCTCTTTAACTTCAGTTCACAGAAGCCAAAGCAGAAGTTGGCCAAAACACATACCTCCACTATTAACTTTCCTATTCAAATGCAAACCAGTAACTCTAGTAAAATAGTTAGTAAAACAATGTTCCATTCTTTTATGTTTCTTATAAGTATTACCATTACAATGTGATCAAGAGTTTTTGTTAGGTTAAAAAAATGCCATAATCTGTAAATCTCTTCTATGAAGCTTCTTTACCAATTCCATTGATATACTTACAACACTAATGCCAATTGTTATTTGATATAAAGTTTGTCCTGATTTTTTTTTTGTTTACAATTCAATTTTATTCAATAATATGTACATCTGCATAACTGAAATAAATGTCAGTAATTGTTTTAGAATACTATTTAAGTGAAATTTATCTACTTAAAATTTTAAAAAGTTAGGAAATAAGGCAGGATTTAGCTATATAACCCAGGAAACTACCTTTAAGGAAAATGGGGATTTCCTTTTATTTATGCTACCCATAAAAAATGACAGATAAAGAGTAAAGTGGTATTTAAAAAAAAAAAAAAATTGGGATTTGAGTCCTAAATTCTGATGCCTAATAAAAGTCCTTTATTTTAAACCTCGTAGAGAGTATTTCCACTCCACTGGAATCATAAATTTAAACCTAGAAACTTAAAGTTCATCCTGTCCAATTCCCTTAATTCATATACAGAAACTGAGGTCATGAGAGACTAAGTGACTTGCATAAGGTCCCATAGGAAGGAAACAGTCAACTGCCACTTTAAAGGAAATCTTGACAATAAATCTGGTGCAGTTTCTACTGTATCATCATACTATTTGATACTATTATGTCTCAACTATGTAACTAGACTGGAAGGGAAGGAATCATTTATTTCTTTCCCAGCATTCATAAAATACAACAAAAAACTCCAATAGTATACAGTCACCTTTAAAAGCTTAAGAAAGTGCAATTCAAACCAAAGAACAGATTTCATGCATCTCCATTGAATTTTTATGCCATGAAAATAAACCAAAAGACCATTAACATATGTATATATGTACATACATACACATGTGTATAAATATGTACATATAGCATAAATGTTATATTTACCTAATAACCCAATAATATTTGTGTAGTTAAAAACTGAAACGAACTTATTATCTAAATCTATGAAAATGGACTATGTAAAGGAGAAAGAAAGTAAAAATATTACTAGAATTTTCTATCCATTCTTACACCAGCAATGCCCTCAAATATATTGCAATATGAACCAGTTTGGGGTTCTTCTAATACGGAAAATCTAAAGATATCAAAGATAATTTTGAAATTTTATTTTACTTTTCAGTTAAAATCTTCTTAATTTTATGCCTATGCAAATGATAATTGTTATTTTCTTTAATTTCAGCCAATACCCTTTCAAATCCTCTTCTGGAATTTAGAATTTAAATATGCATATTTGTAGTGTTTTTAATAAGTTTCCATAAATGAATTCAATAAATAGGTTAATTATTCAAATACTCAGATTTTCATTAATTCTACTCTACAGACATTATTAGATAAATCCAGCAATACTGCTTTTGCTTTAAGGTAGTTCAACTTTGCATAGTTATCAAAAATATCTATAATATTATCAGTATAGAGCTGAGAAAACTTAAATGTTCCACTTGCAGAGTGTTTGCTAGGCATGTCTCATCCTACAATATTTCGGCATTAGACTATGGGGTTAGTGACACTTTACTCAGATTTAGGAGAACAAGGAAGTTCACAATACTGTAATGCCATAAATCTCCTTGAACTGCCCTACTTCGGCCATTCTGCCCCAAACCTCAGGCTATCACACCACTCTTCCCTCTTGATTATCAGAATAATTGATAAGTATAAAAGATCTTATAGTTTAGAATATCAAATGCTGCTCCTCATCCCAATCTATTAGAATATCAGATACTTTTCCCCATCAGAATATCAAATAACCTTCCCATCTCTGGTGACTCCCCATTATGTTATCTCCATCTTCTCCCATTATGTCATTGTTTCTGTCTCCCTATAAAGAATCTCTATACCCCATATTCAGGACTGGATACTTGGAAACGAGAATCCGATTCAGTCAATTGACTTACTCTCCAATAAATTAAATTATTATAACTCTTTAACCTCTATCTCGCCTCATTTTCTCCGGCATTACAATACTAAAGTCCTTGACACTATCAAATAGTCCAACATCAGAAACTATAGGGTTTTATTAAAAGACACAAAAAAGAGACACTACTTGCCTTGTCATTGCAATTAAGGACCACTGAACATTTACATGATTTATAGCTGAAGCTTCCTATGTGTGTTGCTTTCCTTTATTAAAATGCTGATGTCCTCAAGAGCAGGTAGTGTTACTTTCATATTTGTATCCCTAGCATTTGACAACAGTGCTTAAAATTCCTCTCTACACATTCATTTGCCTAATAATCTAATATTACATCTTCCAAATTCCCATCTCAGTCTCCTATTAACCCTAAGATCATTCTTTTCTCAAAGAGATCAGTATCTGACTCAAATTCTTAATAACTTCCCCACTCCACTCCAAATTCTACCCTCATACTGATATGTGGGTGAACCTTCTAAAATCCTGAATTTCCAGTTAATTTAATTTTCCCTCAGTTCCTATAACCTACATTTTAACTTTCCCCAATAACTTTTAGGGAAGATCAGATCATTGGTTTCATTATTACCAGTTACTATGGTAGAATGTTTAACTACCCTGGAAGCAAAAATTGGTTCATATTTTTCTCTATATTCCCTATTTAGTAAGTAGCTGGCTCATAGTAAGTACTTAAATGTAATGGCTACTGACAGATTGGTAGTATCTCCATGATCTAGAATTCTGAAATTCTTCTCTCTGATTGCAACCTCTTCGTCCTTTCAACTTTTTCTCTTTTACTTCAGCTAGCTAAGCCTATTCTTCACCCTCACTGTGACTTCTAACCAACCCCTTCACCTTACCCTGTTCTTTCAATCTATCACCTCTTCTGTCTTGATTTATGACTGACTAGTGCTACTACACACTAAACTCTACTTTGAATTTTTCACCATCTCATTCCATTTGATGCTCAAAGCTTGCCAAACAATAATGCAGCAATAATTCCTTATACTTCACTGTGTGTGCTCCTACTCATCTCCTGCTACATGCTTCACATTAAAGTCAGACAACAAGACTATCATACACCTATTCTCTTTTTTTCTTCATGCTCCTTACACTCACCATCTTTCTCTCATGCCTCCTGTTTTACTAAGAAAAGACGCCATTCATTGTGAGCTTCTCTTTCTTCCACACTCCATACTTTCTTCCATATTCAACATCATTTGCTAGTTTCTCCTCCTTTTCTAAGAAAGAGATGGCCCCTTTTTCTTTTATATTTAATTATATCCCCTTTCATTTCTTTAAAGATCTTAAACTTTAAACATTCCTTCTCTCTGACATTAATCTCTTATCTTTTTACCTATTATCAATCTCCTTTTTCTATTACCTAAAAACTTGCCCAAAACTCTGAAGCTTTAAAAAAAAAAATTTCTTTTGACCCTAGTACCTTACAAGATATCTTTCCTACATCACTTGGATTAAAAAAAAAAAAAAATAACAATAAAAACTTTCACTAAATTTAAGATGAAGGAGATATGGTTAGACAGTAGGTTTGAAAAACATATAGGGGTTTTAGTGAACTGAAACCTCAAAGAATTAGTATCCCCCCAAAATTAGTGTAATCTTGGGCTTCAAGAAAAAGATATAGTTTCCAAAAAAACAGAAAGATCCCATTGTAGTCTAACCCCATCAATGTCTTTCTATTATGTTGAGTTCTAGGTATCAGAATTTAAGAATAATACTAGTAAGCTAGAGAGCTTTGAAAATAGCAAATAGAACTCCCAGTATATGCTCTATACAAATCAGTTGAAAGAACTACCTGGAAAAGAGAATGGACAAGGGGACACCATAGCTACCTTCAAGCATTTAAAAGCCTTTCAAGTTGAAGAAGAATTAGATTTGTTCTATTTGGTTCCAGAAGGCTGAAATGAGAAGTAATAGGTACAAGTTTCAAAGAAGTAATTTAAGCTTGATGCTAAAAAAAACCCAACCCTCACACAAACACCACCCCTCTCCCCCAATATCCTCAATAAAGGAATCCAAAAGTGGAATGGACTATTTCTAGAAAAGATTGGCTGCCTTTTGAAGACCTCCAAAGATTGGACAACCACGGTTATAGTGGGAAATTCTTTCAGTATGGAGTTGGACTAGAGGTCTCTTCCAAATCTCAAATTCTGTGATTCTTTTCTCTTTCACAGACAATCTTCTAGGAAGAGTTTTCTGCATTGATTGCCTCCATTTCTTCAATTCTTTTTGACTCCTTGCTAATTTCCAACACAACTACTCAAATGAAACTATTCTGTAAGATTATCAGGAATCTCAACTCCTAATTTAAACAGTGTTTTCTCAGTGTTCATCCTATTTTATATCTCTGGAGCTTTCTTTACTGACAACTATCCCCTATTTCTGCTACATCAGTCTCTCTGACTTCAGTGAGATAGCTGCTTTTTGGATACTCCTTACCTTATCAACCATTACAAATCCAGCCACTGGATTCCAATGACTGTGAATAAAAAAGTGAGAATGACAACTTTGTGCAACTCTGCCTCACTTATTCAATACAATTCACCCACAAGTCAAGACTTCATTTAAGATGTCATTAGTCCTCTTTGAAAACGGATAAATAACAACCACCATCAAGTAAATAAACAGGTTTACAACCTCAGCCATTTCTTATTTTTCTATTACCTATATTCAATAAGTTACTAAACCTTCTCAATTTAAATCTCTCACATTTGTCCACTTCTCCCCATTCATAACATAATTTACTTCAAGCACTTACCACTTCTTGCTTGGACTATTGCAATATCTTAATATCCGGGCTCAAGTATTTTCCCTTTCCAATTCAATATCCACACTGTTGACAAATTAATATTCCTAAAATATAGATCCTAGCATATTATACCCTAACCCAAAATCTTAAATGACACAGTATTGCCTCTAAGATGAAATACAAATGCCTTAATATATGAAGCAATCCAACTTGTCTTCAAATTAATTTTCTACTTTGATATCATATTATCCCTTCTTTCTTATGCCCTGTTTCAGTCATACAATTCTACTAGTTATTCTCCTAACCCTACATTTCACCCCTTTCACTATATTTTATATTAGGCCCTATGCTTAGAATACATGTTCCTTTCTCCTCTTACCATTTTAGATATTTCACCTTATTTCTAGTTTACTACTTTCTTTTTCCTCATATTATTATATATCTACAAACAGACTGTACTCTAACACACTCCCAAGCATACCAAGTAGATTAAGTGGCAATACAAATGAAAAGAATCATTTAATTTTTTCTTTGTACCCCCAGTAAGTAGCACATAGTAGGTATTTAATATATTTTCTCAATTTAAAGGTATTAATAAAAGGTTAATATGACTAAAATAAAAAATAACATAAGAAAGCAGAATCAGTAGAAGTAAAAAAAATTTAGAGCAATTATGTAGACATAACTATTATATCCCCACTAAGCCTTATCTTCTCCAGGCTAAATATTCCCAGTTGCTTCAACCGATCCTCACGTAGCATGGATACAAAGTCTTTCACTACACTGGCTTGCCCTCTTTCAGAAACTCTCAGATCTATATATTTCCTAAAACATGTCATCTAAACATGTGGAAAAATTAACAAATGAATAGTTTAGCTATTTAGAAAACCAGTCTTGTACATCTAGAATTTACAGCATAAATATATTAGCAAAATTAGAAAGCAGAAATAGGTTTATTAATCTCGTCTAAATATAATGATAAAGGGCCTCAAAATAAGAAATCCTTCAACTGCTTACTATATATATTTCAATGAATATAGTACACAAACTTATAATATTCCCCAATTGTCTTATAATTGCACAAATACTTTATCTTTATTTCTAATCAAATTTACTAGGAATTATATCCTTGATTCCCCTTCTCCCAGCTCTGAGTCCAAGTAGTTAATATCCTTAAAAGATATGTAGAGGGTGTCCCAAAAGCCTTAGTGCAGTTTTAAGGTATTTGAAACCACACTGTTTTGGAATACCACCCCTCCCACACACACGTTCATATTCATTCTCTTTCTCTCTCTCTTTCTCTTTCTCTCCCTCTCTCCCTCTGTCTCATATACCAGAAAGAACTTACTTTGTAACTCAATCAGGATTTGATGTTTTGTAACTACAGGTTCATAAGTAGCACTTACTAGTAATCATACTACATAAAGGACAAAATTACCTATGAAAGAAAGGCATGGATCTTTCAAGAAAAAAATCAGTATTAATTCAAATAAGTGAAAAATAAAAACAAAAAATTGCTCACTAGAAAAAAACAGAAAAATATCCTTTCAAATACCTGATTTAATTAACTATAGCAATATTTTCTAACAAAAAAAGGCTACACTCCTCAAACAGCTAAAATATAATAATGTACAATTGAAATCACTATACCAAGTGCTATATTATCAATTTTTCTAATGCCCAAAGAATATGTTTTCAGTTACAATTCCTCCTTTATTTCAAATCATAAAACAGGATTCATTATTCAAGGACATTCTTGAATGTGATACATAAAATTATTTAGATAATTGAGACCAAGTGCTTTACCCTAAATTATTCAAAAATTGCAAGCAAAGGTAGCTTTTGCTCTAATTGTGAAATCAGAACAAAGCCTAATGTTTAAACAAATAATCTAAGCATTTTATGAAAGTAGATCTAGTGAGATTGTGATTTGTCCTTAATTATAATGGATATGGATTAACTACTATAGTGGGAGTGCTTCTCTGAAAGCTAGTATCAGACAAACCCCAAATAACAAAAAGTAGAGAACTAACTTTGTTTAACTATATAATTATTATTGCTTATACTAGTGCCTTTCCACATTCTATTAATATCATTTACCTAGCATTGGACAGGAAATGGCTATTGTACTATCATTTGTACAGCTTGAGTTGAAGTTAAATTTTGACAATAAATGTATTTGTGTTGTTAGTTGAATGTTATAGCTAATAATGTAGTATAGTAACATAGTATAAAGACAAATACATAAGACAAATATTTGGAAATAAAACTGATCTTCCTAGTTAACTCCGACTAGAAGAAATTCTGAACAGAAATATTTTCTCTAAAGTGTAAGCTTCAAAAAGTATAAAATGGAACTTGGAAAAAAATTTCAAATAACAAGGTATTTTAAATTTCTTTGAATGAACAATGCAATATATTTCACTTCTGTGGCATTGTTTATTTGCTTGTTTTTCTTTTAAATACAACTGACTAACCTAAATTTTTTCTATACACTAAGTTTTACTGAATATAAAAAAGATTTAGAAGTGTCTTTTTAAAAGTTGTTTGTTTTTTTTAATGCCTTCATTAACACTATTACATTTGGATGACTCTTCAGATCCACAAGATTTGGGACATCAACTGTTGACATCAACATCAAATTTTAAAATTCCAGATTTATTTAAAATGGTATTTAATCATCAATTAATATAATATAGCTCTTTCATATTTGCAAAGAATTTTACACATACCACATTTGATCATAATCAACTACTCTGCAAGATGAAAAACTGCAGACACTTGTCATTCCTAGAGAAAACTAGACTTCAAAGAAGTTTAAATTAATCAAATAACTAGAAAATGTCAAGATGGGAAATGAGCTCTAAGTTTCTCCCTCTTATATTCACTATATCATGATGCCACACTAATACATATAATATTCAGAAAACTAATAAAAATCCGTAGATTATATTTCTTTGTTTCTTTTATTAAATAAAAATCTTCATTAACTCCTTCAATGGTTTAAAATAAAAGTGCTGAACCATAATTTTACAAGCAGATGCTACTAAGCTATTTCCACTTCCCTTCTTAAACTTCTAGCTCTTTTCAAAGAAAGTTCCAAACTACAGGATCTTTAACCTAATGTTTACATATAAGGATTGTAAACCTACAAATGAAAACAACAAAATACACAGATCAGCAAGATAAAAAAGAAATATAAAGACTAATACCTATCACCAAGGTTGGTACAAACCTCTTTTCTCCCTCAATTAAAAACCGCATTCTCACTTTCTGCATTTAACAGAAGCCAACTCCAACTGTTCATTTGCTATTAGAGGGTGGTGGGAACAAAGTCACATTTTAAAAATTAAAATGAAAGGATACAGCCTTAAAGCACCAGTCTGAGTTCCAACTGCCAGGATCTTCTGCACAGGATCAAATGCCAAGGCTGAAGGTTGATAGGGGAATCCATGTCGAACAGTCTTGGGATAAGGAAATGACGAAATCAACAGCAATAAACAAGACAAAAAAAGGGGGGAATTCGTTATTACATTTTAGAAAAAGATCTGAAATGTAGTTAAAAACAAAAAACACAAATACTACTGTCTGAAACACCTATTTGTATTCCAAAATAGAAATTGCTCAATATTGGCCAAAAAAAAAAAAAAGTAAAATTGTGACTTCTACTTAATGTCTCAGATGATGTCTCCTAGAACATCTTCCCTTTGGTTATGTTCTCTCTAAAATGGCAAAAAAAAAAAAAAAAAAAAAAAAAAAAAAAAAAAAAAAAAAAAAAAAAAAAAAAAAAAAAGGCTGTCATTTAAATCATGAGCCATTTTTACACAAATAAAAGAAGACTAAAGACTTTTAAGAGAACAGGCAACTGTTAGTGAAGCCACCAAATATAGAAAAATTGAAAAATAAGTTCCATTTCTCTTAGTCAAATTCCTTGAAGACATAGTTTTATAAAGGCAAAAATAAACACTTTTTCTCTCTCCCAGGAGCTTACTTTCTAAAAACCAATATTACTCAATTTTAGAAAAAATGTTTAAAATATGTAATCTCAAACAACTCTTTCAACGATGATGTTCCTATCAATTTATAAAATTAAACAACTTCAAAAGGAAAATATTTATTTTGAAAGAATTAATGGGTCAAACTTATGTGGAAGAGGCTTATTCAATTCAAACAAACATTAATTACCTTCTTTAGGCAAAGCTCTGTGGTAGGTGCTAAAATACAGAAACATAAAAAGAACACAATCCTTTCACACTAATTATATAGGAGGAGAAAGAGACAGAGAAAGAGGGAGAGTCAAAAATTTATATACAAATAAATATGATTTATATTTTAGGGCAAAAGATGAGTCTACAGAAAAGACTGGAGAAGAATTCATAGAATTCACATGACTTTTTAGGGGGAGAACCTGTTTTTCCTAATCAAAATGAAAATCACCATTAACAATTTCAATGTTTAGAATATGTATGCTACCAAAATCTACCTATATGTATATTTTATAGCTGTATTTAACCTTTCCAATTAAAAAAAAGTACATCAGCACTACTCTATGATAATGCTACAGAATGCCTTTTTAGGGGAAATCATATAACAGACATACTTTGGCAAATATAAAGCAATCACCAAGCCTTTTACTTCAACACTTTCCAAGGGAACAGTAGAACTCAACACAAGTATACCTAATTATGCTGTTACTCTCTTATTAAGTCATAATAAACGAAAGAGCAATAATGCTAAAAATATATCTGCACAACCTCAAAATACTTTGTCTATATAAAGATTTCAGATGATAAAGATATCAATATTTAAATTAATTTGTATGTCTTATTGAACAGGGAACTAATTTGCTGCATCATCCTTCCTGAACTTAAGGACCTTGGCTTGTGAGTATTATACACTACAGGCAAGAATCCCAATATTCATTTTTTATACCAATACCATAAAAAAAATCCATAAATTCAAGTTTAAAAATCATTCCCAGTACATTTTAAAGAAGAAAATGAAAGACACAGGTGAATACCAAATTGCTAATTAAGTCTGCCTGGCTATTAACCAATCTTCATTAGAAGTTATTTCCAAAAGAGGCCACCAGGGTTTTATGATTCTGTCTTATGCTTTAAAAAAAAAAAAAAAAAACAATCAAAACCCCTTCCAGATTATTGCTTCCAAATACTAACTTAATAAATAGTCAGCATTATAAATGAGGCAATCTTGGAATCACTGTTGCATTAAGGAAGGGTCAAGAGAGTTCACAGCAAAGAAGTTGGAGAAAATAGTCTCTTAAGAGGCTTTTAATCACAAAGTGTTTTCTAGGGTTCCATAGAGAAAGGGGGGGAGGGGGGAAGTGGAAAGAAGTAAGTAGAGAGATAAATAAGTAAAAAGATGAATAGAAAAAAATGTAGAGAGAGATGGATAAATGAGTAGAAAGAGAGAAATGGATAAGTAGATGGATAAGCAAGTAGATGAGAGATAAATAGGAGAAAGAGGAAGGTGGTGGGAGGATGAGAGAGGAAGAGAAGGAGGGAAAGGGCGAGCTAGTGTGCTAGGGGGGTGAGAGTCAGAGTGGGGAAGGAGGGAGGGGAGAGACGGGAAAGGGGGTTGAGAAAGCGACAAGGAGAGAGAGAGGGAGAGGAAGAGGACTAGGAAGAGAGACAGGCAGGGAGAGAAGTATGAGGACCACCCCTCGGTGCCGGATGAGGGACTCCTGTAGAGATTCCCCTTTTTCCGCCCTGCCCACGCCGGGCTGCCCCTCCGGCTCAGTCACCTTGCAGAGCTGGAAGTGCTCCGACTGGAGCGTCTCCTGCACTTCATTCTCCCGGCTTCCCGGCTGCTGTAGCTGCTGCTGCTGCTGCTGCTGCTGCTGCTGCGAGGACGACGACGACGACGAGCCGGCTGTCAGGCCGTCCAGTACCTTCCTGATGTTGAATTTCTTCATGGTCTCCCCAGGCGCTCCCTCTTCTCCAGACTTCCTCCTCCTCCTGGTCCTCCCCCGGTAGTCGCGGCTTCCCCCCCCAGCGCCTCTGCGGCCCCCTAGCTTAGAGCTCAGAGGGAGGGGAGAGGCGAAAGAGAGGGGAGCGAGCGACGTCCCCCGTGTACGTGAACCGAGGGAGGGGGGAGGGCGATCCCGGCGGCAGTTTTGACAGGATGGTTAAAGAGACAAGAAAACGGTGGAAGAAGAGGCGGATGTGTGGGGGAAGCAGAGGAAGGAAGGAAGAAGAGAGGAAGGAGTAAAATATCCCAGCAGGAAATCCCACGACGACGGGGAACAAACAGGGATCCTGAAAGGGCAGCTTAGCCGCCGCACCCAGACAGACACACACACAGACAGACAGACGAAGGTCCGGCTCGCTCCCTCCAGTGGGCTCCCCGACTGCTGTATGTCGGCTGCTGGTGCCACAGCCGCCGCCGCCGCCTCCTCCTCCTCCCCGCCACTGGGAGGCAGCAGCGGCAATAGCAGCAGCTCCGGGTGACAGCCGAGTCCGCCCGACTCGTCCGCCTGACTCGTCCGCCCTCCTGCAGGATCCCCTCAGTCTCTCTTCCCCGGTCACCGACAGTGTCTCCCCACCAAACCTTTCACCTAGTGGCGGAGGGGCTCCGAACCGCGCCGCCGCCCCTCACCATCCCCGCCTCCGCCGCGGCGGCTGCTCGCGCAGCCGCCACCGAGTCCATGGCCCTTACCCTGACTGCCTCGGCTCTCCCCGGCTTCCCTTTCCCCCGACCCCCCGCGGCTCGGGCTCAGGATTCGACTTCGGCCGCAGCTGCGCTGCGCTCTCCACTCCCTCCTCCGCCCCTCCCTCCCTCCAGGCGCCCGCCCCCCTCCCCCGCAGCGTCTCAGGCAGTTCCTCCTCACTCTAGGCGTGTGCGGGTGTCAGTGTCAGAGTCTCCCACCCGGGGGCCTCTTTTAGCAGCGCTGCCTTCCCGACCCGACCCGACCCGAATCGAATCGCCAATCCTGACACTTCCCTCCTCCTCCTCCTCCTCCTCCTCGCAGCTCGCTCGGCGCAAGCAGGCAGGCGGGCAAACGCCTCCCGTCAGCCGCCTGGCTGCCTTCCTGCTTCTCCCATCCCCAGCTGGCTTCGCGGCTCTCCCTCCGCACACGGCACCAACGCCCGGAGGAGGAGCAGTAACCACAGTTAACTGCGGCCGCCGCGACAGCAGCAGCAGAAGGCGGCCGAGGAGCTGGGCTGCTGAGCATGCGCAGCCATAACCGCCCCTCTTCCTTGTCCCTCCGCCCCTCTCCGAGAGCTCTCTTAAATTATCCTCTGCTAAATCCCAGACAATGGCCCGAGTTCTGCCTCTCGTTCTGAGTGCCTTCTCCCGCATCCCAGGAGTACCAAAGCCTTTGGGGAGGGGGGCTTAGCAAAGAGAGGCTCTGCCTCTGCCTTTTAATATCTGCGCCTACTACATGCGGATGGCTTGGTTCTCTTTCTTATTTAATGTGATTTTGAGATCGACTTTAATTTTGCGGAAAGAAGACAACATAATCTCCTAAAAAAGAGAAATAGTTATCTCCTCGTGTTATCTTCTTGTGGGTGGTATGGAGTGATGGGCTGGAAAGGACACTTAAAATTAAAGGACCCCCATCCCCACCTGTTTTCCGGGACCCCAAGCAAGTCGACCGGGGGTACCCAAGAAAATGGTTTCTGTTCCCAACCTTGTAGAACCATAGGCATAAAAGTTGGAAGCAACCTTGGAAGCCATCTAGTCCAAACTCTACTGAATCCCAGGGAAAGCAAAGAACAGAACTGTGCACTTAGGAGTGGGCTGGGCTAGTGGACTGTCACAAAGAGAATGAGATCAGCATTTTGAAGATTCCCTAAAAAATAGATTTCTCTTCGTGTCTGTTCTGGACACTACAGCGATGTACCACTTCGTTAACTTTTTTCATATATTTGTTTATTTGGTGTTAAGAGGATTAAACTTCCAGTCTGACAATAGAATCCTTAAAATCCATCCTGACTTTTTTTTTTTTTTTTTTTTTGGTAACCATACTATATAATGGAGTGCTTCCTTTTACCATTTTGTTTTTTCATTTCCTTCATTCCCATCCCCATTCTGTATGGTGAGATGAAGAAGGAAGTAGGGGTGAAGGTGGGGGAAAAGTAGGAAGTTCTTGGTCCAACCATTGGTGTTTCCCCCCTATCCCAATGATCCCTCTAGCCCTTCACAAACAAAGGCAAGGGAACTTAAATTTAGAAGGTTGTAGATTAATTGAAGTTGTCATCCGAATTATTGCATTCAGTATGATTGTTGTTTGTCCTTTCTGGAAGAGGACCATGACATCAAGAAAGGGAAGCGATGACATGCAAGTGAATTGGATTTAAGTGAGGGAAGGTTGCGCAAACTCAACAGTCTCACTTTCTCCTTCCTGGCCATTTGGGTCAAGGGACAACATATAGATCAGGACAGCTGAGATGGCTCTTTTCAGTGTGGTAAAGTTGAAGGATACATATATATTAACTAGAGAGAATTTCAGGGGTGTTCAGGAAATGAATGCCTCATGCTCCTGGTATTCAGAATTAATGCTGCCAATACTAATAATAATGTGATCAAATACACTCAAATATATCTGGGTTGCTTGAGTTTTTGTTGGGGTAATGGAAAGGTTGGGAGTCAAAAGTGCTTAGTAAAGCTAAAAGGTTACTAAGAAAAGGAACTGAAATAAGTATCTGTACCTTCCATCCTATAACCAGTAGCTCTGATCTAAGTCAATTTTTCTCCTGTTGCTTACTAGGGATAACTATTCAGGACTAATTGTCCTGGCCAGTTGGATGTGACCCCAGAGATTTCTGGGAAGTGTAGTTCATATAGATTTTTCTCAAGGATGGGATAAGGGAGAATATATTCTGTAAGTAGGATCTAGGGAAATGTTCTGTTTTCTTCTTTAATGTTTATTGAACATGTGCAGTTTCCCTGAACTACAGATAACAATTACTAGGTAGCCTAAGCAATAGATCTATGACTGCATAGGGAATTCTAGGATGAAAAAAGCATATCTACACCTTCTCTGACACTTAAGTCTTAGCAAATTAACTAAGGCAGGGATATCAAACACAGGTCAGTAGGGACCAAATTAAACTATAATTGAGAAATATTTAACAAAACAAAATATAACATATAGATAAAACTAGATTTCAAAATTAAGTCAATATTTTGCTGCCAGGGATTCTTTTGTACAGATTAGTTTCTGTTTCTATTTGAGCCTGACATCGCAGCTATCAAATATTGAGAAGTGAAGTGATCTGCAGAGGCTCACATAGCCAATATGTGACAGGGGGACTTGGTTCCAGATATTTCTGACTCTGGGCAACTCTTCACCTACGATGCTGTGGTGGGGGGTGTTAGATAGTTTGTGTTCTTCGTATATTGTCTCCAATGTACTTACTATGTCCAGAAGCTAAAAACAGTTAAGCTAAAGAGGAACAAACCAGAATAGGCATACATCTTGTGGTGTGAGGAATCCTCAAAGTTCATTAACTACCTTCTGCCATCTATCAAATTTTCCTTACACTGACTTGCCTTGAAATTAGTAGTTCTTAAGTAGGATTCATTGCAGATCATTGGAACACAGGAGTTAGAGCTGGAAGAAACCTTGAAGTTCATTGCTTACCTACAAATCTTAAAACTCTATATGAACAATGTTAACTATTATTCATTTTTACATTTGACATAGAATCAAGAGACTTAAGCGACTTTTCCAAAGATGCAAAATTAAGAAAGTAGCAGAGCCATATTGAAGTCCAGTTTTTTGACTCCAAATCCAGTTCTCTTTCCATTATGCCATGTTATGCTCAGATAGAAGGGGGCACAGAGTAAGCAATATTTTGGGAGTAAAGGAAAAGATAAAGGAAGGGATAAAGAAAAGGAAGGCACAGGAAAGACAATACTTCAGGGTGAAGGAATAGAGGAAGAAAGGGAAAAGTCCAGAGCATGGAACTTTTCATATAGCTAAAGAATGGTAAAATATAAAAAACAAATTATTTACTTAATTCCCTAGGGTTAGCCCAAGTAAGAGAAACTAACAAATTTAATAGATTATCCCTCACACCTCAAATAATATATTTCCCATATTCATTTTTTTTTTCTTAATGGACATATTTGCTATCTCACTTTTGTTAAGGATTATAGAGCTGGAAGAATTTTTAGGGTGTGAACATTATAATATAAACCCAATTCTCCAATCAGACTATGCCTAATCCAACCAAGAGAGATCTTTAACCTAATGTTACAGTCTTTCAATGGAGATTTCAAAAATCCTTATTATGTCTGTGCCAATATAGTAACTTTGAATGTCAAGAAAATATATATCTCCACATCAGAGTCAGTGATTTGGGCTCCAAATCAAACAGGAGTAGGCTGGATTTACATTTGGGAGATTGAATAGTGCTTTCAATGATCCCAAGTTTCTCAAAGCTGCAAAGACTGATCTTTTTAATGAAGATTGTTTTCTTGGTAGCAACATACTGCTGTGGATAAAATCTTGAACTTGGAGTCAGGAAGAAAGAGGCAGAATTCAAGTTCAACTTCCAACATTTATTATCTGTATGACCAATGGCAAGTTATATAATCTTTCTGAGCCTCAGGCAACTGTTTAAAACTATAAATTATATTCAAGACATAAGACTATGAATCATGGAACACCACTTTCTCAGAATGATCCTTTTCTAATCATCCAAGGATCACTGATAAGGCATGGGGAAGGGGGGAGAGGACAAAGGAATAGTATACAAAAGTTGTAGCATTTTACTAATAATGATTTATTCTGAGTGGTATGAGAAAATAACAAGGACATAAATGATCAGAAAAAGTAATCTTGTAAGATTGAGGGATAACAGTTAGTATAAGTATTACACAATAGCCATGATTTTTTTTTTTTTAAATAAGAACCCCTATGAGTTAAATTGATTCTCTCTGGGGTAATTACAGGAATCATATAGAAGACAAAGATGAGTTGCCAACTGCACCATTGGAAAAAGCATACATGCCAATGAGATCACAGATATATTGATAAATTCAAATAGTGTAATAAGAAAAAGACTTTCAAGAATCTTCTCCAATTCTCAAATTTTACCACTAGTCATTTAGGTAATTCAGGCTTTTAACCACTAAAATGCAACACCGATGCCTTATTGTATATAGAAGCAACCTTGAGTTCTCAAAGGTTATAGCAGCAGAGTGAAAGCCCTGGCAGGCTCATTCAAACTGGAAAGGCTTCAAGTCCAGCCTGGCAGTGACAGACTATACGTCTGCCATCTCCCTAGCTAAGTGTAGAGAGGCATATTATCACCAGAAGGTTGGCCACTAGGGGATATTTTTTCCTGCCATAGCAACTCAGGAGCACCTTCTATTGAGGAATAAGAGGGGCGTAGTCTTTGTCACTGGAAAAAAAAAATATCCATCTCAAAGAAATCATGAATCCTTGAAGTATTGCACATAGTGATGATTGAAATTTCTCCATAATAGTTCATCCTACCTTGATGGGGTGAATAACCAGTTAATGAAATTGAAGATCTTTCAAAGTACATACCATATGAACAGTATGTTATTTATAATTTTATTATGCTAAACACTTTAATATTATATAAAAATATTTTGGGTTCTTCCTTATTTCACTTTCTTTTTGTAAGTTTATTTATACAAAATTTTAGTTCTCTGCTTCTGTCCCTGTTTTCTGAAATTGAAGAATCATATTTTCTATCTCCTGGGTCCACATATTTAAGGCTGAAAAGAACAATAGAGGTCTAGTTCATACCCCTTCTTTTACAGGTGAGGAAACTAAGGCCAAGAGAAGTAAAATGTTTTGTTTAAGACTATACAGATAGTGCCAGATAGAACTCAGTTCATCTGTTTCCAAATTCAGTACTCTTTCCATTGAACTACTCCAAAGGGAAAAGAAAGGTACCTCACTTTAACTTTTGTTCTGAATGGTTAATCTTGTTTTGTTCATAGTACCAATAATGGTTTTATTTCTAGGCATTAAAAATGAATATAAATGTTTTCCTTTTGATTTCTATCCCATTCCTTCATATTTAGAGAAGCCTCTTAAGCTACTTTCAATGTACTGAAAGCTGACCAAACGGGGAAAAAAATGAAGCTTATTCTTCACAGAAACTTTCTGGATAATACAATGTATGTACTTATAATGAAATACTACAATTTACTTTGTAAGTGGAAAGGATGCTGGATGTAGAGGATTAGAATTTTAGCTCTTCCATTTACTACTTGGATCACTTTAGACAAGTCTCAAACTCTTAATCTTTCTGATCCTCAGTTTCCTTATCTGTAAATGAGGGATTGGACTAATTAGCTTCTAAAGTCTCTTCCTACTCAAAATCTATGATCCTATGATCATTGCCAATTTAATGATTGTTATGTGGATGAAATCATGTGTTCCTCTCTTCATTTAATAAAATCTGAATTTGTCACATTCACTCTAAGGAATAGTATACTTCAAATTTAGGAATTAAAGGATTCTATAAGCCATGCTAAACTTAACTTTTGATCCTGCTGTTGTCAACTCCACCTGGTATATGTATTATGGTCAATCTACCTATTTATAGCAACTGGCTAATGTCCAAGAATGATTAGGACTTTGGCAGGCTTACTAAATGCTATCAACTAAGTAAACAAACCATAAGGTTGGGGACAAAATAATCAAGGCAGGTACTGTCTAATAAATCATCATATTTGCCAGACTTTAACCTATTTTGTTATAATTACATGTTCTGACAAACATTGGAGTGTCTTCATTGTTAAACAAGAACTAAACATTTCAGTCAATTGTATGCATTAAAATTTTCTTTCAACCAAATATACTATTTAAAAAAAAAAGAAAAACATAGACATGTATCTAGCAAACATCAGCAGAACATGAAAGCAGATTTAAAAATAAATATAAAAGCAATTGCTTCTATTAAATATAGTGAAAACCAAGAAAAATTAATAAGGATATTCCATTCCAAATAACTATAAAATACCTAAAATCTCAGGAAGTGAACCCACCATCACACATGAAAAAGTTATATAAATATAGGTAAAAAAAATTTTTTACACAAATAAATGTAAACAGGTATTCACTATTCCTATTTGGGATGGGCCAATATAATAAAATGGCAATTCTATGTATAATAATTTACAAAAATAGTGCTATACCAATCAAAATTCTAAGAAAATATATAAAACTAATCAAAATAATAAAAATTAACTTGGAAAAACAAAAGGTTCATTTTGGAAATTATGAATAAATGTAGAAATAAAATAGTACCAGATTTCAAACTGTATTAAAAATAATCACCAACATTATTTAATTGGTATCAGTTTAAAAATACATATGTAAAATCAGTGGAACATACGAACCAATGAAATAATTGAAAACAATAGTTTAGTGATTAGTTAACCCAATCAGTCAGACAATAATTTATTAAGTACTTATTATGTACCAGGCATTTGCTAAACAATGGGGATATAAAGACAGACAAAAAAGCAGTTCTTATCTTCTGGGACCTTATATTCTAATGTGGAAAGAGAATTTGTAAACAACTAGATACATAAAAGATATATACTGAGTAAAATCGAAAATAATCTAAGAACAAAAGGCAATACTATTGAAGATTAGAGGGAAGGAAATGAGAAAACCTTGTGCAGGTAGACTTGAGCTCAATCCAAAAAGAAGCCAAGTGAGGAAGCACACAGTTCCAACAATGCAGACCAGTACAGAGGTGAAAAGTGGAGAGGAATATTTGAGAAATAGTAAGGCTAATATAGTAGGTCTGTAAATTATATGAAAGCAAGTAAAGTGTAAGCTTAGAAAGATAGGGAGGAGACACCCGATAAAGAGTTTAATACCAAAAAGGAAAGTTTATTTTTGAGTCTGCTGATAATAGGGAACCTGTAAATAAAAGGCTATTAAATAAAAAATAAAAAAAAATAAAAAGATAATAGGGAACCACTGGAGCTCATCAACCACCTAGCTTTAGCACTCAACTTGCCACTGAGTGGAAGATAATTGGAATTAGGAGGGTTGAAGCAGGTAGATCAGTTTAGAAGGTTTTTTCGACAGTACAAAAAATTTTAAAATGGTGAAAAGGACATGCTGGGATGGCAACTATATGAGTGAATAGAAGAGATCCAGCACACATTTCTCTAAGAAAAACTCCCTTTTTGACAAGAACTTCTGGGAAAGTTAGAAAGTATTTTGGCAAAAAATTACATTTAACAGTGTACACTATATATCACAAAAAGCTCAAAATAAAATGACATGAATATAAAAGATAATTCCATTAAAAAAAAAATAGAGAATGAGCTTAGTTACCTCTCACAATTACAGTTGGAGAGAGAATTCTTAATTAAACAAGTAAATTTTAAAAGCTTTTGTACAAATAAAATTAATAAAGATAGAATTACAAGAGAAATAGTAGGGAATGTATTTTCATCAACTATTACTGGTAAAAAGTGTGATATTTAAAATACAGGGTGTTCTAAAAGTATTCCTGAAATTTTAAGCTACTTTAAAACTGCAGGAAGATTTTTAGATTACTCTGTATTAAGTGAATTGACAAAAATACCATTAAACATTTGATTAAAATATTAATAACTTTCAAAATAAGAGTTGCAAACGATATCTAAAAAATACTTAAAATCACCAGTAGTAAGGTAAATGAAAATGAAAACAATCCTGAGGTTTCTTTGCAGAGCCTTGCAAACTGAAAAGATGAGCAAAAAAATGGCACTGAAATACTAGAAAGGTTAGGAATACTTTTAAAATGTTAGTAGAAATGTGAAGTAGTTCAACCATTTGAGGTATCAGTTTGGAATTAGGCAAGAAAGAATTTAAACTATCCATACTCTTTGACTGAGATCCCACCATTAGGCATTATTCCCTAAGGAAATAAAAGAAAAACAAAACTGAAATATACAATAATAGGTAGCAAAGAATTTAGAATAAAGCAGGTATCTATGAGTTAGGGAATAAATGTTTTCAGTTATTAATATTCTATTGCATTTATATAGCATAGCTTTTAAACTTTAGTATCATCATTATTATATTAATTCAATGGGATGTTATTCTCTATTACAAAATGACAGAAAAGAGGAATTCAGAGACATGGTATAATTTGTACAAACTGAAATTGAGTAGAATGAAAATAATATATACAATGACTAAAATGATATAAATGAAAAGAGCACCAAAATAAAGTTGAATTCAGATATTAAAACCAATGAAGGCCTAAAAGAACAGAAAATGAAGCATGCCTCATCCTTCATGGTAGAAAGGTGGAGGATTGCTAGGTCAGAACATTTCATAAATTGTTAGATATAGTCACTGTATGAAATATTTTTGCTTAATTTTTTTTTGTTTGTTTCAAGAGAGTATTCATGGGAAAGCGGAGTATGAAATGACTGACACAAATACAAGTGATATCAATAAATTTTATTTTTAAGAGGAAGAAAGAAATTTCTATGTACTTCAAGTGATGTGATCGTATTAAAATGAAAATAAAAACCATAATAAAAATAATGAAGTAAAATTAAATTCATTAAAGTAGAGACTAGGAGAAAAAAATTAGCAAAGCTACTAAAAGTTTTAGAGATTGCTAAAATGTTATTCATACAATACAAATTAATATTCTTATTGAGTTGAATTACTTCTACAATGCAGATAAAAAGGAGGTAGTCATCTTTCCAAAAGCTCTAGAACTATAACTACTGGGTGTTTTACATATCTAATTAAATTCAATATGGTATTACTTTTGAAATTTTAAGCATTAAAATTTTATTTATATTGTTGTTGTCGTTTTTTTAATATGAGATTTTTTTCCTTCACAAAACCCTACCCTAATGCTTCATGACATGATCTTTCGTTTTCAAAGACTATACCAGTAGATTACAAATTCTGAATATTTCTGGAGAAATACTGATATTCTTACTATAAATGAAAGGAGAAGTTAAAAAGAAGTTAAAGTTAATTGGGGAAAATGTGATTCACAGGCTCTCCTTTGGATAGGCAAACAAAGGAGTTTCTGTGATTCAGTTTTATCATGCAGCCAAAGGAAATTATCAAGGGAAACTGGGGGATCATCTTATTGTGCTCATGAAAAACATAAGCAAAAAAGACCACTAAAAAGTTAGGTGAGTGGTTATATATTGTTATATACTGATTAAAATCCCCCTACTCTTCCACCATCAACAGAGAAACGGAAGAGGACCATAGAGAATTGAGAGCCATTTTCCATTTTTCTTAGTTTCACGGGTTAACTTGAACAAAGAATTCCTCACCTAATTTAGCACATGTCAAAATTTGTTGAGGTCTTTTTTCTGGACTGGACCTGACCCTAAGCTAGTTCCCTGGTGGTTTACGTAGGGTATTGAATGATTAACAAAATAAAATAATATTTAATAAAAATAAAATAATAATTAATAAAATATTTAGTCATAGTAGCATGCAATTAGGACACTTCTGCCTGAGTCAACTTATAAAAACTACTTTTCCTGATTTGTCCATCATTGTCCACTGCTAAGAACTAGAGGGCACCTAAAGGTCCACATAGGCTGTTTTATTCTCTGACAATCTGGAAATTATATCAACATACTGGGTTTACTTTATAAAGTGTACCAAGTCTTGTCAGTTTTACCTTCACCACCCCATTCTCTTCACTTACATAGCCACCATTCTTGCTCAGCTCCTCACCACCCTTTAGTCTTGAATTACCTCATTATTAGCTTCCTGACCTCCCATTTCTCCCCTTTCCAATCATACCACACATGATTGTAAGACTGATATTCCTAAGGCATGTCTTACCATTTTATTGACCTCTTCAAGTATCATCAATGGTTCTCTATTGCCTCTAGGATAAAATATAAGCCACTAAGCATAGTACTTAAAGTATTCCAAGATCATATTCCAAACTACCTTTCCAGAATTATTTCACATTACCCCTCTTCATGCACACTATGTTCAAATCAAGTTGGTCTAAATAGATCATTCCATCTCAGGCTTTCCTGCTTTTGTACAGGCTATGTCATATGTCTTGAATATACTCTCTCTACTTCTCATCTGCTTAGAACTCTTAAAATCTCAATTTACCTGTCATCTCCTAGGCAAAACCTTTCCAGATGACGCTACTTGTTGGTGCTCTTTTCTCCTCAATTGATATGTTGTAGTTATCTATTTACATTTTGTTTACATTATCTGGTAACATGTTTGCAGGATTTTTTTTTTTAAGATACCATGACCCTAGAAAAAAATATTGTTTTCTCAGACAGATTTTCATCATCAATACTTTTTCTAATTAAGCCATTAATATTTTTCCCTTATCCAACTAAATTTAGTCCATTTCTAGAATGTATTTGGCTCCTTTCTTTTTCTCATTTTCTCCTCTATTCTTTTCTCTTAGGATGTATATTTTTTCCTTATTTTTTCTTGTCCCCATAATTTGTACCAATCCTATATAAGGTCATATATGAAGAATATATCGCTTACATGTGAGCTTTTTTCAGGGTAAAGGATGCTACCAAAAGGAAAAAGGAACTTTAGATTTAGCTTACAAGTTGGCAGCAGTATTTTGATTTTAGAATTTCCATATAATCATCTGAACATATTGATGTCTTCTGATTTCTATAATTTTTATCTTTAGCTAAAACAGTTCAGATCCATGTGCAGGGAAAAGAACACTTTGCAAAAGAAAAAAAAAATGACAAATGCCATAAAATATAAAAGCAGCAGTCATCTTATAAAGATCGGTCTTATACTATGCCCCAGAGCTTACTTAATAAGCTTTTCAATCCATTTAAAATACTTTATGATTTCAAAGAAAAACAAAGAATAAATCAATCAATTATATTTCTAATTAACAATTCCTTCAATGTGGATTCGGGATCTGAAATGTTACTCTTAGGGGACTACCATTCGCTAGACTTCTAAAGCATTTTTACTAAAAAACTAACCCAATAATAAATAGAAAAATACCATTTATCTTAAGACTGCTTAAAGATAAAGAATGAATATTCACAGTTCAGACAGACTAGTGGTCTTAATCTGCAATACGCTGGACTTCTTACTTACATTTAAGTTATCAAGCTAACACATACAAAAAGAGAGAAAGAGAAGAAAGAAAGAAAGAAAGAAAGAAAGAAAGAAAGAAAGAAAAGGAAGGAAGAAGAAGGAAGGAAGGAAAAGGAAGAAAAGAAAAGAAGAAAGGAAAGAGAAAGAAAGAAAGGAAGGAAGGAAGGAAGGGAAGGGAGAGGAAGGAAGGAAGAGAAAGGAGGAAGGAAGGAAGGAAAAGGAAGAAAGGAAAAGGAAAGAAAAGAAAGAAAAGGAAGGAAGGAAGGAAAGGGGGAAAAGAAGGGAGGGAGGGAAGAAGGAAGGAAGAAAGAAAGGTAGGAAGGAAAGAAGGAAAGAAAAAGGTAGGAAAGAAGGAAAGAAGGAAGAAAGGCAGGAAGGAAGGAAAGAAGGAAGAAAGGTAGGAAGGAAAGAAAGAAGGTAGAAAGGTAGAAAGGAAAGAAAGAAGGAACAAAGGTAGGAAGGAAGGAAAGAAGGAAAGAAAAAAAGATAGGAAGGAAGGAAAGAAGGAAGAAAGGTAAGAAGGAAGAAAGATAGGAAGAAAGGAAAGAAGGAAGAAAGAGAGGTAGGAAGGAAGGAAATAAGGAAGAAAGGTAGAAAGGAAGGAAGGAAAGGAAGAGGAAGAGAAGGAAGAAAGGAAAAGAAGAAGAAGGAGGAGAAGAAAGGAAGGAAGAGAAGGTGAGAAGAAGGAGGTAAGCGAAGGACTTTTTTTCCTCTAGGAAGGAATGTTTATTGTCTTAGATGTGATGACTAGTTCAATGAGGATCAGATAGCTGACAGGAATTGAAGGATTTCAGGGACCAGATATTGAACAAACCATCAACATAATCACTTAGAATGAACAGAATTAGAAAGATCTTTTTAGCCTCTTCTAGAAACAAACCATCTTCATATTGGCTACCTTAGAATTGACTATTTCAGCTAGAAATCTTTTAATGAAACTTCTCTTGATCATACTCTTGACTGCACCTCAGTTTTATCCTGTCCTTAAATTAGTTATATTTCAAAGTAACACTATCAATGAATTAATTCCATTATGAGCTCTGAAATAAGAATCTACATCTGTCTATAATTCTTCCTAGAATTCTACATAATTTATAGAATGTATTTTAATGAAAACTATAATCTGAATACAAATTCTATGACATCACCTCTATCATTATCCTGGTCTACCCCTAATAATTGCTTATTTTCCCCAGCTACACATATCTTTTAATTGATCTTTGTATTGCACGACTTTGATGATCTTCACTGTTCCTTTTCCTTCCCCTAGACACTTTCTAGTTTATAAATGTGCTTCTTAAAATGTAACACCCATAACTGAATATAACATTCCATTATGAGCTGACCAGGGCAGAGAATAAGAAAATTATCATTTTCCTTCTATATATTTTCTCTCATGTTGCAACTAAAATTATATATGTATGTAAATTTTCATATGCAAACATCAGATTGATCAATATTTTACAATCTCCTTTGTGCCAAGTTTTTCTTTTCCTTGAGTAAATCAAAGTTATAGTTTCATAGAATTTCAAACCTGGAAAAAAATCTTAGAGATTTTTTTTTAAACCAATCTGATGTTGAAACAGGCCTGGAGAATTAAATTGAATTTTTTAAGATCAGGAACAACTGGTTTATGGGGCATGGTCAAAACAAAAATTCATGATTCAGTCTAGAGTAGCTAGACTATGCTGTAGTCTATAGTAGAAAGAATACTAACTGGACTAGGAATAAGAAAAATTAGATTTAAGTCCCAGATCTGACATTTAATAGTAGTGTGACACTTCGTACCTAAAATTATATTAGCATCTTGGTCTGTCTATAGAATACTGTTAACTAAAGTTGAGTTTTTATCATTCAACAAAATAGATCTTTTTTAGAGTAATTGCTTTCTAGCTACTCCTCCCAGATCGTATGCTTCTGAACCTGATTTTTTTTTAAAACTCAGGTTAAAAAAAACAAAACTTTAAATAGAGTAAGGTCATCATTCTAGAGGCAGATAGCAGTAAATAAAGAATTTGGCCTAGAATAGGAAGATTTGGTTCAAATTTGTCCTTGGACACTGTGTGACTCTGGGCAAGTCATTTAATCTTTTTGTCTCAGTTTTCTTATCTGTCAGATAAACTAGAAAAGAAAATGACAATCCTTTCCAGTATCTTTACCGAAAAAACAAACCAAAAACAAAAAAAAAAAAAAACCCAAAATGAAGAGTCAGTCATGCCTGAAAAATAACTGAACATCAATCTAAACCATCAAGGTATTTAAATTTTTTTACTTTTCATTCAAAGTGTTGATGTCCTTATCAGGTTTGCATTATCTGCAAATTTGATATGACCTTCAACTAAGTTGTTCATAATAATGTTAAGTAATACAGAACAAAGGAAAAATCTCTAGGATGAAAGACCTCTTTTTAAATTAACATTAGATGGTCATAGCTGTTCTTAAAATTTAGTCATTCAATTAGTTCCAAAACATATAACTATACTTTTGAGCTCGCTGAGACCTCATATCTCCATCTAATTCACTAGATCACATAACAAAGGATTTGGTGAGATTTAAGAAAACTATATATCATTTATCATATCTATTTAGCAAGTATTAAATATTTTTCTTTTTTGAATTTTTTCAGATGTGTCTTAAGTTGCTGTAGATTTTTTTGTTTTAATTCTCTATTCTGTTAGTCAGTCCCTATGAAAATCCCACAAGAAACTAAATAGTAGATAGTTTTCTTTTTTTAATATGATATCATAAAGGTGCAATTATTCCTCCATAAACCTTATCAGTCAAAGAATACAATAATAATATTTGTATAGTTTTTTAAGATTTACAAAGCAATTTCTTCACAACTAATTTTACTGACATTATAACAAATAAAAATTAATGAATTAGGTCTTATTAAAAAGTTATCTTGTCTATTAATGGAACTTCAAAATTTTGGCTTTGTTGAGCTTTTTCTAATTTTAAAGAATAAAATGGAGAGAAAGAGCTGTCATAAAACTATAGAGGGACAATTTAACAATAGTCAGTGATTCTATAAAGAATGGAAAAAAAAAACATATCTTTATTGCCTTTTCTCACACTTGGAAGCACAGGAAATTCAAGCATAACACCAGCAACTCTACCCAAGATGAGGGTATAGCCTGAGGGTACTAAGTGCAGAGCTAGCAGCTATGCATGAACTCTTCCAGTTTCACACCAGTCACAATTTTTCCATTTGTTAGAAGTAACAGGGCCTCCTTCACTAGCCAAATGCTAAATATAAGAAGAAAGGACAATAGCAAAGAGAGGGTTTTATCTCTGTAATATCTAGTGCATAGGCATGTTGTAAAAAGCCTTCCCAGATAAGACCAGATCGGACTATAGGAGTCAATGATTCAAAGGAAGTAATACCAGACCATTAATCAAATAAATCATTAAATCATAGAGTTTTGTAGTTAGAGAGGACTTTTGAGATGATATTTAGTCCCCAGCTTCTCACTTTTAAAGATGAGCAAATTGTGGTCCAGAGATGCTAAGTGATTTGCTTATTTTAGGAAACTCAGTGAATGCTAAAGCTGGGATTAAAACAGGATCTCCTAACTCCTTCTAACTTCTAACTCTTTCTAATATATTAGGTTGTTCTCCTCTGATGAGGACTTTTTAGGTGTATTATGGAACCATACTCTCTGTTACTCTTAAGTCTTCATTGAATTTCAAATTAGCCATAGTTAATGATCAGTCAATAAGTAAATTTCTCCTGTCTAGCTAATAGATTGACATAAAGATCTGACAATAAGTTCCAAAAAAATGTCAGGGTTATGTGATTTTTAACACTTTAAAGATTTCTTTTGAGTAAGCATTTCCCTTTTCCAATGAAAAATGCAATTCATCCATATCATAATAAACAATTTAATGAGTCATATATAGAGTCATATATAGCCTCAAACATTTAAACCTGGTAATAATAATAGTTGACTTTTATGCAATTCTGTGAGGTAAATTCTACCATTCTACCCATTTTTACAAAGGAGGAAATAAAGATAGGGTTACAGATAACAGGATTACAGATATAGAGTTATTATATAATGTTATGATAAGTATGAGGTAAAATTTGAACACAGATTCTTACTCTAAAACCACAATTTTATCTGCTACATTATACTTACCCTCCAACTTTGCTATCCAACCCTTTGGAGAGTAACCTTTGTGAATTATCTAAGTCTATTCTCAGATAGAAAATGTAGAAATCTATTCCTCATTCTGTACTTCAAAGCTTTTCCAGTTGGTGATATCTACCAAAGTTTTTCATTTCTCTGGCATAAACTCAAAATATCAGCTTCATACAATAATGAGGTATCACATTTTGGTAGTATTCCAACAATATTTTATCTAAAATTTCATGCATAACTGATATGTAAAATCCTTCTTTGTTTCTGTAACTTTCTCTATTCTTGTTCAAAATGATTGAATTTAATTCAGGAAATCATTGAGGAATTTCCATGATGGTATTGTCTTGGCTCAGTTGCCTCGGGATGGTATGTTTAGGTGCTGCCTGTCCCACATTCTTATTTAGAAGGAAGGTACAAACTAGTATAAATATTAGTGTCAGTATGCAAAAAGACTAGACTACATTTGTTGAGTGGAGGGACTGTGTCTTATTGATTCTTGTATTTTCCCCAAAATATTTAGCACAATGTATTATAAATATTTGGAAGAAGTAGCTCTGAAAGAGCTTTAAATTTAGAGATATAAAATCTAGGCTTGAATTCCATGTAATGATGATGATGATGATAGAAATGACATTTTGAGAGTATGAAATTATGCCAGGGGAGTGAAAACTTTCATAGATGCTGCCAACTGGAAAAAATAATTATAATACTACTAATAATTCACCTGCTAATAATAAGTACCTACACAGCCCCAGCCACTGTGCTAAGTGCTTTACAAGTATTATTTCATTTGATACAACCACCCTGGAAAACAGGTGCTATTATTATCCCTCTTGTAAGCCGGAAACACTAAGGCAAACAGAAGTTGCTTGTCCAGGATCACCTAGATATTAAGTCTGAATCTGAATTTGAATTCATGTCTTCTGATTCCAGGTCTTGCACTGTATCTCCCTCAATATCAACTTATAATCTCTGCCAACTACCAAATGGATGATTTCAGGAAAAGAATTTAACTTCATAGAATCTCAGTTGCCCCCTATTTAAATAAAAACCATAACATATGCAGTTTCTGACTTATAAGATCCTCATGTGAAAAAGACCTTGCAAGAAGTAACAGATATAATGGAAGTCCAGGAAGAACATGCAGTATGCTCAGATGATACAATCACCATGTAGAAAAAGATACTCTGGAGAGCCTACTTCCACAAAGACATGATGACATATAGTAGAAAGACCCTGATCCCATTGTTCTACTTTGCTAATACTGTACTGAAGAGATAAATATTTGATGGCTGTAGAGCCAAAACTGGGGCACATTCAAAAGGCAATAACCAGACAAAGTGAATCTCTTGCTCTGGATTTTTGCTCTCTGACTAATGTTCAAGTGAAAAAGATATGTTATAAATTCTGGATGGGGGGAGACCTTAAGCCTTCCCATTTGGTATCTGTTAGTCTCCATTCCAGGGTATATTTTTCTATATGGGAATGTGTCCATCTCTTAGAATAAGACCAACTATATTTCAGATCCTAGGGGTACTCCTGAAGGGTCAAAGTGATTTTTCTTTATTGCTATCAGTTTAAATTCTCTCCACTATTATCTGGCAATGATTAGTACCCCACTACCATTTATCATTTAGTAAGATCAGAAGTTATGGATATTTTCCCTCAACATTTGAAGGGCATACTCTTCCCTATTTCTTCTTAGTCCATGAAAAGATTTGGCTCAAACTTAAATTTTGTATTTGTACCCACCAAGTTCACTTCCAAATGTGGTCTAGCCACTACAAGTGGTGGCTCTTTCACCTACCACTTGTTTGGATCTTAGTGATCTTGGGATCCTCATAACTTGAGGCCTTACTGTTGGCAAACTGAGCTGGTTACAAATTTGTCAAGGGCTATGGCTCCAAGATATCTGGTGGCTCACTAGCATTCATTCTAAATTTTTGAAGATCATAAAATTCTCTGGTACTCCACCTATAAGGAGGAAAAAATTAAAGCAAAAAATGTTCAGCAGTTTTGGATCCCCCAGGAAATCAACAGTTTATCTCTTATTGATAATTGACATTCATGCTGATATTAGAAACTAAACTGTTTTGGAACAATAAAAAATTATTCAATATAATCTAATTATAATATAATCAATATATTTATTTTATTATTTTCTAATTCTTTAAAAGTTGATAAGATGACATACAATTTTCATGAGAATAATCTCTACAGACATTGAGAATGTATTTGATGGAGGAAAATTCAGGCTTTTGAAAATAATTTTCTATAGCAAATCACATCTTTAGAATCACACAATTGACTAAGCAATGTAGAAAATTTTTAAAAATCCTATAATCTTAGATCTGGAATTGCTTGGGAAATTAAAGATCATCAAGTGCAGAACTATCAAATACCTGCACATTGCATCTACAACATTCTCAAATGAGGGGTTTAGCAAATTAAAATGTTATTGGGGAATAACAAAATACAATGGAACATAGATAATGTTAATATGTGACTTTCTTGTCAATATACAACATGCTCTATTCACCTATCCTTATATGTTTTAGTGGCTTCTCTCCGATTTTGACCACTTCTCTCATTTCACAAATGAGAAAGATAAGTCTAGGAAAAGACAAATTACTTATCCACAGCCATATAGCTAGTAAGTGATAGAGTTTTATTAATTCCAAGTCCAGAACTCTACCCATGATGCCATGTTGTTTTAAGATCCCACTTTACCTATTGCTTGTTACTTATTTTTTAAAAAACCTTCAGCATTCACACTGGGAGGCATGATAGCAGAATGGATAGAGAAATGACCTCCATGTCAAGTGTACCAGGACTCAACATACCAAATGTCTGCCTTGGATCAAGTCACTTAACTTATCATACTTTAGGCAATTCTCTAAGACTTTGAATTGTAGAGAAGGTTCCAAACTGCCTTTGAAGAGGAGGTTTCTTCATTTTGGAATTCCCTATACCTACAAATTCAGGAATCTAGTATTTATTCTCTCTGTATTATTATCAAGGTTCAAAAGGACAAAACATTGTTTTGAAAACAATCTCCCTCAACTGAATATCTCCCTCACATATAACATCACAAACTATACAAGATTTTTTGAAAGCTTTAAAAACAAATAACTTTATTCAACAACATTCTGATAACTAAGCCCAAGTAAAGCACAAAACAAGTAGAAATATGCTTGTCAAAGGTCTTTGTTAAAAGTGGCCATATATAAGGGCAGCTAGATGGCACAGTGGATAGAGCACTGGCCCTTAAGTCAGGAGGACCTGAGTTCAAATCTATCCTCAGACACTTAATACTTCCTCATTGTGTGACCGTGAACTATATGTCCTTTAGCTATCTATTTTCAAAATAATTATTGGGTTTGGAATTAACTCTATCTATTCTACATCTGATATTTACAGCCTAGGGGTATGATTCTGTATGGGGTTCAGCATAAAAACCACTCTCACTGAATGCTTGTTATAGGAAATAGTCTTCCTCCACATCTAGAAGGTAAAAGCTTAAGTTTACTCCCACTAAATCTTTATAACACAAAAGATTCACATAGTAAGTATATATTTAATCAAAGTAAGAAAGCAAAATAGTAATTAAGGAAGCAGTATAGATTAGTTTAGGCAACAGAATATATAGGAATAGAACAGGGGAGTCTGTGACAAGGTTAAGAAATGAAACCTCAGCTCAAATGAAGAGAGGAAGAGAGAATTACTTCATATATGAAACTTAATTTTAGTAGTCTTCTGTGATGGACATGCTGGAAATGAAGGGATACATTAGACTGGCAACTTCTTCTCATGTGAATACTGCCTCAGGAATTCCAATCCTGGTTCACCATTCAAATTCTGTCTTCTCTCCTTGTTCTCTTTCTTTTTTACTTTGTTTCTCTCTCCCAAAAGTCTCTCAGCTCCTTGGGAGTCGCATTTCCCTCCATATATAAAACATCTCAGTGCTGTCCTTTAAGGGACTGTCAAATCTGCCTGAGGACAGGGTAAATCTAGTCTTTTGTTATTGCTCAAAATATGTTAAATAACAATTAAAAATTCTTTGACCTATGAATTATTCAAAATATTGAATTCTTTCACTAAACCTAGTAAAATATATACATGGAGGTATCCATTATATCTATAGCTTTGAAAGAAATTAACACCAACCAAGAAATTTATATTTGTCATTTACTTTCAAAATGTTGGTATTTATGAATCACAATTCTTTAAACATATATATATATATATATATTAGATATTTCCCCTGTGTAGGCATATGTTTTTTTAGTGTATAAGTAGACATGATTTAACTGGGATGTAGGGAATTCCTGGTAAGGTGAAACAATGGTCACAATACTGGACTTAGAGTCAAGAAGACCTTAGTTCAAATATGGAACAGATACTTATTAGCTATATAACCCTGGGCAATCACTTAGTCTCTGCTTGTCTCAGTTTCCTCCAGTGTGAAGTGCAGATAATAATAATATCTACCTCCCAGTATTTTCCTGAGAATAAAATGAGATCATATTTTTAAAGCACTTAGTACAGTGCCTGGTACTTCCTCTACTAATGCAGTTTTTTCTGCAATAGATTTTAAATATAAGACTATAATGCTGAGAGTCACAGGTTTATGGTTTGCCAAAGAATTATCTATTTACTATGTGTCAGGGTTCTCCCTGACCCCTGAGTCAGCTTTCAATTCATTATGCCATATTTTCTTAAAGTATAATATTATAAATTATATATTAGATCTATTAAGATCATAACTTTAGAAATGGAATATATTTCAGAGGCTATCTAATCCAATCCCTATTACTCTATAGATGAGAAACAAGCCTAGTGATTTGTGTCAGATAACACAATTATTAATCAACATGAATTGAATTTGAATTCAGGTCTTCTTCATTCTAGAGATAGTATTCTATCCACTATACCCACAACCAATTACACTATTGAAAGGAATAGGCACATCAGTGAGGTCATAAGTACACTGAAGTAATGTGCTACATTTTGCAAAATCAGTCATACCACTATGGTTGCCAGTGTTGACAAACATTATTTGATCATAATTATAAATGTGGTCATCATGATAGGATTTTGTGGGAAAATGGGTAATGCACTGAATTTTTAAAAATACTTCCTGGTGTCTTTTTCAATGACTAAATATATTTGCATGAAAACAATTTCCTTGTTGCTAGGAGTTCATCTGCTCATGATGCTTATTTCTCACCTCAAATAGAAACTTATTTTTAATTATTAAAATATTAATGTTTAAAGATATTGTCATTATGCTTTAAACCTAGAAACATGTAACAATAGACGTAGGAGCACTCAAATTGTACTGGGGAAGAATACATATCAAAATTCACTTTTGGGTTATGTATAACAATAGGTGATAGTTTCAAATATGCTTATTAGTTTGAAAATACCAATGATTAAGAAATTATTAACAATGACAGCAGATATTATGTCAATAACAAATGCACATCATAATGGTTTCCCATGTAAAACATTCCTATGATCTTCCATGACGTCCTATAACCTCACTTACTCAGCATATCCCCATTATTTTTCTTAGGCAGCTTTTCTCAATTTTCCTTTTATTCAATTATGCCACTCACACCTGCAAGTCTTCTCCAGGTTGTATCTTATTCCTGAAAAATTCTCTGACTTCTACTTTCAACTCAAGTCTCTATTTTCTGAGAAAAAAAATCACAGCACATCTTCTCAATGGTTTGTTTGTTTTTTTTTTTTTTTTTCTAATTCCTTGTAAAAGAAATTACTATCCTGCCTTTTATTCTGGTCTGAATTTTCAACTTTTCAAATCATTAGCTCAGAAAGTACATAATTTGATTTTTAAAAATTTTGATATTTTGATTTCATTGGCCTAGGTAACTCTTAAAGAGCAAATTTCTTTTACAATGTAAATGTCTGCAAACTTTATGCAATTTATAGTCTTAAGGAATTAAAGATATATAATGAAAACATTCAATTTATGCAATTAATATATATTTTCCATTCTTATTCAATTTGTAGGGCTTGGTGTGTCTAAGCTGATCCTTGTTTAATATTTGACATGGTTATTTTGTATTTTATATGTCCTTCTATGGCCATTCATCTTGTCTTCCCTAATAAAATGTAAACTCCTTGAATATAGTAGTTGTTTTATTTATTTATCTTTGTATGCCTAAGGCTTACTACCCTGCCTGGCAATAATAGCTGCTTAATCAAGACTTTTTGATTGATTGTTAATAGTTGATGGGTATTCTGATGAACTCTTCGTAAATATATTTATAATAATATTTTACGAGGATAAACTCTTTTCCCCACCCCTTTGGTACTTAAAAAAACCATAACTACTCAATCCCTTGACACATCTGTCTGATGAATGAATGGGCTTTTAAAAAAACAGATATGTGATTTTATATATGTAGGAACCTCTTAATGGGAGACTATTGACACAAATCATCAACTCTTCTTCAAGTTGTATTCTTAGAAAGTTGGAAGAAATGATAAATTAACTATGCATCTTCTTTGATGAATTCTGGGCAGAATAAAAGAGAATTAACTGTGGATTCAATGGAGAATTAGATGTAAAAATTAAGCTGCTATACTGAGTAGACTCAAGGACCTCATTTGAACCATCTATAAAGGATAGATACTACAAGAGTTGGAGTGTGAGGAGCAATTTGAGGAATAAGAATCTGGAGTGGAATTTCTGGAAATGAGAGAGAGTAGGGAGGGACTGGGGAAGAGTAGCTCTCTGAAGAGGTTTACATTTGAATTTCAGGGTTGGGAAAATAAATAATTTGAATTTCTGGGTTGGGAAGAAATTTTAAAAATTAGATTTTATAATGAAATAGAATTTTCTTTCCAGAGTTTAAATTTGTTGTATAAACATTTGAGCTCAAGTTTCATATTTTAGAAAATTCTTTGATTTTTGATTCATTGCTCCTCCTCCTCCTTCCATCTTGACACCCCCCTCCCATGTATTGTTTTAACTTTCTATATAAATAAGTTGGGAATACATTTTGCTATTCCTTGGGAAGCATTTTTTCCCTAGCTTTCATTTTAGAAAATTACATTAATGGTATTACTGTTCACATATGTGATTGGTGCAATAACCCACAACTTTTTTCCACATGGTATATTATTTGTCTTCTGAGTAGGGAGGGAATGATTGACCCTCTCCTTGATAAGACTGGAAACAGCCCAGGCTGCTGATTTTCCTTAGGGGATTTTTGATTTCTATGTGATCATAATAAATTGCCTAGTCTCTTTGGGATTGCCAGAATAATTTGCTCTTTATTTTATCTTGTCTTAGAAGCTGCTTATGTTATACTGTTTAAAGATTTTTTTTTTAATTTAGTAAATCTTGATAGGGATGTTCATGTCCTACCTTGTTGTTTGACATTCATTCCATATCTAGTTCTCTGTTCAGAAACTGTTTAAATATCATATGGTCAATAATACTTAAAATCTGTTTATCCCAGCAGACTAAATTTTTGTTGTTGTTTGTTTGTTTGTTTTTTGCTGAGGCAAATGGGGTTAAGTGACTTGCCTGAGGTGACACAGCCGGGAAGTGTCTAAGGCCAGAGTTGAACTCAGGTCCTCCTCACTTCAGGGCTGATGCTTTATCCACTACACCAACTAGCTGCCCTAGCAGCAGACTAAATTTCCAACTAAATTTCAGGACTAAATTTTCAGGAAACAATATCAGCATCAATGGGTTAGTTACCATCTAGGATCTCATTGTAGATGGAACTTAACCTCTATTTGATGCCAAGTAGAAGGTGCTAATTATTAAATGTGACATTTTACAAATATTTTATTATTTTTTCCTGGTTGTACATGTATGTTAACTTTTTAATACACATTTCTTTGTGAATCATGTTAAGAAAGAAAAAATAGAACAAAACGGAAAAAAACACAGGTGAGAAGAAAACAGAAAAGAGAAGTGAACATAGCATGTGTTGATTTACATCCAATCTCTATAATTCTCTTTTTGGATGCAGATGGTGTTTTTTATGCAAAATTTATTGGTATTGCCTTGGATCACTAAATCACTGAGAAGAACCAAGTCTTTTTATCACCACATAATCTTGCTATAAGTATATACAATGTATTTCTGGTTCTGCTTATTTCACTCTGTTGTGTCCTGCTTTCTAGAACCCCCAAGTTGGGATGACAAAATGTACTATGCTTTCTAGTGCCCCCACAATGGAATGAAAAAAAAACATACTGTCTTAGTGGAAGAGTGATGAGTCAAGACTCCTGAGGATGGTTAAAATATGGAGTCCATTTATTCCAAGGTCTTCCCCCTTTATATACCCTAATATGCAGGCGCTAAGTATATACTGTGCAAGTGGGACCACATGAACAACTTGCTATTGTATGTAGTTTGCCACTTAGTATCACTTCCACTTGGTATCACTCTGCTTCAATCACAGTACAGGTTATTACCACCTCCTGACTTCTCAGGAAGGGCGAGTCCTTAGGGGAGATGGGGAGCCAAACCAAACATTGTTAGCAAGTTCCCTCTGGGCTGAAGGGTCTTATACCTCACCCAGAGTTCCCCCACTGTCTGTGTAGTCCTCTACATCACTCAGCGTCAGTTTATGTAAATCTTTCCAGCTTTTCTAAAATTAGCTTATTCATCATTTTTTAAAGAGCAATAATATTCCATTATCTTCATATACAACAACTAATTCAGCCATTCTCCAATTAATGGGCATCTACTCATTTTTCAATTCTTTGTTACCATAAAAAAAAGTGCTGCTACAAACATTTTTGCACATGTGGGTCCTTTTTCCTCCTTTATGATTTCCTTGGGACATAGACCCAGTATTGGCATTGTTGGGTAAAAGGATATACATAACTTTATAGCTTTTTGGATATACTTCCAAATTATTCTTCAGAATGGTTGGATCAGTTCACAATTCCACCAACAATGCATTAGTGTTTCAGTTTTCCCACATCCCCTCCATTTATTATTTTCTTTTCCTGTCATCTTAGCCAATCTGAAAGGTATGAGGTGGTACCTCATAGTTGTTTTAATTTGCATTTCTCTAATCAAGAGTAATTTAGAGCATTTTTTCATATGATGATAGATGGCCTTAATTTCATCACTTGAAAATTGTCTGTTCATATCCTTTAACCACTTAGCAATTGGGGAATGACTTATATTCTTATAAATTTGGCACAGTTTTTTATATATTTTAGAAATGAGACCCTTTTCAGAAATACTGGCTGTAAAATGTTTTTCCTGTCTTTGTACTTCCCTTTTAATCTTGTTTCTGTTGGTTTTGTTTGTGCAAAATCTTATTAATTTAATGTAGTCAAAAAATTTAACATAGTCCATTTCGCATTTCATAATGTTCTCTAGCTTTTCTTTGGTCATAAATTCTTTTCTTCCCCAAAGATCTGATAGGTAAATTATCCCTTACTCTCCTAATTTGCTTATGGTATCACTCTTTATATCCAAATCATGTACCCATTTTGACCTTATTTTGGTATGGGGTGTGAGATATAGGTCTATGCCAAGTTTCTGATATATTCTTTTCCAGTTTTAACTTGGGGCATATTTTTTAAATCATTATGATTTCAGAATGATCAAATGACACACTGCTATCTGGGAACATTAATTTCTCCTCTTCCTCTTCTTCTTCTTTCTTTCTTTTGTTCTTTCCTTTTTTCTTTCCTCCCTCATTCCTTCCCCTTCCCTCCTTCCCCCTTCCCTCCCTTCCTTCTTCCCTTCCTCCCTTCATCTCTCCTTTCTTCTTCCCTCGCTCCCTCCCTCCCTCCCTTCCTTCCTTCCTTCTTTTCTTCCTCCCTCCCTCTCCTCCCTTTCTTCTTTCCTTCTTTCTTTCCTCCTTCCCTCCCTCCCTCCCTCCCTTCCTTCCTTCCTCCCTCCTTTTCCTCCCTTTCTTCTTTCCTTCTTTCTTTCCTCCCTCCCTTCCTTTCTTCCTTCCTTCCTTCCTTCCTTCCTTCCTTCCTTCCTTCCTTCCTTCCTTCCTTCCTTCCTTCCTTCCTTCCTTCTTTCCTTCCTTCCTTCCTTTTTTCCTTCTTCCTTCCTTGCTTCCTTCCTTCTTCCTTCTCCTGCTCTTCCTCTTTCTTCTTTTTCCTGCATCATTGTGATAAAGTGCATAGAGCATTTCCAAGAGTCAGGAAGATCTGAATTCACATCCAGTCTTAGATACTTATTAGTTGTTTGACTCTGAGCAAGTCACTTAACTCTGCCTCAGTTTCCTCAACTATAAAATGAGCTAGAGAAAGAAATGGCAAGTCACATCAATATCTTATCTTACAAAAATCCAAATAAGGTCATGAAGAGGCAGATGGGAGTGAAACAACTAAAGAAAGAACAACAATAACAAACATTTTACTCAAATAATAGCTGTCATGGACTCACAAATGCAAACACATTGAAGTTATGATGGAATTACAACATCTAGTTGCTTTCTCTTCTCTTATGAAAACTTTTAGATTTAGATTTAGAAGTTTGCCTTTCTGATAAAACATCTATTTGGAAGATTTTTACCATTTTCCTTGGACACTGAAATCAAGCAACAAGCATTTATGAAACACAAATGCTAGGAATTGTGTACACTGAAATCAAGCAACAAGCATTTATGAAACACAAATGCTAGGAATTGTGTGCTCATGGAGTTTAAAAAACAAATGTCCTCAGAGAGCTTACTTTTTACTAGAGGAGAAAATATACATGTGTTCACAAGATAAATACAATATATTTTTGACGGAGGAACTATCATCTGGGGGTAAGGGAATGGAAGCAGGGGAAATGGTTGCAATTAAGCCAAATGTTGAAGGAAATTAGAGATTTTAAGAGGGGAAATGAGGATAGTGTGCATCTGAATATGTGCAAAGTCAGGAAATTGGAAATCACTCTCTGACACAGGTATTAGTTATTCAGTCATTCAGTTATTTCTGATTCTGTGACCCATGGACTATAGCATGCCAGATCCCTATATCCTCCACTATCTTTTGAAGACTGTCCAAATTCATATTTGTTTCTATGACACTGTCCATCCATCTCATCCTCTGCTGCCCTCTTTTTCCTTTTGCATTCAATCTTTCCAAGATCAGGGTTTTTTCCAATGAGTTCCATCTTCACTTCAGTATTTGACTTTTCAGTGGACAGTCTGAATTAATTTCTTAAAAGTATTGACTAAATTGATCTTCTTGCTGTCCAATAGACTCCCAAAAGTCTTCTTCCAGCACCATAATTCAAAAACATCAATTTTGTGGTGCTCAGATTTCCTTATAATTCAAGTTTCACAACTATACATTTCTACTGGAAAACCATAATTTTAACTATATATAAACCTTTGTTGTCCACATTTGTCACAATTTCCTTCCTAAGAGCAAACATCTTGTAATTTCATGGCTGCAGTCACCATCTGCATTGATCTTTGAGACCAAGAACATAAAATTTGACCCTACTTCAATTTCTTCTTCCTCTATTTGCCATGAAATGATGAAACAAGTTGCTTTGATTTTAGGTTTGTTTGTTTTTTTTTTTTTTTTATGTCAAACTTTGTTATACTTTTATACTTTTTATACTTTTATACTCTTCCTCTTTCACTTTCATCAAGAGGCTTCTTGATTCCTCTTCACTCTCTGCCC
Organism: Sarcophilus harrisii; assembly: GCF_902635505.1. NCBI lineage: Eukaryota > Metazoa > Chordata > Mammalia > Dasyuromorphia > Dasyuridae > Sarcophilus > Sarcophilus harrisii. The sequence continues at coordinate 145,796,429 of NC_045429.1, forward strand.
TTAGAGTAGTATCATTTGCACATGTAAGACTGCTGATATTTCTTTATCCTTAATGCCAGTTTTTTATTCATTCAGCCTGACATTTCACATGGTGTATTATGTGAATCTGTCTGTGTGTGTGAGTGTGTATTAAATGAACAAGATGACAATATATGATCTTGTTGACTCTTTTTCTAATCATAAACCAATCTGTTGTTCCTTGTCTATTTATAGCTATTCCTCTTTGTCTACATACAGGTTTCTCAAAAAACAAGATGTTCTGAGACATCCATCTCTTTGAAGATTTGCCACATTTTTTGTGATCCACATAGTTAAAGGCTTTAACGTAGTCAATGAAATGTCTTTTTTGGAAGTCTTTTGTTTCTCCATAATCCATAATACTCCATGATCCCTAGTTCCTCTGCCTCTTCAAAAACCATCCCACTCTTCTGGTAATTCTTGGTTCATATTTTGCTTAAGTCTAGCTTGCAGAATCTTAAGTATAACCTTGCTGGCCTGTGAAATGAGTGCAGTTGTTCAGTATTTTGAACATTTTTAACATTACTCTTCTTTAGGATTAGGATGTAAAATTGATCTTTTTCAATCCAGTGGTCATTGTTGTGTTTTCTAAATTTGCTAGCATATTGAGTGTAACACTTTTACATCATCATCTTTTAGGGTTTTAAAAAGACCATCTGAAATTCCATTACCTCCACTAGCCTTATTGTCAGCAATGATTCCTAAGGCCTACTTGATTTCATTCTCCAGGAAGGGACATTAGTTTCAATTCAAGTATTCAACCTACACTAGTGGCAGGCACTTAGTCTTATCTAACTTATGCTATGATTCTCATTCTTTGTCAACATTTCCACAAATAAAGATTCAAACTACCAGTATAAAATCCTATTGTGTGAACCCAAACTGACCCAGAAATTTACAGGCTTCCAGATTCCACATAGGAGTCTTTCATTTTATTTTTTATGTACTACTCCCCGTCAACGTTCTGCACTAGTTTTCCAGTGATATCTATTATATCACTTAGCAAAAATCAGAAGACATTTTGGTCACTCCTTTATATTCCAGAAATTAATTAATAACTAAATACAACCATAAACCCTTTCCAATTCTAGTCCCGGCTCTGTTCAGCATTAATCAATAGTACTTAGTTTAGTTGGGGAGGAGGAGGAATTCCCTGGTGCAGATTAGTGTATAATTTATATCTTATGAATATTTAGAAGGCCAAAGTACTGAATTAACTAAATTAACCATCCCTCCTCTTAAAAAAAAAAAAAAAAAAGAAAGAAAAGAAAAGAAAAAAGAAAAAAATGTATATGGAAAATGGGAGAGAAATTCAAATCATTAATATAGAAATCACAAAAATAAACGAATAGATAATGAAGAGCTATTGCTGAAACTATCTCTAATCAATTGATCCATCAAAAATATTTTTAAGTGCCTCCTAAATGCCAAGCATTATGCTAAGCATTAGGGAAGCATATAGGAGGCAGTAGGAAATCATTCAGTGGACAAAACACTGGTCCTGTTGTCAAAATGACTTCAAATGTGATCTCAGCCACCTTCTAGCTATATCAGGGCTTCTTAAACTTTTTCTACTCATGACCTGTTTTTGCTGGAGAAAATTTTAAGTGCCTTTAGGCATATAGGTATATAAAATAGACATACAAACCATTTACTTATAATAAATATAATTTCACAACCTCCACATTTAGTTATGAGACCCCCCCTATGGGGTCACAAACCACAGTTTAAGAAGCTGGGAACTATATAACCCTGGGCAAGTAATCTAATCACTATTTGCCTTATCTTCTTTAACTATAAATGAGGATCAAATGAGATAACACTTATAAAAATGCTTAGTACCGAGTAGGTATTATATAAAAAGCTTATTCCCTTCCTTTTCCCAATTAAAAAAAAATGATATAGGACATGTCCTCAAGAGGCTTTCACTTGTTTAATAGTAGATATTTGGAATAAAAATAGTAGAATTGGAACTCAAAAATGCCAAAGGAAAAAGAAAAATTGATAGGATAAAATCAAAAGGGAGAAAATTTGAAAGACTGTATGTGGGTTCTATAAGCCAAGGCAATTGACTTTTGTGTGATTTAGGGTAAGTGGGGGATAGAATGGAGAGAAAATAAATGTTTGTTAATTTAAAAAAATAAAAGTTTTTTTTTAATTAATATTCATGGTAATGAGGTTTCTCCAAAGGGATTCTTTCAAACAAAGATATGGGCAAAGGAGGCATGATAGAAACTTGTAATCAAACTGTTACTTTGAGTGAATAGAGAAGATATTCCTTCCTCTGTTGGAAACTTTACCTTTTATGAAACTATATAGCAAAGAAAAGTATGTGCAAACTTCATTAGTAGGAGATTTAATTCTAGAATATCCTCAAAATAGAAGAGAGTCAAGAAGCAGATGAATTGAGCAAAACTGTCTTTGAAAAGAGTTCCACAAATGGATGTTGTTCAAACTAAGGAGCTAGATAGGAAGAGTCGGATGAGACTAAGGGAATCATGATACTTTTTTTTTTCAGGTCAGGGAAAAGAAAAGATAAAAAGAGAGAAAGAAAGAAAGTAGATTTAAGGATTTTAGGTTTGTGCAGATTTAGGAATGTTTATTTCAAGAGATATGGCTCATTTTAAAGTAAGCAAAACAAACAAAAATAAAAAAAAAAGCCCTAGGCTTTGTTTTAAAAGAAGGGAAAATTAACATAAATAAGAGAATTTAAAGGAGGAAAACAAAAATTATGACCTGAACTATGAATTGATTAAACATAAGAGAAATTTGTAATGGGTAAACAAACAAAAACCAATAACTTAAAACTTAAAGATATGCACCTAGTTAAATAAGAGAATGGAATGATGTTTTTCATGCTTCAGGCAATTTCCCCAAAGCAACAGGTTGCAATAACTTCAGATAAAGCATTTTCAAACAAGAAAAACAGGAAATTCCCTTATATATATATATATGTCTGCATACCACAGACAATGAATCAATATCATGACTAATTATATATGTATATAACCATATATGTGGGTATACATATATAGATATAGATTCAAACACTGGATATATAGCATCTTAGTTCTTACAGGACAGCTCATTAAATGAAAAAGAATGGTTTGTCATATCCTTCACATGTAACTATTTTGTATTTATTTGTATTTATATGTGTTTATTCCCCAGTAGAATATAAATTCTTTAAGAGTAGGAATTGTTTTATTGTTCATATTTTTATCCCTAGCATCAAGTATAGTTCCTGGAATGCTAATTGATTGATCAATCAAAAGTGGTAAAAATATAGTGTTTTATAACATCCCATAGTATAAAATTAAGAACTTTTTTCATAATTAAATTCTATTTATGTGTACAGGTCTATTTACAAATCATAATTGTGTAGAGTTAAAATGTAAAACTGTTAGTAAATGCAAAAAATAATTTAAAACAAGTTGCTAATAAGTAAAGAGCCAAAAATTTTCCCTGAGATAGTAAGGCAAAATTAAAGAAAGAGATCAAACAAAAGCATAACCTTAGCCCTGGGGTTATAGATCATCTTTGATAATCCTATGACTTTGGGTCTCTTCCTTAAATAGAAGTTTGGAATTCATGGCTCAACCCTTTAGTCAGAAATGCAGATGGTAGTGGTGAGGTAGAATGCTAAGATTGATGAGATCTTATAGGATCTTATGGGATGATGAGGTTATCCTTATAATGAATTTCCTGAGGCATAATCAAATAGAATCTTTCAAACTCTTCATCATGTTTATTTTCTTTAAGAAAAAACTAGAAGGTATAATATATGATAAAAAATATGTAAAATAGGATTTTTATTCTATTTTAACAGGAAGAAATAGTTCAGTATATATGAGAATTATTTTTGAATCAGTTTTTTGAGTATATCCAAATACCAACTTTTTAAAGTTCAACATTAACAAAAAATTAAAAGAAAAAAGAAATTAGAAAAAAATTGGGATGCCCTTAGAAATCAAAAGTCCATTTTGTTATTTCAATAATTTTAATAATTTATTAATGCTAAAAAAAGGGGGGGGGAAGCATGGATGAAAGAATGTATATTGACATCAGATATAATAATTTCCCATTGCATTTTTTTCCTTTCTTTCTCTCTTTCTCTCTCTCTCTCTCTGTCTCTCTCTCTCTCTCTCTCTTTCTTTCTTTCTTTCTTTCAGGGCCAGTGCTCTAAACACTGTACCATCTAGTTGCCCTCTTCTCATTGAACTTTAATCAATGTAAATTGCCAAAACAAGTAGACCAATGCTTATTAGCCAAGTGAAGTGTTAACAATGGAGTAGCAAGGAAAACTCATTTAGGTTTAGTCAATCAACAAACATTTATTAGACACCTACTATGTTCCAGCCACTGTGTTAAGTGCTAGAGATGCAAAGATAGTTTTTAAAAGAGGGCAATTTCTGCCCTCAAGAGCCTTATAATATAATGTGGGGAGATAACATGCAAAAGGAATTGGAAAGGGGCAGAGATACCAAGTACAGGTATACATGATAGAGAAATCCAAAAGCAGTATTACTGGTGCAAAATGGGGACTGTGCTATAACTCTTTTCTTAAATAGAAGTCCTGGAGCTCATGGCTCTGTCCTCTAGCTAAAGGGTCCATTCAGAGGCACAGAGGGTACTGATGAAAAGTGAGTGACAGATAGATTCAATCTTACAGAATAATGAGATTTCGCAATAATGAGTTTCCTGAGGAAAGAAGGTGTGATGGAGAATTGCAAAGAAAGTCAAAAGCAGTGTAGCTTTAAAAGATCTACCATTTGTACAATTATATAAAGAACGACTGTAAAAAAAAATTAGGGACATAAAATGGAGAGAAATCATCAAGGAAAAATATAGTTTAAAAAAGTCTTGGTGAGAAACATAAAGTTTCCTAAGTGTGTTTAAGAATATAACAGAAATCATACTTTTTAAAATGGAAAACATCTATAAAGATTTTTAATTACAAAGTCTTTTTCACCATCATGGATAGCAGAATTTCTACATTTGACTGATAACATCAAGTTCCAAATGAGTTTTTGAAGAAATAAGTATGGTCTTGAAGTCAGAAAAGATGGGGCAAACAGATAGACTAAATTACGTGGCAACATTTGGAAAAGGAAGTAAACAGAAAAAAGACCTGGTTCAAATTTTTATTCTTTTACTTGCTTCATATAGACATTGGACAAGAAACTTCTCTAGATTCAGTTTTCTCATCTGCAAAATGAGGGGACAGGACAAGAGAATATAAAGTCTCTTTTAGCTTTAAATACATGAGTTTATGCACAGGAGGTGTGTGCATTGATAACCATGAAGACATTGAGAGATCAATTTTCAAGATAGATGAAAGAGCAAAGGAAAACAAAGGATTAGGGGGAAAAAACACCAGGTCTTAATATTAGCAGGGATAAAAGTTAATAAGAGAATATAAAAAGCTACTGAACCATGTACCAATTTTTCCAGCTATACAAAATTTTTGAGATTAATCTACACACAGATCAAGGGCATTCTTGATAAGGTTTTATAATGGAAACAGACAGGCTTTGGCAAGTAATATTCCAGTCAAACACATTTTTACAATAACACAATTGACTGAAAGATGTGGAGAACTTAGGATTCCACTGTGCTTATTGTTGGTTAACTTCACCTTCCTTCTGAGATAACCTTTTATTTATGCTTATAAATCTTTTTATATGTGGTTATTTATAAAAATGTCTCCCCTATAGGAATGTTTGCTCTCTGAGGACAGGAATTGTTTTTGCTTTTCTTTGTATTCCCAAAATTTAGCACTATTCCTGATACCTCAGAAGAACTTAATAAGTTTGTTGTGGTTGACTAACTAGTTTGTTTTTCTCTTTTTTAAAGGAACTTTTGGTTTGGTAGAGCAAAATGCTATCAAAGATACTCCCCTCCATTCCTGTGTTAAAATTATATAGGATTGTTTCTCATTCCTATGTTAAAATTATATAGGTTTCCTTGAAACATGAACAAGTCAATTCAAAATGCATTTATTAAGTCCCTACTATGTGCCAAGAACTGTGGGGATAAAAAGAGGCAAAAATACTTTCTCCTCTCAAGTGGTTTACAGTCTAATGGAGGAGACAACATTTAAACAATTATGAACATAGAGATATATACAGGATAAACTGAAGATGTCAGAGGGAGAAGTCTAATGTTAATGGGAGCTGGAAAAGTCTTCTTTCAGAAAGTTAGATTTTAAGTGAAATTTGAAGAAGGCTGAATGAGAAGGGAGAACATGAATGATAGTGAGTAAAAATGCTTCAGAATCTCTAGATACAGTTTTCTGTGCCAGGTACAGTAAGCTAGCTGGTGTCAATAGAATATACAGAAGTAAAGAAGGTGTAAGAGGATCGAAAAAGATTTAAAAGGTAAACAGATGAACAGAAGATTTTATGTTGGATCCTGGAGAAATCAGGAAACTACTGGAGTTTACTAAATGGATGGATGGGGTGTCATGGTCAAACCTGCACTTCAGTGAAAATAAGAACAGAGATAACTTTGATAAATTATCCACTGACTATTAATTTCAAATGAGGCATTACAGAAGTGTGTTTACTACTGCCATGAAGGAGGTCCAAGATAGAGATTAAGTTAAAGAGTTACTACCTCTAAGTAGTGAGGGCATACATTCATATATAACATTATGCTGCTTGTATAAACCCCAAGAACATTGCAGAGTCTCCCAAATGAGATTCATAATTATTCAAAAGAGCTTGTCTTAACTACTTATCAATGGAAAAAAATTAACATATGAAGAATGCCTGTTGTACAATTTTATGTAATAGATATTGCTGTATCTGAAGAAATGAAATTGAGAATTATCCACAGGACAATAGAGAGGTCTGTGACATGTATTAGTAAATTGTAACATATTACAAATAAAAAAAAGTGTGCATGAGAAATGATGTGAGTTTCTCATCTGTAAAATGACCTGGAGAAGGAAATGGCAAACCACTCCCATACCTTTGCCAAGAAAACCCTAAATAAGGTTCACAAAAAGTCAGACATGACTGAAATAACTAAATAACAACAATAACAACATAAATTGCATAGGATGGACAGGAATGGATTGTTTTCAATCAGCATGACTGGAGAGAATACTCACAAGTATAACATTACAGATACATTAGAATATTGGCATATTTAATATAATATGATAATTTGATATCACATTCTATATAATGACGTCAAATAGTATAGAATATATGATATATGTAAGTTTTGAGAACATTAGCTTTAAAATTATTGATATTTATTTTTAATATGTAAAAATTATCTACTCAGTCAAATAAACTTTATGATCTCATTAGCATGGATAGCCTTCCCAAAGATGTAAATTATAATTCTTTATCTGCTCATTCTGGGTATTCTTATCCATGTCTTCTCCTAAATTTGCAAGTCATATACATAATATAAGGACTTTCATAACTTTTTCCTCACATTGCAAGGATACATGTGTAACACATAGGTTGCCCATCAATTATCCCTTATTTGTGACATATGTTATATATATATATATATATATATATATATACTCATATATATGTTAACTATAAAGATCTCTCTTCTTAGATATAATATATTTTGGATGTTTTCCTTTATTCTAATTCTTCTTAATAATTCCTTATATCTAAATTATTTTTTAAGATTATTTCCCTTTCTTTTCTCCCACAGGGGAACAAATTCCTTGTAACAAATATATATAAACAATTAAAATAAATTTTCATATTGGTCCTATCTTTTAAAAGTATGTTTCATTCTGCATCTTGAGTTCATCACTTCTCTGTCAGAAGATAGGTAGTATCCTTCAGAAGGAGCTCTAGAATCATGATTGATCATTACAGTGATAAGAGTTCTCAAGTTTTTCAAAACTGTTAATTTTTTGCAATTATAGATTGTCTTCTAGGTTCTTTTACCTTCACTCTGCATCAATTCATAAAAGTTTTCTAAGGTTTCTCTAAAATCTTCCCTTTCATCATTTCTTATTGCACAATATTATATTGAGGTATAGTTATACAACACACACACACACACACACACACACACACCACACACACACACACCACACACACACACACACACACACACACGCAATTTGTTCAATCAGTCCCCAAATAATAGTCCCTCTAACTTTCAGTTATTTTCCAAAATAAAAATGAGTAGGCCTTTTCATCTTTTTAAAAAATATCTTTGGAGTGTAGGCCCACTTGTGGGGTTGAAAAATTAAAGGATATATAGTTTAGTAACTTTTTGGATGTAGTTACAGAATCTTTTTCAGAATGCCTAACTATAATGTTCAGGTTGGCTTTCTGGAGGGCCTTGGGACCAGCTTTGGTCTCAGCAGAATAATCACCACGAGAATAGTCAGGAATAAAGTCCAAAGTCTTTATTGTCTCCTTCAGTTTCCCAGTTTGAACCAGTCTCCCCCATAGTTCAGGAGGCAGGAGAACCACCATGAGGTGATCAAAGATAGAATGTCTATCTTCCAGTCCTTGTTAGCCCTTATATACCTTATTTTAATTACGTCTTTATAGCATATTGATTATATGTGAACTTAGAGAACCATTACATCACCATACTAAGTATTAAGTATATGTATGAACTAGAGAACAATCATCTCCTCAATTCCACTAAGTTAACACATTGTTTCAAGTATACTGTTTCAAGTGTACTTCTACAAAGTTCTTCCCTCTATACCTGACCATTTCACAGCTCCAACAAAGATGCATTAATGTGCCTGTTTTCCCATAGCTCCTCCAACATATGTCATTTTCTTTCTCTTTTTTTGTCAGCTTTACAAATTTAAAAAATTTGAGATTTAACCACAGAAGTGCTTTGTCATATCTCAAATTATTTCTTCCTTTGAGAATTTCCTGTCCATTCCTTTGACATTTATTACTTGTAAATGGTTCTTTATTTTTTTTTTTTATGTGACAACTTCCTCACATATATTAGGCATATCTTCCTTACTCTCCGAGTGACAGTTTTATTTATTTATGGATTGAAGTGTTTCATTGCTCTCAACTATAGAACAATACTGACAGATCATTGTTATTAAGAAGATGAGCCACTGTTTCTGAGAGATTTGGGATCATTAAAATAATTTTGCATATTTCTGAAGGGAGTCTACCTACTCTATTTCTCTTTAATTGTGGACCCAACTTATTGAACATTTACAATATCTATATAAGATATTTACATTGATGAATGAGTCTTGTAGCTTGCCCATTTATTTGAAAGTCATAATCTGGACAATAAGCATTCTTCATCTATTTGATTTCTTTATAAATCTTCCAGAGAAGACCAACAAAGCAGTCAGTGAATATTTATTAACCATTATATGCCAGATACTTTGCTAAGCACTGGGGATATGAATACAAAGAATGAATCAATCCCTATTCTCAAGGTACTTATAAGAGACAGAGAGACAGAGACAAAGAGAGTGAGACTGTGAGGGAAAGCACAAGAACTTGGAAGGAATGAAGAAAAACTTCATGCAGCTAGAATGACAGGGAAAGATAATGCGGAATGTTGGAGGGGATATGGAAAAACTGGGACACTGATACATTGTTGGTGGAATTGTGAATACATCCAGCCATTCTGGAGAGCAATTTGGAACTATGATCAAAAAGTTATTAAACTGTGCATATCCTTTGATCCTGCAGTGTTACTACTGGGCTTATATCCCAAAGAGATTTTAAAGAAGGGAAAGGGACCTTTATGTGCAAGAATGTTTGTGGCAGCCCTCTTGATAGTGGCCAGAAACTGGAAACTAAGTGGATGCCCATCAATTGGAGAATGGCTGAATAAATTGTGGTATATGAATATTATGGAATATTATTGTTCTGTAATAAATGATCAGCAGGATGATTTCAGAAAGGCCTGGAGAGACTTACATGAACTGATGCTGAGTGAAATGAGCAGGACCAGAAGATCATTATATACTTCAACAACAGTACTATATGATGATCAATTCTGATGGATCTAGCCATCTTCAACAATGAGATGAACCAAATCACTTCCAATAGAGCAGTAATGAACTGAACCAGCTACACCCAGCAAAAAACTCTGGGAGATAATTATGAACCACTACATAAAATTTTCAGTCCCTCTGTTTTTGTCCACCTGCATTTTTGATTTCCTTCACAGGCTAATTGTACTCTATTTCAAAGTCCAATTCTTTCTGTACAGCAAAATAACTGTTTGGACATGTATACATATATTGTATTTAACTTATACTTTAACATATTTAACATGTATTGGTCAAACTGCCATCTGGGGGAAAGGGTGAGGGGAAGGAGAGGAAAAGTTGGAACAAAATGTTTTGCTATTGTCAATGCTGAAAAATTACCCACGCGTATATTTTGTAAATAAAAAGTTATAATAAAAAAAAGCTTTTTTAAAAAAAGAAAAGCCTTATGCAGAAGATGGTTATTGAACTATATCTGAAAGGAAGAGAGGGATTCTCTGAGGTAGAAATAAAATGGGAGTATTTTCCAGACATAAGTTACAATAAGTGCAAAGGTACAGAGATAGAAAATGTAGCCTAGAGAGGAGACAGGACTTTGCCTCAGGTCTTCCTGGCTTCCCTTAGAATCATTACCTAAAGCCTTTGAATAGATTTTGGAGTGACAGAACCCACAAATATTTGGAGTATAACAAATTTCCAGAAGAAGATATTTTAGAAGGACTTCATAAAAGGTCTGTTTCAATCAGGCAGGGGGGAATGTGGCCCACCGCAGGCACAGCATAGGGAGGCCCAGGGCAAAGAGACTCCCTGTGGGAAATATAGTGGGAGACTTTTAGCCAAAATATAGCAGCTTTGGCTATTCTGTCCTGGTTCAAAGCCTGTAGATTAGTAAAATAGCTATGAGACCTCCACTACCACTACAGAAGACAAATAGTGACCCCTGAACCCCAGCATAAGGAGGTACTTGGCCACACCCACCCAGCTTGGAAAGGAAGCTGGCAAAGTGAAACCTCTGTCTGTCATCCTGTTAAAGAATCTCAGGGCAATCTTCCCTTTGCCCTAGGAGCAAACCTCAACCTTTAAAAATAATCAAAGAAAGCAAAAAGAGCTCTGACCATTGGTAGCTATTATAGAGACAAGGAAGAATCGTGTTAGACTCTGAGAACAATAAAGGTAAAACACTTCCATATGAAGCTTCAAATATGATTTGGTTTATAATTCAAAAGGCTCTATTGGAAGAATTTTAAAAGGCTCTTAAAACAGAGTGAGAAGAAAAATAGGGGAAAGGAAATAAAAGCTTTGGAAAAGGAAACACAGAAACTGTCTGAAGAAAATAACTCCTTAAAAAATACGATTGGTGAAATGGGGAAAAAATATGCTAAAGAAAACCACTTCTTAAAAAAATGTATTTGCTGAAATGGAAAAATAAATCAACTCCTTGAAAACCTGAATTGATGAAGTGGAAAAAAAAGAACAATACCCTAAAAACTAGAAGTGGTGAAATGGGAAAAAAATTCCAATGAACAAAACAACTCTTTTAAAAGTTCAATTGGTCAAATGCAAAAGGAAATAAAAAAGCTAAATGAAGAAAATAATTCATTAAAAATTAGAATTGAACAAATGGAAGTCAATGACTCAATGGCACATCAAGAATCAAACAAAACCCAAACAATGAAAGAAAAAAATAGAAGAAAATATAAAATACTTCATTAGAAAAACAACTGACCTGGAAAATAGATTCAGAGGAGACAATCTAAAAATTATTCAACTACTTGAAAACAATAATGAAAAAAAGAGCTTAGCAGCATCTTTCAAGAAATCAGCAAAGAAAACTTCCCTGATATCTTAGAATCAGCAGGTAAAATAGCCACTGAAAGAATCCACCAATCACCTCCTGAAAAAGACCCCAAAATGAAAACTCCAAGGAATATTGTAACTAAAATTCCAGAATTATCAGATCAAAGAGAAAATACTACAAGCAGCCAGAAAGAAATAATTCAGATATCGAGAAGCCACAATCAGGATTACCCAGGACCTAGCAGCTTCTACTTTAAAGAATCAAAGGGTCTGGAATATAATATTACAGAGCACAAAGGAGTTTGGATTGTAGCCAAGAATCAACTACTTGACAAAACTAAGCAAAATAAAGCATTCCCATTTTCATGGGAAAATATGGACATTCAATGAAATAGGGAATTCTCAATTATTTTTGATAAAAAGATCAGAGCTGAACAGAAAATTTGATATTCAAATACAGAACTCAAGAGAAGCATAAGAAGGTAAAAAGCAAAGAGAAAACTATGTTTTTAAAGGTTAAAATGTTTACATACCTGCATGAGAAGATGATATGTGTAACTCTCAAGAATTATATATTTGTTAGGGGTATACTTAGAGGGTGTAGGTATAATTTGACTTTATTATGATGATATAAAAAAAAAGGAACTAGGGATGGAAAAGGGATTGTACTGGAAGAAGAGAAAAGAGGAGGTAAACTGGGATGAATCACATCACATGAAGAGGCAAAAAGACCTATTACATTTAAGGGAAAGAAGGAAGGGGGATAAGCATTGTTTGTGCCTTAATCTCTCCAAATTTAGCTCAAAGAGAGAATATCAGACATATTTAGTTTGATATAGAAACTTGTCTCACCCTATAGGAAAGTTGGAGGGGGAAAGGGAAAGGAAATAAGGAGGCTAATAGAAGGGAGAACAGTAGTAGAAGGGGAAAAGAATAAGAAAGGGGGAGGGGCTAAAAAAGGGGGAGCAAATTGAGAAGGTGGTGATCAGAAGAGGAGGGATGGAGGAAAGGAGAGAGATAAGTATAATTTGAGAAAAATAGGAGAAAAATACAGTTATTGAAAGGATTGCTATTGAGATGAATTTGCCATAAAACAGAAATGGATAGTAGACTGTTTAAAAGCCAGACTCCTACAATGTTTACAAAAACCACATTTTAAGCAGAGATTTATATACAGAGTAAAAGCAAGAGCAGAAACTATTATACTTCAGATGAAGTAAAAAGAAAAAAAATCAGGGGTAGCAATCCTGATCTAAGATCAAGCAAAAGCAAAAATATATCTAATTAAAAGAGATAAACTACAACTTGCTAAAATGGTACCATAGATAATGAAGTATTATCAATACTAAACATATGCACAAAGTGATATAGCATCCACATTCTCAGAGGGGAAGTTCAGAGAATTGCAAAAAGAAATAGATAGCAAAATTATACTATCAGAACTAGATAAATCAAACCACAAAATCACAGGAAAGATGTTAAGGAGGTAAATAGAATTTTAAAAACCTAGTTATGACAGACCTTTGTAGAAAATTGATTGGGGACAGAAAAGAATATATATTTTTTCTTGGCAGTATATGGAACCTACACAAAAATTACCATGTAATAGGACATAAAAACCTCAAAATCAAATGCATAAAGACAGAAATAGTAAATGCATCTTTTCACATCATGATGAAATAAAAATTATATGTAATAAAGAGCCAAGGAAAAATAGACCAAAAATAATTGGAAACTGATCATTTCATGCTAAAGAATGAATAGGTGAAACAACAAATCATAGAAACAATCAATAATTTAATCCAAGAGAATGACAATAAATGAAACAACATACTAAAATTTATGGGATGCAACCAAAGCAGTTCTTAGGGAAAATATTATATCTCCAGGAGCTTACTTGAATATAATAGAGAAAGAAATCAATGAATTGAGCATGCAACTAAATAAGTTAGAAGAACAAATTAAAAATCCCCAAACTCCCAATTAAATACCAAATTTAAAACTCTGAAAATAAAAGGAGAGATTAATAAAATTGAAAGTAAGAAAATCATCGAACTGATAAGCAAAACTGAATTGGTTTTATGAAAAAAAAAACAACAAAATAGATAAACGTTTAGTTAATTTGATTAGGAAAAGGAAAGAAAAAAAATCAAATTGCCATGATCAAAAATGAAAAGTGTGAATTTCCTACCAATGAAGAGAAAATTAAAGTAACAATTAGAAGCCATTTTGTCCAACTTAGGCTAATAAATCTATTAATATAAATGAAATGGATGAATATTTACAATAATATAAATTTCCCAGATTAACAGAGAGTCAATAAATTACTGAAGTAGTCCCTTTTTTGGAAAAAGCAATTAAGCAAGCTATTAATGAATTTCCTGAGAAAAAATCTCCAGGACCAGATGGATTTACAAGTGAATTCTACCAAACATTTTAGAACCAATTAATTCCAATACTATGCAAACTATTTGGGAAAATAGGGGAAGAAGGAATCCTACCAAATTCCTTTTATGACACAGCTATAATGCTGATATTTAAACCAGGTAAGATCAAAACAGAAAAAGAAAATTATAGGCCCACTTCCCTGGAGGAAAAAAAAACACTAATTTAGAGATTAGACCCACTAATAGTTATCACAAGAATATTTAAGGATGAGGATGAAAATAAACAAAAAGAAAAAAAATGGAAAAGATCCGCAAGGATTTTTTGTAACTAACCTTTATACCATTTAGAACTGTTATAGCCTCTACTATACTTGTTCAGTAAAATCACAGCTGCAAATAAGCTTATAGAAGAAATGGTAATGGCACTAAAGAGAAATTGAGGAAAAATGCTATATTTAACTACACACATTTAGAAAATAACTGTACTATAGACAATATAACTTTGAGGGCACTGACAGATCAACTCATAAGGTCTTTGAAGGAAAGAGTAAAAATGTGAAAGAAAAATCTAGGACCACATTAATTCCACAGTCAGATGTCTGAGAGAACATAAATGACTATTAAGATATATATCTACGTTTCCAACTACCTACATTCATCTTTTGTATATGTGTGTGTGTGTGTGTGTGAAATAAGTATACATGCATTATTGATAAGGATATTTATCCTAGAGAGCATATAGTAAACATCCTGATCTCCATAAATAATGACTTTTGAATATAATCACATTTCCCACCCTTCTATAAGTACTCTTCTTAACAACAGAAAAAGGAACATATTATAGTGTTTTCAGATATGGTACTGAGAACCTAATCCAGGAAGGGCCAAAGCAGAGAAAGAAAGTTATAGAGCAATTTCCCTAATGAATATTGATGAAAAAAATTTAAATAAAATATTAGCAAAGGGATTATAGCAATTTATCACCAATGTAATACAATATGACCAAGAGGGATTTATACTGGGAATTCAGGGCTGGTTCAATGTCAGGGAAACTGTCACCATGATTATTCATATCAATATCCAAACTAATAAAAATCATATGATTATTTCAACAGATACAGAAAAAACACTTGACAAAATACCACACCCATTTCTATGAAAAACACTAAAGAACAGCAATAAATTGAGTTTTCTACAAAATAAGTAGCATCTATCTAAAACCATCAGCAACTATTATGTGTAATGGGGATAAACTAGAAGCATTCCCAATAAATCAGAGATGAAACAATTACCCATTATCACCTCTATTATGCAATGTTATACTAAAGATGTTAGCTTTAGCAATAAGAAAAAGAAATTGAATGAATTACATAAGGTAATGAGTAAATAAAACTAATACTCTTTGCAGATGATATATGGTGGTATATTTAGAGAATTCTAGAGAATCAAGTAAAAAAAAAAAAAACAACTAGAATCAATTACCAACTTAACCATAGTTTCAGGTTATAAAATAAACCCACATAAATCAATGGCATTTCTATATATTACCAACAAAGTCCAGCAGCAAAAAATAGAAAGAGAAATATTTGGAAGTCTATCTGTTAAGACAAAGCTAGAAACTATATGGATACAATTACAAAATACTTTTCACACAAATAAATTTAAATCTAAACAACTGGAGGAATATCAAGTGCTCATAGGTAAGCCAAACTAATATAATAAAAATGAAAATTCTACCTAAATTAATCTACTTATTCACTGCCATAGCAATCAGACTGCTAAGAAATCACTTAATAGAGCTAGAAAAAAAAAATAATAAGCAAATTCATCTGGAAGAACAGCAGGCCAAGAATTCAAGGAAATTAATAAAAAAAAAATGCAAAGGAAGGTAGTCTAACTGTATTAGACCTAAAACTATATAGTGGTCTTCAAAACTACTTGATACTGGCTAAAAAACAGAGTTGTGGATCAGCAGAAAGGGTTAGGTTCACAGGACACAACAGTTAATAACTATAGTAAATTGAATATGGTGTTGTTGATGAGAAGGCTATAAGATGCACAAAGCTTTATAGTAAATGACCATTGCTGTTGCTATTTCCAACTCCATTCCTCCCAAGCACTTCCTGTCAAGTCTGGTAATCTGAGCCTACTCTAGCAATAAAGTCACCCAAAATTATAAGCTTGTCCTTTTTTGTCACATTAATGAATGATAAAGGTCTTCAGGTCTTCATAAAATTTTTCTTTGATCTCATCAGAGTTCATCATGGTGGGAGCATAGACACTGATGATAGTGTCATATTACTTTCCTGAAAGCGATAAAATTCATTGTCATAAGCCTGTCATTCACTCTTTTTGAAAGGCAAGTGAACTTGTTTGCTAGATTAGTTTTGATTCTAAAACCTACACCAGTTTCATTGCTTTCCCTTTTCCTGTGGCTACTCCCAAAAAAATATATATATATATGTATTTAGCTTCTACTTCACTTAACCTTATTTCACTCAGGGCTGCTATTTGGATATGATACTTGTTTAGTTCTCTCGCAACAAGAGCTGTTCTTTCAGGTCTACTGGATTTTGTGTTGTCTATAACTATGTGCACATTCCATGTACCGATGATGAGTAGAATCAACTTTTCTGGAATCTTTGTACATTTTTAGTGCCTATATCTTAGTGTGGGATCCCTGACTGTGACACTAATGAGACCAAGTTTAGAAAAGCAGACAATTTTTAGGGCACATTTTTTACCTCCTTCCTCACACACTGAGCTAAGCAATGTGATCCTTAAAAGGCTGCTCAGACACCAAGGGGGATGGTGAATCAAAACTGCTATTTCTAGTGAGGGAACAACTTTATGGCCTGGGCCATCTGTGTGCAGGGTTGTGGCTTCCATTATATCTGCACCTGCTGCTTAGCCACTCCTCCATCACCATAGGACTTTAAGGGTAGGAATGGTAAAATTGTATGATGATACCTTTTGATTCATGTGTAAATTGGATTTAAGTGAGTCAGAGTTGTACAAAGTCATTAGCTTCACTCTCTTCCAGAGCCACAATTGTTCAGTGGCAGAAAAGAGTCAAGATGACTGGTGATGACTTGAGATGTAGTGTATGACCTTAGTGTCTTTGATGTCTAACCAAGCTCTAAATGCTCCACAACACCTGCTTTCATGCCTTCATGGCTTTTGGACCAAATTGTTCCCACCCCTGAACATATCCTTGCATTCCCTATCATAATCTAGTGTTTGAGAGAACTAGAGTCTTCAGCTTCTGGGATAAGAACTCAGTATTTGACAAAAATTGCTAGAAAAACTTGGAAATAGCACGACAGAAACTAGAAATTGATCAACATCTAACACTTTATACCAAGATGAAGTGAAAATGAGTTCATGATTTAGACAAAAAGGGTGATACTATAAGCAAATTAAGAGAACGAGGGATAGTCTACTTCTCAAATCTATGAAGATGAGAGGAATTTATGGCTAAAGAAGAATAAATTATGAATTTATTATAAATTGAAAATGGAAAATTTTGATTATATTAAATTAAAAAGATTTTACACAAACAAAACCAATGCAACCAAAATTAGAAGGGAAGAAGAAAGCTGGGATAAAAGTTTTACAGCCAGTATTTCCAATAAAGGCCTCATTTCTAAAATATAAAGGAAATCTACTCAAATTTATAAGAATACAAGCCATTCCCCAATTGATAAATGGTCAAAAGGATATGAACAGATAATTTTTAGATGAAGATGTTAAAGCCATTTCTAGTCATATAAAAAATGCTCTAAATCAATATTGATTAGAGAAATGCAAATTAAGACAACATGAGGTGCTGTTTCACTCCCTGTCAGATTGGCTAAGATGACAGAAAAAATAATGATAAATGTTGTAAGGGATGTGGGGAAACTGGAACACTAATGCATTCTTGGTGATGCTGTGAAATGATCCAACCATTCTGGAGAACAATTTGGAACTATTAAACTCTGCATACTCTTTGATATCAATGTTTCTACTGGGTCAATATCCCAAAGAAAATATAAAAGAGGGAAAAAAAGACCTGAGTGGATACCCATCAATTGGGGAATGGCTGAATAAGTTCTGGTATATGAATGGAATGAAATATTATTAGTTTATGAGAAACAATTAACAGACTGATTTTAGAAAAGCTTGGAAACATTACATAAACTGATGCTAAGTGAAGTGAGCAGAAAGAATCAAGAGAACATTGAACACAGTAATAAGGTTAACTGTGATGCACTTGGCTCTTTTCAAAATGAGGTGATTCAAGGCAATTCCAATAGTCTTGTGATGGAAAATGTTATCCACATCCAAAGAAAGAACTATGGAGACTGAATGTGGATCAAAGCATAGTATTTTCACCTTGTTTGCTATTGTTAGTTTTGCTTGTTCTCTTTCTCACATTTTTCTCCTTTTGATCTGATTTTTCTTGTGCAGTATGATGAATATGGAAATATGTTTAGAAGACCTGCACATGTTTAGTCTATATCAGACTGCTTGCTGTCTAGGAAAAGGGGAAAGGAAAAGGGAGGGAGAAAAAAAAATGTAACACAAGATTTTGCAAAGGCATCTTTGCATGTATTTGGGAAAAATAATTTTATTATTATATCTTTTTATGTACAAAACATATGCATGGGTAATTTTTTTCAACATTGACCCTTATAAAAACCTTCTGTTCCAAAATTTCCCCTCTTCCCCCCATTCCCTCCCCGAGATGGCAGGTAGTACTATACATGTTAAATATGTTAAATTATATGTTAAATTCAATATATGTATACATATTTATACAATTATCTTGCTGCAAGAAAAATCAGATCTAGAAAGAAAAAAAAAACCTGAGAAGGAAAACAAATATGCAAGCAAACAATAACAGAAAGAGTGAAAATGCTATGTTGTGGTCCACACTCAGTTCCCATAGTCCTTTCTCTAGGTGTAGATGGCTCTCTCCATTACTGGACAACTGGAACTTGTTTGAATCAACTCATTGTTGAAGGGAGCCATGTCCATCAGAATTGATCATCATATTGTCTTATTGTTGCCATGTATAATGATCTCCTGATTCTGGTCATTTTTGAGCATAGTTTCAAATTGTTCTCCAGAATGGTTGGATTCATTCACAATTCCACCAACAATGTATCAGTGTCCCAGTTTTCCCACATCCCCTCCAATATTCGTCATTATCTGGAAAAAATATTATTAAAAACAATAAAAATTATAATACTTTGAATAATACTAGCAATCCTTACCTTCTGACTAGTTTTTATGTAACACTAAGTTTAAAACTTTGTGAACCATAGATGCAAGGAATCTTTTAGGATCCATATTGAGTCACATGCTAGTTGTTATATGAGCTATTCAGGGAGGAGTAGCACCTTTTGTGTGAGGGCTTGCCAAGACCTTTTCAGGACTACTCATCTATTTTGGTCCCACCTTCATCCAACTCTTACTTATAGCTCTAAGAAGCTGTAACATGCTCAGTAGTCACAAGTAAACAGTCTCAGAGGAGTGTACTGTCAGATTGAATGTAAACTATAGGCCTCAAACCTGCTGGTGAATTAGGGGGATTTCTACCCCATGCACATGAAGACTATCTCAGGCAGAATGAGTAGATAAGAACAATGTGTTCAAATAACATGGAGGTAGTTGAAATAGTCTCTGCAGAGCACTTTGAGCTTAGGCTTTGAAAACACTAGTATTATCCACTGCATCCCAAGCCATCTCTAATAACTTTTGTCCTTTTACTGGACTTCAAAAAGAGAGAGTGAGGCAGTCCATGTACTATGATATCATTGGGCCCCTTCAAAAGAAGGGACAAATAACCAAATATCCCAAAGTGATAAAATAATGAAGACACATTCCTTATTTTGTTTTATTTTCCCTGTGAAACTAATATAAACTTAATATTCTTATTGACTACTGAGAGAGATTCATACTTGGATCTACTCCACAAAGCTCAAAACAAGATGGGAAATTGCACAAAAAATTTCTGAGTGCACGTGAGAACAAATTTGCAATCATTTGTATCATTATTTTTAATAGCTATTCCTTAGGGAAGTCCAAAAGTAGAAGTTTGAGGTTTTTAAAATACATCAGATTTTTTTTTTTTTGGTTATGCATGAAGAAAGTAGTAAAAATTGGGTTTTTTCTATATTCTAAAAATGTTACTGAATTTATTTAACTAAAATATCATCTAGGAAAGCCACATGGTATGAGTAGGCTAAAGTACAATGATGACAATGACATATGCAAGAAATGGCCTAATAAAAATTATCCACGATATGAATAACTCTCCATAGGATGGATCAGCTATATCAAAAGATGTATAATAGATAGCCCAAGTGTTTCAGTGGTATCTATGATATATCCAAAGATCTAAAGGAAGACCTCCAAGGGGTTGGAACAAATCTCTATGCTATGTTTATAGAAAAATATAGACACAGATCATACGGAAGAACGATAAGATATGGTTATTAATTTTCACCAATGGAAAGGATATTTACACCAGTGATTTCTGGCTTGACTGAAATAAAGATGTAATCTTAAAGGCTAACTTTTTAAAATTTAATTTTTATTTTTGCCAGTTACATATAAAAACATTTTTTGTGTACATGTATATTCATTTTTTTACACATTTCCTCGTGAATCATGTTGGCAAAGAAAAATCAGAACAAAAGGTAAAAACCATAAGAGAAAAAACAAAGAAGAAAAAGAAAAAAAAAGGCGAACATATTCTGTTTTAATTTACATTAAGTCTCCATAGTTCTCTCTTTGGATGAAGATGGCATTTTCCTTCCAAAGTTTATTAGAATTGCCTTGGATCACTGAACCTCTAAGAATAACCTAGTGTATCATTGCACAATCTTGATGTTGCTGTATACAATGTTTTCCTGGTTCTGCTTTGTTTCACCCAGCATTAGTTCATGTAAATCTTTCCATGTCTTTCTAAAATCAAAGGTACATATTTTTGAGATAGTTATTAGTTGTTATGAATTTTGAGAAAAGAAGATGTTATAAAACTTCTAAATATTAATTTTAGAAATTCAATATTTATATAATAATATTTGCAAAACACTTTACATAGAATGTCTTGTTTGGTCTTCACAAAAATACTATGAATTAGGACCATTTTACAGATAAGGAAACTAAATTTCAGAAATGTTATGAGACTTTTCCAGGGATTCACAGCTAGTGACAGAGGGAATTTGAGTCTAGATCTACCTAGTTCCAATCCAGTCTGCTATGCTGCCTCTCACACTGGTGAAGTGGAACACTAATGCATAGTTGGTGGAGTTGTGAATTTGATCCAACCATTCTGGGAGAGTAGTGCAAAGGGATACAAATTGTGATGAATTGTGAATAACTTTCAATACATCAATATCTCTACTGAGTCTGGTTATTCTAAAGGGATCAGGAAAAAAAAGGGGGGGGGAAGTACCCAGGTGTGCAAAAATTTTTGTTGCAACACTTTTGGTGGTGGCAAGGAACTGGAATATTATTGTTCTATAAGAAATGATGAGCAGGCTGATTTCAAGAAAAGGCTTGAAAGACTTGCATTAACTGATGCTAAGTGGAGTGAGTAGAACGAAGAGAACATTGTACACTGCAAAAACAAGATTATGTGATGATCAACTGTGATGGACTTGTCTCTTTTCAACAATGAGGTGATTCAAGACAGTTTCAATTGAGCTATTTGCATTCCGAGAGAAAACAATGGAGATTGAATGTGGATCAAAGCATAGTGTTTTCACTTTTTGTTTTTGCATTGCTCATTTTTTTTCCACATTTTTTTCCTTTTACATTTTCATTTAATTTTTCTTATACACATGGAAACATATTTAGAAGTACTGCGCATATTTAACCTATAGTGGATTGCTTGCTGTCTTATGGGAGGGGTTGGGAAAAAGCGAGGGAGAAAAAATTTGGAACACAAGATTTTGCAAAGATTAATGTTGAAAATTACCTTTTCGTGTATTTGGAAAAATAAAAAGCAATTTAAAAAAAGGTGAAGTGCATCTTAGACTTTTGTGAACATATAAATGACACATCGCATCATTAGATCTAGAACTAGAAGAAATCTCAGAGACATCTGGCCTGACCCCACCCTATTTCAGAGAGAAAAAAACTGAGGACAGATAGATTAAAAGCTTATACTTTTGCATAGATAATAAGCATTAAGGAGAAATTTAAACTCAGGATCTCTAGAGAAAATTCATCCTGGGACCAAATTTAATTTTTACATGCCTTCATGCCTGCATAGAATTTTTATGGACAACTTAGCCAAATGTTACAGGACCCATCTGCTTTTAGTTTTACTTTTTAGCATTCAAAAAAGTTCTTATTATTTTTAAAACAAATGAAACTGCAAATAACACTTAATGGGAAAATGAACTTGTATGAAACAGAATTGCATGCATGCTACACTAATCTATAAAGGAGTAAAATAAAGGTCTTTGATTTTTCTACATTCTAACTCTGGAACAGAATGTCCCTAACTTTCAAATAGATGATTAAAAAAAATTCTTTCACATATTATTAATCATGGATATTTTGGATACATATATACATTTATGTATACACACATCTATGCACATAATATGTATGTGTATAAATGTTTATATGAAAATATATGAACACAGTATATGTATTTATATTATATGTTTGTGTGTGTATGTATTGAGGATACTTTAAGGCCTTCCTTTTTCCTGACTTTCTTATTATTTGGGATAACACCATTCTTCCACTTATTCTGGCTTAAAACCTAGATGATCTTTTATTTCTCATTCACCTCCCCCCCCCCCAATCTAATCTGTTTTCAAAAACTGTTGGTTCTAACTTTACAATATTTTTCATATTTGACATTGCCATTATCTTGATGCCCATTCTAATTGCTTCCTGCCTGGACTATTACAATAGCCTTCTCCTTGGTCTTCTTTCCTCAAATTTTTTCCTAAATAAGTCCATTTTCTACTTAACTGTCAAAATGATTTTCCTAAAGCAGTGCTCCAAGGTCAACTCCATCCTATGCATTCAACTCCAGTGGCTCCATATTACCTCTGAGATCAAAATGTTATTTAAAGACTTTTATGCCTTAGTCCCAACCTATCTTTCCAAAATTTTACACACTATTGCCCCTCCAAATACTCCATGATCCTTTAACATTGCATTAATTTCTCTTTTTCACACAAGAGACTCCATTATTCAAGTCTAGGATTTTGCACTGGCCATCCCTCAGGCCTGGAATTTTCTTTTCTATCTCTTTCTCCTGCCCTCTTTGGTTTCCTCTGTTGCTCAATTTAAATTTATCTTGTATATATAGTTATTTGCTTTGTCTCCCTAGTTAGACTGTAGCACTTATGCTTTTTTTCTATCTTTTGTGCTTACAATATCTGACACAGTACACTTTAATAAGTGATTATTAACTTATAAGTTTTACTACATTCTTCATATCTTCCTTTAACCAACTTCCTTCTTCAAAAAAATTCCTCAAATCATTAATTACCAACTTAATCTTATTAAATTTATATAAATTTATATATTAGATTTTGCTTCAAATTATTTTCTTTCATTTCAAAATATTAAATTGAATGATTTTCAAAGGATAAGTTTTGCTACAGATGAAGAGTTTCCCAAAATATGCTGCTACTTCTGAAAGTAATTCAAAAGCAAAATTTCAAAAATGTTTTTTTTTTTTTTGGGGGGGGGGGAATGGACATATTATTGTAATAGGTGTAAAGTCCTCTAAGGTAATTTCTTTTCAAGAGGGGGAGAAACAACACTGATTTAGATATATAAATTCTACTATTTTTGTTTTTAAAAATGATTACTTTATAGTCACATTTCATATATAATACTGTCCCAAGCATTCATTTCTAATGTATTCTAACATGTATGCTATATAATATATTTCTAGTAAATATATATTTACTAGATATAAAATATAGATATAAAAATATATTTCTAGTAAAATATAGAATATAGTATATATTCTATATTTTACTAGAAATATTATTTATTAGAAATATTTTATATTTCTAGTCTTTGGGTCTTTGTGGAGACCCAAGAAGCAGTGTGGGATTGTGAATAGATCTCAGAAGACCTGAGTCCAGGTCTTTTTTTGAAATCTACTAGTGTGTGACTCTAAGCAAGTCTTCTAATCTTTGTACATATTGGATGATTCACCTTTTTTGTTGTTGTTGAGTTGTTTGAGTCATGTTCAACTCTCCCTGTCTCTGTTTGGATTTTCTTGGCAAAGACACTAGGGTAGTTGGCTGTTTTCTTCTCCATCTTCTTTTACAAATGAGAAACTGTGGTAACAGAGCAATTAAATGTCTTAAACCGTATTTGACCTTGAGTCCTTCTGACTCAGAGCCAGTAGTCTATCTATTGTGCCACCTAGTTGCTCTATGATTTATGCTAGCCATAGATAATAAGGATCAGCTTTGTTCTTTGTGTTGTTGATATTATAGAACTTTTATAATCAGAAGGCACAATGTCTTAGAATTCCTTCTTAAATGAGGAAGATCTAGAGTACTTCCATGGGCCCTCCATTGGATGGGCTGGCATTACATTGTGATGAATGGATTAATTAATTAAAAATATGAAATAGCTCTGAGATCATGAAGCTTTTAATTTTTACCTTGACATAAAAGGAATGGATGAAGAAAATAACTCAATAGAAACAAATTCTATTACTTGAGGGTGACTAAAGAATAAAGGATCATGAAAAAAATCCCTTTATCAGCACAACCATAAGAATGAGGCTGCTTAGGCTAGTCTATCTCATTTATATAGACATGAATTATTTTAGCGGCATTATAACAGAGTGCATTCTAGAGTTGAGTCCTGCATGTTAGCAGGGTGACTAAGGGCATTGCTTAATCTCTCAGTGTTCTCAGACAATTTTTTAAGTTTATAAATTATAAGCAAATGGCCAGGCTATATTGGTGGAAGGAGTCTTTACAACACAAATTACCTAAACTTATGAAACCACAGATATGATCTTTCCCAAAGAAATAAAATAGAATGCTAATAGTAGAAACACAACAATAACAACCACTATTTATATAGTGACTACTAAATGCTAGGAGCTGCAAAAATATTATCTCATTTGATACAACCCTGGGAGATAGATACTATAACTATCTTCATTTTATAGATGAGGAAATGCACAGAAATAATAGGTGATTTGCCTAGGATTACCCAGCTAGTAAGAATCTGAAACCTTATTTGAAATCAGGTCCCCCTGACTCCTGAACTCTATGCACTGCAATATCTAGCTGCCAATATTAGAGCTGGAAGCAATCTTAAAGATCAACTAAATCATTCCCCTCATTTTACAAAGAAACTAAAACTCATAGACATTAGTGATGTTTTCAAGGTCATACAAGTATTTAATATAAAGTTGGGAGTAGATCAAAGTCATTTGACTCTTAATTCAGGAGGATTTCCCCTATTATATCACACTTCATATTAAATTAAAGATTTTAAAGTCAAATAACCTAAGATTAGCACTCTGAAAGGCAGCTAGCATTAGTCAAAAAAGTTAAGGATCTAATTAAGATCATGTAGAAAGATAGTCCTTGCCCTCAGTGAGCTTACATTGTAATGGAGGGGGGGAAATTCATTAAAAGATTCTGCAAAGGATCAAATGTAGCATTTTGTTTTGAATTTGACTTACAATTTCATTGGTACAGGGTACTTTCCGTGAAGTATACTCCCTGTGCCAATATAGGTCAACACTGGCTCTCTGAAGCTTATAGTTTGAGAAAGACTGGAACCTCATTCTTGCTGACTCTAAACTTGGCTCTTTATGCAGAATCTTATATTGTCTCTCTCCAGGATCTTTCTTAAAGACAAGTACATTGCAAAAAAACAAAAACAAACAAACAAAAAAAAAACAATGGAAATTCTATTAAGAAGGAACTCTAACAGGCTGGCCAAGTTAGCTGTGCTTATGAGGGGCTAAAAAGAATGTAGATACAATAGTATGCAGAGTGATGTAAGTAGGGGACAGATCAGAAATTTAAATATTATAGAAGCTAATCCTGGTTCTGCCTTAATTTGTTATGTGCCCTTGCAGAAGCTCCTTAACTTTCTTGTACTAAACCTTTGCTTCTTCATCTATAATACGTGAAAGCAGGGGAATAGCCTATTCTAAGTTCTTGTATACTGTGCAGCTGTACACTATAATATTACTAAAAAGGATAATTTTAGTTTCCTATGCAAAGTATGACTTTTTTAGAAAATATGAAAAAAGAACGTTAAAAAAATAGTAAGTGAAGAAATTTCAAGTCAAATTTATCCTTCCCATTCAAAACTCTGCTCAATTCCATAATAATAATTTGAATTTCCCCTCACTCCTATGAAAACTGGCACAATGATAGACTTGGAAGAAAATCCTGGATCTGACTTGGGCTTGACACTATGTGACCATGGTGTAGGTCACAACCTCTCTGGGTCTTAGTTTCCACATTTTTAATAATAATAATCCATGTAACATATACTTTATAAGGTTGTTGATAAAATCAAATAACATAAGACATTTAAGGCATATTTTGAACTTTAAAATCATTAAAAAATCTTAGGGCATTTTGAAACTATTAAAGCTATTCTCTCTTACCCTTTCTTCCCTCTATATATATATATATATATATATATATACACACACACATATGTATATATATATATATATATATAAATCACGTATAGTATGAATGTGTTTATATCTACTTGTTTATATCTATAAATATATGTAGATGTAAATATGTTTACATATGTCTATAAATGTCTACATAAGTATATAAAAACATAAATATATGCTATGTTTTATATATACATATTATTTATATATGTGCTCACAGAGGCATATACATAATAATATCCTAACTTTAGAGTTGAAAGGAATCTCCAAGTCAATTTTGCTTAGTTTTCTCATTTTACAAATGAGAAAACAAAGGCATAGAGAAGCAAGTGACTTAGCCAAATAGTAAATATCCAAGGCTATATTTGAATTTAAATTCTCTGACTCCACAATTAGCAATTGTTCTTCTATATCATGCTGCTAAGCTTCAATGAATTTCCAAAGCTCAGATAAAAGTTCTATCTCAAATTGATTGCAAATAGCTAGGTCAAACTTCAAACAGAAAAGGGTCTTTTTCATCAAAACTCAAATGATATTCTGCTGAAACAAGTGAAACCACAGGGTTTGTCCCTCTGTAAAGTGGGTTACCTCAGAATGTAATGAGTTCCATGGCCCTAGAAGTCATGAAGTGGAGGCTTGTTGGGGATGCTGCAAAATTTATGTGGTAAATAAAGGTTGAATTACATGACCTCTGAGGGAACTTCCAACTTTGTGATTCTATAGTTCTTGCTTCATCAAAGTATGGGTGATAGTGGACTGCAGTAGAAAGAACAAAGAACTTGCAATCACAGAGTCTGTTTTTTTTTTTTATTTACAACCTGTGTGAGCTTGTGGATGTCACAGCCTAGGTTTTCTTGCCCAGTCTTTAAAATGAATGGGTGACCTTTGAGATTTTTCAATTCCTATATCTCTCCTCTAAATATTGTAGATAGAAGGAGGTCCTATGATTATCACTATTTTTTCCTCAAAGCCTACTTGAGAGCCATCAGTTAAAATTATCTAGTTAAGCACATCAGGTATCTAGACAGTAGTGAGATACTGTAGACTACAATGTCATCAATGTCCTTTCCTGGTTTGTTAGCTTTATTCCTATTTGTTCAATTCAGAAAAATTTCTAAGACCAAATGGCTAAAGGTTGAATTATATAAGATATCTAATATTTCTTGATTAAAGATGCAAGATATGTTTTCTCCTTCTACTCTTGAATGTAACTTTTTGTACTCTCTGGTCTTACATGGGACTTACATGACTCTTGAATTTTCATATAGATATGGATTATCTACAAGTATTTATGAGTATGCTTCCTTTCTTTCCTAAAGGTTAAATTGCAGGTAACAGCACATTGGCCATTTTCACATCAGGATAAGTCAACAAATTCTTTGAGACTAGCAGCTAGAAGCCTTTTAATGCTCTAATGAAAGCAATTTGTATCTGCAAAGCTACAGTAAAGCCATGAAAGAGAAAAGGTTAATCCTGCCAACTGAGTATTTTACTGAATTAGATGAAGACTGTGTAGTTGATTCTTTCTCATAGATTCCTAGATAAAAATTAAAGGTAAAAAACTTTATTATAGTTTTATTAATTAATTAAACTATTTATTATTTATAGACTTTGTTTCCCTTTTTCCCTCTACAGTTTTGCAGAAACTTTCTTGTAATATATACTTCTAATTCTTCTATTTCTATTTCTTTACCTAAAGAATAGGTTCTGGGATGAAATTCACTTTCTGCCATTTGAGACCAAAAAAAAAAAGAATAAATCTAATCCCCCTTCCATATGAAATTCTTTCTAATGCATGAAGAAATCCCAAGTGAAATCAGTGTGAAGCTATCATGCTTTACCTCCTGCTCCCCTTGAGTTTTTTCTTCTATGGGACAAAGAGCTCTAGTTCCTTTGACCAATACTCATATAACATGGAATTAAGATCCCAGTGTGCCATGCTAAAACAAACAAAATATAAGACTTGGTATAGAAGCATACTGTGCTCCTGAAAATATGAAGAACCCAAACTTCATAAGATATATCACTGGACTAATTTTTTCTAAGACAAAGACATTTAATGGATTTGTCTTTTATTGAAAATGTTTTTCTCATTAGCACCATTAGTCTTTGTTTCCAGATTTCAAATTCAAAATTATTATTGATACCTTTGAATCCATTGCAATCAATTGCTACTTTTGATTAGTAGCACATGGAGGAATGAATGTGCATAAATATATTTGCAGAGAGGTGTATGTATGTATATATATATGTGTGTGTGTGTGTGTGTGTGTGTGTGTGTATGTGTGTGTGTGTGTGTGTGTGTGTGTGTTTGATACATCTGCCTGAAGAGATTCTAAGGCTGAAGTAATAGGAAGAAAACCATTTACCCCTGATCTCAATCCTTTCTCATCATTTAAATTAGCTATGAGATATAAAAATAGTTATTTCATCACTTGGAATGTCTTTTTCTAAACCATCATCTAGATCAGACAATATTTGTTATTTGCACTCAATCTTTTTCACTTCAGTCCAAAGATCTCTCCTCATTTCAACCTATCCATTTGAGAGACCAACTTTAGCTACAACTGACAATGTAATTTTGATAAATTGTATTTACTAGGCCCCAACAATCTCAGTGGCTACTTTGTAAATGGGCAAAATGCCTAGTATTTCCACAGCTATATATGGGATAGCTTTCCATCAGTTTGCTAATTTGTATTTAGCATCAATATCAAGATTTCTCAGCATGACTCTTCTTGTTGAAAGTCCTGATAATCAGCGCTAGCAGTGATTTTTCACCTTTACATGTAAGATTTTAATATGTTGACTATTTCAACACTCCTAGATGGAATTGGGCAAGCAAATAAAAGGAAAATGCTTTTGCTTCCCCAGGGCAAAGAACTGCTTTGGACAGGAGATATAGATTGTGCTCATAATTTACTCTATCTAATTTACATAATTTAATTTACATAAATTAGCCAATTTGCCAAAGACATTTATGTTTTAAACAAAGGAATTGGCCAATGACAAGCCCAATTCTTTTTTAAAATTAAAACAATTTTTCTTAATATATTTTAGTTAGTTTAAAATTTCTAATTATATATAGAACTTTTTAAGAATAATTTTAAAAATTAATTTTCAAATTTTCTCTTTCTTTCCGATTTCTTCTCTCTCCTCAGGAAGGCAAAAAATTTGATATACATTACACATATATGAATACATGCAAAATATTTCCATATTAATTATATTGCAAAAGAAAACACTAAAATAAAACAAATAAAAAAATTTTAAAGTATGTTTCAATCTGAATTTAGAGTTCATCAGCTCTCTGTTTGGAGTGGAGTATTTTTATCATGTATCCTTTAGAATTTTCTTAGATCACTGTCTTGATCAGAATAGTTAAATGTTTCTTAGTTGATTATCCTTACAGTATTGCCATTAGAGTATACAGTGTTCTGGTTCTGATTGTGTCAGTTTACATCAATTCATATAAGTTTTCCCAGATTTGTCTGAAACTAACTGGCTTATATCCTCTTATTGAACAATGGTATTCAATCAAAATTATATACCACAACTTGTTTAGCCATTCCCCAAATGATAGGAATCCCCTCAATTTCCAAATCATTGCCCCCCAATGAAAGCTGTTATAAATATTTTTGTAAAAATAGTTCCTTTTCCCTTTTTGTTGATCTCTTTGGAATGTAGATCTACTAGTGGGTCAAAAGGTATGCACAGTTATTGGGTGTCATTCCAAATTATTTTCCAGAATGGTTGAACAGTTCATTACTTTACCAATAGTGGATTAGTGTCCTAATTTTCCCATATCTTCTTCAACATGTCATTTTCCTTTTCTGTTGTGTTAACAAATCTGATAGGTGTAAGGTGGTATCTCATAATTATTTTTATTAGTATTTCTTTAATCAATTGTGGTTTGGAGGGGCAGCTAGGTGGTAAAATAGAGAAGACCTGAGTTCAAATGCAGCCTCAAGCACTTGACACTTAATAGCTGTGTGATACTGGACAAGTCATTTTACCCTGATTGCCTCACATACAAAAAAAAAAATAGTAATTTAGAGAATTTTTTTCATGTGACTAATTTCTTATTCTGAAAACTGACCATTGGTATCATTTAATCATTTTTCAACTGGGTAAATGGCTCTTATTTTTTATAAATTTTCCTCAATCCCCTAAATATTTGAAACTAAGATCTTTGTGAAAGGAACTTGCCATAATCTCCCCACCACCAAGTTGTCTATTTTTCTTCTAATTTTGGTTATGGTAGTTTTGTTTCTGCAAAAGCTTTTTAATTTCTTGAACTTAAAATTATTTATTTTAATTCCTGTGATCCCCTGTATATCTTGTTTGTTCAAAAACTTTTTTATCCATAGTTACAACAAGAACATACTCCCTATGATAACGCCCTTTGTGTCTAAATCATATATCCGTTTTGACCTTATCTCAGTATATAGTATAAGAAAATTTTATCAAATAGTTAATTCTTATCCCGATCAAAGCTAAAATATTTGTTTTTACTAAATATTAGGTTACTTTGGTCATTTACTGCTATGTATGATTATATAGCTAATCTATTTCACTGTTCCACCACTTTTTTCCTTACTTAGTATCATATTGTTTTCATGATTACTGCTTTGTAATGTTTGAAATCTGGTACTGCCAGACCACCTTCTTTCACATCTTTTTCACTGATTCCCATAATATTCTTGACCTTTCATTCTTCCAGATGAATTTTGTTACTATTTTTTCTAATTAATAAATGATAAATAATCTAGTTAGATAATTCATTGGTAGTTTTTTTGGTAAATAAGCTCAGCTTTTATGAGCATGAACAGCATGTTCGACCTGATACAATCATCCAGATGGACTTTGACACATAAACTTTGTGATGTTATCTGTTTCTCTTATAAAGTGGTAAGGAAAAAAATCTTTGACGGGCTTCTAAGCTAGAACTAAAGATACATTTTTAAACCCCAATGAATTGGTTTTGGTTTTAACTTGTTTGGTTTAGTTTTCCTGCATGGTTTTGTTTAAATAAGGAGACTATAATTGTATGGCATTTAAAGTCTACAATTTGGATTCCATCTATATTTCTAGCCTTGTTTCATATTATTTTCTATTATGCACTCTGTTTTTCAATTAAACTATCCCCACTTAAACAAGTCAATCAATTGTTTTCTATGACAATAAATATGTATTTTTGTACATATGGTATCCTGTGTGTTCCCATCTCATCTTTGCCTTATAGAATCATTGAAACAGGTTTAATAATTGGAGGGAAATTAGAGACTATGTAGTCTGACGCCCTCAATTTATTGAAAGCTCAAGAATTAAATGACTTACTCAAAATCACAAAAATAGTAAGCAAGATTTGAACTTCGTTTCTCTGATTACAGATTTAATTATCCACAATAGCACATTTCCCTCAAAGAACCAAAATGGTGTCATCTTCTGTATGAAGTTTTTCTTGATTCCCACTCTCTTCTTACTGAAATCATTTATATGCTCTATACTTCCTTATCTCATAAATGCATCTCTCTAGTAGAATATAAGCTCTTTGGGGGGGAGGGACTATTTTATTTTTTCTTTAATATCCTTAACCCTTAATAGAGTATCCTACTCACAGTGATCACTTTAAAAATGTTTAAGTTGAATTGAATTGCAAAATCAACCAAGGACAATTTAATTAATCTTAGAGAGCTCCAGATTGCTCATTTTTAAAAGGAAAAGATAATACTCATATTACCCACTGTACAGGGCTATTGAGAGAAAAGATCTTTGCAAACTTGAAAGCATTATACAAATGCGATTTGTTATTATTATGTTGAATTTTCTTTTAATCTCTGTTCATCTTTGGGAAAGTAGAAGGACTTGGGGTAGATTGAAAGCAGATCTTATTGTTAGAAGGATGCAGTAGGAACTGAAAACTTAGTGAATGCCTATCATTTGGGGAATGAGTGAATAAGTTATGATATATGAATGTATATGAACAATAACATTTGTTACTGTTTTATAAGAAATCAAAAGGATGATTTCAGAAAGGCCTGGGGAGACTTACATGAACTGATACTAAAATGAACCGAATTGAACAAAGTAAGTTGAACTAAGAAAACACTGTATACAGCAACAACATTATGAGATGATCAACTGTAATGTTCTTGACTCTTTTCAACAATGATGTGATTCAGGCTAATTCCAATAGAGTTGTGATGGAGAGAGCTATATGCATCCAGAGAGAGGATTATAGGGACAAATGTATATCACAATATAATATTTTCAGCTTTTTATTGTTGTTTGCTTGCTTTTTTTCCTTTCTCATTTTTCCCCCTTTTGATCTGATTTTTTTGGTGCAACATGATAAATGTGGAAATATGCTTAGAAAAATTGTGTATGTTTAATCTATATTGTACTACTTGCTTCCTAGAGGAGGGGAAAGGAAGGAAAAAATATGAAAACTAAGCTGTTGCAAGGGTGAATGTGAAAACTATCTTTGCATGTATCTTGAAAAATAAAAAATTATAAAAAAGAGAATGATGAAGTAATAAAGCAAATATCACCTTTGTTAATGCTCACCTGTCTGTGGTTTCCTCACTCTGTGTTGTACAGTGCCTAAAGATGGGGAAAGAAGCAGCCTGTTTATAATTCTTCCTTATCTTCTAGGCTTATGCTATTTCAACACTGAAATTTTAGGGATTTTCTTCAATGATATACTGCATGATTGTCTTACATGTTCACATGGAACTTTCCAATGGCACATCATGGCTAATTGACCCAAACATGAACTATATAATCTATATAATGAATATATAGACAATAGAAAGCATGAACCAGTGAAACTGCATCACTGCCTGTCTTAGCAATGATAGAACCATATGGGCAGAAAGTGCTTGGCCATAAGGTCAGGAGAACAGAAGAAATAGATATACCATAGTAACTAGAGAAGATCATGAAGACGAACTTCATTTCAGGCTGCTGGGGGTTGTGCTGAGGCCTCACTTAAGGCTCCAGAGAGTTATTTAATTCAGAACATCAGTGGCAAGATGACTCAGAATACTGAATACTTCTAATCATACTCATAAATATTCTGGGTGCAAGATGAAATTTAACTATACTTGTGATGAATCACGTTTTCAAACTGAATCCATGATTGTTTTTGTATAAGGAACTCCCAATAAGATTTTTTTTCTTTTTTTTTTTTTAACAAATTGCAAGATAATCCAGAATGCTACCAGCCCTGCAATATATAGCAGTACTGAGAAGTTATTACATGATTTCCCTGGGTATCACAGAGATGGTTTTTGTCACAAAAGGGCCTTGAAGAGGGTCTTCCTGTCTCCATGGCTAGTTCTCTAACTAGTCTAGCACATTGTTTCTTAATCATTGCTTAGTAAGTAAATATTTAATAAATACTTTCTGATTGATTGATTTATGGAGGTCTTCAAGCAGAATCTGGGCTAAATGATCTCTGAGATCTTTTGCCTGTACTAAGAGTCTTTGATTCTGAGAGTGATTTCTAAGATATTACTGTTCTCAATAGAAAGTGTATCAGATCAATAAGAAGATCAATAAGATCAATAATGCAATATATCCTACTGCATTACTTTGGGGATTGTAGCTCATAATATGCCATTACCAAATCCCTTTTTTTTTCATTCTGTTTCACAAAGCAGAGTTGGTTGGATGATGAGAAGGACCCACATCTGGTAAGGTGAGGTGATACATTGAGAGATGAAGAATTAACAAATTTCAGTTCATTGAAGATTCAGTCAGAAAGGTAGAAAGAAAGTCTTTCTGGGCCAAGCAGCCAGAGGAAGCAATGCTACTCAAATAGTCAGAGGCAACTTTGGATCTAGAGTTCAAATCAAGATTATTCCTATGAGAATACAAGGAACAGTAGTTACCTGTTCTACTACAGATATCTGTAGTACCTACACCTATGGAGCTAAGTGGACATAAGGATCATTGGTGCTGATAAAACATGCCACAAAATAATAAAGCAAAATCGAGATTCCATCTATAAGCTCATATGCTTCAGCTGCTCTTCTGCTTTGATGACAGGTATCTTTCTACAAGATAAGTAGTATAGCCTTGCCTTTCCCCTTTATCTCTTAATGGCCAGGCAG
Source organism: Sarcophilus harrisii (assembly GCF_902635505.1). Lineage (NCBI taxonomy): Eukaryota > Metazoa > Chordata > Mammalia > Dasyuromorphia > Dasyuridae > Sarcophilus > Sarcophilus harrisii. Next base: position 145,831,388 of record NC_045429.1, read on the forward strand.
GTACAACAGATAACTCTAAAATTTATCCATACATACCTAGAGATATGTAAGAGGAATAGTTATTGTGTATTTGGAATTGTCTTTTGCCTTTTTAGAACCAGTTAATCTTTATTAGTATATAAGGAGGGGAACCAAGATGCGGTCCAAACACTTGGTGATCTCATAAGCTCCTATGGATTTAATTACTATTTCTAAGTTTATAATTCTGAGGGCTATCTGTCCCACTCCAAACTCTCTGCTGCTGATTTTTAATCTCCCATATCTCATAGCCATTATTACAAACATCTCAAACTAGAAGTCTAAACTCAACTTGTTTAAATTAGAACTTCTTATCTTTCACCTTGGAAATATTTTTTCCTATATTCCTTACCTCCTCTGACACAGCCACCCTTTTAGTGTAGGTCTTTATCAAACCATTCCTGAACTATTTCAATAGCTTGCTGATAAATTTATTTGCCCTACTCCAATACATCCTCCATTCAGCCACCAAAGTGATTTTCCTGAAGTGCAGTTCTGATCATGTCATTCCTTACTTAATAAACTCCAGTGACTTATTGCTTAAAGGATCAAATACACAATTTTCCTAGTGGCATTCAAACTCCTTCATTATCTATCCCTCTTTTATCTTTCTAGTTCTTTCCCCCCCTTAATCCTTTGCCAATATGCTCTTTGATCTAGTGATACCAATTTATCTATTCTTTGAATAGGATATTCTCTCTTTCCTTTGACTGCAGGCACTATATCTCCCATTCCCAAAACCCTGTCCCTCCTCTGCTTTATCTATTTTGACTTCCCTAGTTTCCTTTAAAACCTAATTAAAATCTCATATTTTACTGGAAACCTTCCCCAACCCCTCTTAATTATAGTGTTTCCCTTTGTAAATTATTCCTATTTATTTTATACTTTGCTCTCTATGTGTGTATGTATATATATGTGTGTGTGTATGTATATATATGTGTGTGTGTGTGTGTATTTGTATTTTATCTCCCCAATAAAATTATAAAATCCTTGAGGACAGGAACTCTTTTTTGTCACTTTTTTCTTGGTTGGGGGTTCATTTAATACACTAGTTCACTTGGCCCAGTTCTTGGCACATATAAAGTATATAATGAATGTTTATTGATTGCCAAGGATCCATTTTAGGCAGGGACCAGTATGCAGATGGGCTGTTGTGTCATTGCTGTATTAATCCTCTGTAAAAACATTTAATCCCAGATAACATGAAAACAATAGGACCTTGTGTCCTTTAAAATTGGCTGACAATGATGCTTTGGTTACATCTCAGTCATTAAGAAAAGGGAATAATAACTCCTCTCTGAACACCATAACTGCTGAACTAAGTCACCTGGAATTCTTGTATTTACTATGATCATAAAATGATAGTCTTGTAAAAGGGAAACCCCTGATTAACCAACAGATTCTTTTAGCTAAATGGGGTGGGTATTGTGGTATAGTCTGTGTGGTATAATGTTAGGGTTTTGCTTCCTCTGAGTTCTTATACTTCTATGCTGAAGTGGTTTAAGGAGAGGTTTTACACAGAGGATATTTGCAGCAATAAGGGACTGGCATATTAAAGGCTTCCTTATTCTTTGCTCATTCTGAAATGTAACACACACCAAAAAAAAAAAAAAAAAAAAAAAAAAAAAAAACTTGGAAGAGAGTCAGAAACAATATGTGACTCTTTGATCTCTTCTGGCCTGTAGAAAATTTCTCTGGTTCCAAATACCATGCTCCTTGCTCATGACAACTATGTGTCCTTGTAATATTAAAATAAATAGTATTTTTCACATTTTATACCCATTCTTTTGTTCAACAAATAAGGTAAAAGACTTTATTGATATGAGCATTGTTGCCTCTAGATGTATAAAGAATGCTTTCTGTGATGAGTCAGCCTTATAAGCAAAAACTGAAATCGTCCATAATACACTGCATTTTATTGCTGAATATTTTGCTTTTAGTGCTGTCTTTGAAAATGAATGAGATTTCCTGAATATTTCTCCTTTGACAACTAAATTCCATATTCACAAATTCTGTAGCTAATTCTAAAAAAGATGACTCTCTTTAACCGCATTGTCTTTTTGCCTACTAAAGAAAGCCTGGTTATTCTTATAATAAGTAGTTTATTTTTTAAAAATAATTATATAATCCATCTTTCCAGATCTATGCAGATCACTCTAGTACTATATATTAAATTCTGCTGGCTGCTTCATTAAAGTATGATATTAGGCCAATTATTCTGTGTCATATGCTAAAGATAGGTAGATGTTACAATGGGTACAGTGGGAAAATTGAAATCAGGAAGACTTGAGTTCAAATCCTACCTCAATTGCATAAAAGCTCTGTGACGTTGGACAACCAAGTCTCTTAACCTCTCTGTGTTTCTGTTTCTAAAGTAGAGATGATAATAGCACCTATCTTAAAGTGTTGTTGTAAGGATCAAATTAAATATTATATACAGATTATTTTGCAAATCCTAAAGCACTATGTCAATGCTAGCTCTTATTATTATTACAATTGCTTCTTCAGACATTATCTGAAAGTGTTTTATATCCAAATGTTCAATAGAATACTCCATTACTCCCCTATATGAAAATTCTAATATTGCTAAACAGTTGCCCACAGCATGTCCACACCATATTTTTGTTTACCCTAGCCCCACAACTCTAATAGCTTCTCTACTCTTTTCTACTAATCTGATTCCTTCCTATTTTATTTCTGATGTCTTCTATGGAGCTCACCTGGACTTTTTCACAGATATCTCTCCTTTTTTTTAAACTCATAATAGTTACACACAGTAGAAATTAGTTGTGGATAATAACAAAAGTAGGCTTTGCTTTATTCTCTTTTACAAGTCTATCCGTTGTTTCTAACCACCATTTGTTTCCATTACTCTGTTGGTAATATGTTTCCACCAGGAATGATCTGCATTTTCCCCAGGCTGCCAGCTGACCTTTCCTCCTAAAATTATTTTACCAGTGTTCTGCATATATCTTGTGTGTACCTATTTATGCTCATGTTTTCTTACCGCATTAGAATGGAAACTTCTTGAAAGCAGGGAATACTTTTGATTTTTCTTTATATCTTCAACACTTAGCCCAGTGCCTATTAAGTGCTTAGCAACTGCTTACTGATTTATTTTCAATACTATTTATTTGAAAATATCTGTATACATTTACATATGTGTATATATGCATACATGTACATATATGTATACACATATGGCATAAATAAATATGCACATACACACAGATATATATCTTATATATACATACCCATGTATCCCTCTGTCATTGTATAGTTACTTGGAAAATTCCACATGCTTTTTTTTTATTTAGAAAATATATTAATTCACAATTCAGTATTTAATAAATACCTGCTGTCTACAAAATGCTGTGCTAAGTACTGAGGACACAAAGACAAAATTTAAAGTTTTTATTTTTAGGGAATTTATATTCTACTGATAATGGGATTTGATATGTAGACAGAGAATAAAATACAAAGAACTTTGAAAGAGAGAATTATCTGGGGGGCCATCAAAGAATACTTCAAGGAGAAAGTGGTGCCTGAACATAATGAGCCGTAAAGGAAGTCAAAGATTCTAAGGTGTAGGGTAAAGGACAAAATGAATTTCATTCATGGGGATGATCCTATATGAATGTTTGGATAAATGAGCTATAATTTTAGGGTCAGAGAATAGCTAGCATGCCAATTTGATTTAGTGAAATAAAATGTAACCTTAGATATTCTCTTCTGACAAGGTGTTTCTCATATATATATATATGTTCAAATCATGTAAGATTCTTTTACAGATATAGTCATAGTGATAATTATGTGTGATGATCCTCTGATCATCAATATCAAGTGAAGCATAAAATAGGAAGACATTAAGAATGTCCAGCACTCACTTATACTGTATTGTCCTTATTGCACTGAAACTCAGAAAACCATAGAATATGAGTTTCATGGCCACCTGAAGGACGTTGACCTTGTAATGCATTCAAGAAAAGCCAAGCAGATGAAGAACAAATATTGCCCAGATTATGACATGCAGATGGATGGCCACAGCATCTGTCTCCTTTATAAGAATATATGTCATAGGTACACTGAAGATGGACAATGAAGTGGAATGAGAATTGAAGAGGAAGAAAACAGCACATTTGTTGGTATTTGCATACTGATGTAGTGCCTTCATTATTAAACTACTTTATGATACAAAAAAACCCATCTCTTAAAAACTAATATTTTCTCAGTGATTTAGTGTTCTGTAAATTATGGAACACCAAGACTGCAAAAGTTGAAGTTTACCTAAAGAATGTAGCTTATTAATAAATAGATAGTTTATAGTTTTTCCATGATGATGACTTGCATTCAAAAAAATGGTGCAAAATGTATCATCAAAGGTAGGCTAAATGGTGCAATGGATAGAACACTGGCCCTGAAGTCAGGAGGACCTGAGTTCAAATTCAATCTCAGATATTTAACACTTATTAGTTGTGTGTCCCCAGGCAAGTCATTTAATTGGTTTACCCCCACACCCCCTTCAATCAAAAAAGAACTTTTTGGAAAATGCTATTCTCATCCAGAGAGAGAACTATGGAGACTGAATGTAGATCAAACATGTACTATTTTCACTTTTTTTTCTTGTGTTTTTTTTCATTTTGCTCTTCTTTTTCTTTTCCAACAATATATATATGGAAATATATAAAAAAATGAATGTATATGTATAACCTCAAAAAATGTTTTACATGTAACTGGGGAAAACAAAAATAATAATGATTTTTAAAATGTATCACCAAAGACAAGTATAACCAGAAAAAATGGAATAATCATGTATAAAGAATTGAAGTTAACAATGATGAACATAAGTATTGCATCAATATCTCTAATATAAAGTAGATCCAAAAGAGAAGGTTTTTGGAGAACAACAAACATGGAAAACAACCACATAGAATGAAGAGGTATAGGATATGTTGTGAGATCTACTAATGGAAGATCTACTAATATCATTCACAATGATAAGAACATAAATTGAATTTATTGCATATTTCTGTTAAGCAATTGTACCCTGGCTGATATCCTGAGATGCAGCCTTTTTCTACTCATTTTTATTCCTACCAGGGATAACATTGTTTTAGACAACAAGATATCTTGTTAGAATCCATTCTTGTTTGCCTTACTCATCTCCCTAAGTGGACTACATATTCCCAAGGGTCAGATCTCAACATCCTCCATAGCACCCAGCACTGGGCCTCCCACACCATAGTTAAATGCCAGTTGACTGAATGTCTACTGTGGTTTTAAGCTATCATCAGGAAATTCTGCCTTAACTCTAAACCAATCTCCTTCCCTGTTGCCACAACATAGGACCATTTCCTCTTGCTTTGCACTAATTATTTTGAATAACTGACCACTGTTACAGTGTGTAGTTGAAGAACATGCTTATATTAATCTTTTTATTTTTCTATCTCCATCTATTTTTTTAAAGTGAAGTTTGCAACATTGCTTTCTTATCTGACTGTACAAAGTGCTTTGGACAAAATGAAAGCTCATTTCTTTATAAGTGAATCAAAGAAAGGGTAGACAGCAACCTCTTACCTTGCTCCCCTCTCCGTTATGCTCCCTCCTAGATCTTCCTACGTGATTAAGCTTCTTGACTGGGACCATGTAACAATTTGTTTTTGAAACCTGGGAAAAGAAACTATTCTATCCATAGGAATTGAATGATAGAAAAATAATCATGCTCTGTGAGGAAAATGTGTCCATAAGGGCAGCATCATTTTTGCCTAAGTGAATGATTCATTTCCAAAAATCACCTCTATTATGATCCTCACATATGCATGCTAATTCCCTATTATGCTTGAATCTACTCCTTCACTATCCTTAAATCAATGCAGAGCTGTTTTTTATCCTTTTGTTCTAAACACCTAGGTGGGCATGCACTTAAATTATGAAATAATATGTTTACAATAACATATTGTAACATGAAAACTACATGTAGGAAAGATATGTATATATGTATACGTATATATATATATGATATATTTATATACTATACCAGATATACTACATATAAGATATATGTGCATGTATTATATAAGACATTTCTATACTATCATTTATATGTAGATAATTATAGATATAAAACATTGAACACAAAAAGATCAGGAAACCAGCTGTTACTTCAAGATAACATGCATGAGTAAGAATAAATATACTATCTATCATTCCAAATAAAGATACTAGGTATGAGCATAAATAAGTTGGTTTCTGGTGTAATTCTATAACTTAACTTTTTTAACTCACCTGAGACCACCTCCAAGTTTTAAAACATACTTTACAAAATACTGTTCCTCTGTAGCTAGCATCCTTTTAATTATGTGTCCACTGAAAAGAGCCTTTTTCATACAATGCTTTTCAATGCTCTTAAAGTATGGGCATGATTATAATAAGAAAAGTATACTTTGTGGTAATTCAAGTTTCCACTCAAGTTGTGCCTCCTCAAGTTTCTAAATCAACAAAATGATGGGATTGAACTAGATGATCTCTAAGATCCCTTCTGGCTCAAAATTAATGATCTGATGATCAGGATTATTACTATGATTACTGCATATGTAAGATGGAAGCTGTGATGCATTATGGGAATATGGATCATTGCATTTAGAGTAATCAATGCCATATTAAGAAAGAAAAGGTTTTTTTAAAAAGGTGGGAATTTATTTGGTAATTACAGACATTGAGATTCTTGAGGAAAATAATTCTTGACCATAAATAATGTGATGAAGTAGATATGATCTCTGAAGACTAAAAGGGATGAAGGGAAAAGAAACTTAAAGTCTATGTGAGAAAGGAGAATTTGGATTTTCTTATAAGGTTAAAGTGATTTTAGCTACTTTTGATGAAAGGAATTTTGGGATATTATTGGCCATTTTTATTGTAATATATATAAATAACATAATAAGTACCAGTAATTATGTATATATGCATTTTTTCCCATCAGGTTTTAAGGTCTTCATGTTTCTGCTTTTATAACTAACTGTCTCTCTATCTCTATCTCTAACTTTATTCCTATCTTGGTCACTGTTACACATAGTACATTGCACTTCTGCATTTTGCTATATTTGGTAGGTCTGTGATACTTTTTTAGTTTCTTAAAGGAAACTCCCATGTAAGTCAAGAGTGAGGTTCTTAAATTCTTTACTTCCTTCTTTCCTCCAGCCATTCTTTTCTCTCCTATCCTCCACCAGTTTTCATTCCAGTTTAATATATATAAGCAAATATGTAGAGATAGCTCTTCGCTGTGTATATATACATAAATATATTCACAGAGATTGTTTTCTAAGTGTTTGAAAATGGGACTGCTTAATGATGACAGTGTTAGTCATGTGGGTGGGTGTGACCTTTATTTCAGTAAGAGTGGTTGATGATCTTGGGGTGAATTTATTTCTGTGGAAGCCTACATTTTCCTGTAGAATTGCATTGAGTGAGAATAGAATTTTAAAACTAATTACCATGGATTAATTACCCAAGTTTTCTTCATAGACCAGTTTTGTAAAGAAGCATAAAAATGTTACCTTTTCACACAATATTGCTTTACCAGTCCACTCCCACATTTCATCACTGAATTAGCAGTAAACAAATTAATTGACAGTAAGATGAATTTAATCACTGCTTTCACCTAGGAATAATTCTTGATCAGCATCTAACTATTTCCAAAGTTAGAGAGAGTTTATGCAAAAGTTTTGGCACAGTCAAATGATTCTGTCAGAGCATTGGCAGCATTTTTACAGCAATGTAAATTATCTATTTACTGTAATTATTATTTGGTGCTCGGGTACCCACAGTATTCAGAGCACTGTGTAGCACCCACACACAGATCCTCAACCCTCTGGGGATAAAATCTTCAGCACCATAATTATTAATGTATTTCTTTTTTTATTTGTTTGTTTGTTTGTTTGTTTAATAGGAAGGATCTCATGGAGCTAAGCCAACGTTCTGGTTCTTTGGGGCTGGACTCACTGTTGGACATGCACTCTGGATATATATCACATAGCTCAAGAGCTTCTTGTTAGATATGCACTCTGCTTTGATAAGATGAATCAGTAGTTCCTTCTTGGTCCTGGAGGGTTGCATTGAGGATGCTGTCACCTGAGACAAGAAAAGCCATCCACCTTATGGATTTGAAGAGAAAGTGAGGGAAAGACTTTGCCTCTGCTTTGGTACATACTTAGCATTGCTAGATGACCTTGACTGCGAAGGTTAATAAGTAGGGAAAATGATTTAATCTCCTTCCCTTTTCCTACTGGCCATTATGGTGGTAGGCATATAGTAGTAGGAGTATATACATGCCTAAGGGACCCTGAGACTCAGTCTTAAGTCTCTGGCTCTTTAATTTCTTCAACTAATCTGAGGTCCATGGAAACTGACTTGAAAGATTTGTGGTTGAGAATTTTATAGATCAGGAATATATTAGGTAGAATAATGGTTTACCATTTAGGGGTAGCTACTATAACCACACTGCTTCTCAGAGATGACCACCATTCAGATCCTACCAAATCTGAAAAGTCTAAGGAATCCATTCCAGTTAGTTTATTTAGACTTTGTGAGTTATTCTAATAGTACAGATGTGAAGCAAAAGTAGAATGTTCATTCTCTAATTCCACAAATGCTTTAACTTCTTGACATAGAATAATGATTACAATGAATAATTATTTTATGTTTTTTTCAAATTTGTTAATACACACTTATAAGTCTTTGATATCAAACATTTTCTAAGGTGGGAAAAAATAAACTGCCATTGTATATTTTATACTCATTTTTGTACATTTGTATCTTTACTGGAAGAGACCCTGGTGATTTCTTTTGAGGGGATCTTAGACATGAACCATAACTAAATTTTGTTAAAGATATAGCCTCAGAACACTAAGGCAGAAACAATGAGTTAGAAATGAAAAAAACCTGATTCCTCTTTTTGAGACATGCTTTACTCTGTACATGTCAGTCTAGAGCCAAAGTCAAAATCTTTAGTGGGAGAGTCCTCATAGGAGATGCCATCTATGATATGTGTCATTCCTAGATTTAAAAAATGTTTAGGTTAAAAAAAAAAAAAAGCATATACTTATGTGTATGACTCCCTGGAGAGAGAGTTCTATCACTCAAGCATTGCATGGAAGTTTTGAGGACACATGGCTAACAAGTGTCTGAGGCTGGAATTTAACTCAAGTCTTTCTGACTGTGGGTATAGTGCTTTATCCACTGTGTCAGCTAGCTGCCAGTTTAGTGCTTTGCAATAAAATTTTCATTGAATAAAAATGCCTTGTTTTCTTTTTTATGCACAACTGTTTCCCCAAAACTGAGTGGATGCCCATCAGTTGGAGAATGGCTGAATAAATTATGGTATATGAATATTATGGAATATTATTGTTCTGTAAGAAATGACCAACAGGACGATTTCAGAAAGGCCTGGAGAGACTTACACGAACTGATGCTGAGTGAAATGAGCAGGACCAGGAGATCATTATATAATTTAACAACAACACTATATGATGACCAGTTCTGATGGACCTGGCCATACTCAGCAATGAGATCAACCAAATCATTTCCAATGGAGAAGTAATGAACTGAACCAGCTACGCCCAGAGAAAGAACTCTGGGTGATGACTAAAAACCATTACATTGAATTCCCAATCCCTATATTTATGCCCACCTGCATTTTTGATTTCCTTCACAAGCTAATTGTACAATATTTCAGAGTCTGATTCTTTTTGTACAGCAAAATAACGTTTTGGTCATGTATACTTATTGTGTATCTAATTTATATTTTAATATATTTAACATCTACTGGTCATCCTGCCATCTGGGGGAGGGGGTGGGGGGGTAAAAGGTGAAAAATTGGAACAAGAGGTTTGGCAATTGTTAATGCTGTAAAGTTACTCATACATATAACCTGTAAATAAAAGGCTATTAAAAAAAAAAAGAACTCTGAAAAAAAAAAAACAACTGTTTCCCCAATAATGATTACATATTATCTTTTTTTAATATTTATTTTTTCTCCTCTTACACTAAACTGATGTACTTTCTCTATAGGGGCTTCAGTTAAATTTCATAAGAGATGTTAAATTCCTCCTAGAGAAATTTAAGTAATAATTACAATATCTTCAAGTATTAATATGATTTGGTTTCAAGGCCAAGTGAAAAAATATTTTGCTTTTCAAAAAATTCTTTCAACTTCTCTTGCATGTTTCCTGTACTCCAAATTATCTTGATAGTCTTTTGAATACAAATGTAGCTATATTCATAGTAGTAAGTGAATGTGAAATTTAATGTTTTCACATATTTATTACTTTTAGCCCAATTTCGGTGGTCTTTGAGAATAGCAATTCCATCATTTTAGGGAAATTCTGCCATGAGAATACCCTTTCCAGATAAACACAGGTTTAGCCAAAGGGCTTATATGTAGGTTTTAACCTTACATATTTGATTTGTCATTTAATATGAATTAGTGACATATTCAAGAAGTTAAATGACTTAGTCACAAAACTTCTTACCTATATTGTTACCCAAATTTGAGGGAGGGCTTTCTGTTTATTATTCTGCTAAGAGATTGAATTTATTTTATAACTATATGTGTCCTATACATCTTCCATACATGACAATTTTTATTAATGATATTGCATCATTAGTCATTTTTTCCTAATCAAACTAGTCAGCTAGCTGATTCCCTTATATAATCTTCCATGTCCCATCTCTGCTTTTTTTTTTTTTTTTTAAATATATAAGCTTTCCATGTCTGGAATGCATTCATTCCTCCTCACCTGTGCCTTCCTAGTTTCCTTTAAAGCACATTAATTTAGATTGTTTCAGAATCCCTCTAGCTGTTACCACTCTCTTGATTGCTTGAAATTTCTTCATTTTACTATTTACATATAGATATTTATCCATTTATGTAGATTATATTTGCCACTGTATGGCACAGAGAAATTAGGAGGGCTTGAATTTAAATCCAGCCTCAGATACTTACTAAGTGGGTGAACCTGGGCAAGTCACTTAACCCTTTTTGCCTCAGTTTTCTCATCTGTAAAATGAGATAGGAAAGTAAATGGCAAACCACTTCAGAATCTTTGCCAAGAAAACCTCAAATGGGATTACAAAGAGACATGACTGAAATGATTCAACAAAAATATTATCTTTCACCAAAAAAAATGTAAGCTTTTTGAGGGTAGTGACTATGTCTTTTTCTTAATCTTTGTATCTACAGAATTTGGAAAAGTACTTTGTTGGAATCCTACCAAACTCCTTTTATTACACAGATATGATGTTGATAGCTAAACCAGGTGGGGTAAAAACAGAGAAAGAAAATTATAGACCAATTTCCCTAATTAACATTAATGCAAAAAATCTTAAATAAAATATTAGTAATGAGATTACAGAAGTAATTACCAGGATAATACACTATGACCAAGTAGGATTTATACCAGGAATGTAGGGCTGTTTCAATATTAATAAAACTATTAGCATAATCAACTATATCAATAACCAAACTTACAAAAATCATATGATTATCTCAATAGATACAGAAAAAATTGATAAAACCCATTCCTATTAAAAACACTAGAAAGTTTAGGAATAAATGGACTTTTACTTAAAATGATCAGTAGTATCTATTTAAAACCATCAGCAAGCATCACATGTAATGGGGACAAACTAGAACCATTCCCAATAAGATCAAGAGTGAAACAAGGTTGGCTACTATCACTATTACTATTCAGTATTGCATTAGAAATGTTAGCTTTGGCAATAAGAGAAGAAAAAGAGATTAAATGTATTAGAGTAGGTAATGTGGAAACCAAATTATCACTCTTTGCAGATGATATGTTGGTATACTTAGAGAATCCTAGAGAATCAACTAAAAAACTATTAGAAACAATTCACAACTTTAGCAAAGTTGAAGGATACAAAATAAAAACCACATATAGAAAACCACAAATAGAGTAGTTGATCAGTGGTTTGTAGGTTAGGCTTACAAGACAAAACACTCAATATCTACAGCAATCTAGTGGTTGACAAACCCAAACACCCCAGCTTCTGGGATAAGAACTCACTATTTGACAAAAACTACTGGGAAAATTGGAAACTAGTATGGAAGAGACCTACAGCTAGACCACATACCAAGATAAGGTCAAAATGGATTCATAATTTAGACATAAAGAGAGATATTATAAGCAAATTAGAAGAACATGGGATAGTTTTTCTCTCATATCTAAGGAGAAGGAAGGAATTTGTGTCCAGAGAAGAACTGGAACTCATAACTGATCACCAAATAGATAATTTTGATTATGTTAAGGTAAAAAAAAATTATATAAAAAAACAATACAGGCAAGATTAGAAGGGAAGCAATAAACTGGGAAAACATTTTTACATTTAAGGGTTCTGATAAATGCCTCATTTCTAAAATATATAGAGAACTGACTCAAATTTATAAGGATTTATAATTTATAAGAATTCAAGCGATTCTCCAATAGATATATGGTCAAAGAATATGAACAGACAATTTCAAATGAAAAAATTAAAACCATTTCTAATGATATTAAGAGGTGCTCTAAATCACTATTAATCAGAGAAATACAAATTAAGACAACTCTTAGATACCATTACACACCTCTCAGATTAGCTAAAATGACAGGAAAAGACAATGGTGAATGTTGGAGGGCATGTAGTAAAACTGGGGCACTAATACATTGTTGATGGAACTGTGAATGGATCCAGCCATTCTGGAAAGCAATTTGGAACTATGCTTAAAAAGTTATCAAATTGTGCATACCCTTTGATCCAACAGTATTTCTATTGGGCCTATATCCCAAAGAGATCTTAATGGAAGGAAAGGGACCCATGTGTGCAAAAATGTTTGTGGCAGCCCTTTTTGTTGTGATAAGATACTGGAAACTGAATGGATGCCTATCAGTTGGAGAATGATTGAATAATTATGGCATATGAATGTTATGGAATACTATTGTATTATAAGAAACGATCAAGAGGATGATTTTAGAGAGGCCTGAAGAGACTTACATGAACTGAAGCTAAGTGAAATGAACTGAAGTAGGGGATCATTATACATGGCAACATCAATATTATAGGATGATCAATTCTGATGGATGTGGCTCTATTCAACAATGAGACGATTCAGACCAGTTCCAATGACCTTATGATGAAGAGAGCCATTTATACTCAGAGAGAGGATTGTGGGAACTGAATGTGGATCACATTGTTCTCACTCTTTTTTTGCTGTTGTTGTTAGCTTGCAATTTATTTTCTTACTCATTTTCTTTCCTTTTTGATCTGATTTTTCTTGTGCAGCAAGAGAATTGTATAAATATATTTGCACATATTGGATTTAACATATACTTTGACATGTATAACATATATTGAATTGCTTGTCATCTAGAGGAGGTGCTGGGGTGGAGAAGGGGGGAATCTGAAACACTAGGCTATGCAAGGATAAATACTGAAAAATTATCTGAGCATATGTTTTGAAAATAAAAGGTTTTAAAAATAAAAACAAACAAACAAACAAAGAAAAGAAAAGTACTTGTAAATGATAGGCAAACATTAATAAGTGTTTGTTGGTTGGAATTAAATAACTTGTAATTTTTTTCTTGAACAAATGCAAAATCAAATGTGATCTATCACATTTTAGCCCTTTCTAGTTTGGGGATTCTCTATCTCACGGGTTTTTAGATTATTTGAAGTTTCCTGAGACTTCCCACCAATCAAGAAAGTGGAAAAGAAAATTTTCTCTTCACAAATCCAAGCCCCTGTATTCTGACTTTTCCCAGGCTCTATCTGGCTTCCTTGGTTAGATCTTCATATACCTTGTATACTTTTTAGCCTTCTTTGATAACTTCAAAGATGATATAAGCAAACAGTTTGTGCACATAACTAAAAAATATTGAAGAGTATAAAGGACACCTCAAAATTTTATATATATATATATATATATAGAGATATAGATAGATAGATAGATAGATAGATAAATAGATAGATAATCAAGCATATTAGCTCAGGTTTAAAGTAATTAATTCTATTTGAACTGCTACTGCAAATGGCAGCTCAAGTTTTAAAGTACCAAACAATTTCTTTTAAGTGAGAACTATTCTTATTAGCAACTTCTTTAGATTTGTAGTTTCTCAGGCTAAACTGCCCCACTTTTATTCTTTAATTTAGGTTACAATCTTTAGTCCCATGTTTAAACTGTTGAGAAATAAAATACTTCTCTGGGTTTTACTTGCTCTAGTTTAAAATATGCATTAAATTGTACCTTTCTTCCTCACTAACTCACTTAGGTTCTGACTCTGAACTAAAGTATATTTGAAATTTTCTCATCTCAGGCCATATTATGCACTTTCATTTTATTTATTCCCTTTTTTTTTTTTTCTTTTTGAGCCTACTGGGGTTAAGTGAGTTGCTTAGGGTCACACAAGAATAGAAGTGTCCAAGGCCAAATTTGAACCCAGATCCTTTAAACTGCAGGGTCCATGCTCTAACCATTATACCACCTAGTTGTCCCTATGCATTTGCATTTTAAAAGCAACTAATTTCAAAGTTACTGTTGATTAGTTAACAATCAGTTATTACTTTTATCACTGCCAGAGCTGGAATGTGTCTCCTAAATTTATAGTCATTTATTCAGGGAAAGAAAAACAAAAATGGTAGCTTAATGTGGTGGGTCTAGAACTGGCCTTAGTGGCAAAAAGTATGCGTATGAATATGGGACCTCCCTCTAATGCATATTTTGACTATGTAGCACCAAAAAGTTAACTTATCAGTATTCTGAGCAATACTACTGATACTGATATACTGATATTTTAAAGATAATTTATAGGAAACTTGTTCACTGGCATTGATAGAAAACTTTCTCATTCCCATGTTTCCAACGCTAATAAAATGCAAAATTCAGTTACTGTCTATTGCCACATCAGATTTGTCATCATCACCTTTGCAGAATCTCTTCAATGCTGGCTATACTCATCATTTCAAACTTACATGTACAATAGCCTGCTGTTGCATCTGTTTCAGATTTCTCTCTCTCTTTCTACTGCAATCTAGCCTTGATTTGGCCATCAAAGTGGTTTCCCTAGAATTCAGTCCCTATCATCATGTCTCTCCTTCTCCCTCTCCTTCTTTCTCTCTCTTTCCCTCTTCCTTTCCATGTCCCTTTCCCTCAGAGGAGCTACAATTAAAATTGTACAAGACTTATCAGCAGCTACAATAAAAGACAACAGGTCTTGGAATCATATCTACAGACAAGCAAAAAAAAAAAAAAAAAAAAACTATACCTGAGACCAAAAATGTCATATTCTGCAAAATTATTATTTTGAATGAAAAAAAAAGACATAAAATAAATCTTCAGATTTTCAAGATTTTTTTTTAAATCAACCAAATCCAAATTTAACAGACAATTTAACATATAAGATCCAATATCAAAAATCAACTTTAAGGAACTCAACATGGACAAATTGTTTAGACATGGACAAATTGTTTATGTTTTTTTTTTTTTTTAACATGGAAAATGTATACTTTTTGTTTAATATTTACATAAACAATAAGGTAAGTTTAAAAGAAAGATTGGCAGAATAAAAGTAAAAATAGTAATCATATTATATGAATAAGGTACAGAGGAAGAATAGACCCAGAGGCATTAGAGTGGGGATCAGGGCTCGTAATTCTAAAAACTTACTCACATTGGGAATGGGTTCAATAGATAGCATTACACATATACCATAAAAGGTATAGCACACTCCAAAATCTATAAAGAAATAAAGGAGGAGGGATAGGTGAGTGGGGAAGCAAACAGTGAGAGAAGACAAGGGAAGGATGTGTTTATGTGTATGTGTGTTTGTATGTTTATGTATATATATATATATATATATATATATATATAAAAATATATTTTCTTAATTACAACCTGCTTGGGGATAATGAGAAGGATGAAAGAGGGGGGGAAAGTAAAACAGGTGCACAGCAGATAACAAAAGAACAATTTAAAGGAAGTAAAGATGGATGCTCATGAATATAATTTCTTCTATGAATATATATATACTTCTTAAATTAGTATTAGTTATAATATATTTTGAATTCTCTCTGATGTTCTGCTAGGTACATGATAATGTTCTCTTTTGCTTCACTTTGTTTTATGTTGTTATTCTGTTTTTCTTTTTTAAATTCTATTTCTTCAAATAAAATAAATTTTTTGGGGAAAAGTTGGTTACATGGAAGAGGGAGTATTTATTTTTCTTGGTCTGAATTTGAACAGAAGATAAAAGTTATTAGAAATGGATTTTTGTTATAAGAAAGTTTTATTTATTAATAATTAAATTATTTTATTAAGTTATAAATTCTTATAGAAACTGTTCAAGAAGAGATAGTACGTTACCCAAGAGGGTGTAGAGGAAATTTCTGCCTTAGCTAAAAACTAGACGAACAAGACAAACATGAGGCATTTTTCAACTTTAAACTTTCACAAGAGAAAATAAGTTTCTTGAGAACAAGGACTGTTTCCTGTTTGCTTTCCTATATATCATATATATAAGTCTTGAACAGCAATTGGTCTATAGTAGGTGGTTAATAAAAACTGACTGAATTGAATTTATTCATATGTGTGATTTTTTTGAGGAAATACAATTTTAAATAAAATATTCAGAATCTCAATTGTGCTATAACTAGCCTATCATTCTTTTTCTTGTGGTGGGAGAAAAGAGAAGAGAAAGGCAAAAATCCATTAAATAAATTATCCCCCAACTATGATTATATATTTTTAGCCTGGATTTTAAATTCTCTGCTAAGAGAGAATATTAGTAATTCATTTTTAGTTATTATGTCAACAAATCTAGAAAACATTACACATTATGCATTGTTTGAAAAAGCAGCAGTGAGAATGCCCCAGTTTGCAAACAGGCAATATGCTTAATTTATTCATGTCAAAAGCTTGGTTTGGAGCATTATTCATCATTGGAAGGAATGTTGTAAGAACCAGTTTCATGCAGTGGTTTTTTTTTTTTGGTTTTTTTTTTTTCTTTCTCTTGCTGCAAGAAACTGTTGTGCAGGACTCTGGTTACTTCATTTCCTTTTCAAAATGTTGTGGCTCTAACTCATCCAAATGTTTTCTAGCCATGCTTAACAGTACACTTCTCCATTTCATCTAGAGTCACTCAGGAATTTGCCATGGGAAAGTTGTTGGCATAAATTAACAAGACACTCATTCTGAATGATTTCAGAAATAGAAAAGCACAAAAGAATGCTCTAAATTCTTGAACAAGCCTCAAGTTCTTCACTGCTTTCCACTGCTAATTCTTCTGTTATCTCTTTTGATTGGTATCATTCCTCATGAGTCTGAGTCATGTTCACCTTGTCTTTATGGTAAAATTTTAGCATATGGATACTTAGAGTAATGGTAACAATAGATAACACTGTTATAGCATTTCAAAATTTGCAATGGACTTTAAATATATTATGCCATCTGATTTTCAGATCAATACTATGATATCAGTCCTACAGATATTAGTATCCTTATTTTACAGATGAAGAAACCAAGGCTCAGAGAGTTTTCAGCTTTTCTGCTATCACAGACTCTTGGAATATGCTCCCTCCTCCTTTCTACAAAATTATTTTCCTCTGAAGATGTTATCAAAACAGTTTATATGAGTAAAAAATTTAAGGTGGGGAGACATTGTTTTATCACATCAAAAGAAAGAAAACTGTCTATTAAGTTTGTGTTTAAATGGATGTGATATTATGCATGACTTGAGAAATGA
Organism: Sarcophilus harrisii; assembly: GCF_902635505.1. Taxonomy (NCBI): domain Eukaryota; kingdom Metazoa; phylum Chordata; class Mammalia; order Dasyuromorphia; family Dasyuridae; genus Sarcophilus; species Sarcophilus harrisii. The sequence continues at coordinate 145,849,192 of NC_045429.1, forward strand.
ATGTGTTATTTAAAGATTTGGAAGTTTTATTAGATAGCAAAATCTCTCTCTCTCTCTCTCTCTCTCTCTCTCTCTCTCTCTCTCTCTGTGTGTGTGTGTGTGTGTGTGTATGGATATATACCCCAGTTAAATCTATACTCAAAGGGATCACAATTCCTTAAATTTAGAGCTGAAAGGTTGTAGTAGATGACCACTACAACCCCTTCATTTAAGACTGAGGGAACCAAGGCCCAGGAAGTTGATTGATTTCCCATGGTCACATAAATAATAACTAATGGAGACAGGATTTGACCCTAGTTTCTTAGACTACAAGGTCAGTGTACCTAGTGAAATTATTCTGATAATTCTATGATTCATTTGATTAATGTCCACAGACAAACCAAATAATTGGGGGAAATACAATTTTGGGGACTAAATTACACAGAGTGACAATCAATAGGGACCTAATTAACCAAATCCTGTCAAAAATCCATTTTTGGAGTGGAAATATAAGTCATATCCAATGTATCCAACAAATTTCACAACAAATTCACTCTTCCTGGAAGATATTTGCCTTTGTATACATACAACCTAAGTTCCAAATAATATGAAAATGAGAATTTAATTTTGTAAAAAAGAAACAAAAATATTAAAGGACTTTACTGAAAATGTTTTAGACTCTAATGCCACCCATTACCAAGGTTTAATTTAGCCATCTCTGATTAACCAACTTGTAAGAAGTTTGTGTTAAGAAAAAAAGTCATTTTTTTTTCTTTGCAATTGCCTAGATCAGAGCTTCTTAAATTTTTTCCACTCATAACTCTCTTTCATCTGAAAGATTATTTACATGATTTCAGGTATATGGGTATATAAGATAGGCATACAAATCAAACATTTACTAATAAGAAATCATAATTTTGCAACCCCTGCATTCAATTATGAGATGCCATATGGGGTCAAAAGCCACAATTTAAGAAACTGGAGCCCATACCACTACTTAACAATTATAACAAAGTGGCCCAGAATAATTACTAGAATATTCTCAATCTAGGAAAGTAGCAAACAGTCATGGGTTTGCCTTAGTCTCAATTGTTTCTGTGCTTAGTCAAGTTTTCATATCTAAACCCAAGACCTGAGAAAAACATATTTCCTTTTGTTAAACCTCATTGAAAGTATACTTTTTTTCCCTCTTGAAATCAGGTCTGTCCTGGAAACTCCAAGAATGATGGGGGAAGATAGAAGGGAAAAACTGGAGGGTTGCTATTAAACCTTCTCTATGCTTAGGTTTAGATACTTCCAGTATCTCTACAGCAAGATTACCCTTTGAGAATGCAATGAGTCAAAGGAGAGTCAGTGAAGGTGGGCTTTATCTCAAAGGTAAAACAGAAAGCAGTTAAGAAAATGACACTATATTGTTACATAGTCTTGCTTTCCTGACGCAATTTTAGAAGATTGTCAAAAAATTCCTTAAAATGTTCCTTTTTGAAAGAATAATGTTAATACTTTATCTTCTCCAAGAGAGTATGGCAGGAGACTCTGTAAAGAGTTGCCCTCTAGAGGTAAAGTTAAGTGAATAACACTAAGCCTCTAAATGGAGGGACCTAATAGTAATTGTTAGGTGAAAGTGAGATATACCAAAGCTCCTGTGGGAGCTTCTAAGAGCATTTGTTTTTATAGAAACATCAGAGAGTGTCAGACGAGAAGGCCTTTTTACTCAGAGACCTTTCTGCTGTTATTGTAAGAATTGCTTTTAGAGGAAAAAAAGAATTAGTTTATATTTTTTACTTGACATTTGGGGATTGTGTAGGAATGAATGATCTTTAATAACAATAACTCAAAGAGCTGTTTAAAATTTATAAAACCATAGAATACTACAGGACTTTCTCAACAAAATCCACCACCATTATCTCCCTTCTCCCCAAAACAAAAGCAAAAACAAAACCAAGTCTGGTCTAATCATCCACAAGGGGAAAGCAAAGTTCATGAAGAAGATATGTTGCTCTAGAAAATTCAATTCAGTTAACCAGTCATGGAGTAAGGATATAAAGAAAACCAGAATCATAGTGCCTACTCTCAAGGAGCTTACATTATACTGAAGACTACTGAGGAGAGAAGAGTCCAATTAATTAGGAATAGATGAATGATTAGATGATTTTGGTAAAGCACAGGGCATAATCTGAATTATCATTTAACTTTATGTTAGTATACTTTAATCTTCAATCTTTCAACTTTTTGTCTTTATTTGAATATCTAAAAAATATTTTTAACCTTACTTATTTCCTCTACTTTAGATTGCCTCTATGATTCTGAATAGCATCAATATTTTTCAATAACTTTAAAACATTTACATCATTCAGCATCTTTTCTTTCAAAAGGATGTTCCATGTTTATAGAATCAACAAGACATTAACTTAACTTAACTTAACCATTAACTTAACTTAACTTAACCAAACCATTAACTTAAACAAAACCATTCAAGATTATGCCACATCACAGAAAGCAAAGCTGTATAAAAGTAATACATGATACATAATAACAATCAAATAAGAGACATAATATCAATGAAACAGGAATAAACTCAAAGTCATGAAAAATAGTATCAATAACCTTTTTTTTTTATGTATCAACATATAGCAAATAATTATGTGACAAAATACTCATAACCACATAACATTTGGCAATAAACATTTTATATAACAATATTTTCAGGTTAGCAGTGGGCAGATCATGGAGGAAAAAAGCTTTTCTGGAAAGAACTGGTAGATAGCATCCAAATACAATAGTATAAAAGGAGTTTCCTGGAATAATCACATGGGAACAATTCCATTCCAAACATAACTAGTAAATGTAACATAATTTATCTACAACCAAAGGGAAATGGAAGAAGAAAAAATCAAAAACTCGTTCAGTAGGCACAAGAGAATAATCTGCTCACCATGGGGAAAGAAAAATAAAGTAAAGTTAAAACAAAACAAAACAAAAAAAAACTCCACTTTTGAGACAAAATAATGAAAAACAAAAAAGTTACAAAAAAACTTTAAATGTAACTTAAAAATTTCAGTGAACTTGTAAATTATTGCTTTGGTTTACAAGTGCCACTGAAAGTAATATTGTATGACTAATTATTTGTAGTCAATGAAATTAAGATATTTAGTACAATTAAACAACTGAAGACAAAAAATATTACTCCCAGCCATCATTATCAACAGAAAACTTGATCCAGGGGATTGCTAAGTGTACAATCAGGATTAAAAACACTGAAAAAATATGTGAATTCAATAGTAGAAGGGAGTAATAGGAAAGAAAAAACTTTAAAAATTAATAAGGACAGATTCTCAACTTATAACAGTAGATAAGTGCACTAGAGTAGAAGGAGTATATGGGGAATTGATAGTCTAGAATAAATTATCCTGTCTGTGCCTTCACATATATTGTAAATATTCAGGATAGGTGTGGATGAATGGAGTTCTTCATTTGTAAAAATGTCTCCATTGGCAAATTAGAGAGATGTAGGTAATGTTGGGGAAGGAGATTCATTGAAGCACCACAAGGAATAGTAAAGGGGGAAGACCCAAGTGGAAGCAGATAGGTAACACAGTGAATAGAGAGCTGGACTTAGATTCAGGAAGAACTGAGGTCATATTAAATCTCAGATGCTTAGTACTTGTGAGAAATTGGGCAAGTCATCTGTCTTCCTCAGTTTTCTCAGCTTTAAAATGGAGATAATAATGGTGTCTACTTTCCAGAATTATTGTGAGGGTCAAATGAAATAAGATTTGTGATAAGGGCTTTCAAAAATATATTTATTTTTAATTTTTGGAATAAAAATAAAATTTCTATAACAGTATGATTTTTATTACACATGAAACTGCAAATCTATTATTTACAACTTACTATTTCCTTTTTAATTTCCTCCCAAATACAATTTACTATGTCTATGAGCTGTCTGCTTATTACATTGAGCAAGCTAAGTAATACTATGGCAGGGACACTAAAAAGTTTGTCATGTCTTGGATTCAGGTGGGTGCTGCTGGAGCAGATTATTACCCCAGCTTTTCCTATGTTTTCTGCTAAGGCCGAATATGTCTTCATTTTTTCTCAAATTGCCTATTCCTCCCAGTCTGTAGGAACTGACTTTAATTCAAAAGGAATAGCAGACAGTCTTTTTTTTTTTTTTCTTTTTCTTTTTCTATATAACAATAGGTATCAATGTCTGTGAAGAAAATAATAGAGATCACTAGGGAAGGGATATGTGTCTGTGAATGGTCTCAATAAAGTGCAAGGCCATGCTACCTTCAGTAGAGAACTGATTGTTTTCGACTTCTCGTGGAGATCATTTTGGGCAGTTTTTTTTTTTCCCTTCTGGAAAAAGGTTATTATCTCAGAGTGATAGTTAGTGGTATTCTCCTCAGATCTGGTCTGATCAACATAGCTAACAGCCTCACCCTTCAACCACAACAGCAACAGTAATGACACTTTTCAGAATCTTAATCTGTTATGCCACAGTTCCTTTTTATTGTCCTGACCCAGTTTACTTAATTGTCCTGCCTTGGTTTCCCTAAATTGTTCTGCCTCAGTTCCTAATTGTAATGCTCAATCCTGCAACACCACTCTTCCCTCTTAATCATCAGAATGCTTGATAGGATAAAGATCTTATATCTTAGACATCATTAGAATATCAGGTAACTCTCCCCATCCCAATTAATTAGAATATCAGGTGCCTCTCCTTCTCCCTCTCCAGTGCCTCCCCCCTGTTATGTCATCCCCATCCTGGGTGCCTCCCCACATTATGTCATTGTTCTTATTACCCTATAAAAGAATCTTTGTACCCGTTCTTTGCTGGATTCTTGGAGAGGATAGTCTCATTCAGCCCTCGAATCAAACCATGGATTTATTTGGTCCCAGTAAATCTCTCCCTTTCAAATAAAATATTAAAAATTCTCTAATCTATATCTTGCCTCAGTTTCTCCGGCATTACAAATAAAAGAGATAAGAAAAGCACAAAACCAGAAACCTTGTCTCCTCTAACACACACACACACACACACACACACACACACACTCAACTCTGGAAACTCCACATAGTGCCAAGAGAGGGGAATTAGCAGCAAATTTCAATTCCTTTCTGGTATCTTTCCCCAGAAAGATCTGCAATATGCCACATAATGCTCAGTTCTCCAAAGTCAATGACTTGAATTCTGGGAAAGTTTCTTGTACCATTTATCTCCAGGGTGAGATACAAAGTTATAGTACTCATCTCATAGACATAACATTATAATCTATAGGGCCTGATGAAATCACTAAAGCTAAGAGGGACCAAGATAGAACTCTGGAAGAAAGCAATCAGCCACATTAAATGTTACAGTATGGTCAAGAAGGAAGAAGACAAAAACGTTTTTTATTTTAGCTGTTATAAAATAGTACTGGTCTCAGGAAAATCTTAGTTGAAAACCTGCCTCAAATACTAAATGTATGATCTTGCACTAGTTATTTAACAGCTCTAGGCCTCAGGCTCTAGCTAGTCCATTATTTTGATTTCTTTTCCTGGTGAAGAAGAGCAATGCTTGGAACCTAAGTTGAGACAGTGATATGATTTCTTGTTGGTAATGGAGAACTGAGGCCATGAGGTTACTTACTTTCCCTTGACAAAAAGAATAGGCAGTTTTGCCCCAGGTCCCAATTTAGAAATTGATTTAAATTCTACTAGACATTTGACAAATGATTAATTATAATATTATATAAACTATTTGGAAAAGTAGGCAAAGAAGGAGTTCTTGCAAATCTTTTTATGACAAAATATGGTGCTAATTCCTAGCCAGGAAAAACAAAAACAGATAACTACGGATCAATTTCCCTAATGAATATTGATGCAAAAACTGTAAATAAAATGATAAGCAAGGAGATCAAAGACATGTGTCATGAAGATCATTCATTACAATCAGATATTATTTATACCAGGATTTCAGAACTGGTTCAATATTATGAAAACTATCAACATAATTGATCATATCAGTAACAAAAATAACAAAAATCATACAATTATTTTAAAGATGCAGAAAAGATTTTTAAATAAAACATTACATTTCTATTTAAAAACACTAAAAAAAATAATAGTTTTACTTAAAATAGTAAGTAGTGTCTACTTAAAACCACCAGCAAAAATTATTTGTAATGAGGATAAAGTGTAAGTCTTCCCAATGAGATCAATGAAGTAGGAATGTCATTTTTCACCACTATGTTCAATATTGCTAGAAATGCTAGCTATAGCAATAAGGGAAGAAAAAGAAGCTGAAGGAATTAGAAGGAAGGGGAAAAAAATTAACATTGTTTGCAGATGATATGATGATAGAACACTTAGAGAAGAATCCTAAAGAATCAACTTAAAACTAATTGAAATAATAGCTTTAGCAAAATTGTTGTAGGATATAAAATGAACCCACATACATCATCAACATTTCTATATGTTACCACAAAGTCCATCAGAGACAGAAGGAGAGATAACATTTAAAATAACTATACATAATATAAGATACTTTGGAGTTCATCTGCCAAGACAAACCTGGGAATTATAGAATACAATTATAAAACACAAATTGTAAACAATTGGAAAAATATTAATTGCTTATAAACAGGCCAAGCCAATATAATAAAAATGACAATTCTACCTAAATTAATTTACTTATTTAGTGTCATATTAGTCAAACTACCAAAAAAATTATGGAGCTAGAAAAAGTGACAACAAAATTCATCTGGAAGAATGAAAAATCAAGAATATTAAGGGAGTCAACAACAACAACAAAAAGTAAAGATGTGGCCTAGCAGTACCAAATCTCAAACTGTATTACAAAGCAGTCATCATCAAAACAATCTGCTACTGGTTAAGAAATAGAGAAGTAGGGGTAGCTTGATAGTGCAATGGATAGAGCACCAGTCCTGAAGTCAGGAGGACCTGAGTTCCAATGTGACCTCAGATACTTAATACTTCTTAACTGTGTGACCCTGGGCAAGACACCTAAGCCCAATTGCCTCAGCAAAAACAAACAAAAAAAGAAATAGAGTGGCAGGTGAGTGAAATAGATTCAATATACAATACTAAATGACCAAATCTAATGTTGGACAAATCCAAAGATCCAAGCTTTTGGGACAAGAATTTAATATTTGACAAAAATTGCTTGGAAAACTGCAAGGCAGTTTGATAGAACCTAGATATGGGACAAAATCTCACACTGTATGCCAAGATGAGGTTAAAATGACTACATGATTGACTATATGATTTGTTTATAAAAGGTTATATAAGCAAATTAGGGAGTATAGACACTTTTACCCATCAAATCTGTGAATGAGTTTATGACCAATCTATATACAAAAAAAATTACAAGATATAAAATGGATCATTTTGACTACATTAAATTAAAAAAGGTTTTACACAAACCCAATACAGACAAGTTTAGAAGGAAAGCAGGAAAATGGGAAAGACTGTTTACAGAAAGTTTCTCTGATATAGGCGTCATTTCTCAAATTTATAGGAAACTGAGGTAGATTTATAAGAATATGAGTCATCTCCAAATTGATAAATGGACAAGGATATGAATAGGAAGTTTTCTGGAGCATAAAAAAGAAATCAAAGCTATTAAAAGTCATTTGAAAAAAATCCTCTAAATTTTATTGATTAGAGAAATGCAAATTAAAACTCTGAGTTACACTTATTAGATCAGTTAATATGTCAGAAAAGAGGGTATGAGGGAAAATTTGGACATTAATGTATTGTTGGTGGAGTTATGAACTAAGCCAGTCATTCTGAAGAACAATTTGGAACTATGCTCAAAAGGCTATAAAACTGTGCATACCCTTTAATTCAACCATGCCTCTACGAGGTGTATATACCAAAGAAATCAAAGATAAAGGAAAAGAACCTATGCGTACAAAAATATTCATAGCAACTCTTTTTTGGTGCTGGAAAAGAATTGGAAATTGAATTGGGGATGACTGAACAAATTGTGGTATATGATTAGATGGAATATTATTGTGCTACAAGAAAGGACAAGCATGGTGATTTCAGAAAAACCTGGGGAGACTTACGAACTGATGCAAAGTAAAGAGAGCAGAACTAATTTTTTTTTTAATCTCTAATTTCCTTGGAGTATATACCTAACAATGGAAATTATGGATCAAAGATAATGATGTTATAATCACTTTATTAGTATACTTATGAGCAATTTTCCTAAGTTTTGTTTATCTTGATATTCTTTCAGGCCAAAAATCCTTAGCTTATCTCCCCAAACTTTTTCCCCCCTTCCAATTAAATGAATGCCATGAGATTCAAATGTAGCACTCAGTGAATAGTCATTGCAAGAAAATTGTCTGGAAACGACATTGGGAAGAAACTAGTATGTCTGCCTCTCTAGTTTGCCCTTTAAATTGGTATGAATCGCTTCCCACAAAGAAGGTTTGGATGGAATGGTGTTGCCTGTTTTCTTTTTTTAAAAAGGATTGAGAATTTTGGACCCTTTGTTTCCAATAAAATGAAGGATACAGTGGAACAAAGTAAGAGATGAAACAGCAAAAGGTGGTAAGGAGAGGGATCGATAAATAGTATAATGAAAGTAGGGGAGGTGATAGCAAAGGAGAAAGGTCTACGTGTAGGCAATAATAGTGGATTTCATGGATGGATGAGGCAGGTGGTTGGATGAATATTTACAAAAACATATTGGTGACTGGAGATAGAGTCTATGATATTAGGCTGTTTTTTATTTGGAGGTATGTAGAAATAACTAGCCTCCAACATTGGAGGCATTTAGGTCACAGTGTAGATAAAGCAATAGAGTTGGAGTCAAGAAGATGAGTTCAAATTCAATATCAGATACTTACAATGTGACCCTGGGTAAGCCATTTAATTTCTGTTTATTTCATTTTTCTCTTTTGTAATAATGAGGGTTATAATAGCACCTACCTTGAAGGGTTGTTGTGAAGATCAAATGAGATAATATTTTTAAGCCATTTATTAGTACAGTGCTTACACATAAGTGCTATATAAATACTTATTCCCTCCCTACTCCACTCCTCTCCTCCCTGAAATTCAAAATTGTGTCTAATTTTTGTGTTTTCCTGGGCACTTAAGATAATGCTGATGCATAGTCAACTGTAGATAATCTGGGATGTACTTATCTTTCTTTTTTATCTTGGAATACAGAGATAATTGCATTTCCTTTTTATCTTGGAAATCTTGTTACTCATAACCCTTCTGAAATTAAGAAAAGAATTGAGCTCAGTATTATTGTTAATTTATCAATTTGCATTTCCTTTTTATCTTGGAAATCTTGTTACTCATAACCCTTCTGAAATTAAGAAAAGAATTGAGCTCAGTATTATTGTTAATTTATCAGTTTCTCTCTACTCAAATAATATTTATTGATAGATATTATATCACTATTTGCTGACATTGCTTTTTATAAAGTAGTTTATTGGTCACAAATTTTTACTTTCTTGGATAGTGACATAAATACTAATTAAAAAGCAAATTGTGTCTTTTAACCTGGCCATAGTCTGGATAGGCGGGGTGTGTATCTGATAGTGACATAAATACTAATTAAAAAGCAAATTGTGTCTTTTAACCTGGCCATAGTCTGGATAGGCGGGGCTGTGTTTAAACAGCCACTCCTTTCAAAACCAGTCCTGTTTATAATTGCAGTGAACAAACAGGGTTGAATCATACTGCATAAAAGAGAATTTCAGCAATAATTCAAACATTATACAGCATGTTCTTTTCTGAAGAAATTTTTATTTCACTGATATAATTAAACTCATTACAATGGTACAATGCAAATTCCTTGGGAAAAATCAGTTATGCTTGAGGTTGAAACACTCCATCAGTATTCAGTCATGTGGCTCATCAGGGTAATCATAGCTAGGAGGCAGGGTTGGAGAGGAAGTGGTAGGTAGCAACTACTGAGCTCTGCATTTGATTTAATCTTTTCTTTCTTTTAGGAGCAGATAGGTGGCCCAGTGGATAGAGTGTCAGGCTTAGTGTCAGGAAGACCCGAGCTCAACTAGGACCTCAGATACTTGCTAGCTGTGTGATATAAAGCAAGTAGCTTAGTCCTGTTTGCCTCAGTTTCCTCATTTGTAATATAAGCTGGAGGAAAAAATGTCAACACATTCACAGTCAGATATAATTGAACAACCACAAATTTCTTTCTACTATATAGCATGACATGCCTTCATTGTTATTACTCCAGTATTTGGAAGAGACAGAATAGCATATATATCAAAATATCCTTAGCTATGGCCAACTCACATTTGTATAAAATGATAGTAGATCAAATGTGAACAGATGTGGGTATGCCACATAGACCTTGGATAGAAATAAGGGCACAAGGAAAGAATGGTCTTTAATATACTGCAGTGGGAGATAAAAGCAAGGTAGGGCCAAGAAGAATAAAAGCCATCTTGACTAGGTCAGGATAAGAGATTTGAGAGATACTTATTTTTCCTCTTTACTTAGAAATCCAGTTACTAGTAGTCTTCTGAAATTAAAGAAAGAATTTAATTCAATATTATTGTTAATTTATCAGTTTTCTCACCACATGGCCTTTTAAAAAGAAAAAAATCTCTTTACAAGATAATATATTTTCTCTTTTGAAATATTATTGATAGCTGTTCATAAACATTTTACATTAGAACCCCTTTCATTGATTCACATTCAGTTGTTTTCTAGACAGCAATTGTATTAATTTTTCAATTCATACACACTTTTTGCGTTTTAGATTTTCTAGACATCTCTTACCTTTGACATTGTTACCTTTAATTGTCTCCAATGAAACTAAAGCAAGTTGTAGAATCAATTAAAATATTTTAAAAAGGATTTATAGTTTCCCACAAGAGATTTTCTTCCTTCTCATCACATACATTAAGCATTTACTAAATTCTTTTGTGCAATTGGCTTTGTGTATGGTGTAGTATAGAACAAGACCAGACAGGTCTGGGGCCTTTAGTCTCTCCACCCTCCAAAGCATTTTATATTAAGATGCCAGATTAATCTTTTTTTTTTTTTCAGCTTAATCTTTCTAATGTACTGGTATTATAGCACATGGCTGTTCAAACCACTTCAGTGGTTCTTTACCATCTACTAAATAAAGGTAAGATTCATTGATCTGGCATATGTGGTTTTCCACATTTTGGTTTTAACTTATATCACTTTAGACTTCCTTTATAGTGTTGCCACTATAATACTTTATACTTTAATAATAATAACAATAGTGATTATAATTATCACTAATGTAGTACTTAAAGGTTTGAAAAACACTATATATACACTGTTTCATTTGCTTTGTCAAAAAAAGGGTGAAAGAAAAGGCTGGATCATAATCTTACTTCTTTTGAGTTGTCTATGTTTGTTTGTTTTGTGTGTGTGTATATGAAAGAGAGAGGGTGTGGGTGTGGGTGTAAGTGTGTATATGTGTGTTCAGCTGATCCAGATATGCCATTATTTAAAGCCCATCGCCAACAATCTGGTTGTCTAGTTCTGGCCTCAGCTCCATCTAATCTCCATTTTCTCCCTCTCTTCTCCACATGTCTCCCCTCTACTCCCCCAGCCCCTCCATCCTTTCTTTCTTTGAACCTCTCAGCTATACTTTTTGACCTCTTTCTTTTTTTCCCAACTTATAATGACTTTTGTATGCCTCATGTCTCTTCTACATGGTAAGTTCCTGAGAATGTCCTTTTTCATCTTTCTATATCCTCTTTACTTAGCACAGTGTTAATTAATGGTAGCTAACATTTACATGTAGCATTTTCAAGGTTTAAAAAATACTTTATATTTTATCTTAATGTGATCCTTATAATATCCTTGAGAGTTAATATTATTTTTATTCCCACCTTTTAAAAGAAGATAAATGACATGTTTGGTGTAATGAAGCTATTAAATATCAGAGACTGGATTCAAACTCGGGTCTTTTTATCTTTTATACCAATTAGCTGCTTTGTATTTAGTAGAAACTTAGTAAAGTCTGTTTGACTGAATTGAGCTGTAGGATTTATTTTAATGGAAAAAAGCCAAATATCTCAATACTTTAGTAGATTTTGAGGTATCTTGTGATTTATTTCATTGTTGAGGATATTCCCTCTTTTGATATAATCAGTTTCTCATTCTTTGCCATTTGTGTCTATGTTCTTCCACTGATCTTCCCTGGAGGGTCTTATAGGGGATTCTTTTTAGCCTTTTTATAGTCTGAGGATTCCAGTGGAGCCCTTAAGATGTTATTTGTTATCCCTTGTTGACTTGCCATTGTTGGAACAACTCAAGTCAAATCAACAAGCATTTATTAAGTACTTCTTGATTGCTTTTTTCCTTTTCATTCCCTCCACAGCCTTAAACAGACTGCAGCTAAGCACAGATATATACATATACATATGTGTGTATACATACATATATGTGTGTATATATATATATATATAGACATACACATAGACATATATACACATAGATATGTACATATATATATACACACACCACCTATGCAGTCACAATATATATATATATATATATATATCTACATTCACACATAACATAAATCTACATACATATATACTCAGATACATACATGTACATTTACCTCTATGTGATCATGCATCTAAAACAACATTAATATGACTGATATATAATGTAGATTTCTTTCTTGGATTGAATGAATCTTAATGTTTGACTTTGTCCAAGATCAATGATTACTAGCTCACTTTTCTTTCTCATAAATTCTACTCCTGATCCTTGCAGTGTTTGTGTGTATCTTTTATTTTCTACCCCTGCTAATTTTACTTTAATTTTGCTCCTTAACTTGTCTTGCTATTATTTAACTTCCCCCTACCCTTGGATCCCTCCCTTATTTTATTCCCTCACTCTTTCCTTCCTTCTTTATCCCATTCCCATTAATCTACATGTTTTATCCCACTCCTGTTAATCTAAACACTCTTTTGTACTACACCTTTACTTCCCCTATTTATCATTTTTTCATTAATCTACACATCTTTACCATAAACCTACACATCCTTCTATAGCTTATTTTATTTCCTCCTCCTTATATCTTTATAGATTTTTGAGGATGCTATACCCTTCTTGACATATATGTTTTGGTTTAAGGCTTGGCCCTTAAGAAAGAAATCTAGATAGTAAACCCCAAGACATCTTGGGAGAGTTCAAAGGTGCAAAAAAGGGAAAAAATTGATTTTTAAGAGAATCTGCAGATAAGGGTGTGATACTGTATGTGGACAGAGGAAGGAAAGGAGGGAAGGAGGAAGGTGGGGATGGAAAGAGAAAGGTGGAGAAAAATTTGACAATAATATTCCTATGTATTTTCCACAAAGGACTTCTTTGAGGTGAAGATCAGTGGATTTTTTCTATTTTTACTTTCCCCTCATGTTCTCATTTCATAATAATTTTCTTGAATTATTTCTTGCATTATTGTTTCAGGGTTCTTTTTTAGTAGTCCAATTATTTCTTTCAAGTAGTCTAATTAGTTTTATATTTTCTCCTCTTGATCTGTTCTCCAGATTTGCTATTTTTCTAATAAGATGTTTCATATTCCATTCTATTTTTTCATTTCTTATATTTTGTTTTGTCTCTTATAGCTTCACTGGCTTCCCATTGCCTAATTTTAATTTTCAAAGAATTATTTTCTTTTTTAAGACAGTATCTCCTTTTCTAGTTGGTTAATTCCCCTCCCCCCCATAACCTTGTTTTTCTTGGATGCTTCTTCTTATTTAGTTTTCCCTCAATATCTCTTACTTGATTTTTTTCTTTCTTGTTTATGGTGACTGCTTTTTAATTGATTATACATTTTTATTGTGGGGTGGATAATTAGGGTCATTTTCCCACATCCTTTTTGGCATCAATGAGTCAGTTGAATAAGTGAAACTGAAGCTTTCACAATTTTTTACTAATTTTTTTCTTTAACCTTTCTTCTAATTTACTGTTGATTTTATTCTTTTCATTGACTAGTTTATGTTTTAAATAAACATTGACAGCTGGTTTTGATTTGACTCACATCAATAATCATTCCATGTTTGTGATGATACAGTTTGAGCTTCTGGGTTTTTTGTTTATTTGTTTTTCCCCATAACATTTGGTGCTTACCATATCTAGTACTCTTCATTTTTCTTATGGAAGAAATCACATATGATTAAATTGTTTTAGAGCAGTCAATAAGCCTTTATACTCTTTCATGACCCATGCCTTCCAAAAAACTTTCTGCCATTTTCCTTGTGCAGATTTTTTCGAATAAAAATCTTTGAGTATCAACATATATGTTGATTTGTTTTAGAAGACCTTATCAAATTCTATGTAAAGTTGATCTCTTCATTCTTTGTATTTGGTATTGGCACAACACCCAATTTTCTTTTTTTGGTCTTTTTGATTATGCTCATCTTGATCACAATAAGGAGATACAGCTAAATGATGTAACTTGCCACCTTTGTATGAATAATGAAACTAACTGCCAACTCCTTAATTTATTTCTTCAAGGAAAATCTATGCATTTTCCTTCTATTTAACTGTTATTTTCTTACATGTTCTTATTTTATGTATATTAAGAATGAAAATATTCATATGATTCAGTTCTTTTAGTGATATATTGTCTTATTGATCATTGAATGGGAATGCCAACAATTAAGTTAATATTTATAGATGGGCTAAAATCTATTTAAATTTTAGCATTCTCTGCATATTTTCCACCACCCTTCCAATGTCATTGTAGATAAGTATATTTTTCTTTGACTGCTTTTATTGAAAATTTCTTCATTTAGTGAGTGGCCAATTGATTGGTAAAGAGTTTCGCCATACTTATTGGTCTATAGAAAAAGGAATGACTCTGGAATCAGAGAGAGAAGATTCAAATCCTAAAAACCAAGGTCCATTAAAAAAATTCTTATATCTTATCAATATATATGGCAATGAAATTTGCAACATTTCTCAAATATGCTTCCTTCTTTCTTCTGACACTGGTACAACTCAATCGCAAGCCCTTAGAATCTTACTACTGGGCTACAATATCAGGCTGGTGGGTCTGCTTGCCTCAAGTCTCTCCTCATTCCATTCCATCCTCTATTTAGTCACCAATGTGATTTTCCTAATTCACAGGTCTGATCATGTTCCCCAACTTGATAAATTCCAGTAACTATTAAGTCTTCTGTTTGACATTCAAAGTCCTTCATAACAATCCCTTCCTAACTTTCCATTCCTCTTATACCTTATTTATTACAATGTTTTTCAAAGCAGTAATACTAATATCCTTGTTCTTCCCCAGGCAAGACACTCATCTCTCAACTCTAGGCAATTTTTTTCTGTCTGGCTCTAGACCTGGAATGTTCTCTCTCTTTTCAATTCTATCTATGGTCTTTTTTGCCTTTAAGTCCCAACTTAAATCTCTCCTTCTACAGAAAACTATCCACAACCCCTCTTAATTCTAGTTTCTTCTGTCTCTTAATTATCTCCTATTTATATAGCTTGTTTGTGCATATTTGTTTGCTTGTTGTCTCCTCCAGCGGGTCATGAGACTCGAGGGCAAAGTTGAATTTTTTGCCTTTTTGTGTATCCTCATGCTTAGCATAGCGCCTGTCACAAAGTAACCAATTAATGAATAGTGATAGGTATAAGCAAGGTGGAACAGAGTTGGACCTTTGGATATGAGCAGGAATAAAAGACATTATCAAAGAATTGTATGGCCAGAAGGGAAGGGCTATGTGGCAGGAATAAGGGATGGCAGGGAGACGGCAGAGTCTTTCATTGGTACTTTCTGGTTCTAATGGCAATGCCAGGAAAAATTAGGGAAGCCGCTAATATGTTAGGTGAACTTGATATAGTGACTTATTGGGGAGAAATGAATAAGATCACAGAGGGTGGTCAAATATAGATGATTTGTGATTTCTACATTGGAAATCACTACTGAATCCATGAGATTACTGAAGATGTAAAGAAACTGTGTAAGGATGATGATGATGGCTAGCATGTCTATACATGCTTACTATGTGCCAGGAATTTTTCAATTAGTTCCATTTTACAGTAGAAGAAACTGAGGCAGAGATTAAACAACTTGCATAGGATCATACAGCTAGTTATCATCTGAGAATGGATTTGAACTTAGATCTTCCTTACTCCATCTAATACCACTATTTACCTGGCTCTGATATTGATAAGCCCATTGAGACCTCAGAGAAAAAAAAAAATCAATGTATTATTCTAAGAGGAAGTTATTTAGAATACATGCACATTAATAAAGTACTGTTTTAACTATTATAATTTTAAAAACTATGATGATTTATTTGCTCAGAATCAAAAAATATTTGGTATGTATGAGAGATGGAGCTTGAATTGAGATATTCCTGATTCTGAGGCCAGCAGTGTACTAGTTTATGCTAATTCTGAAATGCTTTAAATTTTTCCAGTTTACTTGGTGAATTACAAATGATTGTCATGATTTTGTAGAGGCTGGACTTTCTAAAATAATGCATTTGATAAAGTTTCCTTTTGTTATAATGAATTATCACCTGTCTCTCCTCTAGTACAGTTCCTCATCACCACATGTTTGGACTGTTGCAGTAGCTGCTGGTTAGTCTCCTTCCCACAAGTCATTCCTCACTCTAGTGCATCCTCCACTCAGTTGTCAAAGTGATCTTCCTAAATTACAACTCTGACCAGGTCATTCTCTGTTCACTTCTATGGCTCTCTATCCATGATACAATATAAAATGATCTGTTTTGCATTCAAAGCCTTATAAAATATTTCCCTCCCTCTTTCCAACTATTTTACACCTGAACATCACTTGGCCCACCCAAAAGAAAACTTTGACAAAGATTTTCTTATTTTTCCTTGAACACAATGTTCCATTTCCTGATAGACATTTTCACTAGGTGACCAAAATACTTGGAATGCTTTCTTTCCTCTTCTCTTACCTTCCTTCAAGTACCTATTTCTTATAGGAGGACTTTCCCAATCTCCCATTAATTCTAGTGCCTGCTTTCTGATGATTATTTCCAATCCATCCTGTATATAGCTTAATTGGAAATAGTTGTTTGCATGTTGTCTCTCTTCCATTAAGCTTCTTGAGATTAGCAATTGTTTTTTACCTTTCTTGCATCCTCAGGGCTTAGTATAGTGCCTGTTACAGAGTAGCTCCTTAATAATTATTTATTGGCAGAATACTTGTAAGTTGTTTTAAAAAAAATTACTATATAGTTATGACATTTACCTGGGTTTCAAATACTTCATGAGGTCAGAGTAGGTTTTATTCTTTAAAAATGATCTGATAGATGTCAGGAAATGAAAAAAAGAATAATAAAAATAATTAACAAAGAAGTTTTGCATTTCATTTATAACATTTTATGCATTCCTTTCGTGTTCAGAATAAAGTCAAATTTAAATGACTCAGTATTTTTCCATGATAAATGCATTCTTCCTATAAGAGAGAATTTAGTTTTATATGGTGTCAGCAAATAAAAGTACTGTACAGTTACCAAAATGACTTTTTTCTTCTTGGTTTCTTCCTCTATCATCGAATCACTCTTGATGAGTTTAAGTACAAAGTGAGCTTACCATTCTCAGTCAGCCTATTATAGCAGCAACCTCCAAGCCTATCTACCCTTTATATGATTAACCTCTGCCCTCATTACCATGGTTTCTATTTATAAATGGAATTTAATCTTAATTAATTAACTATATTTTATGTAGTTAATTTTGATTTTACTCTAGATTCCTGTGTCTGATGCCTTTAGGTTTAAAGAACATAAAATGAACATCATTTTTAAAAAGAGATATTCAAATACTCAGAAGCATACATATTTATAATTGTCTTTCATATTTTAAAATGGCCCTTCTGTGTTATTATTCATGGTTACAAGAATTGCTGAAATTACTGATCTATTATCTTCAATCCTCTCTATTGTTAGTATGCAAAATTAAGTCCCAGCAAGTTCAACTACAATATTAATAGGACTGGATGTGCCCCAGTTGCTCATTGGGTGGTAATATTGTTTGATCTTTTAATGTTAAAAGTGGGGCTCAAAGGTGATGCTAATGCAATTGGTCCAGATAATAGATATGTAACTCTTGTAGTTTCAGTTTTCAAAATCACATCTCAAGTTTCAAATTTTTCTTCCATTTTCATAACTTGAGTTTCTCACTTATATGTGTCACCTAGTATTAAACATTAGATTCCCTTCTTGGTCTTTTTCTCTGCAGTTTATCTCACTATTGATAATATGGTGCCAAACTAGCATAATAGTATTACATCTTTCAGCTCTTTATGTCTGATAAAGATCTTTGGGCAATATCTTTTTTATTAGTCTTTTATATTTTTTCCCCAATTACATGTAAAGATTTAAACATTCACTTTTACAAGATTTTGAATTCCTTCTTTTCCTCTCCCCTTCCCCAAGACAGCAAACAATCTGATATGTTTTATACTGCTATCAGTTTTCAGAAGAATTGACAAACCTTAGTACTGATTCTTGAGCAGTGCTCTCCTTAATCTTTCAATTCCATGATTAAGTTATTAATTCAACTTCAATTTAGTCCAATAATCCTTTATTAAGCACCTGCTATATTCTAAAACATACAAGGCACCTACATGGCACAGTAGATAGAGCATTGGCCTCTGGAGTAAGAAGGATATAATTTCAAAATCAGCTTCAGATATTTATAAGCTATATGACTCTGGGCAAATCACTGAACTCTATTTGCTGCTGTTCCTTCTCTGTAAAATGATCTGGAGAAGGAAAGGGGAAAACACGCTAATATTTGCCCAGAAAACTTCAAATGGCATCAGAAAAAATCAAATACCACTGAAATGACTCAATAGCAATACGATGATGTTCCAGGATAGGAAAAAAAAAATCAAAAGCTTCTTCCTCAAGGAGTTACATTCTACAGAGGGTGGAATGGGAATTATTTGACCCAAATTGGAAGGCTTCTTAGTGATGAAGTATCTGAGGTCCACAGATGTGAAGTTACTTAGCTATGTCAGGACTAGCCTTTGAACCCAAAATCTCTTACTCTCTTACAAATGTTCATCCCATTGCACTATCATATAGCATGTACAGAAATCAGTATAATGAAATGAAACATTTTAGAATGACTAATTCTATCAGAAAAGATTGAGGAAATAATTTGAGATCCACTTCTAAATTCTTTATAGCATTCTCAAGCATGATTGCCTAAAATAGATTAAGTAAAACTGGAGGGATTATTATCTTGGTTTCACTCTGGTGGGTAAAGGAGAATGGATAAAAAAGATTCAACTAGTAATTAAACATGCCTGGAAGTAGTTTAAAGATAAAGGTGGTAAATTCTCAGAACAGTTAAAATGCCTGAATCCTGCTCAGTGTTGTGCATAAGTCCATAGATCTAGGTATCTAGGAGAGCTTGTTCCCTCTTTGTGTGCACACTAATAATCCCCTTTTCTTACCCTTCTTTGTGTCCTGAAACCACTCAATAAAGTAGAATTAAGTAGAATACATACTGCCTGCTACTTTTCAATCGTGTTCGATACTTCATGACCCCATTTGGGGTTTTCTTGGCATAGAAACTGGAATGCTTTGCCATTTCTTTTTCCAGTTCACTTTATAGGTGAGGAAACTGAGGCAAATAGGACTAACTGACTTGTCCAGGATCACTTAGTATCTGAGGCCAGATTTGAACTAAGGAAAGAGTCTTCCTGATTCAAAGCCCAGTGTTTTATCCACTACATCTGCTACTTTAAGGATTTCCATCTATGCCAAAGGATTTAAGTGTTTCAGAATATCTTGATGCTTTGGGAAAAGGACATAAATGTAATAATAATAATTAGCAGAGATGGTGCTTGAACACATCTTCTGATTCCAAGTCCAATGCTCTATCTCTTTACTGAGAAAGAACCTAGGCAGTTATCATGTTTTTTTTCCAGTTTGTGGAAAAACTCTTTGTGATCTATTTGGAGTTTTCTCAGCAAGTATACTGGGGTGGCTTGCCATTTCCTTTTCTAGCTCATTTTACAGTTGAGAAAATTGAGACAAATAAGATTAAGTGACTTTCCCAGGATCACACAGATAGCAAGGGTTCAAGATCAAATTTATACTCGGGAAGATGAACCTTCTTGACTTCAGGCCCAGGATCTATCCACTGTGTTATTTAGCTGCCTTGTAGATATCTTAACATATCTCTGAAACTTCACATTAAATCCTAGGGCATCTTATTTCAATCCCTGCTAATTCTTCTACTTTACTTCTACCTGCTCACTTGCCTTGCTATTATTTAACCACCCCTAACCTAACCCTGCTCCAACCATCCTTCTCTTATCCTTTTTCTCTAATCTAGAATCATTTTTAATGGGAAACTACCATTAATGCCTCTCTCTCATCTTCTTTATCTTCTTCCCCATCCCCCAAACCTCACCTCAGTCATCATACTCCATGGAGCAAGAAGAGAAACATTGTAGGATAAACATTTGAATAAGCTTGTTGTCACCAACTACAATCTTTCAATGAAATGGAAGACTATCAGGCCTTATCATCTGACCTATTATTAAATCCTTAAGTCTTTCAGATCTTACTATCTGCTCTATTTCTGTTCAGATCCTTGGGCTCTATCATCAGACCTACTAGTGAAATATTGGAACTTATAGGACATTTTCATCTGCCTTGCTTTTAAACTTTTTATGTGTATTATCTCTCCAGATAGATTCTCTCTCTTTCTCTGTTTCTGTTTATGTCTCTCTCTCTCAAATATATATGTAAATATATAAATATAGATTAGACATAGATATTTATATTGTATACAGCTTAAAACATAACTTTAATGAATGATCTTTTTCTTCATGTATTTTCCATATCCTTCTTAACATTTACAGCATTTGACACTATTGAATACTCCCTTCTATAGGATTCTCTTTCTTTTTTAATTTTCTTTTATTTATTAATTAATTTATTTTTATTAAAGCTTTTTATTTTTCAGAACATATGCACGAACAATTCCTTCACACTAACCCCTGTAAAACCCTATGTTCCAACTTTCCCTCCCCTTTCCCCACTCCTCCCCTAGAAGCCAAGCAGTCCAATATATGTTAAATCTGATGTATGAATGCATATTTATACAATTATCTTGCTGCACAAGAAAAATTAAATCTAACCAGAAAAAAAATGAGAAAGAAAATAGAATGCAAGCAAACAACAACAACAAAAAGTAAAATGCTATGTTGTGAACCACACTCAGTTCCCACAGTCCTCTCTCTGGATGTAGTTGGTTCTCTTCATCACAACACTATTGGAATTGGTCTGAATTATATAATTTTGAATAGAGCCATATCTATCAGAATTGATTGTCTTATAATATTGATGTTGCCATGTACAATGATCTTCTGGTTCTGCTCATTTCACTTAACATCAGTTCATGTAAATCTCTCTAGGCCTCTCTGAAATCATCCTGCTTATCGTTTCTTACAGAACAATAATATTCCATAACATTCATATACCATAACTTATTCAGCCATTTTCCAATGGATGGTCATCCACTCAGCTTCCTGTTTCTTGCCAATACAAAAAGGGCTGCCACAAACATTTTTGCATATGTAGGTTCTTTTACCTCCTTTAAGATTCCTTTGGGATATAAGCCCAATAGAAACATAGCTGGATCAAAGAGTATGCACAGTTTGCTAACTTTTTAGAGATAATTCCAAATTGCTCTCCAGAATGGTTGGATCTATTCACAATTCCACCAACAATGTATTAGTATTCCAGTTTTCTTATATCCCCTCCAACATTCATCATTATCTTTTTCTGTCATCTTAGCCAATCTGAGAAGTGTGTAGTGGTATCTCAGATTTGTCTTAATTTGCATTTCTCTGATTAATAATTATTTAGAGTACCTTTTTATATGGCTAGAAATGGTTCAATTTCTTCATCTGAAAATTGTCTATTCATAACCTTTGGCCATTTATTAATTGGAGAATGGCTTGAATTCTTATAAATTTGAGTCAATTCTCTATATATTTTAGAAATGAGGCTTTTATCAGAACCCTTGAATATAAAAATGTTTTTTTTCCAGTTTATTGCTTCTCTTCTGATCTTGTCTGCATTAGTTTTGTTTGTATATTATTTATTATAATTAAGTTTTATTATATATTCATTGTATAAAGTTTTAACTTAATATAATCAAAATTATCTATTTGTTATATTTTGATTACATTAAATTTTAACTTAATGTATTCAAAATTGTGATTTGTGATTAATTTGTGATTAATATTGTGATTAATTTTTTGTGATTAATAATGTGATTTGTGATTTGTGATTAATATGTGATCTCCAGTTCTTTTTTGGACACAAATTCCTTCCTCCTCCACAAGTCTAAGAGGTAAACTATCCTATGTTCTTCTAATTTATTTATAATATCATTTTTTATGTCTAGATCATGAACCCATTTTGACCTTATCTTGGTATACGGGGTTAGGTATGGGTCTATACCTATTTTCTGCCATAAGAGTTTCCAATTTTCCTAGCAGTTTTTGTCAAATAGTGAATTCTTATCTGAAAAGCTGGGGTTTTGGGGTTTGTCAAGCACCTAGATTACTATAGTCATTGACTATTTTATCCTGTGAATCTAACCTATTCTACTGATTGACTACTCTATTTCTTAGTACCAAATGGTTTTGATGACCATTGCTTTATAATAGCTCTGGTACAGCTAGGTCATCTTCATTTGTATTTTTAAAAATTCATTTCCTTGAAATTCTTGACCTTTTGATCTTCCGGATGAACTTTATCATTTTTTCTAGAATTGCAAAATAATTTCTTGGGAGTTTGATTAGTATAGCATTAAATAAGTAGATTAATTTAGGTAGTATTGTCATTTTTTATTATATTTGCTTGGCCTCCCCAAGAGGACTTGTTATTTTTCCAGTTCTTTAGATATGACTTTATTTGTGTAGAAAGTGTTTTGTATTTAGGTTCATAAAGTTCCTGACTTTGCCTTGGCAAATAGACTCCCAAATATTTTAGATTGTCAACAGTTATTTTAAATGGAATTTCTCTTTATATTTTTTGCTGCTGGATTTTGTTGATAATATATACAAATGCTGATGATTTATATGGATTTATTTTGTATCGTGTAACTTTGCTAAAGGTGTGAATTGTTTCTAATTGTTTTTTAGTTGATTCTCTAAGTATACCATCAGATCATCTGTAAAGAGTGATAATTTGGTTTCCTCATTACTTACTCTAATTAATTTAATCTCTTTTTCTTCTTTTATTGCCGAAGCTAATATTTCTAATACTATATTGAATAGTAATGGTGATAGTGGGCAGATAGTTTCACCTTGATCTTATCGGGAATGGTTCTAGTTTATCTTCATTACATGTGATACTTGCTAATAGTTGTAAATAAATGCTACTGATAATTTTAAGGAAAAATCCTGTGTTTTTTGTTAATTTGGTTATTGATATAGTTAATTATCTTAATAGGTTTCCTAATATTGAACCAGTCCTGAATTCCTGGTATAAGTTCTACTTTGGTCGTGGTGTATTATCCTGGGGATGACTTTCTGTAATCTTTTTGCTAATATTTTTTGCTTCAATATTCATTAAGGAAATTGGTCTATAATTTTCTTTCTCTGTTCTCATCTTACCTGGTTTAGTTGTCAGTACCATGTCTGTGTTATAAATGGAATTTAGTAGGGGTCTTCTTTCCCTATATTTTCAAATAGTTTGTATGGCATTGGAATTAATTGTTCTTTAAATGTTTGTAGAATTCACATGTAAATCCATCTGGCCTGGAGTTTTTTTTTTCCCCTTAGGGAGTTGATTAATAGTTAATTCTATTTCTTTTTCTAAAATGGGACTATTTAAGTAATTTAGGTTCTCTTCTGTTAATCTGAACAATCTGTATTTTTGTAGGTATTCCTCCATTTCACTTAGGTTATCAAATTTATTGACATAAAGTTGGACAAAATAACTCCTAATTATTGCTTTAACTTCCTCTTCATTTGGAAAGTTCTCCCTTTTCATTTTTGAGACTAATAATTTGATTTTCCTCTTTCCTTTTTCCAATCAAACTAACTAAAAGTTTATCTATTTTGTTGGTTTTTTCATAAAACCAACTCAGTTTTATTTACTAATTCAATAGTTTTTTACTTTCAATTTTATTAATATCCCCTTTTATTTTTAGAATTTAAAGTTTGATATTTAATTGGAGGTTAGGAGTCTCTTTCTTAACTAGATTTTTATGACACTGTTCTTTTGATTCTCCTCCTACCTATTTTATCACTCCATCTAAGTGTCTTGCTCTATCCATCATATGTAGGTACTGCCCAGAGATCTTTCTTGATATCTCTTCTCTTTCTTTTTCTATTCTTATCAGCTCATTACAATGAATAGATTTGACTAGTAGTGGTATATATGATGCACATATTTAGAAGTAGCTATATGATACACTGGCTAGAGTATTAGAGCTGGAGTCAGAAGGAATTGAGTTCAAAAACAGTTTCAGGCATTTATTACTTGTGGGACTAACCAAGTCACTTCACCTTTGTCTCCCTCAATTTTCTCAATTGAAAAATGGAGATAATAATAGCATCTAACTCTCAAGGCTGTTATGAGAATCAAATGGGATAATATTTGTAAAACACTTTGCATAATGCCTGGTATCTTGTTAATTCTTAATAAATGCTTTTCTTCCTTCCATTTAAATATCTAGTCTTCAGCTATGAAGCTACATCATATTTCTGCTGGACAACTCCACCTAGTTGTCTTAATTGTGATCTTGCAAATGCATTATGTTTCTCATGAATTAATAAGTACCTAATTACCTATGCTTACTAAAAATGTTTTATAGGTTTGCTAATTAAACAACATGGGAGGTTTTAAATATTTATAAGACACACTGAAAGCCTCTGAGTACATCTAGACTCCAGAGATGCATTCCTCTTCTATATATAATATACCAGAAATTTTGTTCAAAATTATTTCATGTGAATATTTGAATTGAAGAACATCCCATAAATCAATCAAACTACAGCTTTATACCCTTGGAAATATATCTAATTTTTAATCATGTAACTTCAACTCTTAGGTTTCTAAATGTTGTTGCTGATAGTATAGAATGATTAGATCTTATATAATTCACACATTCAAGAAATGACTTTATGAACTACACATAACATGATAGGAAAGTCAGAATCACCATCAACAAAGCCCCAGAATTCTGAACTATATTCTGTTACCAGATTGGTAGGGAATATAGACCTCTGCATATGTGGAGGATGGATTCCTAAATATCTACTACATAATAAAGTAAGGGTTTGTGAAGGAATTATCAAGAAAAGAAGAAAAAGCAAGAAAATTCATGCAAAGAGTTATTAGGACCAATGCAGTCTTACTACAGGGTGAAGAAAACCTTAGAAGCAGAAACCCCCATTGACATGACATGTAACAGTTTAGAGCATAAATGCCTGAATCATAATAAAGGTTAAAACTTGGCTATTGTCATTAATGATTGTGTGTTTTCATAATATTTGGTTTCACTTGATTTCCCCAACAACCTTTTAAGAAGTATTGTAGCCAAGATGAGAATGATGAGTGTTAGGGTTGCTCAATGGGTATGGAGATAGAGCTTAAACTTACTGGCCTCTGATTTCTCTCTAGTGCTTGACCCCCATGCCATGCTGATAGACTTTCTTTTTGATTAAAGACATTGCACAGTTTTCCAGGCATAAACAGTAGTGATTAGCTATAAAATAAAGAACAACTTTTACTGAAGCATAATATAAAAGAGACTATTGGTCATTTCAGTTGCATATAATATCACTGGCCATATTATCTATATCTTATGTTATAACCCTGTGTTTAGTGTAGTCATTCTCTTACTCCAGAAGCATCAATGGCTCCTTATGGTCTCATTGGCATTGAAAACCTCTTACAAACTGATTCTAACTTGCCTTTCTAGGTTGGCTAAATACTATGCTCCTTTGTAAATATTACATTTCAGTCCAATTAATCTACTTATTATTTTTGTGCATGACACTCAGCTACCTGTCTCCTTGTTTTTCCATATAGACAGTTCCCCTATTTTTCTTTGTGTTTTAATCTCTAGAAGTTTTGTTTAAATGAGGGAAGTAACCTCAGTGGTTTATCTGTTATATATATATAAACACACACACATAAATGTATGTACACACACATATATATGCCCATGTATATGCCTATAATAGCTAATAATTCTAGCATTTGTATTGCACATCTGTTTAAGGTTTGCAAGAAACTTTACCTGTATGATCTCATCTGATTTTCATAACTCTTCGAAGTAGGGACTATTACTATTATAGCCCTTTCTATAGATGAGGAAATAGAAATAGAATAGGTAACTTGACCAGGATCATACAGTTAATATGTGTCTAAGGCAAGATTCAAATTCTGACACTTCATATTATTCAGCATTTTAAAAGTCATTTTTTTGAATGTGTGAACTATTGAGAGAGAATAATCAATTTGTGCTATCAGTGAAGATATTCAGACACATAAGGAAGAAGTCACACTTTAAAAAAATTAGTTATATTTCAAAGAAATAGGGTTAATAAGGATTAACAGAAGACAGAACAGGCTAAAGCCATAGAGAAGCAAGATGGAATATCATTTGATTAATTTAAGAGTTATTTTTAGTGTAGTGCATAGAAATCTAGCTTCAAATCCAAAGGCATACTTATTGCCTGACCCTGGTCAGGTCACTTAAATTCTCAGCACTCCAAAACTAAATTGCAAAGAAGATGACAACCTACATTGGAAGAGGGAATTTCTTCTACCAGGAGGAATTCCCCATACCTATGAAATCATAGTCTTGTCTTTATTTCTATTCTTTTCCACCCAAGACATTCTTGTGAAACAATTTCATAAAAAATTTCTGCTTTCTTGGAATAGCAGTTTTTTGAATATGTAAATGGACAAAACTATATCCAGTGGGCATTGATACAAATATTTATTTATTATCATTATTAATTATTATAAAGTTTAAGACTTTTCATTTTGCTCTTTTAATAAACATATAAAAATTTATACAAGTAAATGTAATTGAGATAATTGAGTACTTAATTCAAGGGAAAATGTATTTGTAATATCATAATTAAGTAGAGAAAGATATTAATAAAAATTCTTGTTGAAAAAAGAAATGAACAGAACCAAGAGAATTTTGTATATAGGAACTGCAATATTATCTTAAGAAGGACTTTGAGTGAATAAGTCATTTTCACTATTAAAAATACCCCCCAAAACTACAAAGAATGAATATGTGAAGAAAGATGCTATCTGCATCCAGAAAAAGAACTGATAAATAAAAGGATGCATAGAATGATTTTACATATGTAATTATTTGGTAAACATCTCCAGGTTGAAGGGGGGAAAGAAAAAAAAGAAAAACATAAATTTACATAATAATTTTATTAAATATTAAAATGGAATGACAAATTATACATAATAGATATGCAATTTCATATGCCATCTTTTCTCCTTTTTCATTATACTATGTTATGGAAATTCTTGTTTTGTCTGTCTCACAAATTAAAAATTAAATAAACAAAACTTTTAAAAGGAAAATTCTTTTTAAAAATAAACTCAAAACTGGAAAAAGAATTTAGACCTTTTGTCAGTTAAAAATGTCTAGTAATTCATATTTATTATGGGAGTCCAAGTTAGTAAGCATAATTAAATAGAAGGAAATGCCATGGGAAATCACATTATTCTTGTAAAGTATAAAACAAAATAAACAAAAGTTCCAATAAAAAATTAAGAATATTTGAAAAATATTAGAGAGAGTGGTACACATTCCTGTGGAGGCCCAAATAAATAGCAACTTAAATGATGAGGGAACATAAAACGATATTCCCCAAAGAAAATGAAAATATACCTTATTCAATATCACATTATAGGGGCAGCTAGGTGGTGCAATGGATAGAGCACTAGCCCTAAAGTCAGGAGGAGCCGAGTTCAAATTTAGCCTCAGACACTTAACACTTCCTAGCTGTGTGATCCTGGGCAAGTCACTTAACTCCAATTGCCTCAAGGGAAAAAAAAGGAAAAAAGAAAAAGAAAAAAAAAAAAAACAATATATCACATTATGGCCCGTTAAGAAAGGATAGGAGGTAGGGAGAAATGAGAGAGGTGATAAAGGAGAGGGCAAGGAGAGGGCAAAAGGGGGAAAGAATGATCAGAAAAAAAGAAAGAACAAAAACAAAGAGAAAATATGTGTATAGCATAAAAAGATATAGACAGACTAGATTAAATGATGGAGGAAATGGAAGGAAAAAAAGAAATGAAAGAGAATTAGATGAGATGAAGAGATGAAACAGGTAGAAGGAAAACTAAAGGCAGAAGGAGCCTAAAAATGAGAAAAATGATAGGAAAGACAAAAGGGGAGAAGGAGAGAACCAGAGAGAGGTAAGAATTCAAGAAAGAAGGGAAAATCTTTTCTAATTAAAAGAAAAATAAAAGGAAGAAAGAGACAAAGAGAAAAAGAAAGGAAAAGAAAAAGAGGTATGAGGAGATAGAAGTAGATAAACAGCAAATACATACAGAATTTTGTGGTGAATATATTAGTCTGAAATTAAGCTATTCTAGTCATATCTGGGGCCAATATCCTGGTAACATTACACTAGCCTTGACCCTTCAGAAAGAATTGTATCACTACAACTTCTGAAGACATGAAGTTATGTCTTTCCTATGCTAGTGGGACTTCTAAACAGCTACATTTTTACTCTGGGGTATGTGGCATTCTGTCTCATCTGACATGTAGGATTCTTGGAACATGAAAAATGTAACTAACTGTTTTTTTGGGTCAGCCTTCTTCCTCCACTCTATAAATGGGTTGGAAGATTATGTAAGTCTATCCCAAGCTTAAGGTAGGGCTGATCTGAACAAACCTAATATATCCCACAAGTGTTAGTTAATAGGAAATCTTCACCAGCATAGTTTGATTTTCTGATAGTTCTCAATTATTACTGTTGACTTTCTTCACTGTCCTCTTGGCTTTGCTCCCAGTCGGGCATGCCGACCATGTGTCTTTTTCTCCTTTTTCTCTATGCCTTTGGTTTTTGACTACACATTCTTTTTCACCCATCTGTCTTTCTTTACCTTTAGAAGAATCCTAATGTCTGTTCTTACCTAACCAAAACTTCAGACTGGATCTTAGAATGCCGACCTCCATACATGTAGCTTCCCTCTACACCTGTACAGCATACAAAATCTTCAAGTTTTGTTTTTGTTTTTGTTTTTCAATCTCATATCCATTATCAATCTCTGTTGGCCTGACCTTAACTGTCCTGGTCAAATCTGTCCAGACATATTCCATGGTATCCAATTTTATTGGAATGTGAGGAGAAAAAAAGAGTAAGTTATCTATTATCTGTTATTCCTATTCTTTGAAAAATAAAATTTCCCTCACCACCACCACCCCAAAGCCTAAAAAATTATGTAATATTAAAGAAATTTATACCAGTCCTTTCTTTATTAGAAAACTTGGTCTGTTTTTTTTTTAATCTAAATATTTTTCTAAAATTCTTTAAATTTTAAAGGTACTGTCATTTGAAGTAGAATGATAAGCTTTAGATACCTTGATACTCTACTGTTTTTTGAGTCATGAGGATATGTTCTTGTTATAAAAGCCTGAAAGTTATCTTTGGAAATTAGCTTTCAGCTCATTGTTTAGAGTATATTTGCCTAAATTTAATAGGTTTTTAATGTCAATCTCCTAGTAAAGTTATAGTAAAAACAAAGAGTGAAAAAAAAAAAAACAATAACCAAAACTTCCTTAAAACTTTTAAAGAGGGGGCAGCCAGTTGGGGTAGTGGATAGAGCACCAGCCCTAAAGTCAGGAGGACTGAAGTTCAAATCTGGCCAGGACACTTAACAGGTGGGCAAATTGCTTAATCCTAATTGCCTTAGGAAAACAAAAGAAACTTTTAAAGAATAAGTGGGCAAATTATTGTATTATATTTATCTGTGCAGACACACAAATTTACATGCATGATTTATTTAAATTTTTTATTCTGAACTTGAGAAATAGAACAAGCATTTCTATAATATAGTAGAAAAAAGATGTTTGCATATAAAAGTAAAATTCAACTATGTACAAGTTGCTATTCCTTTTAAATATATAATAAAGTTATCATGTAAGTTTCATTTCCCCTTTTTCTTCCCTCCCCTCATATTCTTATAGATTTGACAAAATTCTTTTCATATTTGAAATGTGAGATCTTTATCTGAGAAACTTCCCTTCCCCACTTTCTGCTTTCCTTCTGATCTTAACTACTTGACTGTTTTATTTGTATAAGATCTTTTAAATTTAATGTAATCAAAATTGTCCATTTTATACTTCACACTACTCTATATCTCTTGTTTATTGATAAATTATTCACTTTTCCATAAGTCTAACAGGTAATATATTCCATGTCCTTCAAATTTTCTTGTAATATCTCTACATCTACGTCATGTATCCATTTTAACACACACACACACACACACACATATATATATTAGGATATGTATAATATAATTAATACACATGTATATTAGAAGAGATCATCTGAGAGGAAAGGAGGGAGGAAGGAAGAGAAAGACAGATAGGCAGAGATGGGGGGGGAAATGTGTGTATGTTCTATAATTATGCATTATAGTACCCTACCCATATGTTTACTACTCTTGGAAATTGTATTATCAATTGTCTCTCATCTACTCCTTGTGCTATTCTACTACCATTCCTTTGTTCATACTGTTTGCCATTTCATCCATGTCCTCCCTTCAACCATCTATCATATTTGTCCCATTGAATTCCCAACTATTCTTTAAAAACCAGTTGAAATAATATCATCTCCATGGAACTTTCCTTGGTTTTCTTTGTTAACAATGTTTTTTTTTTTTTTTTTCTTGGATGTGATATTTAATTTGACTTTACCTTCTCTACTCATCTTATGCATTTTTTATTCTAACTTTTGTATATGTGTGATATTTCCTACTGTAGCTAGAGAGTATGTTCTGTCACCTCCATGCATGCTTCACATAGTGCTATAAATATACTAAGTCCATAATTATTTAATATATTTAAAATTTTCTTTCATAATTTAAAATTTATAATTGACATTTATATCATCTTAATTTTTAAATATGCTTGACCATGAAAAGAATCATAGTCTCTGTTTATATATGACCAAATCTGAATCTTGCATCGTGACATGTAAAGAAATAATTCAGTAAAACTAATGTATTAACCAACTGCCATTTTAGGCAGTGTTTCTTACTTATAGTTAGTCTCCCAACTATACAAAAAGAATTGGAAAGTTCATTTTCTTTATCTTTTTAAATTCTATTCTTTTTTTTTTATTAATTTTATTTTTTTAATTTAATAGTCTTTTATTTACAGGTTATATGTATGGGTAACTTTACAGCATTGACAATTGCCAAACCTCTTGTTCCAATTTTTCCCCTCTTTCCCTCCACCCTCTCCCCCAGATGGCAGGATGACCAGTAGATGTTAAATTTTAATTCTATTCTTAACAAACACCAATAAAACCAGAATTTCCACATGCATAGTCAAGCAAGAAAAAGGAGAGATTTGTACATGAAACAATCTTTTTTAACCACAGATTGCTTTTTTGTTAAAGGATATAATAAATTCAGCATGTAACTTTCAGAGATGTCCTGCTTGTCTATAATTCCTTCTTATCTTCATCCTGTTCTTTTTTTTTTCCTTTCTTTTTGACAGCCCTATTAATACTCTTCTTCCTTCTACTCCTTGATGCCCACTTAAAAGACAAAAAAAGGACAATCAAAACAAATCTTTGTGACAAATATGCATTATTAAACAAAACAAATTTTTATGATGTCTAATATATATATATATAACTTATTTTGTGCCTTGAGTCCATCATCTCTCTTAACAATAAGCATATAGAGAATTCTGGTCATCTCTGATTTTCTGGAATTATGGTTACTTGTTGCATTGATCAGATTTCTTATGTCTTTCAAAATTGTTTGTCTTTAAAATGCCATCGTTGTATAAATTGTTCTGCTTCTGCTCACTTCATTCTGTTTTTGTTCATAGATGGGTTTTGTTGAAACCATATCTTTTTTATAATTTCCCATGATAAAACAGAACACATTTTATTAATACATTACATTTTACTTAGCTATTCTACAACTAATGGGCAGGGAGGTGCATTCTCGTGTCTCTCCTTTGGGGTTAAGTTTGATGAAAATAATTTTTTGGGACAGTCAATTTCAATTGTTTTGTTATTTCCATTTACTTTGTTATAATCATTTGTGTATACTGTTTTCCTGGTTCTGCTTACTTTATTTTATATCAACTCATACAAGTCTTCCTTCTTTAACTCACATTTGAATTTCAAAGGCAACTTATAACTCAAAAATTCAAAATAATTCCATCAAATTAATAAGAATAATATTCTCATACTAATTTTAGAGTTCAATAAAACACTTTTTACTTACTTGACTTAAACCAGCTCCTGACCAAGTATATCATGAAAGGAATTGACTTAAAACCACATTGATCTTTCCTACCAAACACTCCTTGCTTTTTGTAATAGTATATAGTTTTATTTGGCTGTTTCCCTGACCAAAACAAGCTCCTTGGAGATAAGGACTTCATTTTAACACTTTTAAAAACACATTCTATAATGCTGAGGAAGATATTGAATATATCTGCTGGAAAAGAACATTTTCACCACCAAATTCCTTGGAATGATTAAGTTGATATGGTTTTTCACAGTGGAGTTGAGATTAAAGATGTGTTAGCATTTGCTTTACCACTTCAGCTAAAAGACCTTGAATTCATACATCTATCTGACTTATAACTGAAACTTCTTCTAGGTATGGTCTATTTCTGTTAGAATGTGAGATCATTGAGAATAGGGACTATCTTACTTTTTCTGTTTGTATTCCCAGAGCTCAACCCTGTGCTTTGCACATAATAATTGCTTAATTAATGCTTTTTTAAAATTCATTCACTCACTGATCCATTCATGCATAGAAGCCACTCACTATATTATACTTGTTGATTTGGTTATACTCCTCTGTTGTTTGTCCTTCATTCTCAAAGAGGACCATGACATTAGGGAGGTGATGCCATGACATGCAAGTAAATTGAATTTGAGTGAAGGATGCTGTGTAAGTTCACCTGCCTCATTTTCTCCTCCAGAGCCATCTGGGTCCAGTGGCAAGATATAGATCAAAATGACTGGAGGTGGTCTTTGATACAATGGGAGACCCTTGCCTTTTTAAGCTAAGGGCTTCAGGAGGTTTCAGTTTGACTGGGGTCGTCCACATCCAGTGAGTAAGGATGGGAGAGAATCAGATAATTTCATGAACATATTCAAGTGATAAGATTTTGCTCAGATTATCTTTTTTTTCTTAGCTCATGCAATACTTGTGGTTTCTCAGACAGAGCAGGAAAGAAATAGGGAATCCAGAAAATGCATGGAGATGATGATTTCTACCATTGCTTCCAATGGCTAGCTCCTCTTAAGGACTTAAGCATGGTATAACTGTGGAATTTCAATTCAATTTAGTTCCTATTATGTGCAAAGCATTGAACTAGGTTTTGAGGAAGATTTGAAAGAAAACAAAACATAGTCCCTGATCCCAGCTTACCTGCTAGATAGAGGAGATAAAACTTATACATGAATAGACATAAATAAAATATAGTAATTCAATTACATTCAATTAACATTAATTAAGTATTCTTCTAGGTGCTGGGGAAACAATTACAAAATAAAATCATATCAGTCCTTAAGAAATTTACATACTCCTGGAATAACATAAACTGTACCAAAAAAAAAAAAAAAAGCAAAATAAAGATAATTTGAGAGCTGAGGGAACACAGAATTATGGAAGAATTATGGTCTTCCATTATTGTGTTTATTTTTGCTAGTAAGCCATAGGATGCAGTTAATTCAAAATAAAAGCATTCAATAAAATAATATAATGAGAAAAGTAGCAATGGAACATTATTCCCATCAATTTATTGGACCCATTCTTATAGAAATATACATTATATCAGGGGAAAGAAAATTTAGAAAATACATATAGAAGGGAGGATGAGGTAAGGGAATAAACATTTACATAATACCTACTATGTGCCAAGAGGAAGGTGGGTAGCACAAGGGATTGATAGCTTGGCCTTCAATCTGGAAAACTCATCTTCCTGAGTTCAAATCTTTTGATAGACACTAATTAGATGTGTGACCCTGAGCAAGTCACTTAATCCTGTTTACCTCACTTTCTTCATCTATAAAATGAACTAGAGACGGAAATGACAAACCACTCTAGTATTTTTGTGAAGAAAACCCCAAATAGGGTTGCAAAGAGTTGTACACAATTAAAATAACAGCAATGTGCTAAGAATTTTACAAATATATCATTTGACCCTCATAACAATTTTGGGAGGTAGGCACTATTATTATCCTTATTCTACAGATGAGGGAACCAGGTAAAGGTTAAATGACTTTGCTAGATGCAAAGTCATATAGCTAGTGACTCTGAGTCCAGTGTTCTATCAACTATAGGTGCCTCTAAGAAGGGTAAACATGTTGTAAATATAGTGGCCAGAGCACATGGGTAGAGTGAAACATGCTTAAGGAAATATCACTGCATGAAGAGAAACATATAACACATTTGTGGTGAGCCCTGGATATCTTAAGAATGATGGAAGGGTGGAGTAGTGGATCAAAAGGAAAGATCAAGGAGTAATTAGGATATATCAGCAGATCAGACAGCAGTAACTGGAGATCTGAAAGGTATAGCAGCAGGGTAGATTCTAGGCCCTGGAAGTTCTTCTTCTATCTTGAATGATTGTGGGCTGGTATCCTAGTGTCATCCTAGTGAAATGAGTGGCCATGTCTATTTATCCAAGCAAAAAAGGGGAGAAGGCCTAAGTGGAATGGGGATTTTGAGTTCCATCACACAGGATAGGGGATGGAGAGACCTAGGGCTAGTTAATAGGAGATAAGTTAAAAGAGACATTGGCAGGAAGATTGGAGGATACCCTGAGGCACTCATACTTCCAAGTCTGTAGATAGGTTATAAATAGACTGAGGCAGGGAAGAGGAGAAAAAGGAAGAAGTAGATGAACTAAAGAAGCTTGTCACAGAAATTGAGGAAGTTTTTGAATTGGGAGGTCAGGTTGTTTAGGAGAATATCAGTATATATACATATTAAAGTCCCTAAGTGTTAAAAAGATGTTAGGTTCTGAACTCCTTAATAGATCAACTACATATGGAACTCCTTAAGAATGGAGACAAAGGGAACTGAACCTGGCAAAATAAAGTTCTAAACAGAATATTGAGATGGAGTCTAAATAAAGCAATACTGAATGTTGTTGTTAAAGGACCATTTTGTAAGTAAGTGGTAAGTAAGAAGTGCATAACTATAAATTTGGAATTTTTTCATATTCATGCTTCTTTTAATCCCAAAAAACAGAAATAATGTAACATGAAGAGATTATGACTTAGAAGAGTTTAGGAGTGCCAAACAATAGATTAGGAGTGCCAAAAGGGTCAGTAAAATGGGAAGGTAGAGGTAGACCATATTAAATGTGAAAGTGCAGTCATGGGGAAAGAAGATGAGCCCTTAGAAAAGGTCCCTGGATTTTGGTTACTGGTAAACTTTGAGAGTGAAATTTTAAGAGTAGTATGAATGGGAGTTAAATTATAAGGGGCTCAGGAGCCGGGGACAAGAAAATAGAAGCGGTAATTTTAGAGGTAAGGGAAGGTTTTTGTTTTTATTTTGTTTCGTTTTAGAATGGAGAAGACCTGAGTATGTCTGTA
Organism: Sarcophilus harrisii; assembly: GCF_902635505.1. Taxonomy (NCBI): domain Eukaryota; kingdom Metazoa; phylum Chordata; class Mammalia; order Dasyuromorphia; family Dasyuridae; genus Sarcophilus; species Sarcophilus harrisii. The sequence goes on from NC_045429.1 coordinate 145,884,998, forward strand.
TTCTCTCCAATAGATATGAGATTTTATGGGAGAGAAGTAATGAAGTGTAGGGACTATCCATGTTCAAGAAAGACCCTTTCTAGAACACTTGTCAAGAGGTGTAGATAGCTTTTCCGAGACAGAACAGACATGCATAAAACACAAGATTCCCATGTTTTATTTCTTCAGATGTTCAAAATCATGTAAATTACAGAGACTTCTACTATTTATATATCTGTTACATATAAAGATGCTGGCTTTTGCATAGGGAATTCCTATATATGAGAACTTCCTTCACCAAAGAACTTAACCTATCTCATAATAATAGCTAATAACATCTGATATTTATATATCATTTTAAAGTTTGCAGAGTTCTTTACATGTGTCCATTAGATAATAGATCTATACCCTGAAAGGAATTCCTACCCCTTCACTTTAAATATGAGAAAACTGAGGCCCAGAGAGTTTAAGTAATTTACTTATGATCACATATCTAGAAAGTATTAGAGGCAGGATTTGAACTTGGAAGCTCTGAAGTCCAAATTCAAGACTCTGTTCTCTACACCACTCTGTCCCTCATTCAAGACTTGCTTTCTAGACAAATTGTGAAATAAAATTATATTTAATTTAATAAATAATTTGTGGAATATGATTGGGATAGAATACAATTGCATTATAAAAAATGAAGAACTCAATGATCTTAGATAAACATGGATAGACTTACATGAAATAATTAATAGCTAAATGAGCAGAACCAAGAAAACATTTTATACAATAACAATATTGTTTTGAGAATAACTTCATTTTGACTATTATATATACCCAAATTATATACAAAAAGGACCTATGAAGGAAAAGAAAGAACTGATAAATAGAAACATGTATAAAATGATTTGATATATACACACACATATAGATGTATATATATATGTATGTATATATATATATATATATACATATATATTTGTATCTAATGGTAGCCATCTATAAGGTGGTGAAGGAGGGAAAACCATTTACATGATCAATTTTTTACATATTTAAAAGGAAATAGCAAGTGTATATAACATATTTGAATCACCTTTTTAATATTGTCATGGAAATGCTTGTTTTTGTTTCATCAATTAAAAATAAATTAAACTAAAAAAAATCAAATGAGATTTTCTAAAGTAACTATACTCAGAATTTATGGAATACCCAAAGTGTCCAGCTTTTGACATTACTTTGGTAGTGTGAGACAACTCTACCAGACAATGTTAATGGAAGAATGACATTTGTTTTTAGAAAATGATACTAGTGAAAACAGCAGCATTTTTTTTGTTAATAAGGTCAAAGGAAAATCAGCTTACTCTTCCATATAATCAGTGCTGTATCCATTCTTTTACTAAGCACTTAACAACAACAACAAAAAAGTCAAAAGGTCCTGGGGACTTCAGGACTTCACTTTTAATATCCATTTAATCAATTTTCTGAGGCAGGAGAAATTAGAGAGCAGAGAGTAAGCTGGGCTTGGGCAATGAATGGACAATCTTGTTTCTAGATGCCTGACAGCTTTTTTTTTCTCAGAGGCATTCAGACTTCCCTCTCTTTAGCAAACTCTCCTGAGACCAATAAATGCCAAATTGTTAAAAGATCACATCCTATCATAATGTAACAGTCTATATTTGGAAGCAATTATTCATGGAAAACTTTCCCCTATTTGCAAACAGGTTAGTTCAGTTTTTACTTAACTAATTGGTTCAAAAATAGGCCACCCACAATAAAAGTCATAAGGTGACTGTACATTACTTCTCTGGAAGAAAAAAAAAAGTATTCACTCAAAAATAATGACAGAATTAGCGTATAAAATGTATTTACTTTGGAAGTTTTTTTAACCTTTCTTTCCATTGAAATAAAGCTGTTATTCATTTTCATCATCAATAATTCCTTTGTTTTCTTCACTGGACTTTTCTTCCTGATTCTTCCACCTTCAATTTAATTATAGTTTGCACTCGGGCTTTGTACTAGTCAGATTTTTTTTGGAAGGGAGGAAAAATGTAATCTATATTCAAACCAACATGCCACATGGCTGCCAGTCATGAAATGCTACCATCTCCAAAGAATTCAAGTTGAAGGATGCATACAGGGTAATGGATAAACTCAGGGTGGGTGTCAGTAGACTACAAAATTTTATCCCAAAAACTGCATAGGAGAAGTGACATAAAGCACATCATATGAGGGCAGCTAGGTGGTGCAGTGGATAGAGCACCAGCCCTGAAGTCAGGAGGACCTGAGTGAGTTCAGATCTGGTCTCAGACACTTAACACTTCCTAGCTGTATGACCCCTGGGCAAGTCACTTAACCCCAATTTCCTCACAAAAAAAGAAAAAATATCATATGACCTGAAAAGGAGATGGGGTCAGTCCTATAGAGAAGATAATGGTATATCCAGTACCATGAGCACATAGCCTATGGAGGAATTTCAGACAACTTGAACAAAAGTCATACAGGATAAACAAGTGCCAAATTTTAATATGCATGTCTGGTGGGAGAATCCACAGGTCTGCTGAATCTTCTATGGTATTCATAGTTATCAGGGTGAAGGTGCAGTGGAAATGTGTTGGGGTCAAAAAGAAAGAGTCCTAAATAAAAAGGGGGACTAGCTTCCATTATTTGACTTCAGTTCTAATCTTATCTTATATTTCTATAATGCAAGCCACTCCCCCAAATAAATTAGAGCATATCTTTACAAAGGGTTTCCCCAACAAGGTCTCTTTCTTACTGAGGTTACTCAAAATTTTATAACTATTCTTTTGAACAATTGCTATGGCTACTTGGGGATGATTCTGGCAGTCCTGTAACCCCCAGAGTCCAAACATGGGTACACTGAAATCACTTTTTTTTTTTTTTAATCGCATTGCTTATGTCAACAATAGCATCAACAAATACTGGGATTATCATTTTTAAATCAATCCATCAATAAACATTTCAATAAAAATTTCTATTATTTGCCATGTTTTGTGCTAACTGCTGGGGTTACAAAAGCAAAACAAAGCAAAATTCAACAATTTTGTACTTGTCCTCAAGGATCTTAAGTTCACATTGATGAGATAAAGGTACGCATACAATAATGGTACATGCATCATAAATACAGAATATATAGAATGTAGCTTTAGAGGAGAAGACACTAACCACTTGTTGAACCAGAAAAGGCCTCTTGTAGGAGGTAGCAATTGAATTGGATCTTAAAGCCAAGGAATCTAAGGGTAATAGTTAGGAGGGAGACCATTTCAGTAAGGGAGGACAGTTACAGTAAAGGCATGCAAAAGGGAGATGGACTATTGTGTGGAAGAAACAATAAGTAGGTTAGAATGGCTTACTATGAAAGTGCAGAAATAAAAGTACTTAATTAAAAGAGAAAAGATAGGAAAGAAAGGGCCAGATTGCAAAGAGTTTTAAGTGCCAAATAGAGAACTTTACATTTGATCCCAGAAATAATAGAGAGCTACTGTAGTTTATTGAATAGAAGAATGACATGGCCATCCTTACAAGATAAATAATTCCAGTTGGGTGGTAGATGGATTGAGTGGAGAAAGATGTAAGACAGAAATCAATTAGAAGGCCATTGTAAGATGAGCAATGATTGGGTCCTGAACAAGGATGGTAACTGTGTGAGTGGATATAAAGAAACACATGTGAGAGAATCCACAAAATAATTACAATATTTGGTAATTAAGTAGATATGTGAGGTAAATCAAATGGAGGACTTAAGTTTATGAACCTGGGTGATTGGGAGGATGATGGTACCCTCTACAGTAATAGGAAAATTCAGAGCAGGGATGTGTTTGTGGGAAAAGATATGTTTTGTTTGTTTGAGATGTCTATGAGGCATCTATTTCAAAATAACCTAATAAAGAATTGGTGATGTAAAATGGGAGCTCCGAAAAAAGACTAGGGATGGATGCATAGATCTGAGAATTGTCTATATAATTAAGTCCACACAAGATAATGAAATCACTAAGTGAGAGAATATATACAGCAAAAGGAAGACCTAAGACACAGCCTTGGGGAACTTCCACAATTAGGGGATATGACAAAGATAAAAATCCAGCAAAGGAGATTAAGCAGAGTGGTAAGACAATCAAAAGAGCAGAGTAATGAAAACCCAGGGAGCTCAAGATGATCAGTAGTACAAAATGCTGAAGAGTGGTCAAAAAATCATTCAACTTGGTAATTTAAAAAAAAATCAGTGTTAACTTTTATTTATTTATTTTTAAAAGGAACTTTAAAGATTAGATTTATTTGGAGAAAATAAAACAAAGCAAAAAAACCCAGAAACCCCCCCCACCACCACCACCACCACCAAATCCCACAGACCAAATTATGGAGGTTTTATAACATAAGACATTTCCTAATGAGTAAGTCTACAGATTACAGATCATTTTTTATAGATGATTTCTTCATACAGACTTTGCATGTCTTCAGGTGCTATATGCAAATTAATCTTTATATCTGGCCTAACAGGGGACAAGAAGGGAAGTGCAGAGAACGGTTTCTCATATACAACTATTTGAAAGGAGAGTAGAAATGAAGACTGTAAACTCCACCTTATCAACACCTATGGCAAATGAGTGGTAACTGCTTAAGTCTAGATATGCTTTTTAACTGTCCACTTCCTAGCTAATGGCCAATGCAGACCAATTACTTGTACTTAGTAATTTATTCAATTTGTCTACTTTTTATTTCCATCTCACAAAGTGATTCAATATAACAATTGCTGCAGCCACACAAATATCAGCTACTAACTTGGCTGGATGGGGAATTATCTAAGGCTGCCTGGATAATTATGTATTAGAAACTGGGATGGCATCTCCTCTCATAGGTGCTAATATTTGGTGAAGGGGGAGAAGCTGACCCTCGAAAAGTTGCACATAAAATCAACAATGATGACATTTCAGCATAATTTAGAAATTTCTTCCAGTTCCATACAGTAGCACATAAATAAGAACAAAAGGAGATGAATGGTCAGAATGGGAGTAAGAGAGAAATGATGAATGGTCATTATCAGCATATATACCAAAGGGAAATTCTTAACTTAGCATGAGGTTTACCAATCTACCATAAATTGAACTTAAAACATCAGAAGAATCATTATCTCAATAACATACCTATCAATTAATAATGATTTCTATATAATAAAAATAGAATTTTTAATAATAGTCTAAAACATATAAGATACACAATTATTCCTGTTAAAAGAATTAAATTGAATACAATTGATATCTGTTCTAAACTTACCAGGGTGTGATTGCACATGAGAATACATGAATTTCTCAGTCTCCCTCCATATTTCCTCTCCCAAAAGTGAGGGAGAGGAAAAGTAAGGGAGACAGGAAGAACAAGGAAAGGAAGAGAAAAAGAGAAAAAAGGGAGCAGGAGAGGAATTGAGGAGAGAGACAGAGAGACTCAGAGAGACAGAGAGAGACAGAGAGAAAAAAGCTGAATGCTTGATATCTGTAAAGCCTGTGTGCTATTTTCTCATGGTGGCCCTGAGCCCAGTTTAGGAAATGCTAATCTCATTCAGCAGAAGAGAAGAGAGAAAGCTCTTGACTATAAACCTCTCCAAGGAGCTCTCTTTGGGAAACAGTTCTAAAGAAGCCATGAAGCCACATCCTCCCTTATCCTAAATAACTGAACAAAAGAGGCTGGTCCTATGCCATTCAGAAATGGAAATTCACTGTGTTTTTGACAGGTGCTATACTGTATTCCATATGAGTTAATTATTTTTTGGTACAAAATTTTCAGATTTGTTACAGTATTGCATTTAGTTACCTACCGAGGTTCTTTTAAAATGTATGCCATACAACATAAAGCAGAATTTTGTTTTTTATATAGATTTCATCTTTATTATTCACTTTTCGATTTTTATCAGTTCTGACTACATAAACATATATAAGGGTTGGGGCACAAGAATAACAGCATAAAGATCAGAAGAACTAAAATCCTGGACACTGAATTCATAAAGTTATTTCATTAAGATAATTTATACTGGCTCCTCACTGGTAATCACTCAAACCACTTCAAGACAATATTTATCTCCTGCTGAATAATAAGATCTTTCCTACTATTTGCAGAATATTTGTTTCTCTCTTCTGGCCGATATAGTTTTACTTCTGAAGATGTTTGGTAGGAAAACAAAATATTTGGGGCTAGATGACATACTGGACTTAGAATCACATTTAACTGTTGCTTTCTGCTATTGTAACCCTGAGCAAGTCATTTAATCTCTCTGGGGCTTAGTTTCCTCATCTGTAAAGTGGGGTCTATATAGTTCACTCAAGTTCTAAATTCTTGATTTACTAGGTTTACTAATCCTAGATCATTTATCTACTAGATTTAAAATTTTGCTCTGCTAGACCCAGCATAATTTTTTAAAAAAATATATTCAAAGTATACTTAAATTTGCCTCTGCAGTGTCACATGACATTTGGATGAAACCCCTTGTTAGCTCTTTTGAATATACAGTCGCAGCATATCTCATTGTCCCACCTTCATATCAGGATCATCTTGATTCCTTCCTTTATATTTTGAAGTATTGGTAACTTATCTCAGAGATAAAGAAAAAAGCAGGCCTTTCTCCACCCCCATCTCAGATTCTTCAAGGTATCAGCCACCTTGGAAAATGGCCTAGTCACTGCTGGATGCGCATCCTCAATTGCACAGAGGCCAGGAAAGTCTATTGCTCTGCAGATTCTCTGTTAGTACTTGTAGTTCTCACCAAAGGATTTCAAGGTACTGTGGAGACCTGCTTCACAACTGTCATTGTGATGCATTCCATATATCTGTCTTGCCCTTATCTAAGGCTGTAAAGTTTAGAATAGCTCTGATTAATTCTTTAGTCATTTAACCAATATTTATCATGTGATTAATATATGTAATGCATTGTACTAGGCACTTTGGGGGATACAGAATTGTACAAGGCATAGCTGGTGCTTAATTCAGTTCAACTTGAGAAACCTAAATAGAGACTATAGTCTCTATTTAGGAAATGACACATAGACAAATTTGACAAGAGAAAAGAAAGAGGAAAGAAAAAGAGGGAGGAAGGAAGGGAGGGAGGAAAAGAAGGAGAGAAGGAAGAAAAGAAAAATATAACATGTTTTAAATAACTATATTTGTGATACAAGTACTATGGGAATATTGAACAAAGAGGAATCATTTCTGACTAGGAAATTCCCAAGAAGAAGGCAATAGTTGATATAACCTTGAAGGATGAGTAAGATGCCAAAGGGCAAAATTTGGGGTAGTATGTCATAGGTAGAGAAATCAGCATAAGCATATATTAGGAGGTAGGAAAGTACAGCATGTTCAGGAAATGTTGGATGATCTTAATTGAGTGGAATATAGGGCTGATGATGAATAGTGAATAGTGAAGAGAAGTCTGAAAAACCATGTTGGGGCTGGACTATGAAACACTGACAGATAATGTTGCTGTTTACAAATCCTTTTATTCTTTCTGAAAAGTTACCTTTCTATTCTTTGTCCTTGATTTGTCCTTCTCCTAATACATATAGTTAACCCTTCATTCTATCATTTACCTCACCATAAATTTATATTGCCCTCCTCTGTTATGGGTCAGAACTTGAAACAAGGTGCTAAGTCACTGGAATTGATAGAGACAATGCTTATGTACTTAGTTCACACCTTTAGAGTTCACACCTTTAAGAGAGTTCACACATTAGTTCACACATTAGAGTTCACACCTTTAGAGAGCATATATAAGCTAGGAGCCTCAACCAGGATGCACTTCAGGAGATTCATAAGTCGAGGAGTTTCACAAGTCAGAAACCCACAAGTCCACTCTGTGAGGAGAGTCAGATTCATTTTATATTCCACCATATTCAGAGGAAGCTAGAGGCTGAAGCTGAAGGACAGAAAGGACTAGCGACAAGAGCTCTCAGAACCAAGGAGAGATATAGGCCTCTAAGAAAGCTAACTGGGCTATTTTGAAGGAGACAATACCAATAAAGGATCTGGATTTTAACTCCTGGCTGCATTTGAGGTGATTATTACACTGAACTCAAACAAAGGCTGCTTCCAGAAGTCCCACAAGAAATCTGCTCCTAAAGAACAATTATATTTTAGAGAACATTACATTTTGGCACTCGAACGCGGGGCAGACACAATCCTGATTTCAGTAGAAAAGTCTCCTCGACCCAGAAATTAGGGTGAGTACACCCAATCCTAAACAAGGAAACTTTGTTAAAGAGCTAAAATAGTATTTCAGCTAAAATGGGACAGATGTTTAGAAAACAGCCTGCTTTTCCTCTTCAAGGAAAATGTTTAGAGAGCATTGTCAGACTTATGAAAAGCCAAGGTTTGATTATAATTTGGGAGCAGATCACTGAACTTTTAGAAATTGTACTTTTAGAAACTTGGTTCTCTATGGAAAAAGAATTGGATCCAGATGAGTGGAAATTAGTAAGAGAGTAATTAGGTGAATTCTACAATTCCAATCCAAATTCAATTTCCAAAAATACACTTTATACATACAATTTAATACAACTGGCTTTAAGAAATTATATAAGTGTTAGAATAAGGAAAAAGAAGAAAGAGGAGGTGAGGGAGGTGCCAACTAAACTAGGTGAAAAGGATGAAGAATCAGATAAGAATTCACAGCAGAAGAAATGAGATCATTCCCCATCCCTTGACCTCCCTCCCTCAATTAACCCTTCATGTGTGGAGGGAGAAGGAGGAGGGGGAGAGGCAGTAACACAATCAGAACCACCTATTAAGCAGCTTCTGACAAGATTACAAAAAGCATTGGTTAAGACAAAAAATGAAGGACAGGATGTATCTGATTTAATACACGCATACCCTATGTTTGAAGAGATTAACTCTTAGGTCAAAAAAGGAGAAGGTATACTCCTTTTGATCTGGAAAAAATTAAGGATTTGAAAAAAGGTTGCACTCTTTATGGCCCTACATCATCTTATGTTAAGATGTTACTAGATAATTTGTCTTATTAAATCCTAATCCCTACTGATTGGAAATCCATAGCAAGGACTTGTTTAGAACCTGGACAAAACTTGTTGTGGCTTTTGGAGTATCATGAATTATGTAGAATTCAAGCCAGACACAATAGCAAACAGGACTTAATGTACAAGTCACTTTTGACCAAGTAGCAGATGAAGGTCAGTATGGAGAGAATTCAGAACAGATTAATTAACCCATAACAGTGTATGAGCAAATTTCTAAGACTGCAATAAAAGCTTGGGGTTCCCTCCCCAGACAAAAAGATTGAGAGAAAGCTTCACAAAAATAGAGCAAGGTCCCAACAAACCTTTTGCTGATTTTGTGGGATGTTTGCAAACAGCTGTCACAAGAACCATTGGAGAAAATGCAGCTACAGAAATAATGACCAGATATCTGGCTAAGGAAAATGCTAATGAGATTTGCAAAAGATTTATACAGGGACTACACAAAGATGCTCCTTTAGAGGAGATCATAAGACACTGTGCCACAGTGGACACAAATGCTTATTATACCTAGACTATGATGAACATGGGAAGACAGGGTCCCTCTTGGCAAAGGACTTTTAGAGAAAATCGTCGATGTTTTCAGTGTGGAAAAATAGGACATCTTTGAGCTCAGTGTAGTTATGGAGTTAGAGTGAGAAGACAGGCTGAGAGAAGACCTAAAATCCTATGTCCAAAACACAACCAAGGTTTCCACTGGGTTCCAGAATGTAGATTGGCCCAGGGAAATGAGAGGTGGGGCCCAGCTCCAAGATATCATACAAAAGACAGGTGGGACATGATGGCAGCTGAGTTTACACCCAGAGAGTCTTTAGAAGATCAAGACTCTGATGTGATCTATCAGCCAAAAAGAAAGGGATTACATGATCAACCAGTAGAAAAGCAATCAGATAGCAGAAAAGGATTACAATTGGGGAGAATACAGACTTTTAAAACCAACAAGGCAGTGTCCAGTGCTCCTATATAACTGCCAGAGGATAAGGAGAGATTTAGAAAGTGGTATATAGAAGGGACTAGATAGGTTAACTGCCTTGGAAAGAGGGTTTGCTTGTATTCCTACAGATGGAAAAGGAAACAGATGGAGAAGGAAACAGATGGGTGGCAATGAGCACCTGGAGAGAGACAGAAAAGGAGAAAAACCTCAAAACAAAGGAGAAGATCTACAAATCATCTGACACTGAAAGAGCATGGCTGATAATGAGACTGTTGCAGGATTTGAAAACCAGCAGGAATCACTGGATTCCTTGAGATGAAAAATTGTTGATAAAGATTGTGGCAGAACTTAAAAACCATCAGGAATCATTGGATTCCCTAACACAAGATGAGACTATTGCAGGATTTCAAAATTTGCAGGAATTATTGGATTCCTGGCACATGAATTAATGGACAATAGATTCCTTTTGGACTATTTCTAGGACTTATGGATATATATAATTCTTCATGTTGATTCATGTTATTTGTTTCATCACTATTAGCCTGTGTTATATTGCTATGTGCTTACATAATTTATGCAATTCTGTGTAATATCTCCCATATTGATGGATTTATGTATACCTGTTTCAAATGAGCCCTTTCAGAAACTCACTAATCTAATTTGATTTAACCATTTCCTTTGGTGTTTTTATCTCCCTTACTGAGAAGTCAGGGAGGGTGTGACCATGTCCTTTTTATGGTGTTTTTTGAGCAGTCAAGGAAGGCATGATCACCTTCTTTTTTGGGGTTCTCACCTCCTTGAGAAGTCAAGGAGGTTATGACCACCTATGTTCTAAATCAAAAGAAAGTGGGGGATATTATGGGCCAGAACTTGAAACAAGGTGCTAAGTCACTGGAATTGATAGAGACATTGCTTATGTATTTAGTTCACACCTTTAGAGTTCACACCTTTAAGAGAGTTCACACATTAGTTCATATATTAGAGTTCACACCTTTAGAGAGCATATATAAGCTAGGAGCCTCAACCAGGATGCACTTCAGAAGATTCACAAGTTGGGGAGATTCACAAGTCAGAAACCTACAAGCCCACTCTCTGTGAGGAGAGCCAGATTCATTCCATATTCCACCTTTGTGCTGGCTAGAGATTTGGAGGAAGCTAGAAGCTGAAGCTAGAAGAGACAAAGGACTAGCGGCAAGAGCTCTCAGAGCCTCTAAGAAATCTAACAGGGCTATTTTGAAGGAGACAATAAAGGATCTGGATTTTAATTCCTGGCTGTATTTGAGGTGATTATTACACTGAACTGAAATGAAGGCTGCTTCCAGAAGCCCCGCAAGAAATATGCTCCTAGACTTCAACTTTACCTGTTGACTCTGGTTTTAATCAAGCCTTAGCACAAAATCTGCCTTGCAAGATAGCTTTCCAAATTTCCTTTAATGTGTCACTTATGCGTATTATCATACCCTATGATGTTTTCCACATCAGAATGTTCAGTTTCTTGAAATCAAGTACTATTTTTACTTTTCTTTGTATCCCCAGTGCTTAGCACAGTGCTTGGCACATAAGTGCTTAAAACATGCTTGTTGACTGACTGCCCAGAAGTTCCTATTTTGTTAGTTTTTTCCCGTGCTGCCCCAACCATGAAGCAGAAAACATTGAGTACAGGAAGAAAAAAGGCTAATGCTTTTAGAAACTCATTTCCCAAGATTATTTCCTAAAAATAAGGTGAAGCATTAAAAGAGTTAATAAAACTATAATGTTAGTAGTAGGAAAATTCCACTGGAAATTTGATTTAGTCTATGAATGAATTTCATCTGACCTATGACCAGTACTGAATGAAAGGATAACGCTAGTCTGAAGAATGATTTCCCTTTAGGGCAGATACTGAAGGCTTGGTAGAAGTAGTTGAACATTGGTTAGAAGATATAAAAGAATAATCAATAGCCTTTCCTACTATTCTCCTTATTTCCTTGTTTTTCTAGTCTGTCATGTGGTTCTAGAATTCAAGGGTTTTTAGCACTAACAAGTGCCAGAACCATGATTTGACTATAGCAATTGGCTAGATTCTATCAGAAGGCATTTCTTTGATTAAAAAAACCTAACAACTCCATATTAATGCCACATTTATGCTTTCTCTTCTTTATAGACTGATACTTTACAGAGTGGATCATTTCTTATTCCTAATATCCCTTGCTCATTCCTAAAACTACTTTACAAAACAATAGACTGGAATAAAAAAAAAGAACAATCTGATTTTCAGATGAATAATAATAATTCAAAAAGATGAAAGGGTATAAACTACAAGGCATAAACATATGATTTTCCTGGGATAAGAAAATCCAAAGTGTTTAGAATGAGAATCAAGTCTTCAGCATGTAGTAGGAACAAGTTGAGGAACATTTCACCCATCACAGAGAAACAGCCATCTGGGGGATGAAAACCAGCTGTTTAAGAATTTTCAGCCATACCCCTCAGTACTAGAAATAATTATGGTGCTCAATTAAAAGCTTAATGAGGGTACTTCGGTGAACTGAATCAAATCATCCTAGTTAGGATCTGATCTAAAATTCCAATGGGCTATGTAATATAGAAGAAGTTGCAATAAAGGGAATTATTTTTCCATATATTCAGGTACTATCTTCCTCAAATTTCCCTCTTCTTTTCAACCACCTGTCCTGATTCTAGTTTGAAGCACAGGATGCTAATCTAGACCAATTAGTACCTTGAGAAGGAGGGAAGGATCTCTGAAGGAGTCTAGGTTGGACCAGCTCTAACTTTAGATCATCTGTGGCTCAAATGTGTCCAAGCAAGTAGGTCAGAGATGGGAAGCCATTAATTTTAGGATGGGTCTTAATCATGTTTTGTATTGGGAATTAATGTGGATAGCTGAGTCTTCCCTAAGAATAACTTGTTTTCCATGGGATTCTTTAGAATTCAAACAAACTGGTTAGACTTCATTGGGACTGGAATTCGGCATTTGTCTCTAAACCCAGATTGGTCTAGATTCTTGCCTTCTGCATTAGGGAAGAATCAAAACAGCACCTAGCATGGCACAAATCATTAGGCTGAATTCCGTCCTGTGCTGGACCAATTTCCACCAGATTGATTGGTTTTAGTTTCTCTAATACTTGTCTCATCTTAAACAGATTTATAAGCTTTTAAAATTTTATTTCATTTCAATTACAAAAGTTCACATTTCATTTCACAGGACTTTAAGCAACTGAGAACAATATCAGTCTGGAGGTATAGGTTCAATACCACAAAGAAACTAATTGGTTTCTTTTTCTGAGTTTTAGATATATAAAAAACAAAACTACAAGCTCAATTCTTACAGGTACATAAATTTTTTGTAGGGCTGACTAGTAGCCAATGAGCACAGAATAATGTTCTAAGAGGATTATGAGTTGACTTAGCTAAGGTCTTCTTTCGTGAAATACTGAGATCCTCCACACAGATGCCAAAGTAGTATTACTAAAACACAGGTCTGAACAATGTCACTCCTCTCCTCCCACCTCCATTCCAAAGCTCAAATGATTCCCAATTTACCCAAGAATCAAATGCCAATCTTTTACTTGTCATTTAAAGCCCCCACAATAGAGATCCAATGTTCTTTCTAGATCTATTACATATACTATGGTCTTTAGTGGTCAACTTTCCATTCTTCAGATAAACTATTATATCTCTTATTCCTGTACCTTACCTAAGCTGTCCCCCATGACTGGAATTCACTGTCTCTTTACCAGCTTACTTCAAAGACTAGTTCAAGTGTTTCATCTTATGAGACCCCCACAGCTGTTAACTACTACTCACTGAAATAAGTTAGTATTTATTTTGTATGCAATTTATATATAATTATATGAGAACATGTTGTTTCTTTTCAGTTGTAGCCAAGCTCGTTAAAGACAGGGACCTTTTTTTCTTTCTTCTAATCTCCAGTGAACAGCATGTCAGAAACAGAGTAGGGACTTAATTCTCCTTGATTGATTGATTGGCTGATCCATTTACTGACCTTTTACACACAACAAGAATTCTTACTGGGAGAAGAGTCCAAGTTGGGGCCAGAAGCATCCATAGAATTGTGTGAGGGTGTGGTATATACATGGGAGTCTGTCATGAAAGAACATTGTGGGAAAGTACATGAATATTTGGCAAACCACTTCACTTCTCACAAGTGAACACCCTGAGCTCTTAAGCATGAACAATATCTTACACTTGGCTTTTTCAAACCCAGAATTGTACTTGTATTTTTGTACCCTTTCATCCAATTCAACCCACTTAGTTGTTCTTTACATTTCCATTACAGTTGTGCCCCTGATTTCATGCGCTTTACAAAAGGATCCCGATTTTGCTCAGAGCTTGGAGTTTCATTATTCATTCAGTTAAGACTTCTAATACTGATGTTTGGATCCTCTTTCTATTATCTCTCCTAAATACTCTCACCTTCTACTCTCAGTCAGTATGGGTACTTTCCCTTCACATCTTGCAACTTTGTCATGGTACACAACTTCCTGCAGAGTCAATAGAGGTCCAAAGTTCCTATGAAAAGTCCTTGAAGGGCTCTCTAATCTTCAAAAGAAGGGAAAATTAACTAGCTAACAAACAGATAAAGTGAGCAATAAAAATTAGTTGTTCTCATGACCTAGGACTGGACTGACCTCTAAAATGCTATGATTCTATTTCCACATCAATTGAAGTAAAATATATATATATATATATATGCCACTGGCTCTCTGCAAACACAGCTGCTAGTATCTTCCCCTAATACTGATGATGATCATTTCAAATTACATGGTTCTTTTTTTATTACAATAGTCAACAAGTTGGTAGAGTGAAGTGGAGTTGCCTGAAGTCAGAAAGACTCATCTTCCTGAGTTCAAATCTGCTTACTAGCTATGTGACCCTGGGCAAGTCATTTAATAATGTTTCTTCATCTGTAAAATGAACTGGAGAAGGAAATGGGAAACCACTCCAGTATCTTTGCCAAGAAAAAACAAAATAGGGTCACAAAATTGGACATGGCTGAAACAATTAAACAACTACACTTAATTACAAAGTGCTTTTGATGGAAAGCAAACATGTAAAGGAATTCAGAGTGACAAAGAATGGACGCTGGCTTTATTCTAGTTCAGTAAAATGTTCAAAATTTGAAAGCAAAGGATATTAGGGGTAATGTATGGGGAAGAGAAATATTAAACAAATATTTTTTCCTAAACTTTTTGAATAGTCCCAGCTACATTAATGTCCTCACTCCCTGCCCTTCCCAGAACTTCCGCTTCACAAACATCTTAAAGGTAAAGGACCGTATCTGTGCAAAAAGATGAAAGAAAGGGAGCAACTTCTAAAAATAGTACCTATTTTATATTTCTGTTTAATTTGCCATTTTTTTCAGTGTGTTTTCAGTTGTCTTCCTTGCATTGCTTGGGTTTGCTAATTCAAGCACTTAAAGAGATGGTATTAGATCTAACAAGAAATGAGTGATGATTGCTAATGGGCCATTTGACATTAAAAGTTTAAGTGACAGAAAATCTGCCTTTAAAGGGCAAAGAGCTAAAGACAAAAATGTGTTTAGTCAGGTGAAGAAATCTTTTGGTTGGGAAACAGTAACATAAGCTCATACTGTTGGCAAGGAAACACACCATTTCTCTCTCTCTCTCTCTCTCTCTCTCTCTCTCTCTCTCTCTCTCTCTCTCTCTCATTTTCGCTCTCTCTTTAGGTCTTTGAAGGCAGATTCTTTCTCACCCAAGGAGACATGGAGTGACTCATAGATAATCATAAAGTTTAGTATATCTGGCTAAATAAAAAAGTCCATCTTAATCAAAATATTGTTTTCTTTTTTTCTGGTTATAATATATATATACAAATATACATATATTAATTTTTAAAATTCATATTTCTTTATAAATCTTCTTGGGGAAGAAAAATCATAACAAAAGGAAAAAACAACAATAGAAGAAAAAAAACTGAAAAAAGTGCACAGAGCTTTGCATTCAATTTCTGTAGTTCTCTTTCTGGATGCAGATGACAAAAGTTTATTGGGATTGCCCTTGGATCACTGAACTGCTGAGAAGAAATAAATCTTTCATAGTTGATCAATCCATAATCTTGCTGTTACATTATGATACAATGTATTCCTGGTTCTTCTTGTTTTGTTCAGCGTCAGTTCACATAAATCTTTCCAGGTCTTTCTAAAATGAACTTGTTAATCATTTTCTATACAGCAATAATATTCCATTACTTATACTATAACTTATTCAGCCATTCTCTAATTGATGGGCATCTACTCATTTTCCATTTCTTTGCCACCACAAAAAGAACTGCTACAAACATTTTGGCATTCTGATTTCCTACTATTAAGTCAAAGAGTATCTGCAGTTTTATAACCCTTTAGGCACAGTTTCTTTTTTTTTTTTTTTAATTTTTTTTATTTAATAGCCTTTTATTTACAGGTTATATGCATGGGTAACTTTACAGCATTAACAATTTAGGCATAGTTTCAAAATACTTTCCAGAATGGTTGGATCATTTCACGATTCCACCAGTAATTCATTAGAGTCCCAATTTTTCCACATTCCCCTCCAGCATTTATCTTTTACCATTGACTTAGCCAATCTGAGAGGGATGAGGTAGTACCTCAGAGTTGTTTTAATTTGCATTTCTCTAACCAATAGTGATTTGGGGCATTTTTATGTGATTATAGATGGCTTTAATGTCATTATCTGAAAATTATCTGTTCATATCCTTTGATGATTTATCAATTGGAGAATGACTTGTATTCTGATAAATTTGACAGAATTCCTTATATATTTTAGAAATGAGGCCTTTATCAAAAACATTGTAAAAAAATGTTCCCCAGCTTTGTATTTCCTTTTTAATTTTGTTTATGTTGGCTTTATTTATGTAAAACCTTTTTATTTTAATGTAATCATAGTTATCAAAATATTGTCTTGCTAGGATTATTAAAACTTAAAGAAGAAAAGTTGCAATATTTTTAAGCTATAAAATATCCTGAAGCCATGAACAAGATCCTGGAGGGCATAACAATCTCAATTTAATAGTGAGTCAGTTTCATTTTATGTAGTGAGAAGATTTAAATTAGATATTTAAGTATATTCAGGTATTTATATTTCTTTAAATGTTATCCCAAATTACTTAAAAAGCAGGTAGTAAAATTAGTTAATGTTTATGCTTGGCCATTTTAATTTAATTTTTTATTAGAAAATATAATTGAGTGGAAGATCATATTGAATTTCTGGGTTAATTGTACTTATGGTGAGTGGCTATTTGTACCATGAGGCAATATTCATATTTTGTTGTTTTAACACCCTCGAATGAGCCAGAAGTTACTTTGAAAGAAGCAGAGAAGTAATTGTCTCTGTGTTTCTCCTACCCTTCGTACTCTTTTATGCATTTGGTCAGGATTGTGCTAATAATATTTAACAATTGCCTCTATGGAAGCATAAAATATATTTGACACACTTTTAAGTTTAATCAGCAATGTAAATATTTTCTTTATCATTTTCTTAAATTTCAACAATTAACAAAACAATACATCAAACTCTGATTTGTAGTTTGTCATTACAACTGGAGCTTTCACGGGTTAGAGTTAAACTCAACAAGTCCTTGGTTTGGGAAAAATTTTAGTGCTAAGGGGTATACCCCAAACCTTCTACTATTGCTACTATAGCTTTAAGGACATAGAAACCTCTTTTCTCTTACTTTTTCTCTCCTATTCTTTCTCCACTAATAGTGAATCCTTTTTCTAAACCAATATTCTACAACATCTCATTTTGGGGTTTGGACATTAATTTGGGGACTAGCATGACCCTGAACTGACTCTGGCACTAAGCTTAGTATTTCAGGCAGACAGATAGAAAAATCATAAGATCATATAATTAAGAGTTAGAAAGAGTTATAAAAACCATCATTTTCATGTGAGGAAACTGAGGAGCAAAGAGATTATGTAACTTGTTCCAAAACACACAAATATTGCATAAAATGTCAGGTTTTGCCCAAGGTCCAATTCTGAATCCAGAGTACTTTACACTGTACTATAGGAAAGTTCCTTAAAAAGCATTCATTCAACATCATTTATCAGATGAGGAAATTGAAGCCCAGAGAAAATGTGACTCATTACATAGGTAATAAGTGATAGAGTATTGTGATTCCAAATTTAGTATACACACACACACACACACACACACACACACTCCCCTCCCTAATTTATGGCCTTGCATTATGATATAGTGGGAAGAACACCGAACTAAGAAAACAAGAAATACAGGTCCTACTCCCAGTCTTGCCTCTTATGAGCTATAACACTTTAGGGCGTCACAATTTTTCTCATCTTCAGTTTCTTACCTGTAACTATGAGAAAGTGAAACCAAATCTCAGCCAAAGAGAAACATTCCATATTGGCTGTCCATAATTTTTCTTTAGAATCACTACATCAGTTTCTTTTTGGAGTTGATCCGGGGGAAGCCAGTGCTCAATCTAGCCTTTCTTAATGTTACCTAAACTTTACTATTTCTAAACTGCAACTCAAGACACTCAGTCCTTGGCTTTCTTGCTTATTGAGTTAGCTTGACTCCTCTGGTGCAGAGAGTTGCTAACTGATCCTTCTGATTACTCACTTCCCTCCAAATGCAGCTACAATGCACCTAAGAATTCATCTCCAGCTCAGCCTGGGTTGTTTTTAGCTCATAAAATTACTGCAAGCTTTAAAGCCCTGGTCAAGTTCTCCGACCACTTTGAGTTCTCTCCAGAACAATGCAGTCTGCTGCAGTTTGACTCCTAAGTGAGATAATCTTTTGCTTTCCATCTGGGTATCTGTCTGCCTTAGTATGCTGAACTGGACCCATTCTACAAATTTACATTCTCGGTCTTACTTTCAACAAATCAGGAAGTCTGATTAGTGATGGGCCTTTGCTGTTTTGCCAAGCAGAGGAAGAAGAAAAAGAAGACTCTCACACATAAGATACCGAATAAATACTGCACATTATGCAGAGAAATTAATAATTCAACTCAAAGCCCAGTTTACTCCCAAAATTCATAAAAGATAGACTTTTTCCCCTTCACTTCTCAGATACATGCAAATGTACTCATTTCCCTGGTTGCCACCCCGCACTGCTTTCTGTATCCCCCCTCCCCCTCAAATTTTTGTTCTTGTTCAATCATTTCCAACTCTTGGTGACCCCATTTGGGGTTTTCTTGGGGAAAATACTAGAGTGTTTTGCTATTTACTTCTCTAGACCATTTTACACATGAAGAAAGTGAGGAAGGATTAAGTCCCTTGCCCAGGATCATATAGCTAGTAAGTACCTAAAGCCAATTGAACTCAGAAAAATAAGTCTTCATGACTCTAGGTCTGACACTATCCTTTGTACCACCTAGCTGTCTAAAATAAAAACAGAATAAATAATTCCAGGGACTAGCAGAGAACTTTGTTTCATTCACATTCACAGACTTCCCAAATCTAGTCTGTAGTCAGAGGAGTTTGACAGAACATGAGAGATTCAAGGGACTTTGGAAATCACCAGTTCATTGAATCATTCAATGTCAAAGCTAGAGGACACTTCAAAGGCCATCTGGGACAACCCTTACTTGAAGTTTTGACTTTTAAGTGTGATACACTGGGAAAAAAAAAAGAAACAGTTGTTTTTGGAATTGAGCAAGTCACCTATTCCTTGTTACTTGGATATCTTAAAGTTTTGTGACACTTCTTGCAAAAGGGATGTTCTACAGGAGAAAGGGTGTGCCTTCAAGAAGTTTTTTCTTTATGACTTGGCTGGTAATTGCTAAACAACTTGGAATAGACTGGTAAATAGGGAACTATTGAAGTAAGTCCCTGGGCTTGTTTTTAAAATGTGGAATTTAGCCTCTGAGCTAATAGCCTCTGAGATTCCTTACAACTCTAATATTATGAAATAGGAATATCCCAAGGCAGTTCATATATACAGACTGGAATTCTTAGTATTTCAGTAAGTGGTACAGTGAGTAAAGTGAAAGATCTAGAGTCAGCAAGACTCATCATCTTCCTTAGTTTCAAATTTGGCTTCAGACACTAGCTGTGTGACCCTGAGCAAGACATATGATCTTGTTTACCTCAGTTTCCTCTTCTGTGAAATGAGCTGGAGAAGAAAATAGTAAACCACTGCAATGGTAAAATAAAATAAAAAAATTATTTTTAATAAACATTGTTTATGAATCATGTTGACAGAAAAAAATCAGAACACAAGGGAAGAACCATGGGAGAGGGAAAAAAAAAGAAAAAAGTAAATATAGCATGTATTGATTTAAATTCAATCTTCATAGTTCTCTTTCTGGATGCAGATGGCATTTTTTTTATCCAAAGTTTATCAGGATTACCTTGGATCACTGAACCACTGAGAAGTCTTTTATAGTTGATCATTATACATTCTTGCTGTTATTTTGTATAATGTGTTCCTGGTTCTGCTTGTTTCACTCAGCATCAGTTCATGTAAATCCAGGCTTTTTTAAAATCAGCTTGTTCATCATTAATATTTCATTATCTTCATATAAAACAACTTGTTCATCTATTCCCCTATTGATGGGTGTCTACTCATTTTCCAATTCTTTGCTACCACAAAAAGAGCTCCTATAAACATTTTGGTACATGTGTATCCTTTCCCCTTCTTTGCAATTTTCTTGGGATACAGACCCCATAGTGCATTGCTGGGTCAAGGAGTTTTAATTAAGGTTTTTGTTTTTTACTTTTTTGTTTTTAAGATCTTTGAGTTTTAGTTGTTTTTTTTCTTATCCCCACTCACATTTAAGAAACCACATGTGAGGTTATACAAAATATTTCCATAAAAGTCAAATTGTGAAAGAA
The DNA here is from genome assembly GCF_902635505.1 of Sarcophilus harrisii. Taxonomy (NCBI): domain Eukaryota; kingdom Metazoa; phylum Chordata; class Mammalia; order Dasyuromorphia; family Dasyuridae; genus Sarcophilus; species Sarcophilus harrisii. The sequence goes on from NC_045429.1 coordinate 145,905,771, forward strand.
AACATAGATCTCCCACCTAATAAAAATTAAAAACCCTCAATAAAAATTGTTAAAGAGAGAGATAGTGAGAGAAATAGAGACTACTTCAAAATGTATTCAAACATTATCAGTTCCTTCTCTGGATATAGATAGGATTTTTCATCATAAGCCTTTCAGAATAGTTGTGGATGATTATACTACTGAGAATAATAGTCATTTATAACTGGTCATCCCAAAACATTGCTATTACTTTGTATACAGTATATTTCACTTTGTTCATGGAGTACTTTCCAACTTTTTTTTTTCCTGAGAGCATCCTGCTCATCATGTCCCAGAGAACAATAATGACATGCAGTTTTATAGCCCTTTGGGCATAACTCCAAATTGTTCTCCAGAATGATTGTATGCAGTATCTTTGACAAGAAAACCCTACATGAAGATTTGGAGAAAAAGCAATAACAATCAATAATCAACAACCATTATTACCGCCAACAAACAATACTATTTATTTTCAGGAAAACCCAGCAAATTATCAGATCTCCCAGCATCCACCTATTTCTTCTAAAAATGGATTGAAATTAAGAATAACTGAGTTTTCAAATGAACTACAAGCAATATAATTATAGGAATGTATTACAATGTTTTGGAAGACCTTTTGGTTCCTTCTTTTAAGTTTAAACTTTATGTTTGATCCAAAGAGAAATAATTTATCCTGGGACTTCCATGGTCACTAGTTTATCAGTCTCTGGTATAAAGTTTCATTTTACCTCTTCTCTGAGCTTCTTTTAGGTTTTCTTTTGCTTTTTGAGTGCTGTACAAATGGCAAATCCTTGCAAAATACAGTTGTCTGATTGGAAAATAACTACTACTTTCAGGTCAGACCAGGGTCTGAAGATACTCTCAAAGTTTTTTAAGAGGATGTGTTAAATTTGGATAGATTTGGCTTTAGAGAGTGGATGTCTCCAGGGATCCTCTGAGTTGGTATACTACGACAACTTCTGTGTTACACAACTGTCTGATAATGCATTAAGTTTGAGATCCCAAGGTTTTAGCCAAATCTGTAGGGAACTTTTTTTGGCTTGGAAATACATAAATCTGACATAAACTTGATTCTTCAGTAATCTTTTTAATTTTTTCTTCTGTACTTTCAACCTACATTTAAATAACTGGAATGGACATCTATTTACCTACTATTTATACAGTAGATCCAAGTTAAAATATCTTCAAACATCTACTGCAATAAATAATTTGCCCAATAGTTAATTTTAAGGATTCTAATGGAAACAGTTTTAAAAGAGTTTTGGGAAAACATGGTATGAATCTTATGCATTAACAGCCACATAACTAAAGGACCTTTAAAACAGATGGAGCATTGGATTTGTAGCAAAGTTCAAATCCTGGCTCTGCCACTTATTTCCTGAATGACCCTGTCAAAGTCATTTAACTTCCTGCATCTCAGTTTACTCATCTGTAGTGCAATGGAGTTGGACTGGAGTTCTTCCAACTCCAGATTTATGAGCCTAAGAAATTTTTTTAAATAGCTTTTTATTTACAAGATATACATATGGGTAATTTTTCAGCATTGACAATAGCAAAACCTTTTGTTCCAACTTTTCTCCTCCTTCCTCCCACCTCTTCCCCCAGATAGCAGGTTGACCAATACATGTTAAATATGTTAAAGTATAAATTAAATACAATATATGTATACATGTCCAAACAGTTATTTTGCTGTACAAAAAGAATCGGACTTTGAAATTGTAGATGGCTGAAACTATTGAGTCGATGCACTGAGGTCAGGACTGCTGAGCACTTGATTGGACAATACTCTATGGGCATATGCTTGGAAAATGGTCCTTTCCACTATCCGTGCTGGCTCAATGATTGGTGTATATGGAAGATTGTAGGAGGGACTAGGGGGTGGAGTAAGACTAGCCAGAGTCACTCTTTGGTGGTAGATGAGGGAGAAGGTGGTCACGAAGATTCTGCTCCCATCCTGTTCAATTCTGCGTCTAAGGACCAAGAATAAAGACTGAGGACTTTTGCTTATCCTGACTCTGGCTGATTCTGAAGTATCCTGGATGCTAGCACAGTCTTCACATTTGGTGCCCAAGTGTGGGGCTCAAGGACCCTAACTTCACTAAAGAAGTCTCCGGTGACCAGGAAATAGGGTGAGTATTTAAATAGACAAACAGGGAAGTTACTTTGCTAAGGGCTAAACTAGTAACCTTTTCTGGCTGAAATGGGGCAGATATTAGGAAAAGATTCTCCCCCAACTCCAGTCCCACCCCCAACCCCAATCCCAACCCCACCCAAAAGGAGATCTGCAGGAAGCATACTCAGACTGATAAAGAGACAGGAATCCAGGGATTCCTGGATACATTAGAACATAAGTCCCCTTGGTTCTTAGGAGAAGAAGAGATAAGCCTAAATAATTAAAAACTTGTAGGAGATCAACTATGGGAATATTATAATGATAATGGTTCCCAGTCACTTTCCAAAGAAACACTATTTATATATATACAACATAATACAATTGACCTTAAAAAATCTTGCAAGTTATAGAAAAAAGAAAAGTTTTCAAAATGGCCAGATGAGGAAATATGAGGAAAATGAGGAGGACAAAGGAGGGATTAAAAGTGATATCACCAGAGGGCATGGGTAGTTAAGTGAGAATGAAGGGCATGGTGAAGGGGGAGGTGATTCTCACTCTTGCAAAGCAGCTTCAACCCTGCTTAAACTGGAACTGGTTCTTGACACACACCCATCAACTTCACCTTCTGGGATGGAGGGGGGAGGAGTAGTGAGAGAGGCAGTGACACCACCAGCACCTTTCCCCCCCACACCAAATCACCACTTCCTATGACTAGATTGCAAAAGGCAGTACTTAAAGCCAAGGAAGAAGGCCAGAATTTAAGTGATTTGCAACTGGAAATGTATCCAGTGATTCAAGAGTTTGACTCTTCAGGTCAAGAAAGTAGAAGATATGCTCCTTTTGATATAGAAATCCTCAAAGACTTGAAAAAGGCTTGCACTCTTTATGGGGCTACATCAGCTTATGTTAAGATGTTAATTACAGAATTTGGCTTATGAAGTCTTAACCCCTAGTGACTGGAAATCTATAGCAAGGACATGCTTAGAATCTGGACAAAACTTGTTTTGGCTTTCTGAATATAGTGAGCTCTGTAGGATACAAGCCCAACAAAATAGTCATAGTGAACTTAATCCTCCAATCACCTGTGACCAACTAACTGGTGTAGGTTCTTGTGCAGAAATTTCAGTACAGATTAATTATCCCTTAGCAGCTTATGGGCAAATTGCTGCTGCTGCTATCGAAGCATGGACTGCGTTGCCCAATAAAAACGACAAGGGTGAAGCCTTCATAAAAATAACACAAGGGCCAAATGAACCCTTTGCTGATTTTGTGGGACGTTTGCAGACACTTATTGTACGTACTAATGGTGAAAATGCAGTAACAGACATTATAATAAGGCAACTTGCAAAAGAAAATGCTAATGAGGTTTGTAGAAGAATTATATTAGGACTGCGCAAGGATGCTCCTTTACAGGAGCTCATAAGACACTGTGCCACAGTGAGCACAAATGCCTTTTATAGACAGGCTATAATGCAGACTTCCCAAGATCCCAACATGGGAAGACAGAGTTCCATTTGGCAAGGGACTTCCAGAGAGACTCATCAATGTTTTCAATGTAGTAAAGTAGGACATCTGAAAGCTCAATGTTGGCATAGAGACAGAGTGAGAAAACAGGTGGGAGAACAAGACCCAAAACCCCATGTTGAAAATGCAACAGAGGCTTCCATTGGGCCTCAGAATGTAGACTGATTCAGGGAAATGGGATGAGGGGCCCAGCCGCAGGACCCAAGACAAAAACATTTGGGGCATGATGGCACCCGATGCTACACCCAGAGAGTGCCTAGAAGTCCAGTACCCAGCCATGACCAATCAGCCAGGAATTAATCTTATGGGAGAAAGGGATTACAATTGGGGAGAATAGAGTTGTATGCAGCTGGGACAACTGAGATACCCACTGGAGAAGTGAAATCTGTTCCTCTCCAGCCTATGGATCCCTTGCCTCCAGGCACAGTAGGCTTGGCCATTTCAACTCCTTTTTGTACATACAAAACAGTGTCCATCCACACACTGATGTGGGAAACTGGGGAATGTGTAGATAATATTCCAGTCACTAATACAGGTAGACAATGTGTGACTTATCAACCAGGAGAAGTAGTAGTATCAGGTTTACTAATACAGACTCCTAATAAGCTCATGATAGTTGCCCAGATTCTGACTCCAAGCAACAAAATCCAGGAATATACTTGACAGCAGCTGTGACAGCTGACCAACCTATGCTCAATATCTATATAAATGGCATACAATTAGAAGGATTGGTAGACACAGGTGCAGATCGTACAGTCATTAGAGGTGCCAACTGGTCCAGTCACTGGCCAAAGATTAAAGCAGACACCTACATGTCTGGTATAGGGGGATCAATAGCAGCTCAAGTTAGTGCTACCCCTTTGAGATGGATATTTGAAGGTGAAACAGGAGTTTTTATTCCTTTTATAGTTGATAAAATCCCCATCAATCTGTGGGGAAGAGACATTTTACGACAATTAGGATTAAAAATTAGTACTTCAGTTTTTTAGGCAGGGCTACTGTTGAAGGCCTGCCACCACTTTCACCTGTTCCTATCCAATGGAAAACTGATACACCAGTGTGGGTAGAACAGTGGCCCTTAGGTAGCAATAAAATTCAGGCCTTATTAGATATAGTACAGGAGCAACTTGACCAAGGACACTTACAACCTTCTCTAAGTCCTTGGAATTCCCCAGTATTTGTTGTAAGAAAGAAATCTGGAAAATGGAGGATGTTGACTGATTTAAGAAAGGTAAATGAACAGATGGAAACTATGGGAGCTCTTTAGCCTGGGCTTCCATGTCCTACTCAATTGCCTAGAGAATGGTCTCTTTGGGTTATAGACATTAAGGATTGTTTCTATGCTATCCCTCTAGATAAGAAGGATATGAAAAGATTTGCCTTTTCAGTGCCCAGCATTAACTTAGCTGAGCCTTATAAAAGATATGAATGGACAGTTTTGCCAGAAAGAATGAACAACAGCCTTACTATGTGTCAAATGTATGTTGCTGCTGCTTTTACTCCAGTAAGAAAAGCATTTCCAAAAGTTATGTTATTACATTATATGGATGATATATTAGGATGTGCACCTGAGGAACAAATGTTAGAAGCATGTCTACAAAAGACCATGGAAATACTAAAATACTACAAATTGCACATAGCTCCAGAAAAAATTCAAACACATGCTCCTTTTCAATATTTAGGATATGAAGTATATCCTAAGGTTCTCACAGTACAAAAACTTTTCTTAAGAACTGAGAAGCTAAACACCTTAAATGCCTTTCAGAAATTGATAGGAGATATCCAATGGATGAGTCCAGTGTTAGGCTTGACTACCTATCAATTACAACCATTATATGACATTTTAAGGAGAGACAGTGCTTTAAACTCACCCCACCAGCTTACAAAAGAAGCCCAAGAGGCTTTGAGAGAAGTTGAACTGGCTTTATCCAATGTGGTTGAAAGAGTCACTCAAAAACCCTTGGAAATACTGGTTTTTGCTACACAAGAGACATCCACAGCAGTCCTTCATCAAGGAGATAGTGTGATAGAGTGGGTGAACCTCCCAGCATAACCAGAATAAAGTCTTACTCTTTACACAGTGCTTGCGGCTAGAATTTTATTAAAGGCCATTAAGCAAGCAGTACAATTATCTGGAATAAGACCTGACAAGATATACACCTTTTATACTAATGCACAAATTAATATATGCTGTGAAACCATCCCAGAGTGGCAAATTTTATTGGCTATGGCTCCAAATTTTGCACATGGGTCTTCATTAAAGATAACCAGACTATTACATAATTGGCAATGGATTCTTGAAGAGAAGGTTTCTAAAGTTCCTCCTAAAAGACCAACTATCTTTACAGATGCATCCAAACATAATATTTGCATTGTATACTCTTGTAACTTAACTATAAAGAGAGTAGTCAGAACTCCTTTTCAATCCACTCAGCAGAATGAATTGTATGCAATCATTCTAGCTCTTACTTATTATCCCAGGAGATATAAATATAATATATGATTCGGCCTATTCAATAGGTGCGATACAAAGAATTGCCACAGCCCAAATAAAATTTGTAGCCTCTAATATATATCAGCTCTTCTAGTAACTACAAGATTAAGTGAGAAAGCATCCAGGTAAGATTTATGTTTTGCATGTCTACTCTCATAGTGGACTTCCAGGTCCCATTTTTTATCGTAATTCAAAGGCAGATAGCCTTCTAACTATGCTGGCCAATACTCCTTTATTTCAAGAAGCCCAAGAATCTCATTTTAAATATCATTAGGTTGCTCGAGCTTTATGTTTGCAATTTGGAATAATAAGAGAGGAAGCTAGGAACATAGTAAAAGCCTGTACAACTTGCTTTCCTTTCCATGCTCCTACACTGCCTCCAGGGAAAAACCCTTGTGGTTTGAGACCCAATGAAATCTGGCAAATGGATGTGACCCATTATAAATCTTTTGGTCGTCTATCTTTTATCCATGTTGTGGTAGATACCTTTTCAGGATTCACTTTTGAAATACCAGCAGCAAAAGAGACAGCCTGAGTGGTCGCTGAATTCCTTATACAAGCATTTGCAATTATGGGTGTGCCACAAGCCATAAAAAGACAGTGGACCTGCATATACTTCTAAACATTTTGCACACTTTTGTGCACAGTATAAGATTTTACACACCACTGGCATACCCTTTAATCTTCAAGGACAGGCAATAGTAGAGAGGAGAAACAGAGACATTAAGATGCTCCTCCAAAAACAAAAGAAAGGGGGAGCCACAGGTAACCCTTAGAGAACGTCTAAATCTAGCTCTTTATACTATTTCTTGATTTTTGACAAAGATGCACTGGCTCAGGCAGACAGGTTATAAAACCTGTTTTATAACCCACTTGAAGGGCAGTGTCCAGTGCGAGTGGCTCCATTATCTTTAAATAATCACCAGGTGATATGGAGAGACCCAAAAAGTGGTGCATGGAAGAGACCAGATAGGTTAACTGCTTAGGGGAGAGGGTTTGCTTATATCTCCACAGGTGGAGAAGGAATCAGATGGGTACCAATGAGCTGTATTTGCCTTGTCCATTGGAGAGAGCCAGAGCAGACCCTTGAAACAAAGGAGAAGACCCAAGAAACATCGAATGGTTCCATTGCTGACTATGCCCACCACTGAAAGAGCATGGCAGTTATGGTATTTGACTCATGGACATCAAAAACTCTTAGACTTCAAAACCCTCAAGAATCATTGGATTCTCTGAGACATGATAAGATTGTTGTAGGACTTCAGAACCCTCAGGAATCATTGGATTTTCTGAGAAATGGTAATACTGTTGCAGGACTTCAAAATCTGCTGGGATCATTGGATTCCCTAACACATAAAAAGACCATTGCAGGACTTCAAAAACTTGTGCGGATCATTGGATTCCCTGACACGTGAAGCAATGGACAATAGATTGGTTTTGGACTATTTCTTGGCTGCTGAAGAAGGCTTATGTATGACTATTGTTTACATACCCTCCTTCTAGGACTTCTGGAAATCTCTTATAATACCATATTAATTTATATTGTTCGTTTTATCACTACTTGCTTATACAATTCATGTTTGTTGCACCACATTGAGCCTGCACTGGTTGTGGGGAGAGTCATCACTAATAGCCTCTGCGTTATTATTATGTGCTTGTGTAATACCTCCCATGCTGATGGGTTTGTGCATACCTGTTTCTAATAAGAGCCTTCAGCCCAGAAACCCACTAGCAATTCCTACTTCCCTTTGGTGCTTTTCATCTCCCTTCCTGAGATGTTGGGGAGGGTGTAATCATCTCCTTTTTAGTGCTTTCACCTCCCTTCTTGAGAAGTCGGGGGGGGAGGGTGAGCACCTCCTTTTTGGTGTTTTCACCTCTTTTCCTGAGAAGTCAGGAAGGGCGTGATCACCTCCTTTTGGGGGCTCTCACCATCCTGAGAAGTCAGGGATGGCGTGACCACCTGTGTTCTAAAACAAAAGAAAGCAGATGTAGAGGGCTGAAACTATTGAGTCGATGCACTGAGATAAGAACTGCCGAACACTTGAGGCTAACTACCGATTGGACAGTACTCTATGGGCATATGCTTGGAAAATGGTCCTTTCCACTATCCATGCTGGCTCAATGATTGGTGTATACAGAAGATTGTAGGAGGGACTAGGGGGTGGAGTAAGACTAGCCAGAGTCACTCTTTGGTGGTAGATGAGGGAGAAGGTGGTCGCGGAGATTCTGCTTCCATCCTGTTCAATCCTGTATCTAAAGACTAAGAATAACGACTGAGGACTCTTGCTTATTCTGTCTCTGGCTGATTCTGAGGTATCCTGGGTGCTAGCATGGTCGTCACAGAAATAGTGTACAATTAGCCTGTGAAGGAAATAAAAAATGCAGGTGGACAAAAATAGAGGGATTGGGAATTCTATGTAGTGGTTCCTAGTCATCTCCAGAGTTCTTTCACTGGGTGTAGCTGGTTCAGTTCATTACTGTTCTATTGGACCTGATTTGGTTCATCTCATTGTTGAAGAGGGCACATCCATCAGAATTGATCATCATATCATATTGTTGTTGAAGTATATAATTATCTCCTGGTCCTGCTCATTTCACTCAGCATCAGTTCATGTAAGTCTCTTCAGGCCTTTCTGAAATCATCCTGCTGGTCATTTCTTACAGAACAATAATATTCCATAATATTCATATACCACAATTTATTCAGCCATTATCCAATTGATGGTCATCCACTCAGTTTCCAGTTTCTGGCCACTACAAAGAGGAGCCTATGAAATTTTAAAATGCTTACTGTGTTCTTCTGTTAAATGGCAATGTGAATTTACTAATAATAAACCCTATTCTTCCTTCCCCTTTTCAGCAAAAGTTACATATATAAGTCACCTACAGGTTTATGTATCACTTGAAATTTTTTTTTTTTTAAGCAAGGCTGTGACCCAGAAAAATATGAAGGGGTATAGATATCCTATGCACTTTACTGTACTCTCTTCTTATGGTAAATAGGTACACAGAGACTTAGAACAATGATAATTCGTGTTTAAAATTCTAAATTTAGAAGATTGACAGAGGCTACTGAGGGATTATAGAAGATAGGGAATTTAAGAAAGACTCATGGAAAGACTAGGGAGAGTTGGGATGAACAAAATTTCTCTCTGTCTATCTCTTTCAGTTCTAGCAATAGCAGTTATCAATATCTGAACCTGACAAGTAGAATTGTATTGAATACTTGGTCTGCCAGTTAATGTCTTTGACCTTAACTTAGCTACTAGATCTCTCTTCACTGTAAAAACCCAAGATATCCAGATATTGGGTAACTCAGTCATCACAATGTCAATCATCATTATCATCATCAAGATTTATTACATATCTACTAGGTGCCTGGCACTGTGCTAAATGTTGGGGATACTAAGAAAGGCAAAAATAGTCCCTGAACTCAAAAAGCTTAAATTATAAAAGTGGAAACAACATGTAAATATCTCTATACATGCAAGATATACACAGCATAAATGGGAGGTAGTCTTAGAGAAAATACAAAATGCTCTGTTGGCATTCAAAGTTCTTCATGTTGAGTTGATTTAGCTATGCCTCCCTGAGGGCATCGGGGTCAGCCAGAATCAGGATGAATTAAATTTAGTCTTTGGTCTTTTGGGGGAGAAGTGAAAGAGGCAGACAAGCAGAATCTTGGATTCAGGAGTCCAGAGTCACCAACTTCTCTCCTCCTTGTCCTGCGGCCAAGTACCTCTCTGGCCCCTTTCCCTCTGCCCTTCAATCCTTGACTATCATTATCTTAACACCAAACATTGAGCCAGCACCAATGGTGAGAAGAGCCATTTGTCCAAACATATGCTAATAGAATCATTGTCTCATATCAAATAGGTAATTAGCCATAAGTGCTCAGTTGTCTGATTCAAGCACATCTTTTTGGAGTTTCAGCCCTCTACAATTTGTCATTTCCTTTACAACTTATTTTACATGTTGGGAAACTGAGGCAAACAGTATTAATTGACTTACCATGGTCTCATAGCTAGTAAGTGTTTGAGTATGGATTTGAAGTCAGGGAGATGAATCTTTCACACTTCAGGCCTGGAATTCTATCATAAACTCTATCATCTAATTGCCCTCTTCATAATCCCCCTCCTACCTTTCTAGTTTTCTTTGACCTTACTCCCCAATATATTATTTATTGATGCAGTGACACTGGACCTCTGAATGTTCCACTAATAAGACACTGTCTCTCAGCTTTAGGTAATTTCTGTGGTTTTCCCCCATTCTTGGGCTGTTCTCCCTCTTATTCTCAGACTACTGATTTCCCTAACTTCCTTTAAGATACAATTCCTCAATTTCATTACCTTTCATCTGTTAATCATCTATTTATATTTTCTCTCTCTCTCTCTCTCTCTCTCTCTCTCTCTGTCTCTGTCTCTCTGTGTGTCTATTTCTCTTTGTCTTTCTCTGTGTCTGTGTCTATGCCTCTCTTTATAGACACACACATATACATATCTATCTTGTTTTGTATAATTTTTTTTTACATATTATCTCTCTTATTATATTGTAAGTTCCTTGAGGGCAGGATATGTCTTCTTTCTCTTTTGTAGCCCCAGCACATAGTGCCTTGCCTAGCACATAGTAACTGCTAAATATATATTGATTGTTTGACTGATTGATAGATGAGCAAATTTATAGAAGCTTCTGATGATTCAACAAGATTGATTTATAGCCCCAAAGAGGAAAAGAAGTCTTTCTTCGAAACTTCACATTTTAAAGGTTTGAGAGAAAAAAAGCAGAAACAGACAGAAAAAAGTTTTGTAGTACCATGAAAAATGAGAGACATTTCAAAAAAGAATTTGTGATTTTGGAGATGATATAATGAAAAATGAGGCCAGCTGAAAGTCCTGCTAGGTTGAGCTACTAGGAGGAGACAGAGGGAGAAATTCAATTTGTGGAATAGTCATTAGGCAAATAAAGATTAAAAACTTAATAGTGCCTGCCCTCAAGGCAATTGCTATTTACTTGAAGAAATAGAATGAACTCAGAATAAACACATACAAAATAATACCATGTCATTTCTTTAAATTAAAAAAAAAAATACTGTTGCTACTACATTCTTAAATCCAGGTGTCCTTAACTTTTTTTTTTTTTGGTGGGGGAGTATCATGAACCCTTCTAACAGTCTAGTTAAGTCTATGGACCCCTTTTCAGAATAATTTTTTTTAAGTAATAAAAGAAAAGGTTAAATTATAGATTAATAAAAGTATTCTTTTTTTTTCTCAATTAAATTAATGGACTCTGAAATGTATTCATGGATCTCAAAGAATTCATGAACCTCAAGGTGAGAACATTTGCCTTAATTTTTGAATTTATCTTATTTGGGAACTAATTCAAATTATCCCTAACAACAACAGCAAAATATATAGAAAAAAGCAACTAACAAAAACCCATCTTCTGTGGGGGTGCTTTTCTTCATTTCTTTTGCAGAGCAAAATTGCTTAGATACCAACAATTTCATTGCAAACTCAGGAGAGAGACAGAGACAGAGATAAAGAAACAGAAATAGAGTCAGAGAAACAGAGAGAGATAGACACAGAGAAATACAGAAACAGAGAGAGAGAGAGAGAGAGAGAGAGAGAGAGAGAGAGAGAGAGAGAAGAAAGAGACGAAGAAGGAGAAGAAGGAAAAGAAAGAGAAGAAGAAGGAGGAGGAGGAGGAGGAAAAGGAGGAGGAGGAGGAGGAGGAGAAGAAGAAAGAGAAGAAGAAAAAGAAGGAGAAGTAGAAGAAGAAGGAGAAGAAAAAGGAGGAGGAGAAAGAGAAGGGGAGAGAAAGAAACAGAGGAAATGTTAATTTTTTTATAGTCTTGGGCACAAGTTGATTTATTAGACTGTGAAGTAGTTTCTAAGGGAAAGGTTATGCCCCAGTGAGAAACTGGCAAAGCTGAAGACTGAAAAGGACACAATCCTTCCACTAAGATAGTGTCTCCAATTGCTTATTTTTTTTTAATATCAAAGTCTTTTTTATTCATCTGAATGGAAAATCAATACAGTGGTCTGAGACAGCTAAGGACATTGCAACTCTCAGAAAAAGTGAGGCTTTCTACAAGGTTCTGGAAAATGTCCAGTGCTTCCATTGATTCCAGATTGATCTCATGTAGAAAAGCTCATCTCCTTAAACATCAAAATTCTGTCAGGAATACTCTATGAATACAACCATGGTCTCAGAAGAATTAAAATGACAAAGAACACAAATAGCAATGGAAAAAATTGTAGTGCACATACATAGACTGCAACATGCTACAAAAGATTGTTTGCATGCAAGAATTGTTATAAAATTTATGAAAGAATCTGGGTGCCTGGAAAAAGGAGATGGACAGCTAAAACACTATTGGGATGGTTTTTTGTTTGTTTGTTTATTTTGTTTTAAATCAAGAGTAAGGCCTCCGGAGTGTTGGCTAGCTCCTCTATGGAGGACAAACTGATATGATTACACTAAAATCTTGTTGGAAACATATTAATAAAATTGAGAGGGTATAATAGCATTGTCATCTGCATTGATTGCTATAGTTAGTATCCATACAGAGGAAACTGCAGATCCAAGGCATCTAAGAGAGGAGAGGTAGGGAAAAGATGAAAAGAATAAGCATTTAACTGATAACTGTGTGCTAGGCACAGAGGTAAGCACTTTCAAATATTATCCCTTCTGATTATATAGGATTTTTAAAATAGATCCTTTTCAGAATTCTTTTTCATTTATATTGGCATAAAACAACTACAAAATGATCTGTTGGATGTTGCATAGACAGAAGCCAGTCATTAAAAAATGTTGACAAAGCTAACCATGGCTTTGCTCCCACTTGCCTGAGTGAATTCCATCTTAACCAGTTCTTGCCCAATGGGGCGATTCTACTTCAAGAATATTGGTCGCAGAGCAGCATCCCCAACCATCTGTGAAATCACCAGAAGGCACCATTGGTAATTATCCTGTTTTCTCTGAAGTACTCTTACCTTTAATTTCCTAGATCTATGTGGGAGAATTGGGGGTAGCTGAGAAGGTAGGACAATGGAGATGCAAAGCAGTTTCATCATTGGTGATACATTTCAAGATCAGGTGAATAAAAATAATGTATTGGAAGACAGGAAAACATTCTTCCTGTGTACCTCCTCGTGAGAGTGAAATCCAATCATTTCTATATGGCCTTGACAGACATTTTTCAAGGGAAAATGGGTATTCACAGAAATTTTAAGTACATTTTTAAGTTTTTCTTTTCCTTCTTGGTTCCTTCAGGTAAGAGTCTGTGGTTCTGAAACTAAACTTTGAATTGAAACAAACAGAAAAGCAGAGGGCTGTGTTTTGTCTTTCTTTGTATCTTCAATGTTTAGCAGAGTTCATGGTACATAGTTGGCACTTAATAAGTGATAGTTGACTGACTGACATTTTACATGAGGCTCATTTGTATATGTAGTTTGTATATATTAAGGACAGAATTTGATGTATAGCACCACAGAATCTGTGGAATAATTAGCCACAGCATAATCAAATCATTCTATGAACTAACAGAAATGCTTTCTTTTGTCAGTGACTTTTTGCTTCTTCAGTGAATATTTTATATAAGGAACTGATTTTCCACTGTATCAGGGCATATATACAAGAGATAAATGTAGCTTTATGATGAAACATATATAATTCATTATTATAATGACTACAAAATTATTCTTATCTATTTTGTTTTTTACACTTTCAGGTGATTATTGCAATCCATTCTTTACTGTGCCTTGCTTTTGCTATTCCGTATAGTCCCCCCCTTTTTGAGCCTATGGTGAACCTGTAACACTCATGAAAAGAGTTACCATGGCAACCTGTATTGATGTCACAAGCTCAGAATTCTGACTTCATTGCATAATGCAGTAAGCCAGTAGATATTGCAGGAAAACTGCCCTGTTTAACCATCAAGTTCCTCGATTTATACAGCAAAGGAGAGAAATGAAAACAAACAGTGGGTTGAGCCCTGCATTGTGAGTTAGATTGTCTGAGTTTTCCTTTTGACTCTGCCTTTCACTTGTTGCATGGCCTTTGATAATTCTACTTAATTTGTCAAAGTCTCAGTTTCATTGTTTATGAAATGAAGGTTATGTGTAAAGCAGACACAGCAGGGAAATCTCAGAGTACCTAATACTCTATCTGCTTTGGGCTCAATAAACCTAAATCACAAAGCACACCAAAATAAAAATTAAAAAAAAAACTGCCTGGAAAGAAAGCAATTCAACAGCATCTGCAAAAGGAGAAATCAATAGCATCTGTTGATAAGAATCCAACCAGCTGCCAAAGATAGAGGAAACTTCTAAAGAAAAAACCATCAGGAAATTCTTTGGTGAGAATAATGGATAAAGGAGTCAAGAAGTATGCTTAAGGTTTGTTCTTCTGATCTTTAAATAAAGGTATTATAAGCTGTCTTATTTCTTTTAAAATTACATTTGTTTATGGTGAAATTGAAGGTATGAGAGAGACCAGCGATTATTATAGCCCCAATCTCAAGACCATGCTGTATATAATAAATAAGGAACAAATGCTTCTGAGGGGGAGGGTCCTTCATAAATTTTGGGCATCATTAGAAAGCAATTGAATTAATGAAATGGCTTTGCTAATTCTAAATGAAATTCCTCAGTAAATACCTAAAACTAACCAATCTATCTATTTAAAAAAGGCCTAGAAAATATAACTTTCCTCAGAAATATCATTCATTCCATTTGGTTTTTCTTCTTTAGTCACAATTATGATTGTCACTATATGTCTGAAAATTTGCTTATCCTATTTAACTTCCATAATTAAAGAAAATATTACCTTTTGCATATTTTTACATTGCACATTTAAATTGAAAAGAAAGTTGAATATTTTTGAGGGAAAAATATAGTATTATTTATTTTCTAGAGATATGCCTCAATCATAAAATGGCATTTATTATAATCAAAAGAAACCTGTTTGAGGCAGTTTTAGGTTTATAAAAACCCCTACCAAGGAATAGAGAATTAATTCATCAACCTTTAGCAAGTCTGTTGTTACTGCTGAATGAATGATAGCAAGGCTGGAGCTATTTTCATTTTTAGAGGGATTTAAAGAAAATGAAAGGCTATATTCTATCATAACCTAAGAGTTATTTTATCTAGAATGCTTTAAGAAACGTTTAATTTGTTTTTGCTAGAGTAACAAGAGTCCTTGTGAGGTTACCCAAAAAGGTATTCTCACATTCTTAAAACTTGCTGATTATCAGTTGGTTGACATGAAACTTGAAGATGTAGTCAAATCTCAGGTGATCCATTCAGACATTTATCTTTTCTTTGTTTTAGAACTTGAAGAATATTTTCTGAGTTATACCTTTGGCCTAGAGTGTTATGAGTTTTTCCTCTTTGTTAAGAGCCTGACTACTTAGCTCTCCCTTGGTGATATCTGAATTATCAATTAATACCTCTATCTTCTTTACTTGCAATGTTAGTGTGATATAATAATACCCTTTACCCCATCTTAACTCAAACCAGATCTTGAGAAAGTGGGCAGCACAAGGTTGTGTTGAAGAGACAGATTTCTGTTGTTGATTCTAATTGATTCAAAACTGGAATATCTTTGGAGGAGGGGAGGGACATTCCTTTCTGCAATAAAGTTTGGCATACAGATGTATAATGTTGATTCCAGTTCTGAAGGAGATACCTGGGAGTATATGACTTGCCTGTTGGAAATATTTGGACTTGGTTTAAAGATACTCAATTTGACTCAATTCTTTATCTTTACACTTCTCTATTTTCCTCTTGTTTGAGGAGCAGAGTTTTGTTTTTTATGGGACTACTTTTCTGCTGGATCTGTTCTTTCTGTCTTTGATCTTTCTCTGGTAGTTAGTAGGAGATCTTGGTTGACCTGTGTGACAGATAAGGATGTGGATTGGTAATTCAGTTCCATCTTCTTTGGTAGGAATGTCTATGTGTCCAACATATCTAAAGACTTCTAAAGATTATCTAAAGGATTGCTATCCTTAACTTATCAATGCTATTTTTTGATGTATTATCATATTTTTACTGAGCTTGGAATTTCTCCTAAAGTCCACATGCTAATTAGTATCATTCTCTTTCTCTAAAGAAAAATCTTCTCCTTTTTGGTATTCACCAAGCATCCTACTAATTTTAACCTAAAATAGCCAAAGGAACTGGTCGGGAAGGGGAACAGAGCTCAATTTAAGGTAAAAGTCATTCTCAGAGAAAGATCATAGTCTAATGGAACTAATAAATAAAGGTAGAGCATTTAACTCCTTCCCCTTCTGGGATAGATTTAGTGTTACATTCTGTCAAAAATCACATAAACCTGACCTTGGTCCTCTTTCCAGTATACGTGATGTGCTATTGGATAATGTACCTCTAGCAGGATGCAAAAATAAGCAGATATTTATTAAATACTTGCTTTCTAACAGAGAATTATACTGGTGCAGATTGAACATTGTGATTCCTGCCTTCATAGAATTTAGAATCCAGTTATTTGTTATTTTTGCGTTGGTCTAATATACCCTAGTCTTTCCTCCTTCAAGGGCTGTATCTCTACACAAGTCAGCAGATAGAGTTTGTGAATAGAGTTACTCAATTCAATTTGCTAAGCATTTATTGAATGTTGGCTAAGCATTTATTGAGTGTTGGTTGTGTGCATAGCCCTGTTCCTGGTGTTGGTAGGGATACAAAAAAAGTCTCTGAGATCCCTTTTTAGCTATAAAATTTTATGATTCCAGAAGATTTTCTTTCTGCCTCAGGGAGCAACAGGTAATTTATTTGGGGGATAACATGACCCACATAAAGGAAACAAGTAAGGAACAAAAGCAAGTGCATGCTATGATCTTATTGCAGGCACACTATGCTCTTGAGTTCTGAGTGAATGTAAAGTGAGAGAATAATCAGTTTGCTTTATTAGATGAGGCAAGCCAGGGAAGACTTCTTAGAAGGCACGAGTCTTGAACAGTGCCTTTAAATAGATTGGTAGCAAAGAAATAGGGAGGCATCATAAGGGTGTTGGAAATGTACAAGCAAAGATATAAGCAAGTAGGAACTAGCAAGACATGTTTTGGAATGAATTCCAGGATATGCTGGAGGTGATTTGAAATAGTTCCAAAAAGTCAATTGTACAATTTTCAATGTGAGCACTTACATTTCAGAAATCAACAAATATTACATATCATGCCTACACTTAAGAAAGTCATGGAAATGTTAATAATGAAGATCAAATTTAAAAAGGTTGTCCTGCATTTTTGGAAGATCCAGTGGTTAACCATATACCAGCTTGTCCCCAGGAATATGAGTTTTTATGATTTCAGATCTGGTACTCTCTCCACTGTACCACCTAACTTCCTAATAATTATTTCTTATTTATCCTATATATAGCCTATATATTTGTTTGCATAGTGTCTCTCTTATTACATTGTAAATTCATTAAGGGGAGGGACTGCCTTTTGCCTCTTTTTTTATTCCCAGCACTTAGCATAATGATCTGCACATAGTCAGCCCTTAATAATATGTTGATTGATTGATTTTGATCATGATCCCATGACTTTTGAGAAAGGCATTCCTGAAAGAAGAGGGAAGAACTCTAAAGATGTAAAAGAGCAGTTGTCATATTATGACAGAGATATAATTAATCAAACTCTCATGCATTCTCTTTACCCAAAACTTCAGTTTACAACGTGATTCAGGTAGCCTGGTGTTTCTGGATACTATCTTTGTGGACACTATCTCTGTGTTGCACATGTTTCTGGAAGAGTACTATATATATCATGCTTCTCAATAAATTTAACCAACAATCCAATTAAAAAAATCCAAGGGAGTACATATCTTTTATCCTGAGCTAAGATTTTTTTTTTTTACTTAGATGATATTCAGTTAAGACAAAAGAAACATTCAGTTCGCCTGAGTTACAGATTCCTCAGTCAACAGAAGGATTTGGTGATGTCAATGTATCTTGACAATGTTGTCTAAAGAATAAAGATGGGCAACAGAATTGTGAAATTATTTTATTATTTCAGTGAAGAAGCAGACAGGTTTTTCTACTGGCAGATAATAAAGGCAGAAATCTAGGTGAGGAGGGTAGAGGGCTATAATCTTGCTTCAGTTACTTCTTTTGTATTTCTCAGGTTAATTTGCATAGTAAACTGGTGGGAATTTTGAGAGACAGAGACAGAAAGACAAATAGAGGAAAATGAGAGAGAGAAAGAAATGAGAGATGGGGAAGAGAAGGGAAGGAGGGAAAGAGGAAGAGAGAAGGAGGGAGGGAGAGAGGAAAAGAGAGGAAGGGAGGGAGAGACAGAGAGAGGCTGGGGGGCAGGGGAAAGGGGAGGGGGAGAGAGAAAGGGGGGGGATGAAGAGGAGAGGGAACTGAGTTCCATAGTCCAAATCTCATTATAGTTCTTAGGCACTGTTTTATGTCATTCCTAAAAATGGGTTTGGGAAATAAGAGTTACAAGGAATTTTCTAAATCTAAACCAGATAGTTTTCTGGGACAACAGATTTAATTACCACTAGGCAAAAAAAAAGTATTAATAATTAATAAAAAGAGTTAAAAGACTTATTTTTAGTCTAAAAGCATGTTTGGCTTTTCTTTAATTGCCTTCAGTTTGTTTAGTGAGTTATTTCTTCTTACTGGAAAAGTAGATGGTACAGTAGATAGAGTGCCAGGCCTGAAATCAGGAAGATCTGATTGATTCCAAGTCAACTTGAGTTCAAATCTGCTCTCAGACACTAACTGTTTGACCCTGAGCAATTCATTTAACCCAGTTTGCCTCAGTTTCATCATTTGTAAAATGAGCTGGAGAAAGAAATGGCAAAACATTCCAGTATCTCTGCCAGGAAAATTCCAAAGGGGGGTTACAAAGAGTTGGACAAAAGTGAGAAATTAATGAATCACAACAACAAATGCTATTTTCCATTTTTGCACTTAAAGAATTTTTCTTGTCCTTTTCAAGGAGTCACCTTCTAGCTACTAAACTATAGTTGATGAGCTCAGATAATGCCAAACAGAACTCTAAATTCAGCCCATGAGTGGCTCTGATGAGCTGAATGCAGCCAAGAAGGGCAGAAATATGCTATTAAGGGCCATTAGTTAGGGCTGAATAAGTTATGGTATGTCAATGTAATAGAATATTATTGTTCTATAAGAAATGATAAGCAAGCTGATTTTAAAAAAGCCTGAAAAGATCTACACGAACTGAAGCTGAGTAAAGTGAGCAGAACCCAAAAGACAATGTATAGTATAACAATAAGATTATGTGATGATCAACTGTGATGGAGTTAGTTCTTCTCAGTAACATGGTGATTCAAGACAATTTCAATAATCTTAGAATGGAAAATGCCAATCATGCAGAGAAAGGACTTTGGAGACTGAATGTGGATTGAAGCATAGCATTTTCATCTTTTGAGTGTTTTTTCTCTTTCTTTTTTTCCTTTTTTTCTCTTTTGGTCTGATTTTCCTTGCAGAACATGACAAATATCGAAATACATTTAAAAGCATAGCACATACCTCTATCAGATTGCAGATTGTTTGCTGTTTTGGGAGGGGGAAGAGAAGGAAAAAAGGTAGAAAAATTTGGAACACAGTTTTCCAAAAATGAATGTTGAAAACTATCTTTACATGTATTTGGAAAAATAAAAAAAACAACTGAGAATAATTTTTAAAAAGGCTCTACCGATCCTTAATTTTTTTTTATATTTTTAATAGGAATATAGGCGCTATATTTTGTTGAAAGCTTTTTTATATCTATTGATATATGTTTGAGATTTTTGTTGTTTTTCTATTGATGTTGATATTGATTATCAAATATACTTACAATTTTCCTAAAATTGAACCAACTCTGCATTACGGGAATAAATTTCACTTAGTCATCATATATGACCTTTGTGAAATATTGCTGTCATCTCTTTGATAGTATTTTATTTAAAATATTTGTATTGGTATTCATTAAGGAATTCTCTGTTTTTGCTTTCCATGGTTTAGGCATGAGAACATATTTATTTCATAAAAGAAATTTGAATAAGACTCTTTTTTTTATCAATTTTTTCAAATAGTTTATACATTGTTGGGTTATTTCTTTCTTAAATGTTTGATAGAATTCACTTATAAATATAGATGACACTAGGGATTTTTTCTTAGGAAGTTTGTTTATGACTTTAATTTCTTTTTTTTTTAAGATAGGGTTATTACTTGTCCATTCAATTTCCTCTTCTGCTCATTTGGGCAGTTTATAGTTTTGTAAATATTCACCCATTTCATTTAGACTGTCAGTTTAACTAGCATGTAAGTGAGCAAAATAACTCCTAAAAATATAATTTTATTTTCAGTCATGGTGCATTCATTTCCATTTCCATTTCTTATGATGGTGATTTGACTTTTTTCTTTCTATAAAAATGGAAATCAACCAATGGCTGACTTGTTTTATTGGTGGGTTTTGTTTTTTTTATAAAACCAGTTTCTTTTTTTAAAAGAAGTTTTTCTTTTTCTTTTCTTTTTTTATTTGCTTTTTTCTTAATGTTATTTTTATATAATTTTTATTTTTCTTTATTTTGTTTTTTAAATTTTTTCAAAATTTTTTTTTATTCAAAGAAACAGAATAAACAAAAAGAGAACAGAAAAACAATACAAAACAAAATGAAACAAAACAAAAAAGAACATTATTGTGTGCCCAGCAGAACATCAGGGATGATTCAAAATATATGACAATAAATACCAATTTAAGAAAGTATACATATACATACATATATATATATATATATATATATATATATATATATTAGTAGAAGAAATTATATTCACAAGTGTCCATCTTTTTTTTACTTCCTTGTAAATTGTTCTTTTGTTCTGTGCTGCATACTTTATTTACTTTATTCTTTCCCCCCTTTTCATCCTCCACTATCCCCAAGCAGGCTATAGTTAAGAAAAGATATATTTATGTTTTCATATGTAAATATATACATATATATACACACTCATATACACATATCTAAGAGGTACATGTCTTTCTTATTCCTGCTGACTCTTTTTTTTCTTTTCTGAGGCAATTGGTATTGTGATTTGCCTAAGGTCACACAGCTAGGAAACATTAAGAATCTGAGGTCACATTAAACACAGGTCCTCCTGACTTCAGGGCTGGTGTTCTCTCTATTGCACCACCTATCTGCCCCTCCTGCTGACTCTTATTAAATTCTGTTCTATAACTTGACTTACTATTACTTAATCTCCCTCCCCCACCCCCATTCAGGTATCCCTTCCTTGTTTTCTTTCCTTATCCTTTGCTTCACCATCTACCCATCCTTCCCTACTTATTTCTCTATAGATTTTGGAGGGGGCTATACCCTTCATGGCATATATGTAGTATTGCCTATTGAATCCATTCCTTATGTGAGTAGTTGAACCTAATTTCTAGATTTAGTAGTTTAATGCTTATTTTTTACTTTAAATTTTATTAATCTCCTTCAGTTTTAGGACTTCTATTTTGACCCTTATTTGGAAATTTTAAATTTTTTAAAATGTATATCAAATTCATTGATCTGCTTTGTCTCTTCTTTTTAATTGATTTACATATTTAGAGCTATAATTTTCTTCCTAAGTACTGCTTTGACTACCTACAAATTTTGGCATGTTGTTTTATTGTTGTCATTCTCTCTATTTTAAAAATTATTTTTATTTATTTTTAATACACGTTGTTTTATGAATTATGTTGGGAGAGAAAAATCAGAGCAAATGGGAAAAACCATGGGAGAGATTAAAAAAAAAAAACAGAAAAAAGAAGTGAATATAACCAGGTATTGATTTACATTCAGTCTCCTTAGATTTTTCTCTGGTTGCAGATGACATTTTCTATTCAAAGTCTATTAGGATTTCTTTGGATCACTGAACTACAGTGAAGAACCGAGCCTTTCATAGTTGATCATAACACATTCTTGCTGTTATTGAACAAAATGTATTCCTGCTTCTCCTTGTTTCATTCAGCATCAGTTAATATAAAAATTTCCAGACCTTTCTGTAATCAGCTTATCATTTTTTATAGAATAATAATATTCCATTATCTTCATGTACCCCAACATATTCAGCCATTTCCCAATTGATGGGTATCCAATCCTTTTCCAATTCTTTACTACTACAAAAAGAGCTGCTATGAACATTTTTGCACATGAGTCCTTTTTTCTCCTTTATGATTTCCTTGGGATGTCATTCTCTTTAATAAAATTACTGGTTGTGTATATGATTTGTTACTTGACCTACTTATTAGATTAAATTGTTTCATTTTCAATATTTATTTTTACAAGTAACTTTTTTGAATAAATTTTTATTGCATTATAATTTGAAAGAGGTGCATTTAATATTTCTACATTTTTTCCATTTATTTGTTAAGTATTTATGCCCTAATACATGGTCAATTTTTTAAAGGTGTCATGTGCAACAGAAAAAGATATTCTCCTTTTTATTCCCTTTCAATTTTCTTCAGATATCTATCATATTTAACTTTTCTAAAATTCTTTTCATTTCCTTTGCTTCTTTTTTTTTTTTTTAAGATTAGCTTTATTTAGTTCTAAGATGGGGAAATTGATGTTCCATATTAGTATGGTTTTACTATTTCCTCCTAAAATTTAAATTTTCTTTTAAAAATTTAAACACTATGTTATTTGATGTATATATGTTTAGCATTAATATTCATTGTTTATGGTTCATTTTAGAAAGATGTGATTTCCTGCTTATCTCTTTTAATTAGTCTATTTTTGCTTTGTTTAATATCATGATTACTTTTCCTCCCTTTTTCACTTCAGCTGAAGCATAATATAATCTGTTCCAACTCCTTGTTTTAACTCTGTCTCTCTGTTTCAAGTATGTTTCCTACAATCAGCATATAATTAGATTCTAATTTCTAATCTATTCTACTGTGTCCTTACATTTTGTAGTTGAGGTAATCCCTTTCACATTCATGGACTGTGAATTTTGCTCCATCCTGGTTTCTTCTGTTTATCTCTGTTTGTCTGTCTCAATTTGTGTTTCTGTTTCTTTGTGTGTGTCTATGCCTCTAGTTCTCTCTTGTCCCTCCTCTAAAGTCTATTGTGCTGCTTTTGGTGACTGCATTCCTTTGTTTTCCCCTTTTTATTACAGTATCCCCTTTGCTCCTTCTTCCTATTCCTTTCTATTACCCTTTTAGTTAAAATATATTTCTATATCTGAGAGAGATAGTGTGTGTGTGTGCATGTGTGCACACACACGTGCATGAATATATTTTGCCTCATCTGAACTAATTCAGATGAAAGCAGGGTTCAAGTGTTGCCTAGTTCAAACTATTTTCCTCTCCAACATAAAAGTTCTTGTTTTCACACCTCTTTCAAGTAAGGTTTCCCCAATCTTCTTCTCCCATCCCCCTTTTTCTCATCCTTCCATTAAAAAAAATTGATTCATTTCTGTATCTTCTATGTAGAATCCTTCTAATTGATTTAACAATGATAAATTATTTAGAAGTTACATCTATCATCTTTATAGAAATCTTATAGAAATCATATAAAAATCTTAACAATTTAACCTTACTGAGTCCTTTATGATTTCTTTCATATTTTACTTTTTATGCTTCTCTTGAGCCTTGTATTTGAAAGTCACATTTTCTATCCAGCTCTGTCTTTTCATCAGGACAGTGTGAAAATCCTCTATATCATTATATATCATTTTTGTTTTTGTTTCTGCTTAAAGGATTAAGCTTAGTTTTGTTCAGTAGGTTTTTCTTGATTGTATTCCTAACTGTTTTATATTCTGGAATATTATATTCTAAGCCCTTTTCATCTTTAATGTGGTAGCTGCTAAATCTTGTTTGATACTAACTGCAGTTCCATAATATTTGAATTGTTTCTTTCTGGCTATTTAAAATATTTTCTCTTTTATATAGGCTCTTTCATTTTGTTTTCATTTTGTGACGTCTTTCAGGTTGGGATTGATGGATGCTTTCAATTTCTATTTTGTCCTCTGGTTCTAGGATATCAGTGTAGTTTCTTTTATAATTTTTAAAAATTTTTTTAAAATAATAATTTTCAATTAATCCAATAATTCTCAAATTATCTTGCCTAGATCTATTTTCTGAAACAGTTGTTTTTCTGATGAGAAATTTCACTTTTTTAATTTTTTATCATTCTTTTGACTCTGTTTTATTGTTTTTTGAAGTATTATGGAGTCATTAGCTTCCACTTTTCCAATTCTAATTTTTGAGCAATTATTTTATATAGTGAAGTTTTGTACCTCTTTTTTTATTGGCTCAATTGAAAAAAAATTATCGAATTTCTTTTTATTTCCAAAACATATGCAAAGATAATTTTTCAACACTGATTCTTGAAAACCCTTGTGTTTCAATTTTTTCCCCCTTTCCCCACCCATCCACTTCCCTAGATGGTAAGTAATCTAATATATATTAAACATGGTAAAATATATATTAAATCCAATATAGGCATACATAATTATCCGATTATCTTGCTGCACGAGAAAAATCAGTTCAAAAAGAAAAACAATGAGAAAGAAAATAAAATTCAAAGAAAACACAACAAAAAGAGTGAAAATACTACATTGTAATCCACCCTTAGTCCCCACAGTCCTCTCTCTGGGTATAGATGGTTCTCATTAACCCAAAATCATTTGAACAGGCCTGAATCATCTCATTGTTGTAAAGAGCCACATCCATCAGAAGTGATCATCATTTAATCTTGTTGTTGCCATGTAAAATGATCTCCTGGTTCTTCTCATTTCATTTAGCATCAGTTTATATAATTTTCTCCAGGTCTCTCTGAAATCATCCTGCTGATCATTACTTATAGAACAATAATATTCTATAACATTCATATACCATAACTTATTCAGCCATTCTCCAACTGATGGGCATCCACTCAGTTTCCAGTTTTTTGCCACTACAAAAAGGGCTGCCACAAACATTTTTTCAGATATGGATCCCTTTCCCTCCTTTAAGATGTCTTTGGGATATAAGACCAGTAGAAAAAATGCTGGATCAAAGGGTATGCACAATTGGATAGCCCTTTGGGCATGTTTCCATAGTGTTCTCTGGAATGCTTGGATCAGTTCACAACTCCACCAACAACATATTAGTATCCCAGTTTTCCCACATCTTCTACAACATTCATCATTATATTTTCCTGTCATCTTAACCAATTTGAAAGGTTTGTGGTAGTACCTCAGAGTTGTCTTAATTTGCATTTCTCTGATTAATAGTGATATAGAAATGATTTCAATTTCTTCATCTGAAAAATTTCTGTTTATATTCTTTAACAATTTATCAATTGGAGAATGGCTTGAATTCTTATAAATTTGAGTCATTTCTCTGTGTTTTAGAAATGAGGTCTTTATCAAAACCCTTAATATAATCAAAAGTATCTATTTTGTGTTCAATAATGATCCCAGTTCTTTGTTCACAAATTCTTTCCTTTTCCACAGGTCTGAAAGATAAACTATCCTATGTTCTAATTTGCTTATAATATTACTCTTTATGTTTAAAACATGAACCTATTTCACTTTATCTTGGTGTACAATGTTAGGTATGAGTCAGTGCCTAGTTTCTGCCATACTAGTTTCCAATTTTCCCAGCAGTTTTTGTCAAATAGTGATTTTTTATCCCCAAAACTGGGGTCTCTGGGTTTGTCAAGCACTAGATTACTGTAGTCATTGACTATTTTGTCCTGTCAACATAACCGATTCCACTGATTGACTACACTATTTCTAAGTCAGTACCAAATAGTTTTGATGACCGCTGCTTTATAATATAGTTTTAGGTATGGTAAAGTTAGCTTTATTTGCATTTTTTCATTAATTCCCTTGAAATTTTTGACCTTTTATTCTTCCAGATGAACTTTATTATTTTTTCTAGATCTGTAATGATTGATATGGCATTGAATATGTAGATTAATTTAGGTAGTATTGTCATTTTATTATATTTGCTCAGCCTACCCAAAAGCACTTGATATTTTTCCAATTGATTAGCTCTGACTTTATTTGTGTGGACTTTATAGTGTTTTGTCATTGTGTTCATATAGTTCCTGACTTTGCCTTGGCAGATAGACTCCCAAATATTTTATATTATCAGCAGTTATTTTAAATGGCATTTCTCTTTGTATCTCTTATTTCTGGACTTTGTTGGTAATATATAAAAATGCTGATGATTTATGTGGATTTATTTTGGATCTTGCAACTTTGTTAAACTTGTGAATTATTTCTAGTAGTTTTTTAGTTGATTTTCTAGGGTTCTCTATGTATATCATCATCTGCAAAGAGTGATAATTTGGTTTCTGTATTACCTACTGTAATTCCTTTAACCTCTTTTTTTTCTCTTATAGCCAAGGCTAACATTTCTTTTTCTTGTTATTATTATAGCTTTTTATTTACAAAACATATGCATGGATAATTTTTCAACATCAACCCTTGCAAAACTTTTGTTCCAACTTTTCCTCTCCTTCCTCCCACCCCCTCCCCTAAATGGCAGGTAGCCCAATATATGTTAAATATGTTAAAGTATATGTTAAATCCAATATATGTCTACATATTTACACAGTTATCTTGATGTACAAGGAAAATCAGATCTAAAAAGAAAAAAAAAACCTGAGAACAAAACAAAAATGCAAGCAAACAATAACAGAAAGAGTGGAAATGCTCTGTTGCAGTCCACACTTATTTCCCATAGTTCTCTCTTTGAGAGTAGCTGATTTTCTTCATTACTGAATAATTGGAACTGATTTAAATCATCACATTGTTGATGAGAGCCACATCCATCAAAGTAGATCAGCATGTAATCTTCTTGTTGCCGTGTATAATGATCTCCTGATTCTTCTTATTTAACTTAACATCAATTCATGTAAGTCTCTCCAGGCCTCCCTGAAATCATCCTGCTAGTCATTTCTTACAGAATAATAATGTTACATAACATTCATATACCACAATTTATTCAGTTATTCTCCAATTGATGGACATCCATTCAATTTCCAGTTTCTAGCCACTACAAAAAGGACTGCCACAAACATTTTTTGCACATGTGGGACATTTCCCTTCTTTAAGATCTCTTTGGGATATAATCCCAGCAGAAACACTGTTGGATCAAAGAATATGCACAGTTTGACAACTTTTTGAGCACAGTTGCAAACTGCTCTCCAGAATGGTTGGATCCGTTCACAATTCTACCAACAATGTATCAGTGCCCCAGTTTTCCCACATCCCCTCCAACATTCATCATTATCTTTTCCTGTCATTTTAGCCAATCTGAGAGGTGTGTAGTGATATCTCAGAGTTGTCTTAATTTGCATTTCTCTGAACAATAATGATTTGGAACACCTTTTCATATGACTAGAAATAGTTTCAATTTCTTCATCTGAAAATTGTCTGTTCCTATCCTTCGATCATTTATCAATTAGAGAATGGCTTGATTTCTTATAAATTTGAGTCAATTCTCTTATTTGGAAATGAGACCTTTATGAGAACCTTTGAATGTAAAAATGTTTTCCCAGTTTATTGCTTCTCTTCTAATCTTGTCTGCATTAGTTTTATTTGTATAAAAAACTTTTTAACTTTATATAATTGAAATTTTCTATTTTGTGATCAATAATGATCTCTAGTTCTTCTTTGGTCACACATTCCTTCCTCTTCCACAGGTCTAAGAGATAAACTATCCTATGTTCTTCTAATTTGTTTATAATATCATTCTTTATATCTAGATCATGAATCCATTTTGACCTTCTCTTGGTAGATGGTGTTAAGTGTGGGTCAATGTCTACTTTCTGCCATACTAGTTTCCAATTTCCCCAGAATTTTTTGTCAAATAGTGAATTCTTATGCCAAAAGCCAGGATCTTTGGGTTTGGCTTGACTGATTCTTGATGTCTCATTGAGTCATTCATTTCTATTTGTTCAGTTCTGATTTCTAATGAATTATTTTCTTCATTTACTTTTTTTTTTTTTTTTACTACTTTTTTTAATTGTCCAATTGCGTTTTTAAATGAGTTGTTTTTGTTCTATGGAATTTTTTCCAATTCACAAATTCTGTTTACTGGGAGTTCTTTACCTTTTCCATTTCACATTTCAGGGAGCTGTTTTCTTTTTCCACTTTATCAAATCTTTCTTTTAATAGGAATAGGTGTTGGATTTTATCAAATACTTAGTCTGCATCCATTGTGATACTCATATGATTTTTGTTAGTTTGGTTACTGATATGGTTAATTATGCTAATTGTTTTCCTAATATTGAACCAGCCCTGCATTCCTGGTATAAATCCTACTTAGTCATGGTGTATTATTCTGGGGATGATTTTTTGTAATCTCTTTGTTAATATTTTATTTAAGATTTTTGTATCTATACTCATTAGGGAAATTGGTCTATATTTTTCTTTCTCTGTTTTAACACTACCTGATTTAGATTATCAGCACCATATTTATATCATAAAAGGAATTTGGTAGGATCCTTCTTTCCTTATTTTTTCAAATAGTTTGTTTGTATAGTATTGGAATTAATTGTTCTTTAAATGTAATCCATCTGACCCTGGAGATTTTTTTTTAGAGAGTTGATTCAATTTTGTATTTTAAGATTTTGTTTTCTTCAGCTGTGTGTGTGTATGTGTGTGTGTGTGTGTGTGTGTGTGTGTGTGTGTACAATGAGTTAATTTTTTTCATGGTTTTTCTTTCATTGTTTTTATTTATTTATTTATTTTCTTTTTAATATTATTAGGTTTTGAAGTTAATTATTTTTAACATTTCCAGGAGTTTTTATTTGCTTATGTTCAATTTGTGTTCCTCCTTCCCCTTCTTTGATACTGTGCCTATAGTTATTTTGACTTTTCTTCTGAGTTTGTGTCTTGATCTTCCCTGTCACCATACTAGCTTTTTATGTTTTTTTTTGTTTCTTCATTTTCCAACCAATTTCTTCACTTTGAATTTATTTTGAAAATGAACTTTGTTCCCAGAGTAAAAAGGGAGGGACATTGGCTAAGCTTCAGACTTCTCTATATTCCTGTTTTCAGGGCTGGGTTTGAGATTTTGAAGCATCTGGTGCTTCCAAAGTTAAGTGATGTGTGGAGAGATGTAGTAACTACCCTTTACTTTAGTTTTCCATGGGAAAGGCTCTTGATCTCTTAGGATTATAATCAGCATTATTATTATTATTTTTAAATTCATCAGCTCTTTTTTATAGCTTTTTATTTACAAGATATATGCATTGGTATTTTTTCAGTATTGACAATTGCAAAACCTTTTGTTTTTTCCACTTTTTTCCCTCCTTCCCTCCCCCCCACCCCCAGATGGCAGATTGATGTTAAATATGTTGAAGTGTAAGTTAAATACAATATATGTATATATGTCCAAACAGTTATTTTGCTGTACAAAAAGAACTGGACTTTGAAATAGTGTACCATTAGCCTGTGAAGGAAATCAAAAATGCAGGTGGACAAAAATAGAGGGATTGGGAATTCTATGTAGTGGTTCATAGTCATCTCCCAGAGGTCTTTAGCTGAATGTAGCAGTTCAGTTCATTACTGCTCTATTGGAACTGATTTGGTTCATCTCATTGTTGAAAAGGGTCACATCCATCAGAATTGATCATCATATTGTATTGTTGTTGAAGTATATAATGATCTCCTGGTCCTGCTCATTTCACTCAGCATCAGTTCATGTAAGTCTCTCCAGGCCTTTCTGAAATCATTCTGCTGGTCATTTCTTACTGAACAATAATATTCCATAATATTCATATATCACAATTTATTCAACCATTCTCATCCACTCAGTTTCCAGTTTCTGGCCACTACAAAAAGGGCTGCCACAAACATTCTTGCACATACAAGTCCCTTTCCCTTCTTTAAAATCTCTTTGGGATATAAGCCCAGTAGTAACACTGCTAGATCAAAGGGTATGCAGAGTTTGATAACTTTTTGAGCATAGTTCCAAATTGCTCTCCAGAATGGCTGGATGTATTCACAATTCCCCCAATAATGTATCAGTGTATCAGTTTTCCCACATCCCCTCCAACATTCCATGTTATCTTTCTCTGTCATTCTAGCCAATTTGACAGGTGTATAGTGGTATCTCAGAGTTGTCTTAATTTGCATTTCTCAATCAGTATTATTTTTAGAGTCCTTGCCACCTTTGGACAAGAAGTAATCCTATTCCTCAGGAGCCTGTTCTCCACTAAAGCAAAAGTGATCTTTCCACCCTTGAACTGTGTTTTCATAGTAAATATTGGCAGTGAAATTGCCAAACAGCTTTCAGTCTTATATTCATTGCTAGCATAAGAGTCCCTTGGTATTTTTTTCTGACCATTTGTCACATTCCCTTACTATCTCTAGCGTGAAAGCTCCCCAAATTCTGCTGCTTCTGTTATCTTTATAGTTCCACTACTGGTGCTATATCCACATGAGCTCTAGGCCAATCTCAATGCCCATGTCACAGGAGTTTCTTTCCAACCTCTTAAGTTATCTTGAGCCGGAAGAATATCTCACCCTGATCTTTTATTGGCTCTGCCACTCCAAATTTTAATTTGTTGTATTATTTTAAAGTTGCTTGGAGAAAAATTCTGGGAAAAGTCAACTGGGTGCTCCATCTATTCCACCATTCTGGTCATAAATCCTTGATGACATATTTTATATCACCATGTGTATTAGTCAACACATTATAGCCCTTTTATATCAAGCACACATTTCTCCATTGCTGTTTGAATGATCCATAATTTTGATTCTTTAGAATTGTGATATTCCATGATTCAGCATCAAATAGTAAAATACTTAGCACAATAGCTGATATATAGTAGGAACTGCATAAATGCTGGCAATGATGATGATGATTAACAAAAGAATATTTCTGATTAAAGAGAAGAGTTTAGTTTTCAGAGAAAAGTTTTGGGTCACCTAAAACTATTACCATTTATTCCCAAACTACTTTTATTTTGTTCTTACTTTACATTTTTAATATTGCATGCTTAAGGAAGGAAATATAAAATTGAGAATCTCTCACTAACCAAATAAGGTTTTCTTATTTATATCACAGACCCCCCCCTCTCCTCCCGTTCTCTTTTCCTTTCTCTCTCTCTCCCTCTCTTTTCCTCTCTCTCTCTCTCTTTCCTCCTTCCTCCTCCTCTCTTTCTTTCTCTGTCTTCTGCATGTCTATCACTCTCAGCTTACTTAAAGTTTATTTTAATGCTGCATCAGATGTTTTATACATATATTCTCTGCAAAGAACTATTATAAATTCATTAAACAAGATCCATATATTCCTTAATAACTATGATTTAAATAATCATTTCTTTAAACATGTCAAAGGTCCATGAGAGTATAGGCAAAATACATGAGAATAGATGAAGAAGTGGCAATAAATAGAAATTTTGTTATATAGAACGAAATAGGAACATTTTGACTTGGCAGGTTTACTGCATCAAAATCTGGTCTTACATCCAAAGAATTATTCACATGCATCAGTGAATAGCACCCTCAGAGAGTCCAAATTCCTTTTACTCTAAGCATTTCAGCCTTTTTCTTATCAGTTCTGTTACTAGTAGGGAAAAATTAGTTTGGTTGGCATAAAAACCTCTGAACTTGTGCATAGAAAGTAAGTACAGAGGACTTACAATGAAATAATGCTAATAAATTTTTAATAGAGTATTTGACAGTCAGAAGTGAATGAGAAAGGACAGCCATCTGGTCAAAGAGTAATGGTTGCAACATCTTTGTGACATTGTCTTCTTGGTTAGACATAGGTTACATTGTTTGAAGTTAACCTTGCCCCAAGCCATTCCTTACCTCCAATATTTTATATTTTGCTAAGCAGAGCAACTAAAAAAGAGCTGACATTTTGTAAAGATTACATTATAGATCCAAAAGCCCAATATAAATGTGAAGGTATAATCTTGAGATAAAACAATGGGAAGAAATAGACTATTCTGCCAGCCTGTCTTATAGTTTGTCAGTAATTTAGGAGTAGAACTATTAATATAGGTAGCTGTTCCAAACTGTATCTGATTAAGCTCCTCACTCTTCTGTTAAATCCTAACAGAAGCCATACTTTGTAGATTTGGTTCAGATTACTTTTTTTTTTTAAATCCCTTTAAAAATTTTCCATAGTGAATTTAATAATTATCTATATACAAACACCAATATTTAAATATTATTTATTATTATGTAAGAACAAAGAAGAAGATTGTATAGAAATTAAACTTGTCTAATTAATTCATTTTTGGTTTTTGTTATATACTTTCCCAATGGTTTACTGCAATTTTTACCTTAAAACTGTATATAGACATACATGCAAATATAATATACGTATAAATTAAGAGTAGTAAAAAAAATCATTTTGTTAGTTTCTGTTACCCACTGTATTTCTTTTTTGCTTTCTTGAGTGAATTTTTGGAAAAGTGCTTTACTGATTTTTTTTTATTTGCATCTCTATCATCTTCCCATATGCTCCCCAAATCCTCTCCAAAGGCCTTTATTTTTAATATGTATAAACATAGCAAGTTAGTACAAAATATACAAGAGGAAGGCCATAGCCTTCAATAGGGACACTGAAGAGTGATCCAGAAGAATATATCAGGGATCAGAAAAACAGGAAAAATGATTTAGAAGCTGGGTTCTTCATTTTCCTTCACCCACATGTGAAGTTACCTTTTTGGAATTCTGTGATTTATAAGGTGATTCCTAATTCCTGGAGCAGGGAATCTAGATAGTAAATGGGTGCAGCACTAGACCTGGAATCAGAGAGTTCAATTCTGGCCTTAGACACTTCTTGCCTATGCGACCCTGACCAAGTCTTCTAGTCCTACTTGCCTCAGTTTCTTCAACTGTAAATATGAGTTGGATAAAGGAATGGCAAGACACTTAAGTATTTTTCTAAAAAAAAACCACTAAAATGGGGTTATGAAAAATCAGAAACAATTGAAATGATTAAACATTTCCCAGAATAAAACCAAATTTAAAAAAATGGTGGGGATCAGGGATACCTGGACAGGGTGGGCAACAATGCCTGTCCTCTTCCTGTTACTATGGGCTTTACTTAGTTTTTATCAGAAAGCTTTCACATAATAGTTACTGTGGCATTTAAATGAAACTAAATATGAAAGTGAATTGTTCCGTTTCCTTGATGGAAAGTTTAATTTCATTCTACAGTATGTTGTTCCTCACTTGTTTGGAGACTTAATTGTTTATTAAATGAGGATATACACTTCCTTTCTTTTAAAACGAGTTTCCATAGATTTACATAAATTCCCTGGGGAATCATCTTAATTTGAGCAAGTGAGGATTTGTCCAGATGTGCACTGATTTTTATGGGATTGTGAAACTTTAGGGTGAGGACTATGGGAAGGACAATTTGGGGAAAATAGTCACTCCAACTGTTTGGAGAAATGGTTCAATGAACATGCTTTCACTATTGCAGAATGGAAGTTTGAAAACTAGCCTCAGTAGCAAATATTTATTAAATATACAAGAGGAAAAAAGCATGGGAAATTGCCATACAGTTTAGAAATCACTTCTTGTATTTGGGAATTATAACGCTTAATTAAAAAAAGAAATTTGTTTCATTTACTCTCCAGTACATTTAATTAATAAAAGAATGAAAAGTTAAAACTCTATTCCCACCTTGTCAACCTTGATCTAATATGACCCACATTCTCTGCTCCTAATAAACTGCATTTTAAAATTTTTTCTTCAATGTAGGGTAATTTCCTCTACAGAGACTGAAGACAGACAATTATTGCTGTTTTTAGAAAGCTGTCTCAGGCTCATAGTCTATGTGCTATCTGTGGGCATGCAACTAGTTAAGTATCAAAGGCTAAATGTAGAATACAGATCTTCCTGATGTCAGTTCCAGCATACTGTCTTTCTACCACTCTACACTTCTTCTCCTTAATTTGTATACAGATATATGATTTTATGTAAAAAGGTAAAATGTAGGAGAGAGAGCAATAGAATGATGGAAATAAGAGAATCAAATTCTGGATCTGTTAATTACTTACTCAGTGGTCCAAACACAAACCATTTAATCTCTCTAGGTTAAAACCTCTCACTTTCTTTCTCTAAAATGAAGGGACTTGAATTAGAAGACCTTTCAATTCTAAATCAAGGATCTAGATGTGTATCAGGTTCATTGTATATTTCAATTTTTTTGTATGTCTTTCACATATTACTTTCTGTGGTTTGTTGTCTAACTTGTTTAAATAATTTCTTGGGATAATTTTGTGGGTTTAACTATCTTTATGAAGACTGGTATTGAGCCACATATATTAAATGCTAATGTGTGTAACTATTAGATCATGTGGTTAGAATATTTGCTACTAAAGCCAAGGTCATGGTTCTGTCCCCACTTTGGTAATTTTGCTTTGATTTGTTTGTTTTTGTTGTTGTTGAGTTGTGTCTGATTTCTTGTGACACTTATTTGGTGTTTTCTTGTCAAAGATACTGGAGTGGTTTACCATTTCCTTCTCCAGTTCATTTTATTGATGAGAAGACTAAGGCAAACAGGGTTAAGTAATTTGCCCAGGTCACATAGCTAGTAAGTATCACCAGATTTGAACTCAGGAGGATGAATCTTCCTAATTGCAGACTTGGCACATTATACATGTTACCTTCTAGCTGCCCCTTTTGATCTGTTAGGTGACTATAGATTGTCTCTTATTCCTAAGCAATTGTCTTATAAGATCATATTTTTGAAATATGAGGGGGGGGAATACAGAGGGGACCTTGTTGAAGGTGCGAATCAATATCAATTAATCAGCACTAGTGGAAAATGAACTCCATGTCACATTATTCTCATAGTGGGTCCACTTATTTCTAGAACTGAAGGACAGTGCATCAATTAATATGAATCAAGTACCTACCGTATGCCAACCATTGTGCTAAGCCTTAGAGATACAAAGAGAGTCAAATGACAACCCTGCCTTCAAAGAATTCACAAAAGAATGGAAATAGATAGCATGCAAACAACTATATACATGATAAATAGGAAATAATAAACAGAGGGCATTAGAATTAAAAGCAGTCAGGAAAGGCTTGTAAAAAAATGGGATTTTTGGTTTATTTGTTAGTCCTTCATTTTTGAAGAGGAATGGGAGGATGAACAATATGTTCCAACAGTCTCGATGGCAGGATTTTGGTTGTTACTTAATGAAATCCAGGGAAATCAGTAGGAGGAATTGAAGAGGGCAAGCATTCCAGGAATAGGAGATAGCCAGAAAAAAAGGCCTGAAGGCATAGGAATCACAAATTTATTAAATATCTTCTCTGTGCTTAACATTGTGTTCAGCACCTTAGTAAAATCATCAATAATACCCACCCCAGAAAGAAATTGACTTTACAAGCATTTTAAAGTTGTGAAGTTCTGTATATCTATTAACTCATCTGATCCTATCAACAGTACTGTGAAGTAATAGATGCCTATTATCTCTGGTTTACAGATCAGGAAAATGAGGTAACAAGAGATAAAGTAATTTACCTATGTCACATAATTATGAATTATCTTGGGTGAGATTTGAACCCAGGTTTTAGATACTGTATTTTTGTAAATAATAGCTTTTTATTTTCAAAAAATAAGCAAAAATAATTTTTAACATTTACCCTTTCAAAAACTTGTTTCAATTTTTCTTTCTCCCTTTCCCCTCTCCTGTACAGCATGCAATCCAATATATGTTAAGCATGTGAAATTCTCCTATACAGATTTCCACATTGTCATGCTGAACAAGAAAAATCAGATCAAAAAGGAAAAAAAAAAAAGGTGAGGAAAAAAAGCAAGCAAGAAACAACACAAAAGGTGAAAATACTGTTGTGATCCACATTCAATTCCCACAGTCCTTCTGTATGCAGATGGTTCTCTCCATCACAATAGAGTCTATGTCTTACACTCTATCTACATTGCTATCCAGGAAAAAAATGATATGTTATGTTATAATAAAGATGCCCAGATGGAGTCATGTACACACAAAACATTGTGTAATATTTATGAGTATAATCTTTGACTCCAAAGAAATTCTACTCTTGTTCTCCTCAACTTTATCTACTGAACCTAAGAAGGTTACATTTGAACAAAATTCCCTCTCCCTTAATACATTTCTGCATAGTAATCATCATCATCATTATCATCACTATTATTGTTAAGAGCTCTTTAAAAATATTATCTCATTTTATCCTCACAATCACCTTATTCTATTATTATTCCCATTTTACAGATGAGGAAAATGAGATAGAGTGACTAGCCCAGAGATGCATAACTAGCAAATGTCAGGAGCCAGATTCAAACACAGGTTTTCCTCACTCCAAGGCTAGTATCCTATCTGTTATGCCATCTAACTGACAAAACCAATGGCCCCAATATCTCAAAGCTCTTCATTGGTTAGAGTAGTATTATCTAAATAAAGCCTACCTTCTTCTACAGCCACATTTTCCAGTTCAAAGACTGGAACTCAACTAAGAGTAGAAGGTAGATAAAAGTTGTTAATATCTTTTTTTACTTGCAATTTAATATTTTCCCCAATTATGTGTAAAAACAATATTTTAACATTAGTTTTAAAAATTGTAAGTTTTGAATTCTTTCCTTCCTCTCTTCTCTTTCCCCCACTGAGAAGGCAAGCAGTTTGATATAAGTTATAGATTTGTAGTCACAACATTTCTTCTTGTATCCTTCCTGCAGAAATGTCCTCATGCTTTTTTCTATGAGACAATGAACTTGTA
The DNA here is from genome assembly GCF_902635505.1 of Sarcophilus harrisii. NCBI lineage: Eukaryota > Metazoa > Chordata > Mammalia > Dasyuromorphia > Dasyuridae > Sarcophilus > Sarcophilus harrisii. The sequence goes on from NC_045429.1 coordinate 145,942,622, forward strand.
GTGAAATGAGCTTTAGTGTTAAGCTTTCTTTGTGATTCCAGAAATCCTGATACTGACTAAGCAGAAGTGACCACTCAGAGAGAAAAGAGAGGGAATAGATTTAGTAGCCTTATTTAAGATGTGAACAAAAGGGGCCTGGCCTAAATGACCTGTATCAATTGTAACTTTCAAGGGATTTACAATCTAATGGGGGATAGGGGATTTAGAGTAATAAGCATGAAAAGCTGAGGTCTGACCCTTCAGACTCTTACCCACTGTCCTGGCTTTGAGATGGTTTCAGCCCTGGGAAGGCTGGTTAGGCTAACCCTGTCCTAGCCCCAGTCTCAGTGATGGATGTCAGGAATTTGAATGTTCCAATGGGGAGAGGTGGGCATGAGTAGGCTGGTCCTAAAGAAAATTCCAGATAACTGTATTCTGTGCCTATTCTCACCCTTTGGGGAAATGGTCCTCTAATTTGGGAGATGATTCTAAAGCAATGACAGATAAGAGATGATAATATGATCCCAATTTTAAATTATATATAAACTATTATGGCTCTAAGTTCAAAATAAAAGGAGATTAATAAAGATTTAAAAGGCTTTAATGAAGGAAGTAGCAGTCACAGGTGTTTTGATAAATACCTCGTGATTATATTTTTCATTTTAATAATCATTGTTACCAAAGACATTTTCTTGGAATGCTTTCTTTAGATGGGGTCCCTTAAATCATGATCCTCTATTGCTTACATCATTCATCCTTGGACATAGCTGAAATGGTCTGGGATGGAGCTGGCAAGCAGAAATCTGTGAAGATACTGCCAGAGAGCTTTTCTGGTCAAAATTTTTGTTATAATTTCTTTTAAGAGGTAAAATAAAATCTTTCCATTGACACATCTACATGGCTACCAGTAGCTACAAACTGGCTTGTTCATGGAGTTAAAAGCATGGGTGAATGTGACAGTGGAAAAAGAGAGAAAGAGGGGGGGGAAGGGGAAAGGGGATGGAAGGCGGGAGGAGAGAGAATCAGAGATAGAGACAGACTGATCCTACACGCAGATGGACAGAGAAGGACAATCAGTGATGGAAACAGAGACATGGAGACAGAGAGAAAAAGACAGACACAGAAATAAAAAAAGGAAACAACCATTCTCTTCTTTGGTTACAGAATACAAAGCTAATATACCCTTGACTGTTACTGAGTCTTTGTTTCCCTCTATTAGAAACTGATGTGATTCATGCTTGAAATTAGAGATTTTTGTCCTGGTGGTATACTTTTTCCTCATTGCCATCCCCCACCCCAATCTGTTTTTCCATCTCCTTCCCTCATGATCTTCCTGTTGTAGGATTTATTTTATGTTAACTTTTTTACAAATAAAATTTATCATTTTTAGTTTTTGTAAAATAGGAGTAATTTTTTTCAGCATCTCAAATATGATGCAAAGTGTAAATAAAAAAGCCAATCACTAAGTAATCCCCTTCCCCTTTTAAAAATATAAAGAATAATTTACCAGTTTTTAAACACATATTTACTTTAGGATATGTGTGTGTGTGTGTGAGTTTATATACATAATATATGAATTATAAATTACATTAAATTATTATATATAATATAAATTATGTATTATATGTGTTATGTAATAACCACATATTAATTAAAATATATTAAAGCTTTGCAAAAATCATACATACAAATATATATGCATATAACATGTGATTTTTTTCAGAGCTTTAATATTTCAAACCTCCATAATCTTCAAGAAAGTTTCATAATTATAATCCAATTTGTGATGTCCCTAGACCTCAGTCATTTGGAAAAGAAAGAAGAGACAAGCAGTGTCCATACAATGACTACAAATTTAAGTGGTGGCAAGGATTCTCCGAGGTCTGCCAATACAGCATCATTTGTGGCTTCTTTAGACCCAGAAACCATTCCATTCTGATGCCATATCTTAGCATAAGCCCACACAAACATTTTCCTGGCTTTTTACTTCCAACCCATCAGCTTTCTTCATTTAACTTAGTGACTGGTTTTTCTAGCTGGACAGGCCTTTATTCTAGTCTCCTAACCTTTCCTAGGCCATTTCTCACCTCTCAGAAGGTGATGTAGTGTAGGGGAAAGAGCACTGATTGGCATTACAATCCCTAATTCTTTACTTCCTTTGTGAACTTGTCCTCCCTGGGCCATAATTTTCTTATCTGTAAAATGATTATATGATCTCTGAAATCTTTCTAAGTTTATGATTGATTTTCTAATCTGACATTTAACTCCTACCTCTTTCCAAATTTTGCCAGCTTTCTAAATCTTGGGGGTGAGGGGGAGAAAGGAGTAGTAATTTGGGGAGAAAAAAAGTTGGTAGCATCAATAAAGAATAGTTAATGACCTTGCTGAAAAGCAGAGGAGCTGCTATTCTACTCACACTTTAGGCCATTCACATAAGGCAGACATAGTCTGTCTGCACATTAGTTGATAGTCCTGTTCACATGATAAATGAAAATCTTATTCTTTACATTTGGTATTTCTGTCACCTTATCCAATAGCACAGTTTGCTAAAGAGACTTAAAATGCAGTTTTCACACTGATCATGGAAACTGGCAGTGGAGAGAATTGCTGCACAGGTGGAGAGAATGCCATTCAGTTGCAATGAAGGCAATTTGCAAGAGAGAATTGCTACTTTTCTCTCCGAAGTCATCCATTGAATCTTGGCTTCTTTGTTTCTTCTCAGAGCCTACTTCCCGACATATTTTTCACTCAACAGCTCTAGTTTTGGGGTGTGTTTTTTTTTGGCAAAGTCTCTCTTCTTTTCCCTCTAATGATGATTTTATTCAGTATCAGTCTCATAACTTATTTGTCTTTCAGCCAAAATCCAATCATCAATTATGGAAAGTTGAGAGTGTTATTTGTTGATTTGTAGAGAAAATAGATTTATCATGTTTTAATTATTCTTGCATGGATTGATTTAATCAGAAAAACCAAATTAGAGTTAGAAAATGTACCTGGAAAATATACTTTACACAATTCAATTCAACTAACATTAAAGACCTACTATGTGCCTAGTGAGAGGCATCACGGTAGAGAGCTTAGAGTGTCAGTGTTAGAGTCAAGAAGACTTGATTTTAAGCCCTACTTCTGACATATACTAATTGTATTACCCTAAACATAGAGCCACTTACCATTTCAGTGATTGGAATATTGTTCTAAGACTATAATTTATTGATGCATTACTGATCTGTAGGGAGGCAATTTCAAGAGAATTTTTAACCCAAGACCCTCTCATTGTTATGACATAATCACTGGTCCTCAATTCAAAAGTACTGAAGGAATCATAAGATTAAATATATATATCATTCCTGCTGTCAAGGAATTTATGATCTAAAAGAAATATAATATTCACGAATAACTATTTTTCAAAATAGAATGTGACCATAATAAAGCATTTAAGTAGAGGTATTAGAGCAATGATTTCACTGATAGAGAAAACTTTAGGGTGAGCCAAACTCCCTCTCCCAATGCAGGTTGGGTTCATTTCTGTGATTTATCATCTTAAAGAATTTTACCACTCTTGATTATTTTTATACAAGCTAATGTCATGCTTTTATATTTATCCTTTATTATTTGCCCTTTCTTTTACCTTACCTAAACCCAGTTTTCCTATCTACTATTACAACATTCAGCAGAGGAAAGCTGGACACAATCTGACAAAACACTCTAGGTCTGGGGAAAGTAGATTTTAGAGGTTCAGAAGGATAATTAAGATCCCATGAACTAAAATTTTATGAAATTGTACAAGGGAATTCATTCAGGATGAATGGAAATTGCAGGAATGAAATGCTAAGGGCACAGTGAGGACGGAGAATGCACTGATTTGAGAGAGTGGGTAGTTGACTAATCCCACGTGTTTTCATCAGTAATACTACTTAGTATATAGTATCAAAATTATGGAACATTGTAGAAGTCCTGTGCTGAGGTTGGGTTTATCAGAAAGAGAAGAAAATTGTCTTGACTAATTATGGATATAAATCTTTTGTTATTTTGGTGGGATTAAAGCCTATTTTATATTCAATATCTTGTTAGCTTTGGTGCTTCATGGGAAGTAAGACTTCTGTCTCTTTGTTTCTCTCTGTTGCTCTGAATCTTTGTTTCTGTCTCAGTCTCTCTCTGTCTTTGTTTCTGCCTCATCTCTGTTTCTCTCTGTCTCTATCTCTGTCTGTCACTCCCTTTCTCTCTGTGTCTCTGTTTCTGTCTCTATCTTTCCCTCCCTATCTCTCTCTGTTTCTCTGTCTCTGTCTCTGTCTGTTTGTCTCCCCCACCCCTCTCTCTCAGAGACTTAGATATCAGAAAAATTCTGATGGTCCCAATGGGCAGAGGTGATGTTTTATTGAGAAGCCCTTAAGATTTAATTCATTTTTCATAAACGTTGGGTAATGGTTGTGAAGCATAAGTTCCATAAATTGTGTCAATCTCATTATATAAATATGGAATTCAGAGTTTCAAAGAAGTTAGATAACTTGCCTGTGGTCATACATGTCAAATAGAGAAACTTGGATCTCATGGGATCATAGGATTTCAGATCTAGAACAAATCTTGGAGAACAACCTTCTCCTTTTACACATGAGGAAACAGGCTTAGAGAGAAAAATCATTTTCTCAAGGTCATATTAGATTATGTTAGTCTCAACTCCAAATTCAGTGTCCTTCCCATTATATAATTTCATTGGATAAGTATATAAGAGAACTACATTGTACTAAAAGATTTTTGTGGAAGAAAGAGCATTTCTGATGAGGGAAGAAGATTCAAAAAAGGTAGCTATTTTTAATTCAGAAGACGTTGAAATTTTCCTTCAATACTGTAGTATGAAATTCTCTTACTACTAATATTTTTATATAATTTTTGTGAAATTATTACATAGGTATTTTGAGGCTTCTTTGGGGATGGCTATTCTTATGAAAATTTATTAGATAGGAAGTGTTTTTACCCAACTATGGGAATATCCATTAGCCATCTTTCAGAAGCATCTGCCAAATAAAGATTTTGAAGGAGGTAGAAGTGTGGCTAAGCAAAAGCTAGTTCTCTAAGATCTACCAATGTCTTATTATGCATGGTATCAAAATGAAATACATTTTTAATTTGATTAATATAGTTAGGATAATTGTTCAGTTAGTCAGTCATATCTGGCTTTTGGTGACCCCATGGACTTGTCCATGGAATTATTTTTGGCAAAAATATTAGAGTGGTTTGTCATTTTCTTCTCCATTGTGCTCCCATTTTACAAATGTGAAACTGAGGCAAATAGGATTAAGTGATTTGTCCAGGGTCACACAGCTAGTAAGTGTATGAAGCCAGATTTTAACTTTGATTTTCCTATCTCTCAGTATTCTATCTACCCATTCTAGTAATACCTAGCTGGTATAATAACATACACACACACATATTATTTTATAATCTATTATATACACATGAATATATATGTACATATATATTATATACATATATATATATATACACAATATAGGAATACATTCATACATACCTTTATGTGTATTGTATAATACACACATGCATATATACACATTTATATAAACATGTAGGTATATTTATGCAGTGTGTGTGTGTGTGTGTGTGTGTGTGGACTATGACTTGAACAAACACAATTTTGAAGTTAAAATTTTCTTGGAAGCAACAATTCTTTAACAGCTTTAAAACAACTTCAGCTCTGTGTATATTTTTTGATACTCAAAAGCTTAGTGTTTAAAAAATGACTTGGGAAGCATTCTGATTTTGAAGTGTAACAAAGTCCTAAGATAGAGCTTGTTTGGCCAATCAATTTGTTATAAATGTTTCATTCTCGGTGCATCACAGGTGGTAATGTTGAGATATTTTGTTTTCTTTGTATCAAGCGTATCCTGCTAGTGATGCTGTGTAATGACCACCTTGGGTCATGAAATTCAACAAGCATTTATTACATGCCTACTATGTGAGATGCACTGGACTGGACATTAGAAATAAAACGCTAAAAATGATAAACTCTGGTCTTGACAAGTTTCCATTCAAGTATATATTATGTTCTATACAGAATAATTCCTATGTAGGGGCTCCCAGTACTATATCTCTACCACTCATATGCATACTTTCTAGGGTCCTAACATTAAGCCATTATAATTATTGATGGAAAATATTTTATTGGGAAGAATTTATATGTGTGTGTGTGTGTGTGTGTGTGTGTGTATTTGAAGTGGGAAAATAGTAAATAGTCAAAAGCAAAAGAAGGCTGCTCCTGCTCTCTCAGAGCTAGACCTGTCACAAACTATTGCTTGCAGAGTTGTCTAGGACTTTGAAAGGATTAGGAGGTGATGGGTCTCTTCTACCATCAATTCAAGCCTCTTTTGGCTATGTCCTTCCATTTTAAGAATTCCAATAGTTAGTACTCAGTTTTATTTAATATCTTCAGTTCTACTTAATATAAGATTAACTTTGACAAAGAAAAGTTTAGTCTAAAATATTGAAAGAACATATATACAAACATTTTCTACCTACTTTACCATGGTCTCTGGGATGGGGAGTTGTAGATCAGGCTCAGTTTAGTTCATTGTATTAGTCCCACTATGATCAAATCCAACATCAGATCAATGCTGAATTTTTCTAAGCTGAGCTCTTGCTATCCTTGCTCCTTATGGTCCTGCTGTTTGCAATATCTGGCCTTGACTCCTCGATTTCCTGATACCTGTGAGTTGAGTTTTCAGGATGGATCAAAAATTTCCTCTCCCTTCACCCCAAACAGAAAAGAAGAAAGAAAACTTCAAAGACCCAGACCTGATTTTTGAAACCACATGACCTAAAGTAGGAGGATTGTGAGAGTGGTGATAAGAGAATCTAAGGTTATGCTCCCCTTTACTGTCTAGTGTTAGTAATGCACAATGTCCTTCAGTCTTCAGTCTTCCATTCTTCCATGTATTTAAAACAATTTTGGGTGATCTGTTCATGCCTCAGATTCCCTTCTATCCCATTACTTGTGAAATGGAAAAAATGTGGAACTTTCTATTCATAATCTCATTTTAAAGATCAGTGATCTATCTCTGTTGCTGTCTTCACAGTTTTAGTATTTTTGCCATTTTCTTCAGTTTACCAAACTGAGTTTCCTTTTTACAGCTCTTATATCACTAAACTTTCTCTAGATATCTGGTATCCTTGGTCTACATTTGCATTCTTTTTCTTCTCATTTTAAGGAAAATTTGTTGCCTATGTTTAATTCTTCCTCCTCTTTCTTCTATGCCCCATTACTCACTATTCCTATCTAGATGAACTTTATGTGAGGGAAAAGATATTGAATGTAGAATCAGAAGAGTTGTTTGAATCCTGACTTAGCCAATAACTGCCCATGTGACTTTGCTGATGTTACTTAATGTCCTTTGGTTTTAGTTTCTTCAACTCTAAAATGAGCAGGTTGGATCATTTAACCAGAGAGGGGATTTGAATCCAGGTTTTCCACCTCCATCACTAATGCTATTTATTTCCATTTAATCACTTGACTGCTTTCTGCCTGCTTAGGAAGTCAAAGAAGTTCTTGTCATCTACAATTAATGGGAGGGGAATTTCTTCACCAATCATATCACAGATCATTGATGTATTTAGTAATCTGGACTTGTTGGATTATAGTTAATAGCTAATATAAGTCTATCCTTGCTATAATACTTATGCCAGAGGTAAAAAAAATGCATTAAGAAGTGTGTTGGTTTTATAATCGTAGGAAACTCACTGACAGGTTAAAAAAAAGCCAGTGACTTGATGAAGAGTCAGTCTCCATCCAGGGTACAAGTAAATAGTAAATATTAAATAAAGATGATTAGATGATTATGTGTATTGCTAATAATAATGTCAACAGTGATAACATGGCATATTTAAAATATACAGTCTTTTACTATATTATTTTTGTCCTTGATATATAAAGAGAATAATGACATCATGGGGTGATGACTTGTACATGAACTGAATTTAAATGAGGTGGAATTGTGCAGAGTTGTCAGTCTCTCTCTTCCTGAATCACTGAAATCCAGTGGCAAGGCAAAAATCAAGGCAACTGGTGATGACCTGATATGTATTAGATGATTTTGGTGTCTTTGAAGCCTTTACAGACCCTAAGCATTCCAAAGTGCTTGTTTCAGCCACCTTCATGGAGTTATTCTCATTTTCTTACTCCACTGAGAAAGTCTTAGCATGCTTGGAGTATTTATCTCCCGAATTCACCAATACATTTATGGCCTGCCAGATACTCTCAACCTGGTTTAGCCTGTCTGTTGGGACAATTTTACCAGGGTGTGGCCATTGTGCATATTACACTTTCTTGCAGTCACAGGTAAGAGTCAGGTAAATCAAGTGAATACCAAAGGTGGATGAGCAGTCTTTGAAAAGGGTTCAGCAAGCCTTCACACCAGAGGTGCTAGTCCTCCTGAACACCTCATAAATCCCTCTTACTATATAAGTGGACAAATGAACCTAGTACTTTAGAATACTTAAGATATAAATATACACATAGATATAGATATATGTATATATATACATAATACATATATGTGTATATATATATGTATTTGTATATATGTGTATATATATATATATATATATATATATAATATGTTTTCCCCTAAAGAATCTTTTATCTCTTTAGTTTAGGCATGTGCATATAATTAAATGCACTTTTGTTTATCTCTGAAATTTGTAAAGAATATGCTAAATTTAATCAGTTCAGAGGATATCTATATATATAATTAATTGCAATTTTGTTTATCTCTGAAGTTGTAAAAGATATGCTAAATTCAATCAATTCAGAGGAAATCTTCAGTTATCCTCATTATGTTTGATCTGTGAAAATGATATATTCCTCATTTATAGATATTATTAGTTCATCTTATGATGACTTAATTCTGCTCATTTTAAAACCAAAGAACATTTCTTCCTACATAAAATTAAATTTTCAATTACAAAGTTATTTTTGCCTTCAATGAAAGTATATAAGGAAGAGAAAAATCATTTTCCCAAGCATTTAGAAGATATTCTTCAAAGTCCTTTCACTGTGGCATGAAGATGACCCTGAATTCTTGAAGCCTCTGTCAGTGAAATGAGAGTTTACTTAACCATATTAGGTGAAGGATATTCAATAAGAATAGACACTGAAGACATCTTGAATTGATTCAATTGAATGAAGCTCCTGTATAGTTAATTGAAGTTAGTCTATAGAATATCAAAGCCCTTCTGGAGTTCCCTGGGGCTACCTGATACCCAGTGAACCTAAGAGGTGATATCAATAACCTCAACCTTTAGTCTTCTGAGGCCATAAAGTTTTGAGGATGTTTTCAATCCATTTTAAGGAAAAAAATCAGTCTAATTTGCATAGACAAGAATTCAAGATATTTTTCCTACCCCAACTTATATTCTCATTTATATAATATTTTATGAGTTTAATCTATATATTGAAGATATCATTACTATATTAAGGAACAGATTTTCCTAAAGAATATTTCTTGTTGCCACATCTCTATGTCACAAAAGATGCTGGGAATGTAAGATTCCATTGTGCTTATTATTTATTGATTCCATATTTATATTTATCTATTACCTATTGATCTAAAGTATTTTATGTGGAGGTACAAAAAGTCACTTTAAAGGTTACAATAAAGGTATACCTAATGCAAATGTTAAAATTTACTTTTGGGTATTTGAAAGATACAACAAAGATAATTTTATTCATTGATCATCTGATAATTAATATCATATAATACATTAATTAAGGGGATGTATACTTACTCAAGCAGCTTGCCCTTGTCATGGAGGAGACCCAGAATAATGTCTAAATCAAGAACAATTTTCCTAATTGCTCCTATTTGTTGAAAACATTAAGTTTCCTGAACACTGCTAATCCAGTTAAATAAAATTCTTACTCAAAAGAATGTGTCCCAACTATCAAGAATACTGAACTTATACATGTGTATATTTTATCATCTATCTCTTCATATCTATCTCTCTACCTATCTACTTATCTGTATTTCTATCTGTCCATCTACATATAAATCTTGCATATACTTCGAATGGATAATGAGTTGGGTCCAGAATTAAATAGAAAGTTGACAGTGGGTTGCATTGTCTTTGGTGAAACATCAAAGTTCTCCCTGAAACAAAAGTCCCCTTTTTAGCAACTGATATTCTTCTAGTGGTTTATTATTATTATTATTATTATTATTATTACAAGTCTCTAAAGAAATCAAACTTAATATCTTTTAGGGTAATAGAAATAGGGGCATAAGTAGGACATGTGTAACCTGTTATAAATGGCAAATATCCTAGAGCAGGGGCCCTTAAACTTTTTAAATAGGGGGCCAGTTCACTGTCCCTCAGACTGTTGCAGGGCCAGACTATAGTAAAAACAAAAACTATGAACAAATTCCTATGCATGCTGCATATATCTTATTTAGAAGTGAAGAAACAAAATGGGAACAAATACAATATTTAAAATGAAGTAAAGTTAAATCAACAAACTTACCAGTATTTCAGTGAGAACTATGGGCTGCTTTTGGCTAATGGGATGGTCAATGTCTGGTTCCATATTTGTCACTGCTAATCATAACAAGTCATGCAAGTGTGCATCCGTTCATCTTGATCTGGTTGGAGATTTCAAATGTTTCATTCTAGAAAAAGTCTGTTCACAGACATAAGTGCTGCCAAAGATGGTTGCCATTTTGAGTGCATGGTTCCTGAGATGAGAATATGTCTCAGGGGGGAGAGATGCATAGAAATTATGAAGGCTGCTTGACTTGAATGCGTCTTTCAGAGTCACAATTCTGCAGTTCAGCTAGTTCCATTTGGTAAATTGTAGCCACATTTTCAATGTCAATAGAAAATGGGTTACGGAAAAACTGTATGTCCTGTTCATGGAGATGAAACTCTTTAAATCTAAATTGGTACTCCTTTTGCAATTTTTCCAGTGAATCCACACATGTTTTGTTTGGGAATGCAATCAGCAGTTTTTCTGCTAACAGATTTTGAATTGTGGGGAGATGGCAGAAGTTTTCCTCCTTCACTTGTTTGATGAGGAGGCCTAATTTTACTTCAAATGCTTTGATATGTGATTGCATATCACAAATGAGCTTCCTCTTTCCTTGAAGTTGCATATTGAAATTGTTGAGTAGCTCTGTTACATCTGTCAGAAAGGCAAGGTGCCATTCCCGTTCTGCATCATTGAGCTCTGGTACTTTGTTTTTTGAAAGCAGAAAAGTTGTAATCTGTGGAAGTAAGTCATAGAAACGTTTCAAAACTCTCCCTCGACTCAGCCAATGGACTTCTGTGTGATATAGAACATCTTCATACTCAACATTATATAGAACATCTTCATACTCAGCATTATATAGAATATCTTCATATTCAACATTTAGCTCAGACAGAAATTCCTGAAATTGTCTATGATTTAGTGCATTAGCTCTAATGAAGTTAACACAAGATGCCACAATTTTCATAACAGAGTCCCACTTCAGTGATTTACTACACAGCACTTGTTGGTGAATGAGGCAGTATATGGCTATTGGATGAGAATGGTTATGTTTGTCCATCTCTTGGCTAATGCAATCAATTACTCCTTTCTTAGATCCCACCATGCTAGGAGCACCATCAGTTGTCATGCTGGCTAGTTTAGCCCAGTCCAGCTCTAAACCATTCATAGTTTGACAAACCTTTTCATAGATATCCTCTCCTGTAGTTGTTCCTTTGATGCTTTGCAGTGCAGCAAGCTCTTCTATGACTTCAAAATAATCATTCTTTCCACAAATAAAAATTAGAAATTGTGCAGAATCATGAACATTATTAATTTCGTCAAGTGCCAAGAAAAATTATGAAATTTTTTTTATGGAGTTTTGCAAATGCTGATGCAGATTGTCTCCCATTTATTCAATCTTTCGTGTAATTGTAGGTCCTGAAAGACTCACTGTACTAAATAAATCAGCCTTCTCTGGACACATCTCTTTGGCAACAGAAAGAAGGCATTCTTTAACAAATTCTCCCTCCACAAAAGGTTTGCCAGTGCTGCTATTAGCTTGGCAACTTGAAAACTGCTCACAGTGATGAAATATTTAGCTGCTTCTGCTTCACAAAAGTATTTTGCTGAGTTGTCAATGTATTTTTCATTTTTAATATTTTATCTTTTTTCACTTCTCCAACCAAACAATTATATTTATCTTTATGTTGAGTTTCATAGTGTCGATGCAAATTATATTCTTTGAATACAGAATATAGTGTCTGGCATATCAGACATACAGCTCTTTCCTTGTACTGCATGAAAAAGTAATCATAAGTCCACTGTTCTTTGAATATCCTACACTCTGAGTCAATTTTTCTTTTTCTTGACATTATTTCCTAGGGATTCCAAATTGCTATTAGTAAAATACATACATACATACATATATGTATATATATATATATGTATATATATATATATATATACATACAGCCCTAAAAAAACAATATACCAGCAATAACTTTGCCCACACAGAGATATACAGACTGCAATGCCTAACTTCCTCCAAGCTGCCTCTGTGCTGTGATGCCTCTGTTTCCCACACTCTCTCTCCTGCTCTTCACACTCCCATTTCCAACATTCACTGCAGTGAATTCCCCCTGCAGCAGCCATGACATGCACAGCATGCACTGTACATCCCCCGCACCTGTTTGTTGTGGTGGCTGCCATTACTGTACAAGGCTGTGGGCCATCAGTTCTCTGTCTTCTGCATCTCTCTCCCTTCCCCACACCATACACCCCGGCCTGGGAACTCATATCACCTTGGTATCGCCTCACACTCTGTCTCTGCCACCTCAGCCCAGTGCCAGAAGTGTGTGTTGCTAACAGGAGTTTAGGTCAAACGTCACTTTTGGTCTGATTTTGCCATAACCCAGCAGGCTGTGTAAATGTCCTCAGTGGGCCACATCTGGCCTGAGGGCCATAATTTGAGGACCCCTGTGCTAGAGAAATGATAATATAAAAGCTGTCAGAGAATCAATAAATGAAAAATATCTTTTTCATTTATTCCAGATCTTCCATTTGGCAAGGACCAAGGATAACTGATGGAAAACCTTCATGCTCCACTATACTTCCAATGTTGAGAGAACATGAGGAAGGAACTAGTCTTGTTGAGTGAACCCTTTCTAGTAGGTAGGTCATGGACTAAAAGCCATTTAGTCTGGGCAGGTGTGGGTGAATCACAATCTGCATTCTTGGAGGCAATATTCATGCCAAGGAGAAAAGTAAGCATTTGAAAGTATAAATATATCAAATGTGCACTGCTATTTTCAATGAACTGATAGGTCATGTCACAATGTACAATACTGTATAATAAGAATACTTTACAATTAAATAGCATTTCATACTTCACATTATTTCCACATCAGTAACTGATCTTGAAAATTGACAGGATTTTCCTTGATGCATTGAAAGACTTTTAACATGCTATTTTGTATCGGTCTTCAGGCTTATCTGATCATTTGAGAATCTCATTGTGATAGCAGTTAATCTCAGTTTTCTTATCAAAAAATGTGGATAATAATAGTACCTATTTGTGAGGATAAAATTAATTAATACTTTAAAAGCATTTCATAAATGCTAACTATTATAATAATGAAGAGAAAAATGAAAAATTGCCCTTAGTCCCATGTGCTTTACTCTTTGAATAGAGGAGTGGAGTATGATAATACAAAATCTTTAGATTATCTTAAACATAAAATTAGTTGTTGCTACTCAAAATTCCCAAATGGAAATAAAATAGAAAGAAAAATAAGCTAGTTAGTAAAGTTGGTTTGATCATGTGTCCAAAGGTGGCAAGAAATATCATTTCATGAGACACTTAGTCATCCCTCGTTACAGTGTTCATGATGAGCATAAGGAAAAAGATCAAAATGTAATCAGAAAAATCAGCAACCCATATGCTTACTTTCTCATCTTAAAATCTTTATGAGAATAATCTATGCACACCAAAGGCATCTTTGGAGAGTGTCTTAGAAGGGAACAGGTAAGTATTTATCAATGATGTTTTGGAATAAACCACATCTCTGTATTCACAAAATTGACTGACAGGTACAGAACCTATTGTACTTACTATTTGGTAAGCAAAATGCTGCATTCATACCTCTTTCTCCAGTATCATAACTCTGTATGTAAAAATCAGACAACATTCCTTGAAAAGTGCAATAACAAAAAGGATTTTTCAAGATGCTCGTTATTAATCAAGATGGGCAAGACTCAACTTTACTAACTACTCTCTATGTGGGGTATAGATGACCATTTAACATTACTCTTTGGAGTAAGAGAGGCTTTTTTGCTTTAGTATGCTTCTTTGATAATTATGTAAAAAAAATTTTTTTTTGGCAAAAAGGGGTCCCAAGTGCCTGACCTAGATAAAGCACTTTCCCATGGTCTCATCTGGACTCATCTACCCCCCCCCCCCCCCCCCCTTCTAAGAAAAACAAGATTATGAAAATAAAGTCAACCAATAAAAAAAAGCAGATCCAAAATCTTAAGGAAGATTATATAGTGTTCTTGTGGTGTTTTAATGTACTTGCTTCTAGGTCTTGTGTGATTTTAATTGTGGCTCTGTCATATTTAAATTATTTTTCTTCCTTGTTGTTTGTAATATTTTTCTTTTTGACTTGGTGGTTTGGCGATTTGGCTGAGATGTTCCTGTAGATTTGTCTATCCCCTCCCCACACCCCTGTCCATCTAGGATCAAATATAAAATCCTCTGTTTACAATTAAAAAATTTTATAGCATTCCTTCACATCCATGTCTTTCCAGTCTTCTTACATCTTATATTTTCTCCCCTACATACTCTTTGACTTAGTGACACTGGCTTCCTTGTTCTTGTTTGAAAAAGACATTTCATTTCATGGCTCTGAGAATTTTTATTGACTATTCTCCATACTTGGTACAATCTTCTCCTTTATCCCCATTTTCTGGGCTCTCTAACTTCTTTCAAGTTTCAGCTAAAGTCTCTTTCTAATGAAAGCCTTTCTTGATTTCCTTTAATTCTAGTGCCTTTCCTCTGTTGATTGTTTCCAACATATCATATCACATGATATCATATCATATCAATCTATCATCTGAGTGTCTATTATATTATCTATCAGTATGTTCTCATTTTCTCTCCTTCTCCCCCTCTTTCTCTCTTCCTTTACTTCTTCCTCCTTACTTCCCGATCTAATTTTATATATGATTGCTCCCCAATTAGATTGTAACTCCTTGAGAGTATGGAACATCTTTTGACTTTTTAAAATCCTCATTGCTTTGCATAATAAATAGCTTATAGTAGGAACTTAACAAATGTTTATTGAGTTATTGCCTGGAGCCTTTTCAACCTAGGTAGACTTCCCTAGAGCTTTGCTATTCTTTGATAAGATTGTCAAGACTTGTGTTCTATCTTGAAAAACTGAGGGCCACTTAGACTCTATGAGCCATCAGAGGACTTTAATGGAGACCATGCGAAATGCTATGGTCAACAGGGTAACTAAATTATCCATCCAAGTAGCTTCCCTGTTACTTTAGTTGCAGGGCAGATTTTCAGATATGATGCCATGTATGATGCCAACTTTAAAAGATCAGACATGTCAACCAATCATGTTTTCAGAAGCCCAGGGAAATTCCTGGTTTTCTTCCTTCTCCTGAAATATTTCCTTAGTCTCTAAATTATGGTTGAAATTCAATAGAATCATTCCTTTGAGCTAAATCTTTGTCTAGAGCTAAACTACAAATTC
This sequence comes from Sarcophilus harrisii, assembly GCF_902635505.1. Classification (NCBI taxonomy): domain Eukaryota; kingdom Metazoa; phylum Chordata; class Mammalia; order Dasyuromorphia; family Dasyuridae; genus Sarcophilus; species Sarcophilus harrisii. The sequence continues at coordinate 145,958,375 of NC_045429.1, forward strand.
CATTTAATGAAAGGAACATTTATTAAGATCCTACTATGTTCAAGACATTGTACCAGATGTTCATGCAACCAAAATGAAAAATAACACTGCCTTTGAACATATAGTTAGTATACTATTAGGATAAAAAACCAAATACACAAATACTCTTGGGAAATATTTCTCTTATCAATCATTGGCAATTTAGTGTAAATGAGTTTATAGGAAGCTAAGTGACTATAGAGAATAGAGTCTTGGACTTGGAATTAGGAAGATCTGAGTTCAAATTTGGCTTCAGACCTTTCTTAGTTCTGGTTCCTGGTACACTGCAGAATTTCTTATCCTTAGTTCATTCATTTGTAAAATGGGGATTATAATAGCACTTACCTTGAAGGGTTTTTGTGTCATTCAAATAGATGAAAGTTGTGAAGCATGTTGCAAACTCTAAAGCAAATATACTGCTAGTTGTTATTATTAAAAGACTTTCCCAAGAGTAGGTTTTGTTGAAGACATATAGAACTGGAAATAGGGAAGGTCTGGAGGAAAGAAATGAAAGGATGAAACTGTAGAAGGAAAACTAAGAAAGGACAGGAAATAACAAAAAAAAAGAAAACTATCTACTTGACAATTCTGTACATTGTAAGTCTTATTTATAAGAATTATTTTTAAGGAAAATAGGGAGACTGGAAGATTTGCTTTGAAAAGAATAACTTTACCTGTGGATTTCTTGCCTGTTAATTATGAGGGGAAAAAACCCTTTAGAAGAAAACAATTCCAATGGCTTTAGGTCATTTATTCTTTCAATAGTCTTTCTATTGATATTTGGTGGAAAAAAATATACAATGCTAAAACCAGAGGCTGTTTTATAAATTCTACCCCTCAAAATTTTTTTTACAGTGAATTTTTGTAACTATATTTTTGCTAAGGACAAAAAATGTCATGAGAAACATTCAATGAAATGACAATCTCAAAAATTTGTTATCTTTAGTCTTTGTATTGTATTAATTATATGTCATTTTTTAAAAAGGATACAAAAGTGAACATCAGACTGACAGACCATTGCTTCTGGCTGCAAGAAACCCAGTTTCAGAAGCAGTGTAATTACAGATTCACTTAAAAAATTGTTTTGTCATCCAGTGTCTCAGGTAAATAATGGGCACTTCAAAGTAAGAATTGTTTCTACTTCTGCTATGCAAATGTGAATATGTTTAAGTGAAAGTAATGTTCAGGAGACAATAGAATTCTAATCCCTAGAGAATGCCGTTTCCTGCTTATTAACAAAGGGAGTATAAATTTCTTTGTAAATTTTTTTGCAACTTGTTTTTTAGACTTTCCATATCTGGAGAAATTGTGACAATAAAAAGCTAGAGTATCTGAAATCTGACTTTGCTGATGCAGTTGGTCAAAATGCCATTTCTCATTCCAGTTATGTGGAAGGTTTCAGAAACAGACTCATTTATGATTTTGAGTTCAATTAAGACCACCCACTCATTTCACTTAAGCAAAAGCTAATGACCTGGGTTCTAAGGACTTCTCTTTCAAGATGAATTCTTAAATAACGCAAATGTGAATCATGGATATTTATAGTCAAAGATTGTCCAAACCCAGCATTTCCTGAATTGTAGCAGCTGGGGCTGAAAAGGGCAAATCTCAGGAAAGAAATGTTTGGAATTGAGTTCTTATATTGACTCTAGAGTTCAGGTGAGTTTTCAAAGTTTTTTTGTTTTTTTTTTTTCATCTTTTAGGAGCTTTTTGGATCAGGAATGAATGGAACTGGATGGAACTTGATGAAAATCTTAGGAGAGATTCAGGGTTTCCTTTTCCCTATGAAGTTAGAAATACTCTGAGAATAGACTGTCTTGGAATTTTGGCACATTGTTTTCAGTCCTAATTGAAAGTAGGAAGTGTAGAGAAGTGTGATAATAAAAATAACAGGAGCAAGATAGTGTGGAAATGAGGTGCTTCCTCCTTCCTAGTTCTTTCACCCCACCTCCTCCACATCCTTAAAAACGAACCAGCTAGAATCAGGAATGTGATTTCTGGGCAATATGTGAGAAGAAGACTTTTGTCTTATATGATCCATAGCTCTATAACTTATTCTATACTAAGTGGATGTGCTGGTAATGAGGAAGGTGAGAGAGATGTGGAAAGCAATGCCTGTTACAGAGTAAGTACTAAATAAATGTTTGTTAACTAATAAGTCTCTCTCCCTCCCCTGTTATGAGTTCCCTTTGTTTTTTCTGATGATGCTTATGAAGAGAATTATGGGATGCAAGAGGTCATTTAAGCTTAAATCTTTTTTTTTTAACAGAAGAGAAAACAAGTCCAGAGAGTGTGGCTTATCCAAGGTCACATAGGTAGCAAATATTGGAGCCATAATTTGAACCTAGTTCTTCCAACTCCAGGTTCAGGTTCTTCTCCTTTCTATTGTTCCATGCTATTTCATGTATTATTCAAAGTCCTTGTGCTTGATAATAATCTTGAAAATGCAACTCCAAAAGTAGTGATGAGTTTGGAGTTCAGTTTGAGTTTGTACACAACTCTGCTCCTTGGTAGAGAGTGCCATTATGCTATTTCTGTATTAGAAAACATTGCTTCTTTATGGAAGGCCATGGTGTATTAGCAACAAAGAAGAAAAACTTTTCTTTATTCAGCAATAAAAGAAAAGAATTTACAGGTTTGGCAAAACCTAGATTTTCCCCATCTGGAGAGACACTTGGCTAGTAATTCAATTCAATTCAAAGTCTCTGGGTACAAAGACAAAAAGAGCCCTTGGGGAACTTAATTTCTTAGAAGAGATAGAATGAGCCCCCAAAAGGTAAATGTAAAGTATATTCAGTGAATAACCCTCCAAAAGCTTATGTTCTAATAGATGTAGCAGATAGGTGGTAAAGAAAGGAAGTTTTGGTTCAGTTAGTCACAGGGCACTTTAATGGAAACATAGAGTAATGGATTGTAGTGATTTTATAATTGTTTCCTGAGGTAGTATTAGAATGGGTGTGAGATGGCAAAAGGCTACTTGTGGGGTGACAAGATTGACAAGATCTCTGACTATGGTGAATAGCTGAATAAAGTGTGAAGTATGATCTGAAGCCTTCTAAATAACCCTGGATTACCTACTCAGCTGGGGAGCTTAATTCTAAGGCAAAGTAGAAAGATGAATGAATTAACTCCCTGAAAGTTGGGTTAGGGTCTACAAAAGGATTAGATCTGGGATTTTTAAAGTCTTTTTGTTTGATGAAGCCTGTGAAGTCCTTAAGATTATGTTTTTACATGCATAAAATAAAATGCATAGGATTCTAAAGGAAATCAAAGATTAATGAAAACAAAGAATTATGGTTCAAAGACCATTGTTCTCCAGATTTATTCAGACTCCTTGCAAGTTCATGAGTCTCAAGTCTAGAATCACTAATTCAGAGGAATCACATATCATGGAGATCATTTAGTTCAATCATTTTACTTCCCCTAAGAGAAAACTGGCTTAAAGGGATGAAACAACTGTCCTAAGGTCACCGCTTTGTTTGGATTCAAATTTACATTTTGAGTATCTAATTTCAATACTCTTTCCTCTGTATCATATTGTTTACTAGACATGAAGCTTTTTGACCACAAGAAGAAAGATCAAGGACAACTTTTAGCTCAAATTTCAGGGTGTTTCAGTAGGAATATGTAATAATTATTAAACCTAAAAGTATCTATTTTGGAATTTTAAAGGGAGAAAAAAACTTATACAATGTTGTCAATTATAACACATTTCTGAACCTGAAAACAATTTCTATTGAACAAGGTTGAATTAGAAGTAGTTAAGCAGTTAAGGCCAAGGTCTCTTGACTATATTGAAGAAGGAGAGGGTGCGATGACAAGGATCACTTTGGGGTGTAACACATTCTCATTTATCTGCAGGAGAGTGAAGTTCTCACAATATGAACTGAGCTAACACAGTTTGTCAATGGAAAGGGACAAATCTAAGCAGGTTTCACAAGAGGCACTTGATTGCTTAACTTAATACAGTCTGTGGAAAGCTGGTCACCAAGGAAACAACACCTTCCTGTCTATAAGCAAGGAATAAGGCCAAGTTATGAGGTCAGGACTTCTTAGAGCCTTTAAGGGTAACAGAAGTTACCAAGGCTGGAAGGAAGTAGTGAAAAAACACAAAAAGTTTCTTCACTTTTCTCCCCCAGTTTTCTTTTTTTCTGTTATTTCTTATATTTTCCTTCTCTTCAGCCTGTGTGGGAAGCACTTGAAAAATGGAAAGTCTCTTTCTTCATATGGCTTCAAGCATTTAGTATGATTTTTGTCAATATCTATGCAAAGCAAAAGGACTTCCTGGTTTTGACAATGTATTCGAATATTGTCAATTAAATTCTTTTTTAAAAAATCCAACACCTACAGAACCAGAATCTCAGAATTTGAAGGGACCTGAGGTGCAGTCTAATCCTAATCATAAGCAAAAGGAAATCCCAATTCCACACACTTTAAAAAGGTCCAGAAATGGGAATTTAATAGATTCCACTTCCTTATTTCACAGATAAAGAAACTGAGCACAGGAGATAGGATAGGACTTGTCCAGAGTCATATACATCACAGAGTTAATATTGAAACTGACCCCTTCTGATTCCTAATATACATCACAGAGTTAATATTGAAACTGACTCCTTCTGACTCCTAAACAGGGTAACCTATCTTCACTTGAGACCATCTATTCTACTTCTGAACAATTCTAATTGACAGGAAGTTTTTCTTGATGTTAGCTAGCTGAACCGGTAGTATAAACACAGAGTTCTGAAGATAAATCAATATTTACTTATAAAAACAAGAAGGAACTGGAAATTAATTGGTCAAGCAAGAAACTGCCAAGATACTGTGAGTATCTCACAGTATCTCAGGCCCTGATCTTAGCTCTAGGATTAGCTGTTCTATAAAGTTTCCAACTTATTTAGAATTGATCTATTTGTTTCTTCATTGCCTTCATTGCTCTTACATGATCAAATGAAGTGCATCACTCTTCTGGCAAAGAGATACATTTGTTGTGATCGTTAAAGAGCATATCTTTCCTAGGGAAAGATGAAGAAGAGAGAAGGAAAATTACTCCTGAGGGCAGAGAGGAGGTTCTCATAATGCTGTGGACATGATGGGATTATAATATTGATCAATATGTGATCCATATTTTATTATTTGTTTACTGCTTGTTAAAAATAGAAAATGTCTTATCAATAAACATATTTTACTTACTCTAAAGGTCTGCACATGCTCGCTACCAAGCAGAGCTACATATGCTACATATGCTATATGCTACATAGGAAAATCTGTATAATTTGATATACCTGAAAAAGAAAATCTCTCATTCTGTTAGTAATGTAAAGGCTTATGTCAGACACTCAATCTGGCAAATTGAGATTTGAAGCCTTTCAAGTAGGCTACCGGTGATTGGCTTTGTCTGGTATACTCTGAGTGCCCAGGATCCCCACTAGGCCATGATAAGGCACAAGGGTAGGATTGAACATGACCTAGCAAAATTCAATTGGAATCTTTCTGATTTCAAGTAATTAAAATATCTGTCATCAGGGCAATCTTAAATGATGAAGAATACTTTAAACATATATTTAGACTATAAAGAAATGCCTAGTTATAGAAAATAAACATTAGACACATATTGGATAATTTTTCTATATGATTATTTTTAAAGATTAAAAAAAGTTTTTAGGAAAATGTTTTTATTTTCTCCTAAAATTTAAAATTAAAGACACTTGAATTAAAGCTAATTCTAGGATAGTTTATTGGACATTTTAATCTTCTGGGGGGAAAAGAATAAAAAAAAAACTCTTGAAATACAGGGGACAGGTAATGGTACAAGTAAATTTGTCTTTATATTGTTTTGTCAGATGTTTTCATTTATAAAGCAAATACTGCAACAATGACTTTATTTATTTAATTATTAGAAAATGAAGAAGTCTCAAAGCTTCCAGAATCAGTCAGGATTTCTAGCAGTTTCTATTGAATTATCACTAAAAGAAATATTTTAAGAGGAAAATGTATGACATGAAGGGGAGAATGTTTGTAAACAGTAAACAGAGGGGAGGGAGACAGTCAGGTAAAGTGAGACAGAGACAGATAAAGTGAGATAGAGACAGACAGAGAAATAGAGATAGAGACATACAGAGCAATTATTAAATACTATATGCTTGTTGTTATTTGTCCTTTGTTCTGGGAAGAGGACCATGATATCAGGAAGGTGATGCCATGACATGCAAGTTAAATGGACTGAAGTAAGGATGAGCTGTTCAAGGTCACCTGCCTTACTTTCTCCTCCAGAGCCATCTGTGTCCAGTCAAGATATGGATCAGGATGATGGAGATGGCCTTGAACGCAGTGGGAAATCTCAGTCTTCTTAAGCTAAAGTCTTCAGTTTGAGACATTGTATTAAGCAAGACAGTCTTTGCTCTCAAGAACTTACATAAATGATGATAGAAATTAGGGTGGTGGTAGTGGGGTAGACTTGCATTCACATAGACTATGCAGAAAAAATGGAAAATGACCCGTTAGAGTTGAGGGACCCAGAAACGGAGTTCTGGTTAAGGAAGGATGAAAATGGGGGGTGATACTCTGAGATGAAATCTAGAGTAGACCTGGCAGTGGCACAGATATGTGGTCCCTGGCAAGATAAGGCAAAAGCTGACCTCTCAGAGTCGATTAACGTGTCTATACATTCAAAATGTATTATATGATTTAGAATTGGAGGAAAACTTAATGATCATTTTACAGATGAGGAAATTGGCCCAGAGAGGAAAAATGATTCGTCTTAGGTTACAAAGATGGCAAAGTGGACATTTGATTCTCAGTAAAATGAGAATTTTGCTATATCATGTTGTCAATTGTTGCAGAAATTACCCTCCGAAAGAATGTTACATTGTGTTCTGTGGTTCATTGGGATTCATAAAAAAAAAAAACAAAAACAAACAAACAAACAAAAAAAACCCCATGTATTAACAGGAAAACACTTTTGGCTAGTCCATGCATTTTGTTGTCTGTTTCAGTTTCCATTTGCCAAAGCTGCTTCCGGTAGAGGTATAGTCACATCTGGGGAGCACAGCTGCTATGCTAGAGAGTACAGCTGACTCTGCAGGGTGCCCATTCTCCACCATGCCTTATGACTGTCCCTCCTGCTTTACTGAAAGGTAATGCCAGGATGAGGGGCCTGCCTGAAGGCCCTGGCTGACAGTTGATTGACTTGCCACACTCTGCCACACACAGAATTTTAGGTCAGATTTGGGCTCAATATAAGAACAGCAGGGCCAGTCTTGCTATTTCTGCTTCTTATCCCTGCATTCTAAGTCTAGTCTTAAGCTTGTACCAAAACAACTTCAGAACATCAATCAACTCTTCTCTCTTAGTTTTGGGGATTTTCTATGACTTTATATTTGAATCAGGTCAGAGTAAGGAGCATTTAAAATTGAAAAAAAAATAATCGGAGACAAATTTTTACAGGTTCTTCTGTTTCCTCAACTGGGTCCCAGGTTCTTTTAGTCACTTTTCAAGTTGTTAGTTCATTTCTATTAAGGCTAAAATATCAATGGTATTTTTTGTTGTTGGAGGGTGGGATTGGGAAAGGCAGGTAGTGTTTACTGCTCTTTTGGTTGCATGATGAAAATGGGACTGGGTTTAAAATGAGAGGGTCTCATTTAGAATTATATTTTTGTTACTTATTATGATGTGTGATTTCTTTGGATCTTAGTTTTCTTATCCATCAAATGAAGCAGTTAGAATAGATAATTTCTAAAGTTGCTTCCAATTTATAAATTCTATCATTCTATTGATCCTATAATTCTAAATTCTAATCTCCATCCCTTCTTTTTTGTATTGTTTTTTTGCTGAGGCTATTAAGGTTAAGTGGCTTGCCCAGGGTCATGCAGCTATGAAGTGTTAAGTGTCTGAGGTCAGATTTGAACTGAAGTCTTCTTGACTTCAGGACTGATTCTCTATCCACTGAATCATCGAGCTGTCCCCTCTTCATCCCTTCTGCATAAGCCTTATCTTTTTCGTCCTTTTCTCCTGCTCTATCAACTTTTTTCTTTTTCTTTTCTTTTTTTTAAAAACGTGATTGTTCCATACTCCCTTCTGCATGTCTGCTTCTTGCCAGATATAGCTCGAATGCATCTCTTCCAGATAAGCAGACTCTTTCTCCCCCCAAATAGCAATAATCTTTTGAAGGTTGTCCACTCAAGCTGAACTTCTTGTTTGTCTGTACCAAAACCCAAGTCCATGACTTTGCAGTAATTGAGTTACTGGCTGAAGAGGAAGGGTTATTGACCAGAAGTATCATTGCAATACAGCCTTCCTTTCCTATGGGAGAAGTCATTTTATTTAATATATCCTGGCCAGAAGAAAAGAGTTCAGTAACCAATCAAATGTCCATTTCTTTGTGTATCTTCTTAGAAACCTAGGAACACAATACAAAACAATTGAGGCATATTGCTAAATGATTTTTTCAATAATTTATCGCACTGTCATCCCCAAAGTCCACAGCAGTGTGCAAAGTCCTGTTACTGATGGCAGTCAGTAATTAGTAGCTACCATGTGATATGCATTGTACAAACTCTGGAGATACAAAGAAAGAAAAGAAATCCTGCTCTCAAGGGACTTAGAGTTCACTGGGGAGTTATTTTGAAAATTGTTATGTACGAATAAATTATATACAGTATATCTATCTATAATCAACAAAGAGCAGGTGTTAACATCAAGGGGGTTCAGAAAAAGTTTCTGGTAGAATTTTCACTGGGACTTAAAGCCAGGATGCAGAGGTAAGAAAGAATTGGATTCCAGTTATGGGGGAAAGCCAGTGAAAATGTCTGGAATAAGAAAATGGAGTGTTCTCTGAAAGGAACACCAAGGAGGCTAGTGTTGCGATATCATAAAGTATATAGTTTGGTTGAAGGTGTAAGACTAGATGAGTATGTGGGGGAGAGAAGTCAGGTTATGAAGGCTTTGAATGCTAAATAGAAGATTTTGTATTTGATTCTGGAAGTGACAGGGAACTACAAGAATTTAAATAGGAAGGTGAGATGGTCACACTTCATAAGCACTAGCTAAAATAACAGTTCTAGATGTGGATCTGTATACATCAAAAAGTACCAGCTCTCATTAATTTTTTAAAGAATAAAATGACATTGGAAGAGCATAATACTTCTTAGACATTTCTGTATTCTCATTCATGAATGTGAATACCAGTTTTCTTAATAACTGAGTAGCCATGGCAACAACTTACCCCAAATATACAGTAACAATGCTCTCTTGAATTGCGTTTATTTTTGTATTTGCAAGGATGATACTTTGATGTGATTGCTGCTAGTATAGAGTATTTAGATCCCACTCTCACAATCATTCATCCAGGATGAATCCTCCAAGGTGGAGACCTAGTGCCTAAAGTTTTGAAAGGGAAAGAATATGTGGTGAAATGGAGAGTACAAAGCCTGAAGACAAGAAGCACTGAATTCAGATCACACCTTAGACTCTTGTTAGCTGTGTGACCCTAAGCAAGTAACCTATCCTCATTCATAGTTGGTTTTTCTATAAAATGAAGGGGTAGACTTAGTTTCTAATGTATTTTCTAGTTCTAAATCTATTATGCTATGATCTATAATAATCATAATGGTCTTAATTGTTACCCCTTTCCAAGGATTTAATAGTGAATCAGTGGCTATGTGGATATTGTCCTCACGTAAATGTGGTTGGTGACTGCAAAGAAATGAATTGAAAAGTAAAGAGATTCTGATAAAGGCCTCATTTCCAGAATACATAGAGAATTGACTCTAATTTATAAGAAATCAAGCCATTCTCCAATTGATAAATGGTCAAAGGATATGAACAGACAATTCTCATATGAAGCAATTGAAACTATTTCTAGCTATATGAAAAGATGCTCCAAGCCATTATTAATCAGAGAAATGCAAATTAAGACAACTCTGAGATACCACTACACACCTGTCAGATTAGCTAGAATGACAGGGAAAGGTAATGGACAATGTTGGAGGGGATGTGGGAAAACTGGGACACTGATACATTGTTGGTGGAACAGTGAACAGATCCAACCATTCTGGAGAGCACTTTGGAACTATGCTCAAAAAGTTATCAAACTGTGCATACCCTTTGATCCAGCAGTGTTACTACAGGGCTTATATGCCAAAGAGATTTTAAAGAAGGGAAAGGGACCTGTATGTGCAAGAATGTTTGTGGCAGCCCTCTTTGTAGGGGCCAGAAACTGGAAACTGAGTGTATGCTCATCAATTGGAGAATGGCTGAATAAATTGTGGTATATGAATATTATGGAATATTATTGTTCTGTAAGAAATGACCAACAGGATGATTTCAGAAAGGCCTGGAGAGACTTACCTGAACTGATGCTGAGTGAAATGAGCAGGACCAGGAGATCATTATATACTTCAACAACAATACTATATGATGATCAGTTCTGATGGATATGGCCTTCTTCAACAATGAGATGAACCCAAATCAATTCCAATAGAGCAGTAATGAATTGAACCAGCTGCACCCAGCGAAAGAACTCTGGGAGATGACTATGAACCACTACATAGAATTCCCAATCCCTCTATTTTTGTCTGCCTGCATTTTTTATTTCCTTCACAGGCTAATGGTACACTATTTCAAAGTCCAGTTCTTTTTATACAGCAAAATAACTGTTTGGACATGTATACATATATTGTATTTAACTTACACTTTAATATATTTAACATGTATTGGTCAACCTGCCATCTGGGGGAAAGGTGGGAGGAAGGAGGGAAAAAATTGGAACAAAAGCATTGGTAATTGTCAATGCTGATCCATGCAAATAACTTGTAAATAAAAAGCTATATATAAAAAAAAGTAAAGAGACTTGGAGGTGTCAGAAGTCATAGCAATAAGTCAAACTAAATTATGAACTATAGTAAAAATATGTCTTCTAGGGCAAGGCAAAGTGATCCCCAAATCTTATAGCTGCTACATTTTCTGTAAAGAAAGGCTAGCCTGAGGGGTCCCCACTAGATGTTTCTGCGGAGTTAGCCTAAGGGTGTCTTCACTCTAGACAGATTAATATCCAGCCTGGAGTCTTTTGTCAGATCTTCTTGGATTATATGAAGAGGATTCCCATTCTTCCCAAGTCTTCTTGATTTTTCACCAGTCTATGTTTGCCTTGAAGAGCAAATTTGTTCTATTTGTGGGGAAAATTGGGAGAGCTTTAAATTTATCAACCTACTCTGCCATCTTCCCAGAATCTTCTGTGATAACCTCTTTAATGTATATATTTAACTAAATTCCAGTGTAAGTGGTAAGAATAATTTGATTTTGATGCTTACTGCCTAATGATGCTTATTGCCTAAAATAGTGAGCTACATTTTTATATTTTTAGGCCAAATATCAGTTTTAACAGAAATATCTAAAACATGGCAGTATTCATGTTGTTTTTGCAGAACTCTATTGTAACATTATTTGGCATGGTATCCATTTATGACAGAGTTCTTACGGGTAAATATCAGAGATGAGAAGCCATCTTCTTCCAATCCCAATTCCAAGTCTAGCATTCTCCATCAAACTCCACTTCTTTTGATTTGACAATGTTAAGGATAAACACCACTGCTAATTAAAGAAGAGATGTAGAGGATGATGAAGAATGTAGAGATATCACTGAATTTGATGATCAGATGCTGTCAAGTGTCTTTGAGAGAACAATTTGAGTAGAATGATGAGCGTGGACTCCAGATTTCAAAGGGATAAAAAGGAAAAGGCTGATCATTGTAGTATCAGGGAAATAAAAAGAATATGAATGAGAGATTCTACAAGGAATTAACAAGGTCAATAATTTTTTGTTGATTTTTAGGTTTTTTTATTTTTGATTTGCATTTTTAAGAAGGTGATAGAAATATATCTGTATTACAATGCAATAAAGTATAAATGTATATAATGTAGCATCTATAAATACATGCCATTTTAAATACAAATTAGAGTTCATTGAAAAAAGTTGGTAAGCCAAAAAAAATATCAGATCAGAGAGGAACATGAATGCAACTGCAAATATTGCTCAGTTTATTCTGGGTAAAATGCCTTTCCTTTCCAAATATATTCTTTCCTTCTTGTAATGGCAAAGTGGTAGTCTTAAATTTATATTTACATATATGTATTATTTATATAATTATTATTATATATATAGGTATATATAGCTAATTATCATGATATATGATTAGATATTTATATTATTTATATATATAACATAATGATATACATGATAATAATAATAATGTATTTTCACAGAGTTCAGGAATATTATCTAGAACGATTCATAAAGTACTTTGCTCCAATACATTAGATGATTTTAGTGAGTGATTCTAAATGTCTATGAATTGAAAATAAATTGTTCTATACAGTATATTTACCAGAGAAACTGAATTGTATAATGGATAGAGTGCTGAAACTGGAATCAGAAAAATCTGTGTTCAAATCTGGGCTCATATACACACTTCATTCCTTCAACTGTAAAATAAGCTGGAGAGAAAAAAAATGACAAATTGCTCTACCTTTTTTCCAAGAAAACCATAAATGAGGTCAAAAAGAATTGTACATAACTGAAATGACTGAAAAACAACAATAATAAGAATATATACTAATTGCATATGGTTATCTGAAAATAGTTTTAAAAATACTTCCCAATATAGCCTTGCGTCTGTCTGAAACAGGCTGATAATAAAGTGGTATTTGGGGGGAAGGAATGAGAACTGTTTTAAAAATAGCTGAGATACTATTTGGGAAAAAAGTATCACAGATGAAATAATTTGTTCATCACATTCTGAATATACTGCATAAGGTAAAACCAATTCACAGGAACTGGGAGTTTATTCTCAAAGCTAGCTCTCCAGATGATTTTGGCACTGGTCTCCAGAGACCTCATTACATTGCTGTTACAAATAGACCTGCATAAGGCTATTTACTTCCTCTGGCCTGGGAGTTGAATTAAGCAAGTGACTAATAGCTTATGTTATGCCAGTACACTCATGTAGCCATATACAAACAGCTGTGCACATGTACATATGACCAGATGTAGTATGTGCAGTGCATACACACACATGTGCAAAATGGACCTTACCTAAGTCAATAGATCTAAATGTATGTAAAATTTAAATAGATCAAATCTTATTTCAAATACACAAGAGCAGCTTGCCTACTTAAAGGAATTATATAACGAGCAAAACTTGTGTTCAGAGGCTCTTTCTCCCCCTTTAAGGTTCCTCATCCATTTCTTTGATTGGACTAATCAAGGCCTCTAGTGCATTGGACTATATTAGCCTCTAGTTGCTTAGCCCTTTCACTAAGGCTCACTACTCAAGTCTGTTCTTCTTGGAATCATTCCCAAACTCTGACCTTTCCTGATGTTTTCTCACCACCAAAATTTAACCATTCTGTGTTCAGAGGAACAGGCAGGAGTGACTAAACTTTACATTCCTAGCTTCTACCCATTACTAATATAGAGCTAACAATGTGGGAACTTCTTTCTTTCTCTTTATCCTCATATTATTCAATTTCAATCTCAACCATCATAAGAGCAAATAATCCTTCATCTCCCCTCTTTCTCACATATCTTTTTCTCCTCTTTTTCCTCTATCCTAAACCATCCAAGACTGCACTCCAACTCTACTGATCACTTTTATGGTAATTCCTGGTATTCTATTTCATAGTGAACAAAAACCCTTTTATTCTAGGTCTCTTTCTCTCACAACTCTTCTTTCCATAAACTTTCACTAAGACCAGGATTTCTCCAAATACATGACTTCTGTCTTTTTTTCTTATTAAAGATTTTTATTTACAAAACATATGCATGGATAATTTTTCAGCATTGACCTTTGCAAAGCCTTCTGTTCCAAATTTTCCTCTCCTTCCCGCCATCCCTTCCCCTAGAAGGCAGGCAGTCCCATACGTGTTAAATATATTAAAATATATGTTAAATCCATACATATTTATACAGTGATCTTCCTGCACAAGGAAATTGGATCGAGAAGGAAAAAAATAAAACTGGGGAAGTAAACAAAATGCAAGCAAACAACAACATAGTTCTCTTCCTGGGTGTAGATGGTTCTATTCATCACTGAACAAGTGGAACTGGTCTGAATCATCTCATTGTTGAAGAGAGCCATGTCCATCAGAATTGATCATTGTAGAGTCTTGATGTTGCCCTGTATAATGATCTCCTGGTTCTGTTCATTTCACTCAGCCTCAGTTTCTGTGAAACTCTCCAGGCCTTTTTGAAATCATCCTGCTGGTTGTTTCTTATAGAATAATTATATTCCATAACATTCATATACCATTACTTTTTCAGTCCTTCTCCAATTGATGGGCATCCATTCAGTTTCCAGTTTCTTGCCACTACAAAGAAACCACTACAAAATTAATAAATATAACTTTTTATTGAAAGTATGTATGCATGGGTAATTTTTTACAACATCCCTTGTACTCACTTCTGTTCAGATTTTTCCCTTCCCTCCTTCCACTCCCTCCCCTAGATGGCAAGCAATCTTACACATGGTAAATATAGTATAGTATATCCTATATAAAATGTATGTGTGCAGAACTGAACAGTTTTGTTGTTGCACAGGAATAATTGGATTCAGAAGGTAAAAATAACCTGGGAAGAAAAACAAAAATACAGTTTACACACATTTCCCAGTGTTCCTTCTCTAGGTGTAGCTGATTCTGTCCATCATTGATCAATTGGAACTGAATTAGATCTTCTCTTTGTCGAAGATATCCATTTCCATCAGAATATGTCCTCATACAGTATTGTTGTTGAAGTGTATAATGATCTCCTGGTTCTGCTCATTTCACTCAGCGTCAATTCATGTAAGTCTCTCCAATCCTCTCTGAATTCACCCTGCTGGCATGACTTCTGTCTTAAGTATTAGCTGTGTCCCTTCATTAACACTTCCCAAAATATTTGTCCTATAGGGTAAGTCAGAATAATCCTTGTTCCATACTGACTCTTCCATATTCTCCTTTCATTGCTATCACTCAGCATTATCTCCTCCTTTGAACTTCAATCCACTAGATTAAAACTATCCATACTAGGAGGAAGGATTCTGGGAAGAGGCAGAGTAAGTTGGTAAATTTCAAATTCTCCTGATTTTCCTCACATATAGAACAAATTTGCACCTCAGGGTGAATGCAGACTAGTGAAAAATCAAGAAGACTTGTGGAGAAAAGGTTCCTCCTGATACAATCCAAGAAGATTTGAAGAAAGACTCTGGACTGGGGATCAACCTGTTTGATCTTTGCAGACTATCTTTGCAGAAACATCTAGTGGGACCTCTTGGGCTAGCTAGGTGTGGCTAGAACCTCATCAGGAACCACAGAAACTTTCACCTCCTGGACTGTTTGTTGAGTAAGAGTTTGAGTCCTGGAAAATGGAGGCTGATTGGGAATGTCAGGCCCAGTTGTGCTATGGAGATGTGACCCTGGGCAAGAAAGAACCAGAAGAGTGCTGAAACAGAGGGGCAGGAATGCTGCTGGCTGTGGCCTCTTGCAGGAGCGTGAAGCTCTTAGCTGGGGTTCTTGCTCAGAGTGAAGAATTGAAGGGAACCTTGAGGCACTATCCCCAACCCCATGATTAAAGATGCTTACACTAATATCTCTCATTAAAAAATGAACCTGCCAAGAAGAAAGAACCCCATCATTGAAACATATTATATGAACATGGGTTCATCTTCAGAGGAGGACACTTTAGTAAACAAAACCTCTACACCAAAGAGTACCATGAAATGTTTGCCCACCCAGAAAGAATTTATAGAACTCAAAAAAGATTTAAAAATAAAAATTATCCAAACTATTCAAATCATGATAACATAATGTAAATTGGCTCCCTCATTTCTCTGGGAGTTGAATACCTTGCTTACTGTTTTCTCCTGTTCCCCAACTTCTGTCTTTATAATAAGAGATTGTAGTATTCATGCTAATCCTTCTTAAAGTTCTTTAATTTCCCAATTCCTCAATCTCTTCAGATATCATAACCTCCACCTTGGTTCCACTTCAACTATACACAGGTTTGGATAACCCATGATTCTTATCATTTCCCATAAAGAAAATTTTCTTTCCTTAAGAAAAAATTCTAATATTGCTCTTCCCAATCATAACTGCTTCTTAAACTTATTCTTTGCTCTTTCCTCAATCTCTGCCTCTTATTATTTGTGCATGCTATTATTGCTGTTTTAACTGCTTTCTTCCTTTTCCAGTTTTATCTATGGTTAAGGATTCAACTATACTATTTAATCTCCAAGTTCTTGCTTTCCATTTCTTAATAGTGCTAACTTTCCAAATTCTGAACATGGATTATTCCCAGCATTCAACTATTCTACTCCGTAGCAAAAAAAAAGTTGGAAGAAGTCATAGCACCATGTTAATGAGTACACCATAAGCTTATATTACCCAAATAATATTGAGCTTTCACTACTACAAGGAAACCCATTTATTCCTCTCTAATTATTTCCTTATCTTTGTCCCCAGAAAATCTTTTTCAAACCACTCATTCTTTTCTCATATCTCCCCCGATTCTTCTTCCTCCTTTGTCTCCCAGATGAGTATGAAAACTCTTACTTTCTTAAGAAAACTGAAGCAATCCTTTCTGAATCTGTCCTTCTTTCCAATTCAAAAGCCACTGTCATCATTCCTTACTCTCTTCTTTCCTCTAGGTTCTCATAATAAAATTGACCTTCTTCTAGTCAGGCTTTTTAAAAGTGTTTTTATTTTTTTTTACATTATTATCTTTCTTTTTAAATTAGCAAGCATTTTTATTAATCCTTTTCACCACCCCCCAACTGAGTGAACTTTTAAAATTAATACCACAAATATATAGTTTCATAGTACAGCAAGAAAAATTCTCACATTAGCCATGACTGAAAACATACATTCCTTTCTTTAAGTTTATTACTTCTTTGTCAAGAGATGAGTGATATGTTTCATTTTCATTCTTTTGGTTTATCAATGTATTAAATCAGAGTTTTAAAGTCCTTCAAAATTGTTTTTTTTTTGCCCACAATATTCCCATTTTATAATTTGCTCTCCTATTTCCCAACCTCCTCTGAAATATTACATTTTATAACTTCTAATGATTCCATGGTATTCAATTAAATCCATATAGCACAATTTATTTAATAATTGTCCAAGAGAAAGATACCATTTTCATTTTCAATTTTTGTTGAATTTTTTTTTATATAGGCCCTTTTCTGGTTTCTTTTGATTTTGGGAAGATATCAACCTAGTAGTAGTATACCTGTGGCAAAAGTTACTAAATACTGAAGTCTGAGTCTGTTTTCAAACTGTAAGTATATATAGTTATCATGAATTTTGTTTTATCCCTCCTAGTCCAATGTTCATTCTCTTTGGAAGAGAAAATATTAGCAATATAATAGGGGAGCAGTTCAGTATTTATTACTATCACACATATAACTTTCTCCTGACTTCAGATAGTAGTCTGCTCCCTCCTTTACTTACTTGTCCCTCACCAATACTCTCAGCTCATTCTAGTCCTTAGCACTCCCAATTCATTTTATATAGGACTGAGTTGTGATTTTCTATTCATCTTCAGTTACTTATTCTTGCTTCTATTTTTTGAGATATGCATTTATTCTCCTTGTATTCACATTGTTCTCTTTATATAACTTTCCTTTTTTCTTAGGAATTGTTTCTGATTTTGCCTTCAGAATTTAATTTCATCCCCTTGGGTCACCTTTTATTGAAAAGCATTAGGTTGTTGCATTTTACCTTTCCTTCCTTTGAACCTTATTGGAATATACTCTCCTAAAATTGAGGAAATCTGTTAGATTATTCCCATGCTTTTCTCTCCAACAAAGTGTATTTAACCCTTCTTTAACTTTAAAGTATCTTTTTATTCTTTCACCTGAATTCCATCTAATGCCTTTTCTTCAGGGTGGAGTCTTAAAGTACAGCTTTGTTGGTATGTGAAACTTCTTCACAACTCTATGTATCAAAATAATCTGAGTGTAGATGAAACAAAATTAGAAATTAATTAATATATTTTTTTCATCATTTGGTGGTCAAGTCTCAGTTCATAGTTGGGAATTAGTAAATCATTTTAAAAGTATGCATTAGTGTGGATAAGAATCTAGATGATCTTCCTCATACCATAGTATCTTACATTTTTGTGGTAAAGATTTATAAAGTGCTTTTATTATTCTGAAAAGAAGTAGCACAAATATTAGTATTCCCATTTTAGTAGTGAGGAAATTGGAAATTGAATCACAGATAGTTAAAGTGATTTATCTCAGAATCATATTGCTAGTGTTAAAGCTTATATTTAAATTAATGTCTTCAAGTTCAATACTAGTGATATTTCTCCTGTTCCGTATTTTCTTTTGTGTTCCTAGAGGAAAAGAGAAAGAAGAAAATGAAGACATATAAAAAGAAAGGAAAAGAAACTGAGATAGAGAGGGGAGAAAATGGCAGAAAAAGACAAAGAGAGGAGAAAAAATGAGAGGGAAGATAGAGATGGAGAAAGGGGGAGAGAAAAATAGGAGAGGGAGAAGAGGGGAGAATAAAAAGAAGGAGAAGAAAATAGAAAAAAGAAAATGGAAAATGACAAAGATTTGAGATAGAAGACAAAAGAGGAAATTAGAGAAGAGACTAGAGGAAAGAAAAAGGGAAAGAGAGAAGGGTAAAGACAAGGAAGGGGGGGAAGTGGAGGAAGGGAATGAAAGAGAAAATTCTGTAAGGGGAAGAAATTCTGAGGCAGAGATTAATATAAGGCTTTAAATACAATCTTTGGCTCTTTGCCTTATCATTCATTCTTTTGTTTTAGGTGAAGGAGATGAGGAGATAAAGGAAAGAAGAAAGGAAGAGGGAAAAGAAGCAGAAGAGAGAAAAGGAGAAAAAGAAGGAGGGAAAGAGAGAGGAAGAAGGAAGGATGTTCTCAGATTTATGATGTGACATCTGAATCTGAAAGTTTCTAAGATATTTCACAAAGAAAATGAGTAAAGCTTTTCATTTAAACCTAGTAATTTAGTATTATGTGTCATGAAAGTTAATAGAAAGCTTTCATAAAGACTATAATCATCATGAGTGATATTATATAATCAGCAATATCTTAAATGAATTGGTATTCTTATAGTATCTCATCTGTTAGACTATGGAGCCCTACATTGCTGGGAGTGTTAACCTATAAATTACCAATAAATTAATTAGCACCTTTGCATCAAGGATAAGATCTGAGGTCTTATGAAATTCTCAAGATGGAAATAGTAAAATTTGCTCAGAGCATTTATGACACTTTTAAAAGAATAACTAAATCTATGCTAACACTGACGCTGCAGTTTTGAAGTGATGGGGAATAATAGAATTAGGGAGGAAAAAAACTAAAAACAACAACAAAAAAAGGTCCTTGAAAAAAGGTCTTCTATGGCAAAGTTTTTTCTTCAAATCCACAAAACTATTTATCCTTCAAATCTCCTCCTGACCTCCAATGCTAATACATGGAGTACATTATTTAGTTGTTGAGTTATTTTCAGTTGTGCCCAATTCTTTATTGCTGAAAACAGCAAACTGTCCCCCTTTTCAGTCCATTTTATAGTTGAGGAAACTGAGGCAAACAGAACTTAGAAAAAGGAGTCTTCTGACTCTTAGCCTGGCACTCTACTCACTGTGCTATCTAGATGCACTCATTATTTTTTAGCAAATACAAGCCAAGTAATTCTCATGGTATGGGGAAAGATTTGATTCATTCCCTGCCTTCTACTTTCCCTTGTTTCCTCCATACCTTGGCTTTTCACTTTCCTGAAATTTCCTATCATAAAATGAAGTTTGCTTGTTTGAAAAGATAGAGAATTGGATTTATCAAGTCAGGAGTAGGTTCATATCCCACATCAAACACTTAATGATTCTAAATTTAGAGCTGGAAGAAATCCTATAAATCCTTTAGTCCAGGAGTTGAGGCAGCTAAATGGTTTAGTGTATAGAGTTCTGGGTTTAGGAAAACTTATACCTGGTTCAAATCTAGCCTCAAACAGTAGTTGTGCGACCCTGAACAAGACACAACTACATTTACTTCAATTTCCTCATCTATAAAATGAGGTGGGAAAGGAAATGGCAAACTATTCCAGTATCTTTATAAGGAAATAGGATCAGAAAAAGTTGGACATGACTGAAATGACTGAACAATGGCAAGTCCAGGAGTTTTTAATGTTTTTGTGTCATGGACCCCTTTGACATTCTTGTGAAGCCAGAATCTCCAGACTCCTCAGAATATTGTTTTGAAAAGTATGGAATAGAGATGATTCAAATCAGTTCCAATTGTTCAGTAGAGAAGAGAATAAACTACACCCAGAGAAAGAGCTATGGGAAATGAGTGTGGACCACAACATAGCATTTCCATTTTTCTGTTATTGTTTGCTTGCATTTTTGTTTTCCTTCTCAGGTTTTTTCTTTCTTTCTAGATCTGATTTTCCATATGCAGCAAGATAACTGTAAAAATTTGTATACATATATTGGATTTAACATATACTTTAACATATTTAACATGTATCAGACTACCTGCCATTTAGGGGAAGGGGTGTGGGGAAGGAGGGGAAAAGTTGGAACACAAGGTTGTGCAAGGGTCAATGTTCAAAAATTACTCATGCATATGTTTTGTAAATAAAAAGCAATAATAAAAAATACAAAATAAAAAGCCTACTATTATAAGTAGAAAAAAATCCCAATAGAAAAGAACTATAAAATACTTTTAAAAAAGTTCATAGGGGAGGGAGGCAAAGTAAAGATGGCAGAGAGTAGATAGGTCTTTGAACTCTTCCTGGCTTCCCTCAGATCAATAGTAGATCAAGCCTCTGAATGGGTTTTGGAGTGACAGAACTCTTCAAAAATTTGGAGTGTTAACAAGTTTCCATCAGAAGATTTTGGAAGAACTTCAAAAAATGTCTGTCTCAATCAGGCAGGAAGGGAGGTAGCTCAGAGCAGGCCTAGCTCAGGGACCCAAGGTGGAGAGGTTTCTACATGTTGGGGGAATTTACTGGGAAGCTCTTAGCTAAAATACAGAAGTATTGGTTACTCTTCAGAAGTCAATGGATCAGCAGTGAGACCTTCTATTCAACTACAGAAGACAAATATTGAGCACCTGAACCCCAGAATATTGTAGGACTTGGCAATGCTCACCATCAGCACTGGTCCCAGGACAGTGTGAAGATACTGTTGCTTGTAGAGGAAGCTTGGAAGAAATCCACCCTTTGCCCTAAGAGCAGATCTTAACCTTTAAAAATGAGCAAACAACCAAAAAGAACTCTGACCATAGATAGTTTTTATGGAGACAGGGAAGAACGGACCTCAAATCCTGAGAATATTAAAGACAAAATGTCTCCAGATGAAACCTCAAAGGGTGATATGAGTTGGTCTTCAACTCAAAAGGCTCTCTTGGAGGAATTGAAAAAGGATCTTAAGAATTGGAAAACAGATGAGGAAATGAAATGACAGCTTTGTAAGAAAGTTTGGAAAAGGAAACACAGAAATTAACTGAAGAAAACTACTTAAAAATAGACCTGGCAAAGTTGAAAAAGAATACAACTTCTTGAAAAATAGAATTGGGGAAATGAAGAAGAGAACAACTCCTTAAAAATAGAATTGGTAAAATGCAATAAAAATCCAGTGAACAAAACAACTCATTTAAAAGTTCAATTGGCCAAATGCAGAAGAGGTAAAAAAGCTAACTAAAGAAAATAATTCACTAAAAATTAGAATTGAACAAATGAAAGTGAATGACTCAATAGGATATCAAGAATCAGTCAGACAAAACCAAAAAATGGAAAAAATAGAAGAGAACAAAATATCTCATTGGAAAAATAACTGATCTAGAAAATAAATCTAGGAGAGACAATCTAAGAATTATTGATCTATCTGAAAACTATGATGAAAAAAAGAGCCTAGATAACATCTTTCAAGAGATCATCAAGAAAAATTACTCTGATATCCTAGAACCAGAGGGTAAAATAGCCATTCAAATAATCTACTGATCACTTCCTGAAAGAGACCCCAAAATTTCAGAATTATCAGATAAAGGAGAAAATACTGCAAGCAACCAGAAGGAAACAATTCAAATGCTGAGAAATCACAATCAGGATCACCCAGGATCTAGAAGTTTGCACTTTAAAGGATAAAAGGGACTGGAATACAATATTCCAGAGGCAAACGAGCTTGAACTGCACCCAAGAATCAACTATCCAGAAAAATTAAGCATTATCTTTCAAGAAAAAAATGTACATTCACTGAAATAGGGGGATTTCATTTATTTTTGATAAAAAGATCAGACATGAACAGAAAATTTGATCTTTTAATACAGAATTCAAGAGAAGCACAAAGAGGTAAAAAAGGAAGAAAAATAAGTTTTTTAAAATGTTTACATCTCTATATGGGAAGATGACATGTTTAACTCTTTTGAACTGTATTTTAGTTAGGGGAATACTTAAAAGGAATAAGTTTAATTTGACTTTATTGTGATGATATAAAAAACTAGGGTTGGAATAGGGATTATACTGGAAGAAGAGAAAAGGGGAGGTAAAATGGGGTAAATTACATGAAGAGGCAAAAAAGACCTATTACAATAAAGGGAAAGAAGGGAGGAGGATGAATATTGTGTGAACCTTAATCTCATTGGATTTGACTTGAAGAGAGAATATCAGATATATATACAGTTTGACAGAGAAACTTGTCTCAACATATAGGAAAGAAAAAGGGGAAAGGGAAAAGCCAAGCAGGAGGCTAATGGGAGAAAATAAGTAGAAGGGGAAAGGGATTAGAAAGGGTGAGGGGCTGTAAAAAGGGAGGGCTGATTGAGGGAGGTGTGATAGTCATAAGCAAAACCTTAGGGAGGAAAGAAAGGGGGAAAGAAAAGAAAAAAGTATAATAGGGAAAATAATATGGCAGGGAATACAGGATTAGTAATTTTATCTATAAATATGAATGGGATGAACTCTCCCATAAAACAGAAGCAGATAACAGACTGGATTAAAAGCCAGAATCCTATAATAAGTTGTTTATATGAAACACATTTAAAGCAGAATACTTACAAAGTAAAGGTAAATGGCTGGAGCAGAATCTATTACACTTCAGCTGAAGTTAAAAAAAAAAAAAAAAGCAGGAGTAGCAATCTTGATCTCAGATCAAGCAAAAGCAAAAATAGATCTAATTAAAAGAGATAAGGAAGGAAACTACATTTTGCTAAAGGGTAACATAGATAATGAAGTAATATCAATACTAAACATGTATGTTCCAAGTGGTGTAGCATTCAAATTCCTAAAGGAGAAGTTAAAGAGAGCTGCAAGAAGAAACAAAAAAGCAAAACTATATTAGTGGAACATCTCAACCTCACTCTATCTGAACTAGATAAACTGAACCTCCAAATAAATAAGAAAGAATTTAAGGAGGTAAATAGAATTATAGAAAAGTTAGTTATGATAGACCTTTGAAGAAAATTTTTTTTTCTTTTTATTTAATAGCCTTTTATTTACAGGTTATATGCATGAGTAACTTTACAGATTAACAATTGAGTGGGGGCGGAGCCAAGATGGCAGAGAAGACACACACGACTTTCTAAGCTCTTCTCTTACCCTCTTTATCAATATTATATCGAGCCTCAAAAATAGTCTTGACTGCCACAAAAAAGATAAGAAGAGAACAACTCACGGGGAAGAAAACTGCAGTCCAAAAAAAGGTTGGTTCCGGGGGAGGGGGGACACAGACTGGGAGAAAATTAGGTTCCCAGGGGCCCAAACCAAAGTGAAAGCACAGATCCAGCACAAGCGGGCAGCCCCAACCCGCAGCGGGCTTTTCCCTTGGGCAGTGTGATCCTGCCCGGGGAGGATGCAGCCCCGGGTTACCCCCAATTTGGAAGTGGGGGGCCCTGGCGGGGCCATGGCTTTTCCCAGGGGCCGTGCATCGGGCAGAACACTGGGGGGCAGAGTCGGGTGGTCCGGCCGCCAAACCCAGTCCCACAAGGGCCCGCCCGGGGCAGCATTTCTTTCCAGCCGAGGGCAATCCCTCACCCGAACTGGCACTTTGATACTCCCAGTGCTGAACCACCCCTGTTGGGGGAAGGGAAAACCCAAGAGCACCTGGAGGGGAAACGGTTTACATCTTCCCTGCCCTGCAGAGGGAAGCTTAACCCCCCTTGCCAGAGACCCACCCTAAAGGCTTTTAAAACATGAATAAAAGATGAAAAGAACGATCACAGCTTCTATGCAGAAAAAAGACAGGTCAGCAAACCCTGAAGAGACCCCAAACAGCAAACATGCACGACTGTCCTCCCCTTTTACATGATTCTTAGAAGAGACCATTAAAAAGCCAAAAAGAGAGTTAGAAGATAAATGGGAAAGGAAAGAAGCCCCTTTAAAGAGAGCAACAACTTCCCTGAAAATTGAATTGGAAAAAGTAAAAAAATTTTGGGAAAGTGAATTGTGAATTAGAAAATAAAGAATCACCAGGAAAGTGGATTTTGGAATTGAAAAGACAAAGAACTCCAAGAAAGTAGGATCTGTGAATTGAAAAAAAATAATCACAAAAAAAAAATTAGTGAAATGGAAAAAAATCAAGAAAAACAATACATTTAAAACCAATTGGACATATACAGAAAGAAGAAAAAAATAAGAAGAAAAAATTTTAAAATTAGAACTGAACAAATAGAAACTAATGATTCATTGAGACAGCAAAATATCAAAAAAACCAAAAAATGACAAATGAAAAACCATGAATTATCACTTGCAAAACGAAGACTTGGAAAAATAGATTAGGAATAATCTGAATTATTGGACTTTCCAAAACTATGATGAAAAAAAGAGCCTAGATACATTTTACAAGAAATATCAAGAGAACTCCCAGGAAAGAATCAGGGGAAAATAGGCATTAAAAATTATAACACCCTTCTGAAAACCCAAAATAAAACCCAAGGAAATTGTCAAATTCCCGAACTATCAGATTAAGGAAAAAATTTTAAAGCGCAAAAACCATTTAAATACCGAGGTGCCACAATAAGGATCACCCAAATCCCCCCCATTAAAGGAAAGAAGGCCTGAAATGATATTCCGAAAAGGCACAAGAACTTGGATGCAGCCAAAGAAAAACTACCCCAGCGTGGCATTTTCCCAGGGAAGAAGATGGACATTTAATGAAACAAAGTTCCATTTGTTTCTGAAGAAAAACCAGAACTAAACAAAAAGATCTCCAACCAAGAACTCAAGAATGCAGAAAAGGTAAAAATAACCTTGAGAATTGTATTTCTGTATATAAAAAAAGAATACATGTATAATTTATTAAATGAATAAAAAAAAAGGGAAGTAGAATGGAAAAGGGATGATGGCGAATAAGGTGGAAGGAGGGTAAAAAGGGGAAACCACATCCCAAAAGAGGCAAAGGAAACTTATAATCTGAGGGAATTTGAGAGGGGGAGGAACATTTGGAATCTTCCTCATCAGAGTTGGCTCAAAGAAAAAATAATTGACATTTGTTTTAGAAAAAATTTCCTCCTTCATTAAAAAGGGGGAGAGGAAAAGGGAAAAAAAAGGAAAAAGGGAAGGGGGGAAAGACCTGGGGGGGGAGGGATTAAAAGAGGTAAGATCGTGAACAAGAGGGGCCATGTTTAAAAGGGGAAAGAGGGTTGGGGAGGCAAGAATAAGTAAAGCATAATCGGGGGTTATTGGGATGGGGAAATAAATTTATTTCTAACGAAATGTGAATGGGATGAACCCCCCAAAAGAGGGGAGGCAGAAGCAGACTGGATCAAAAGTCAAACCCTACAATATTTGTTTCAAGAAACCATTTAAAAGCAGGGAGAACATATAGAGTAAAGGTAAAAGGCTGGAGCAAAACTTTATGTTTGGTGAAGTTGAGGGGTAGCCATCCCCCAGAGCAAAAGAAAAATTGATCTAATTAAAAGAGAATGGAAGGAAACACATCCTTAAAGGGAGATAAACAAGAAGCAATATCAATATTAAAATATATACACCAATGGTATGGCATTCAACTTCCAAAGGAAAGTTAAGGTTGCAAGAAGAAAAGACAACAAAACTGTAATATGGAATCCAACCTTGATCTCAGAATTGACAAATCAAACCACAAAAACAAATAAGAAAGAAAATTAAAGAAGTAAATAGAAAAGAAAATTAGGTATGTTAATTTGGAGAAAATTGAATGGAGATAGAAGGGGAATACTTTCCTTAAGTTCATGGAACCTATTCAAAATTGACCATATATTAGGACAAAGACCAAATTAAATGCAAGAAAGCAGAAATAGTAAATGCTTTTTTCAGATCATGATGCAATAAAAACCTTCAACAAAAAGTTGGGGAAATAGACCAAAAGTAATTGGAAACTCAATTCATCTTAAAGAATATTTGAAGCAGAAATTAAGATACAATTAATAATTTCCTCAAGATAATGACAATGATGAGACTCATACCAAAATTTGTGGATGCAAAAAGGAATAAGAGGGTTTATATCCTTGAGGCTTACTTGAATAAAACAGAAAAAAAGATTAATGAATTGGGAAAACAAAAACTAAAAAAAAAAATTAAAAACCCCCAATAAATACTAAATTAGAAATTTAAAATTAAAAGGAGAAATTAAAATATTGAAAGTAAAAAAAATTGAACTAATTAATAAAACTAAAGTTGGCAGAAAAAGCCAATAAAATAGTACCTTTTGGCAAATCTGATTAGAAAAAGGAGGGAGGAAAATGGGGTGTCTTAAAGAAAAGGGAGAACTTTCCACCTGAAGAGGTTGAGAAATAATAAGAGTTATTTTCTAACTTTATGCCCAATAAATTTGATAACCAAGTGAAATGGATATACCCAAAAATAGATTCAGACTAATAGGGAGGAAGTAAATTGTTGAATAGTCCCATTTCAGAAAAAGAAATAGAACAGGAAAAAAAACTCCCTAAGAAAAATCCCCAGGACCAGATGGTTTAATGAATTTTAAAACATTTAAAAGAAAACCCCAATCAAAAATTTTTAAATGGGATCCACCAAACGAAGAATTTATTCCCGAAACAAAAAAAAAGAACCCCAAAATTGATGCTAAAATCTTAAAAAGATATTAGCAAAAGACTACAGAAAAATCATCTCCAAGATAATACACTATGATCAAGTAGGATTTATACCAGGAAAGAGGGCTGGTTCAATATTAGGAAAATATAATATAATTGGCCAAATAAACAAATTAACAAAAAACCATATGATCATCTCAATAGATGCAGAAAAAGCATTTGAAAACCAACATCCATTCCTATTAAAAAACACTTAAGTTAGGGAAAATGGCTTTTCCAAAATAATTGCGCATCTATTTAAAACCTCAGTAAGCACAATGTAATGGAGACAAACGCAACCATTCCCATAAGTCTGGGGAAACAAGGTGCCCATATCACCGATATTTAATATTGTATTAGAAATAGTATAAATAAAAGCGAGAAAGAGAAAAGGAAAAGAATAGGCAATGGGGAAACCAAATTATCACCTTGCCAATGACATGATGGTATACTTAAGAACCCCAGAGATTTCTAAAAGTTTAAAGAAATAATCCCAACTTTAGCAAAGTTGTTTTATAAAATAAACCCAAAATATCAGATTCTTATATATCACTAAAAAAATCCAAATAGAGTTACAAAGAGAAATTAATTTAAAGTAACTACTGATAATATAAAAATATTTAGAATCTATCGAGGAAAACTTAGAAATTTATAAAATACAGACCATTTTTCACACAAATTGTCATCTAACCAATTGAAAAAATTAAATGCTCTTGGATAGGGCGAGAAAATAATAAAGATGAAATATTTAAAACTAATCTATTTATTTAGCCTATACCAATCAGACTCCCAAAACATTTTAATGACCTAGAAAAAAATAAAAAAAGTTCATATGGAAAACAAAAGGTCAAAATTTCAAGGGCATTTGAAAAAAAAATCAAATGAAGGTTTTAGCTGTACCAGATCTAAAATTATATTATAGGCAGCATTACCAAAACCTTTGGATCGGCAAGGAATAGATTAGTTGATCAGTGGAATAATTGGTTCAGGATAAAACACAACAAAATAGCAACCTATCGTAAACCCAAAGATCCCAGCTTTTGGGATAAGAACATGTTTGATAAAATCTGGAAAAATTGGAAACAATAACAGAAACTAGGCATTGATCCATACTTAGCTGTATACCAAGATAAGGTCAAAATGGGTTCATAACCAGGCATAAGAATGAAAATTTTAATAAATTAGAGGAAAAGGATATTTACCTCCAGACCTTGTGGAAGGTCTTTATGACCAAAAAGGAACTAGAGATCATTACTGATCACAAAATGAAAATTTCGATTATAAAACTGAAAAGTTTTGTCAAACAAAATAATGGGAAATTAAAGGAAGAATAAATTTTTTTTACAGTCAAAGGTTCTGATAAAGGCCTCATTTCCAAAATATAAGAGAATTAATTTAATTTATAAAAATCAAGCCATTCTCCAATTGAAAAAATGGTCGGATATGAAAACAATTTCCAGATGAAGAAATTAAACTATTTCAGTCATATGAAAAGATGCTCCAAGTCATAATTAATCAGAGAAAGGAAATTAAGCAACTTAAGATACCACTACACACCCCAATTGGCTAAGATGACAGGAAAAAATATTATTTGGAGGGGATCGGGAAAACGGGACATTGATGCAAGGGGAGTTGTGAACGAATCCAACCATTTTGAAGTAGTTTGGAACTATGCTAAAAAGTTACAAACTTGTACCCCTTTGTCCGTGTTACTACTGGGATTAATCCCAAAGAGATTATAAAGAAGGGAAAAGGGACCTGTATGGAGAATGTTTGTGGCAGCCCTTTTGTGTGGCTAAAAACTGGAAACGAATGGATTCCATCAGTTGAGAATTGAAAAATTGTGGTTATGAAAATTATGGAATATTACTGTTCTGTAAGAAATGAAACAGGATAATTTCAGAAAGGCCTGGAGAGACTTACACAACGATTGAGGAAATGAGCGGGCCAGGAGATCATTATATACTTCAACAAAATCTTTATGATAAGTTCGTGGACCAGGCCATCCTCAGAAGAGATCAACCAAATCATTTAATGGAGCAGTAATGAATGAACAGCTATGCCAGAAAAAAGAACTCTGGGAGATGACTAAAACCATTACATTGAATTCCCAATCCCTATATTTATGCATATGATTTTATTTCCTTACAAGTAATTGTCAATATTTTGAGTCTGATTTTTTTGTACAGCAAAATAACATTTTTTGTGGTATCTTATTTGGTATCTAATTTAATTTTAATATATTTAAATCTACTGGTCATCCTGCCATCTAGGGGAGGGGGGTAAGAGGTGAAAAATTGGAACAAGAGGTATGGCAATTGTTAATGCTGTAAAGTTACCCATGTATGTGTCCTGTAAATAAAAGGATATTAAATAAAAAAAAAAATGATCAGTTAAAAAAAAAAAAAACAATTGC
The DNA here is from genome assembly GCF_902635505.1 of Sarcophilus harrisii. Taxonomy (NCBI): domain Eukaryota; kingdom Metazoa; phylum Chordata; class Mammalia; order Dasyuromorphia; family Dasyuridae; genus Sarcophilus; species Sarcophilus harrisii. The sequence continues at coordinate 145,987,870 of NC_045429.1, forward strand.
TAAACCTCTTGTTCCAGTTTTTCACCTCTTACTACACTACACTACAGAAGTGTCTTGATTAGCTTTAAAAAAAATAGGCACATCTCTAGGTTTGCAGCCCACAAAGCCAGATCGGAATCAAATTGTTGACATTTCATTGGTGCTTGTTGCTGTTGGTTCTTCATTGTCAGAAAAGGCTGGTGACATCACAAGGGTGATGTCTTCACTTGCATGAATTGGATATAAAACAAAAAATTATCACCTCACTCACTCCTCTAGAGCCATTGAAGGTTACTGTTGATGGGCAAGGATGCAATGGTTGACCTTGATCTTTCAAAATTAAAGTCCTCCCAAGGCATTCAATGACTTTTAAAGGCTAGGTGACAATTGAGAGAAAAGTTGGCTCAAATGATCATCACAAAGTTGAATCTACTTGTGAATGACTCCAGAGAGGAAACTACCTTTGAGGACAGAAAATAAAATTTCTTTGCATTGGGACCACAAGAAATAGAAAATCCATAGCCTATTAGAACTGGGGGTGTATCCCTGAGCTGCAATCGCACTGTCTGCATTAGGAACTGAGATAACTAATGACAAACTAGATGTAGTGAGGAAAGGCAGCTCTAAGATTCTCTAAGGACACTCCTACTACTTAAAATAATATTTTTTTATTTATATAATACTGCAAAGTTTGCAAAGCACTTCATACATAGACACATGGTCTGGCGCTTTCATGGGATACATTTTTTCTGTACTCTGAATAATTCTGAAGGACACATGACTAAAGTTAAGCATGGCCAAGGCCCAAGATAGAGAATGGCTTTCATAATTCTCTAGAAGTATAATGATTAGCTCTGTAGTTTTTTTCTTTGTGAACCTCTTTTATATATGAGATTTTTTTTATAGGGATTAACAGGGAATTTAAAGAATGACAAGACTCCTAGAAAAAATTCATTTGATTGTCTTCTACATTCCCCTCCCATCCCCCTTACATAGAGAATGTGTATTCCTCCAAGGAAAATAGAAAAGCCAGTTCATCCTTTAGCTGAATTGTGATTGTATTTGAGTATCGATTTATGTTAGTTATTTGCACTTGCAGAACAATACTTCTGCTATACACAATTGTAGCAGTATGTCACCTAATATTCTATGGAAGCAAATTCAGTTGTCAAATGCATGAACATAGCTCCTGATTAATTTAATGGGAGTTGTGACCATGCATTACAGGCAAGAATTTGGCCCCAAGCATCTGTATATGAGGCAAAACAAGATAGGAAAAACAAAATGTCCTGAAACCCAATAAATAGGAAGTTTAATAGCAGATTAAAAATAAAATGAACTTTTTCCTTTTCCTATCAATCAGTAAGCACTGCCTGCTAATGAAGAATTCTTATTAATACTTTTCTTTCTGACTTGTAGGTAACAGGTCCCTGACCTGAAAGATGGGATCCCCCATTTAACTGTTCCGTTGTAAAAAGTAACCTATACTCCAGATCTGGAACAATCAAATTCACTCAATTTGAATACAATCAAAATGAGTCCCATCCATACTAAGCACCTACTATATGCAAATCATCTTTCTAGATACTGGGAATTCCAAGACAAACTTTGTTCCTGACTTCAAGGAGCTTACTTTGCTGTGTATTGTGGGTAACTGTGTGTGTGTGTGTGTGTGTGTGTGTGCCAATTTAAGAGAGGAGAGAGAGAGAGAGAGAGAGAGAGAGAGAGAGAGAGAGAGAGAGAAGAGAGAGAAGAGAGAGAGATGGAGGGAAGGGGAGAGAGGGAGAGAGCATTAATCCCTTGGAAGCTCAAGAAAGGATACCTATCCAAAGGTACATAAGCTGAGCCTTGAATGAAGCAGGGATTCTTGGAAGGAAACAAGCCATTTGGGATCTCTAGACAAAGTTTGAAAAATATATCCCCATCTGTTGTTGTATACCAGAAGCTATGAGCTTTCATGATAATGCCTGTAGCTTTATTTCTCTTAAAATAAAGATGTACATGAAATGAGGAGCAATATTTTTTGACATAAAAAATATGAATGCTGTTTTTTTGGATTTCAGCCTGCTGCTTTCCTAGTTTCTAGATCTGTTCCATCCTCATTCTGAGGAATAATAGGATGCCTAGCTTCCACAATTAGGAGGGTGGGTAGGGGTGGAGGCAGAGTTAAAACTGTACAAACATGCCCCTGAATGTACAGTGGATGTTAATGATGATAGCAGAGAATTGCTTCTTTATATTTAATGATGCCAAAGAGCCATGAGTAATCACCTTACTTCTCTGTGTGTTTTTCCAGCTTTATACAGGGTGTCCCAAAAGCCTTATACAGTTTAAAGCTATTTTGGGAACATTGTCCTGGCAAAGACAGGAAAAGGGAAGTGTTGAGAAAACTGGAGCAGAATCATTGACATGCTAATTTAATCTATTAACAGATTTTTTTGAGTATCTATTTTGTATGAGGTACCATACAATTGGCCAGTAGGAGATAAAAAAGGGTTGCTGGTTTATTTGGAAAAATAAGGCATATAGGCACAGAAAATCAGTTTTTAAAAAAATCAAGGTATATAATTAGTATCACTAATTTTAAGACAATAAGTGCTAAGTAGTTTATCTAGCTTAATCTCTGATTCCTCTCTACCATATCTATGAAGGCAGGAACTACCTAGTGACTTTTGTTTGTAACTGAGTAGTCAGGAAATGATATAGTTTTAAGTCTGAAGTGATCAGAGAATTCCTAGATTTAAAGGATATGAATAGAAAACTCAATGTTCACATGGTCATTTTAGATAATTGAAAAAGACTTGCCCTCCTGCCTGTCTTCCCTTCAGACTTCTTTGCGGGGTATTCTGAGGGAAGGGTATTCTCTAAATGGTATCAATTTAAGTCCCAATCTGGTGGGTTTTCACCAGAATTTGCCACTAGTTTTTGATGACTTACTTCCATTTAACTAATAAACTGATTGATCTTAGCTTTTACAAAACTTTTTTGTTTAATCATTTCAATCATGTCTGATGATGAAAAAAATCATTTACTGTGAAGCTATATTTCAAGATCAGATGTAAAACATTTCCACCTGGCATCAGTGCATGCCATCATGTTCTACCTTATACTACCTTGGTCCTTAGGAAGAGTGGGTTCAGACATCATGTAGTCTTTACTTAGCATTCTTCCCATCAAGTATACTTCCAAATGAGTCATGAATGATGGATGGATGGATGAGTTAATTTCTACTACTACTAAACTGGCTTGAAAAATCACTTGGGAGTTCACTCCTCATTGTGCAGCTTCAGTTGAAGCTTGGCATGAATTCTAGCTCCAAGACTTTGATGGTTCAGTTACCTGACTTTCAAAATTCTCCAGACCATGTTGTTATTATTTTTCAGTTATATCTTATTCTTTGGGACCCCATTTTAGGTTTTCTTGGCAAAGACGTTAGAGTGGTTTGCCATTTCCTTCTGCAGTTTATTTTACAGCTGAAGTAACTGAGGAAAACAAAGTTAAATGACATGTCCCAGGGTCACACAGTGCAACTGAGGCCAAGTTTGAACTTGGCTTTTCCTGATTCTAGGCTAGTGCTCTATTTACTGCAACACTCATCTTCCCTTTAGTTCATACCCATCTTAAATCTACTTCATCTAAAAAAAAAGGAAACAACAATTACAAAATGCTAAAATGTAGAAGTTTATATTGAAAGGCCACATGTCAGCCTCAAATGAATGCCTGCTTGAGACTTCTCCCTTCAGTTTTGACTGATCAAAGTGATGCGGGTGTGGTCCCTTTAAGATTCCTTTCTTTCTGATCCCCAACCCCTCCTAGTTGACTTTTTGATTCACAAATCCTGGTCCCTTTGAATTCCAATAGAAGATCCCTATCCAGATCTGAGTCAACTTGGGGCTACACCCACAGGCCCCTCTAGCTAAATCTCCCATTATAAAAGGGCCAAGCTGGGACCCCCTCTTTGCAGAGGTTCCAAATATGGCAGCCATATGCCTGGCATGTCAGGACTTTCTGTCCGTGGACACTCTGTCTGGTGCCCTTTTTATCTCCACCTTCACCTATTTCCTAAACTATGCTTTAACCTTGCTTCCAAACCCAATAATAAACCTCTTTTATCAATCTAGCTTTTCGGGCCAATAAATGCTTTTATTGGGGACTCGCACAACCACTAGACTTCATTTAACTCAGTATCCTTGTGCTGAATCCAGGGGTGTTACAGAGGAACTCTATTTGACTCCCTGTACCCCAAACCTGCCACTAGACTTCAACTAAACCCTAATTTCATTTAGGTACCCCATATCTAGACCTCAACAAAAGTACCGGTCCTTGTTGAATGGCATCTTTTGAATATACTCTATTTCCAGCTTTATAGGTCAAAATTAAAAAGGAATATCAATGTAAAAATTTTCTGGCAAGTGGATTATAGCAATACATAAAAAGTAAATCTGATGAAAAATTAGAATTTATATCAGATATGCAAAGATAGTTTATAATTAAGAAAATAGTATAATAAATTATATGAACAATTAAATTCATAGATAAAAAAAGAAAACAGTAGATATAGAATTTGCTTTTGATGAACTATAAAATGTATTAATAATTAAAACCATCAAAAATAGAACAGAAAAAAATCTTTTTCCATGACACAATAAAGAGTGTTTATTTACAAACAATTTGTAGCATAATATGTAATGGAAAAATATTAGCATAACTAGTTTTTGAAAGAAGTCACATAAATGAATAATAACCTTATGTGAAGGAGTTCAACTCTAATAGAGAATACAAATCAACGTTATTCAGGGATATTTCCATATACTTGCTAAGTTATTGCAGAGTATTAAAAATGATAAATTACAAAGATTGTTGTTAAAAAATTGGGCAGACTGCTACTTAGCATGTAGAATTAAGAATTTGTACAATCTTTTTTGGAATGGAATTTAGAATTATATGATAACATTTATAGACCTGTTCATGCCTTTAAACTAATAAACCTGTTAGTGGAGCTATACTAAAGTTTTATTGCTAGGGGAAAAAATTCTACAAAAAGTATTTTGAGTAGAATTATTTGAATGGCCAAAAAAAGAAATGGAAGAAAAAACTTAGATGTGCAGTAATTGGGGAAAACCCAAACAAACTGTGATGCAATTATTTTTTCTTCACTGGGAAATCATTGTGCCATAACAAATGACAAATCTGAAAACCATAAATAACCATGAAGAGACAGGTAGTTATGAAAAATGAAGAAGGTAAAAATAGGAGCAACTAAATCAATAAAATATGAAAACTTAATGAAGATATATAAACAATGTGATAAATTTATAAGAATATGTAATCTTGTCTTTAATAATTTAATAATTATTATAATTATTAGTCTCTTTCAAGCCTCTCATGTTACTTTCAATCATCTTCCAACAGTATCTAATGGGAGAAAATTATGGCTATCCTGTCTACAATGCTATTATATAAGTACATTGTATTGTTGATAATTTCTTACTGGTGCATTTATACAGGAAGTATGGGTGTGGCCTCTTATGGTTTCTTCACATGAACTACTAACAACAGTAATTTCTGGCTCTTGGAATTGCTGAAGCATTATTTCTATTCCATTGGCAAAAGACACAGGAGACCTCATAAAATGTTTCCTCTTTGTTAATTAAAATATCACATTATTTAGAGGGATTGTGTCTGTATTTCAGGGATCTCTATGGTGAATGTAATGATATTGTATCTTGAAGTCATTTCATGTCTAGTCCCTTTGAGTCTCCAAAGATTTGGTTCTATAGGGATTACTGACAAGTTGTGCAGTAATAAATTTCAAGAATGTTGAATGTCTGTTTGTCCCTTGCTTGTTTCAGATATGAATGATGAATATTTTTGAAAAATGAAGTTTTAGTGCTTTCAAGCATTGCACAAATTAAGAAAGAATTAAATGGTGATACTAAGAAGTAAAATTAAGTAAATGAATGAATAAATTATGGTCCACCCTAAGGCTCTTTGTGATGTAATGCTGTATCTAGTGTACAGGTCTTTTGGCAAAATTGGACTTAGAAGTTTGGAATTTACCAGTGAATCCTTCAAAAGAACACGGCAAGAGTTTGGTGGTGATGTTTTTTTCTTCTTTTTGTGCATTCCAAGATATTAAACACATGACTGGAGATTGGCCAGGGTGGAATATATGACTATACAAATTAAAAAAAAAAATTGCTTTTGTCTACCATTGCCCATTTCTTTTGGAAATTTCCTTGTTTAGATGTAAAGTTTTAGGTAATATTAGACAGCTATCTCTTTCTGAGGAATGCTGACAAATCAATTTTGTTTTTGTTTTTAAAGCAAGTTGAGATCCACAAAGCTGAATATGATTTATGTTCATAGTAACCTTTATCTCCTGGTGTTTGTGATTGAAACAGTGTGCAAACAATGTAGTGTAATTTGGTTTGGTTTATCTCTTGCCCTTCTCCACATTTCATGTTTCATTATTTAGTTTCTCTTGTACACTGAATCTACTCAACCATTCATGCATATGCCTGGCAAGAAGTGCATTTGACAGCTCAGGGAATATAATCAAGCAATGTTGTCAAATAGCTATACCAAAAGTACAAGGCACTCTGACTAAGCTGTCAATAAGTAATGACAGGACAATATCAGTGTAAATTACCATATCAAAATATTCTTTACATACAGTGAAACCAGAATGTACCTGGCCATCCTCAGCAATGAGATCAACCAAATCATTTCCAATGGAGCAGTAATGAACTGAACCAGCTACACCCAGAGAAAGAACTCTGGGTGATGACTAAAAACCATTACATTGAATTCCCAATCCCTATATTTATGCCCACCTGCATTTTTGATTTCCTTCACAAGCTAATTGTACAATATTTCAGAGTCTGATTCTTTTTGTACAGCAAAATAATGGTTTGGTCATGTATACTTATTGTGTACCTAATTTATATTTTAATATATTTAATATCTACTGGTCATCCTGCCATCTATATGTGGAAAAACAGGCCTAGCCTGAATTAATCAGAATTTGCTATTTGAAAGCATTAAAGAAAGTAACAAACCAAAAAAAAAAAAAAACTCATAAAATATGTATTTTTTTAAAGTAGTTTTGAAGATTTTCTGGAGTCCATACACATTCAGTTACCAAATTTAAATCTTTGTTATCTATAATAAGAAGAACATAGTGCCATGGATAGGACATTAGACACAGAGTAAGAAAGGTCTGTGTACAAATCTAGCCTCAGAAACTTATTACTATTGAACATTGGGCAAATCACTTAATTTCTCTATGGCTTAGTATTTTTATTTGTAAAATGAGAGGGTTGTATTATTAGATAATCTCAAGATCATATTCAATTCTAAGTTCATGATCTTATAAATGAGGGCTCTGTAACACGACAAAATCCTTAATAATTTTTTTTAAATCTACTCAATTTTAAATATTGTCCATACTAAAAAAAATGAAATGCTTAAAAAAGTGGGAAACAAAACTTTTAAAAATTTACCCCTTTGATTTACCCCACAATTTGCCTCTAGAAAATTCAATTAACTTTTTTAGCATTCTGGTTTATAATTGGTTCATAGTTCTAGGGTTGGTTAAGATTTCCTAAGACTCTTTTTCTCTTAAAGGTTTTTTTTCTGAATGGTAATATATACATAGAAATTCCTCATTAGAGAGATTAAAGAACCCCAATGTTTTAATCTCTTTCACCAATCACTTTCATTTTCTTCTTCTAAAGTCCTTGCACAACAAATAGCATTGAAATAATTTATTGAGAAACATTTATTAACTTGTATTGTAAAAATCACATACATATTTGTCAATGACCTAGAAGAAATATAGACATATTTATGTACAATGAACCATATCTAGGGTAAAGCAATCAGGATTATGCCTCAGGGTGCCATATTTAGAGGGTACCAAATGTTGAAGATACTGACAACACTTTCAGGCCTTGAGCAGCATGGAAAAATATAGTTTAGCAGTTTGTGAGAATAATTACTTTAAATGGGAAGTTATCAGATACAGGTTGAAGTGACTGTATTTTTCTGCCCCTCCCACCAAACTTAAAGGAGTGAATATTTCATTCTGCTTGCCCTAGATATAGTTTATCATGCTTGCTTAAGGGCTAACAATTCCTAGTTGCAAGATGGATAGATACAAATTTGCTTGGAGAGCCTTCTTCTTCCAAGCAGAAATGCAAACATTTGTGTCATTGAGTTTTTCTGCAGAACATTTTTTCTTCTTTTCTCTCTGTCTCTCTCTCTTTCTCATAATGTAAAGATTTCTTTGCAAATTAAATTATCCTTTGAAAACCGTCAATGGTTTCATTTTGGCCTTACTTAAGTTTTGGCTCAAGCATTACATTATGATCTCTGGCCCTTATTTCATAGCAATATTTGCTCACTAATTGGTAGTACCATTGAAGCATGTTCTATTGTGTTCTATAATTTAGCACATTCATTGCCATTCCTGTCGCATATCCCTTTTTAGGAACATCAATATTTGTAAGTTAAGGAATCCTTTTCTTAATCCTCAGGTCAGTATTTAAAGGCAGGATTGGCTCAGTAAGAATAGCACAATTATTAAAACCAAGGCATTAAAGTTTTTTTTTTTCCTTTTCCAAATTTTCCTATTAGATGGGAAAGGCATTCTGCAACCATTTTCAAGCTATTGAAAGGATTTTTCAACCATGAAAGGACAGATAGGTATTCATTAGTTCAATTTGTGAATATATACAATGTGATCTGATTCTATTTCATGGCTTCAGGTTTGAATTTTTGCAGGAATGATTATCTATTTCCAATAGATCTCTTTGCTTATTCCTATATAAATAATGAAAATACCCTAAGTCAGGAGAATGCTCATACTTTTCCGATTTACAAATAAGGACTATTTGTAGTGATTGAACCTCCCAGTACCTCTATAGTTGGTTTCTTTATCAGAATTACCACTATTTATACACTCTGGCTAATGGGGGAAAAATGAAATCTGGTTGAATGATGAGTTGTCAGTTATAGTGAAATCTACTTAGAATATCCCTCTATAAACTTACAGCTAGGCTCTTTGCTCAAGAAGTCCTTTCCTCAATTCTGTTTGCCCAGTTACAGGGACCGTAATGAAACTGAAGGAGAAGATCATTACAAAATACATGGCTATGAGACTCCAACTCTTCAGTCCATGTTCTTTTATTTAAATCAAAGGACTGGATAAATTATGGTTTTTTAGCTAGTCACTGGAATGACATGTAAATGTCTTTTTGTAGCTAACCCTGAGTAAATAACTTTAAAATATATATCAGGAACTTACCCTGCAGGAGAAATAGAGAGTGAACTTTATGAGCTATGCATAACAAAGGATCAGAGATCCAATGCCAAATTGGACTTAAGTGCCTAAAGCCTTCTCCACTGCTTATAAGTTCTCTCTTTGTTCTCTTCTTTGTTTAGACTTTACTTTTTTTTTCTATACTTTTACTCTTTGCCAGCTTTCTTAGCCATAATGCCTAGAAAACAGAAAGTGGAAAATTTTTAAAAGTTGTTGTTTTGTTCACACAACAACAAATTATAACGTAGATTTCATTTTCCCCCCTGTTAGCCAGAGTGTATAAATAGTGGTAATTCTGATAAAGAAACCAACTATAGAGGTACTGGGAGTTTCAATCACTACAAATAGTCCTTATTTGTAAATTGGAAAAGTATGAGCATTCTCCTGACTTAGGATATTGTCATTATTTACATAGGAATAAGCAAAGCGATCTATTGGAAATCTCTTCTATATGTGGAAAAACAGAATGATTCAAACAAAACTACCTGATGTGTCTCCCTGGGACTATCTGGGCCTGTTAAAGAAAGCATCGTCTATTTTTCTATATACCTGCTCCTTTCTCCTTGCAACATGTTGACAGAATATACAGATAGAAATTTGTTATTCCTTGCAGAATATTGCACATTAATAAATGTTATTATTTTCTATTTGAAATACAATTAAACATATTCACTTGTTTTCCCACTTGCAGGAATTTGCTTTTGAAATCTAGGAGAATTTTTTTTTCTCCAAGGGCATATTCATCATTCACCTTTCTTTAGTTTTACTCATGTCTGCCAATATCATGATCTTCCTTTGCTTAGTTGTCTGTCTAGGATTATTGATAGTTGCAACAAGAGGGCTAAAGGCCAATGACAGAAGCTCTTGACCTACTTTTTACTTGGCTTTGAAGGACATGTTTACCTGCAATGTCAATAATTACTCAAGGAGCAGTCATTTATCCTTTAAATCTGGCAAGCTACTTTTTATTTTAAATGTTTCTTAACAGCTTTTTAAATCAAGAAGTTGTCCTTAACTGAGTGGATGCCCATCAGTTGGAGAATGGCTGAATAAATTATGGTATATGAATATTATGGAATATTATTGTTCTGTAAGAAATGACCAGCAGGATGATTTCAGAAAGGCCTGGAGAGACTTACACGAACTGATACTGAGTGAAATGAGCAGGACCAGGAGATCATTATATACTTCAACAACAATACTATATGATGACCAGTTCTGATGGACCTGGCCATCCTCAGCAATGAGATCAACCAAATCATTTCCAATGGAGCAGTAATGAACTGAACCAGCTACACCCAGAGAAAGAACTCTGGGTGATGACTAAAAACCATTACATTGAATTCCCAATCCCTATATTTATGCCCACCTGCATTTTTGATTTCCTTCACAAGCTAATTGTACAATATTTCAGAGTCTGATTCTTTTTGTACAGCAAAATAATGGTTTGGTCATGTATACTTATTGTGTATCTAATTTATATTTTAATGTATTTAATATCTACTGGTCATCCTGCCATCTGGGGGAGGGAATGGGGGGTAAGAGGTGAAAAATTGGAACAAGAGGTTTGGCAATTGTTAGTGCTGTACAGTTAGCCATACATATAACCTATAAATAAGGCTATTAAATTAAAAAAAAAGTTATCCTTAGTTGAAAATTGGTTTAATGGCCACACTGTATCAACCAACCTAAAGAACAGAAATTATTTATAGGTAATCAGATATCTTTACTATCTTCTATTTGACTTAGTGAGGCAAGTCCAATCTTCTCATGATAGCCCAGGGACAAATCTGCTCAAAGTTCTTATTTATTGATCAATTTTAGTTCATTTAAGTTCTCTTTAAATTCCCTCTCAAAGTCTTCATCATTGTTAATTAAGCCATCTTCTAGAATCACGATCTGTCCCTAAATAGTCCCAAACTCCTGCTTAGGTAAGTAACCTAATTGAGACTAGTCAGTCTCTTAGCCTTTATTAAGTAATTATGTACCAGATACTTTGCTAAGCATGGAGATACCAAGAAAGGTAAAATACCAAACATCCCTGTTCTCAAGGAGCTTGCTGTTTAAAGGGGAAAAGTAAAAAATAAGATTTTTATGAAAAAAAAAATTAGGAGGAGCCTCAGGGACCATTGCTTGGGATCTATAGACATACTCTATTCAATTTTTCCCCTTTCTGTAAGAATCATAGAATCTAGGGGTAAAAGGAGGTTTATTTATTTTCTTGCATTGTCATCTCTTAATCAACAGTTACTGCCCACCATGCCCAACTCTATTGCTTTGTAAATATATTAAAACCCAATCTTTGACCTCTTGACTAGAGAATTTGCCTTATCCATAATCCTTTTAGGAGATTTGCTTTTGCTTACTTTGAAGGTTTCATCTTCAAATTTATCATACCATTTACCTAGAAATGAAATCTTCATGCTGGACCATCTGATTATTGCTGCATTGTGAAGGAAACTCTTCCAAATGGATACATAGCACATGGATGTTCTATTTCCAGATATATCAAAAGGCTCAGAAAGTCCAGTTGATTTCTTTGGCTTCCCTGCACCATTATTAAGCAAGCATTTATTAAGTACTTTCTGTGTCCCAGATGGAGGTAGGTAGGTGGTTCAGTGGCTAGAATGCTGGACCTAGAGTCTGGAAGACTCCAGTTTAAATCTGAGCTCAGATAATTACTATGTGACCCTGGGCAAATGACAACCCCTGTTTGTTTTAATCCATTGGAAAAGGAAGTGGCAAACTACTCCAATATCTTTGCCAAGAAAAACCCATGGACAGCATTTGAGGGCTGTAGTCTGTGGGATTATAATGAATGGGAAACATCTGAACAACTGAACAACAACATGTCCCAGTACTATACTAAGTATTGAAAGTCAGAAGAAATATGGTCCCTCTCCTCAAAGAACTTATATTCTAATGGGGACATGGATGGGCTGATAAATGTTTAACAACCAGATTTCTGGGAAAAATGTACTCACAACACTTAAGTTTATTACACATTATTAAAATTTTCTCCATCATTTAAATCTAGACAATCAACAAATTAATAAATTATTAATAAATGATTTGTAGCAGTTGCCCATTTTTGAAATGCAGAGATGTTCACACTAAAACTTAACGATTGGTTCTGGAGAAGAAAAGAGTTAACTTTGACATATCACAAAGGGAAGAGACAGTATGTAATTATAGATATCCATATAAGTTAACATACAATGTAAGTTCGAAGTGATCTCTGAAGAAAGGTACTAGAGTATATATAGTGATGGGGCATCTTATATAAGGTGAGCCTGAAACTGTGTTTTTATAGAAACCAGGTACTCTTTTCTTTATTTTTATTTTTATTTTTTCCTTCCTTCCCCCCCACCTTTCCCCAAGATGGCAGGTTGACCAATACATGTTAAATATGTTAAAGTGTAAGTTAAATACAATATATGCATACATGTCAAAACAGTTATTTTGCTGTATAAAAAGAATCGGACTTTGAAATAGTGTACAATTAGCCTGTGAGGGAAATCAAAAATGCAGGCTGACAAAAATAGAGGGACTGGGAATTCTATGTAGTGGTTCATAATCATCTCCCAGAGTTCTTTCGCTGGATGGTTCAATTCATTACTGCTCTATTGGAACTGATTTGGTTCACCTCATTGTTGAAGAGGGCCATGTCCATAAGAATTGATCATCATATAGTATTGTTGTTGAAGTATATAATGATCTCCTGGTCCTGCTCATTTCACTCAGCATCAGTTCATGTAACTCTCCAGGCCTTTCTGAAATCATCCTGCTGGTCATATTCCATAATATTCATATACCACAATTTATTCAGCCATTCTCCAATTGATGGGCATCCACTCTGTTTCCAGTTTCTGGCCACTACCAAGAGGCTGCCACAAACATTCTTGTACATACAAGTCCCAGCTATTCTTTTCAATCCTCTCATTTAAAAATCAACTTTTCTTGCATCATTGTGGTTTTTTTTTTTTACTGTAAGACTGCAATATCAAACATGAAAAATTATTCCCAATACTCTATAACTTTGCCTATTCATGGAATAGTCAACTTTCTAGGAATTAGAAAACTACAAAGACTGGGGGAAGTTAGAAAAGGTCCAAACTTAAAACCACATCCCTAGCTCCAATTCACTTTCTATATGACCTTAATCTCTGGATCACATCTTTATCTACAAAATGTTGGGGATGGGCTAGATCTTTTAGCTCTAAATTTTTTATCCTATCATCTCAGAAAAGATGGAGATTAAATAATACTTCCATTGTTGAGAGTTCAGATGCAATTTCTGGACCATCTGAATATATTTCAGGTGCCTGTTTTCTTGAATAAATACTTACAGCCTATTCACATATTCAATGAAGTTCATTTTCCCAGTCCACATTCCTGTAGAGCTGATAATGTTACTTTTGTGGTTCAATTCTTCAAACTGGGCCATGGACATCTCTGGCACTTTGCATTCAATATTTCTAAATCTGAATTTATCATAATCCCTCCCCCTCCCAAATATTTTTTCTTAATATCCATGTTTTTGTGAATGACACCATTATTCTCTTTGTCATCCAAATATAAGATAAAACCCTCAAAACTAAGTGTTTCTGATCTTTTTGTGTGTGTTGTGGAGTATCTTAACAGGCCAGTGAAGCTTACAGACTCAGAATAGTGTTTTTAAATACATAAAATAAAACACATAGGATTACAAGGGAAACCAAACACATTGAAGTACACTGATTTGTTTTAAAGTCCAGATCCCCACTTAAAAACTTCTGCTTTAAGTTATCTTTGACTCTCTTGACTCCCCTTTTTTATCCCTAATTATGAAGTTCTATTTCCAAATGTCTTTCTCAATGAATATTTTCTTTCCATTTCTCTTTCCTCTAGGCTCTGGGTCCTCATTGTCTTGTTCCAGGTTATTTCCATAGTTTTCTAACTAGTTCTCCAGCTTCCAGTTTTCTGCATACCATTCTGTTCTGAATACTACTTCCAAGTTAATCTTCCTAATAGACAGCTTTAATTATGTAACTTAAAAAATATCAACACATATACCAGTTGGATTCTGTATTTGAAACATGTACATACAAGCTATACATAAGGCTAGCTTACATTGTTAAATGTATTTGTAGTGGAGAGGAGGGACAACCATTTAATAGAGCTCTTAGAGCTTGCACATTGCAATATATTCTCTGTTTTTAGTGTGTCTGTTTTTAGAGGTATGCAATGGAGGAGGGCCCCAGGCCATTCCAGAATCAGAACAATGGATATATTCCATAACTTTTCATGTAGTTTTATTATTAGGCCAGGAAAAGTCTTTTAATTAATTATTGTGCCACAATTGAATGTATAAGCAAAAGATTTGAATGAGTGGAAAAAATCTCTGTTCCCCAGAAACTTTTTGAGTAAGGAGGAAAAAGAAGCATATAAGCAGGAAAAATATTCTTGTATTATCTTCCTCCTCCACCTGTCTCCTAGATGAGTTGTTTTTCTAATGACATGTTTTAGATTCTTTTCTATTTTTTGTAGTTTCCTTATTTTTTGATGTCTTACAATGCCATTTGATTCCTATTGCTTTATTCTAGCTTTCAGTGAGTTATTTTCTTAAGATTTTGTACTTTTTTCAAAAAAGTCTGGAAAGATTTACATGAACTAATACTTAGTGAAATGAGTAGAACCAGAATATTATGTAAGTAAGAGCAAAATTGTGTGATGATCAACTATGATAGATTTAGATCTCCTCAATAATACAGTTATCCACGGCAATTTCAGAAGACATATGATGGAAAATGACATCTACAGGGAGTCTGAAAGCAGATTGAAGCATATCATATTCACTTTTTAAATTTATGTTTTCTTTTTTGTGGTTTTTCCCTTTTGTTCTGACTCTTCTTTCACAATAAGACTAATATGGGAAGATGTTTAATATGATCATACATAATTATAAACTATATCATATTGTTTTCTGTCTTGAGAATGGAGGTGGAAAAGCAGGGAGGGAGGGAGAAAATTTTGCAAATTATAATCTTGTAAAAATGTATGTTGAAAACTAAATTTTACATGTAATTGGGAAAATATGTAATACTTTAAAATTCAAAAAAGGGGGGGAAAGATATGGGACCCCTTTTCCAATTGGTTAACTTCCTTTTCTTAATTTTCTTGGATTGTTTTCATTTTTCCCAAAATTTTTCATCAATCTCTCTTATTTTATTTTAAATTCATTTTTAAAGTTCTTATTTTGGGGCTAGGAGTGGCTTTTTTAAATCTCATTGTCTTTCTCTGAATATGAACCAAGATCTTCTTTTATACCATATGGTCAAATTATTTTTCCTTTGCTTACTCATTTTTATTTTGTTTTAAGCATTTTTTAAATTATTATAATCAGATTTTAATCCTGAGTTGTAGATAATGTTAGCTCACATCCTTCTTACTGTTATTTTAAAAATTCTGTCTAGGAGCTCTACCTCAGGAGTTCTTCCAGGGGTCCTCAAACTAAGGCCAGCAGGCCAGATGCAGCAGCTGAAAATGTTTATCCCCCTCACCCAGGGCTATGAAATTTCTTTATTTAAAGGCCCACAAAACAAAGTTTTTGTTTTTACTATAGTCCGGCCCTCCAACAATCTGAGGGACAGTGAACTGGCCCCCTATTTAAAAAGTTTGAGGACCTCTGCTGGACCTAAACCATAGTTACAGCCCCAGCCAAATACTACCCTGAAAATGTTCTTGCTCCCTGCAGTACAAATATTATACTCACTAGACCTGTGCTCACATCTCTTCATTCACAGCCTGTCCAGGAATCATATCTGGTCAATATTAGGAGACTAGGCATTCAGAAACAGTGGGATTGGGCTTAATGAGGTGGGAATGTCTTTTTTATAGCTCTCTGCTGTTCAGAAAAGTTGTGAGGTAAAATTTCCTGAGGTAAAAGTCCCTGAGGTCTTGAAGTTGAAGTTGTAAAGTGAAATTTCTAATCATATTCTTGTCAGAGTTGTCCCCAGGGCCTATTATTTGTTAATTCTCTGGAGTCAGCCTGGAGATATTTATACTTCACTCTAGGCAAAAATCAGCCCCTAGAAATCAGAGATCTTCTCAAGTTGTTTTAGGAAGACTGCTTTACCCCCTTTATTTTTGCTACTCTACATTCATTTCATGATGATACTCTGTTTATACAAGAAATCTGAGGAGCCTGGAAGTTTCTGATCTACTCTGTCATTTTTTAGAATGTTCCCTGGAAAGAGCTGGAAATTGCAGGGGTGCCTGTCAATTGGGGAATGACTGGACAAATTGTGGTATTTTGATGGAATAATACTGTGCAATAAGATGGATAGGCTCACATAAAATAATAAAGATTGAAATAAGCAGAATTACGAGAATATTGTGCGTCACCTTTGGGTGACTAAGTCATTTTAACTGTTATAAATATTTACATCCACTACAAAGGATATGAAGGAGGGCATTATTTGTATCCAGATAAAAAACAGATAAGTAGAAATATGTATAAAATGATTTTATACATATAAACATATTTGTGTCTAATGGTAGCCATCTCTATGGTGGAATGAGGAAGAAAAGGAAAAAAAGAAATTTACATGATAAATTTATTTTATATTTAAAAGGAATAGTAATTAGTATATGTTAGATTTGCAGTTTCGTGTGCAATCATATTTTATTATACTATGTTATAGAAATGTTTGTTTTATTTCATAAATTAAAATTTAATTAAATAAAAAGACATATTTGGCCTAGTTGATACAGACATATGAGTTCATTGATTTAGAAAATTTCTGGTTCAGAAACTCAATTTGTTTCTGTATTTCTGTATGTAACTCATCATCTTAGGGACTTGTAGGGGGCTCAGAGTACGAGTGTGGGGATAGGCCTTAAGAAATTAAGTGACTACCCCAACAGTTATACAGTTTTGGTTTAGAGAGAGTCTATGAACCCAGGTCTTTCTAATTCCAAGCTAACTGGATTATCTTTCTCTTGTTGTTTAATACTCTAGATTAAACAAATGAAGCTGGTCTCCTTTCCAAGTTTTCTAGTCTAGGATAATCAAACACCAGGCTTGCTTGAATAATTTAATCAGAATGCCTGATAAGCATATACATTTTATTTTAGTTTGTTTTGGAGATGTATGATCCTAGAATCAATATACCTTTGTCTATCAGAATATATCTTGGAATCAATAGACATTTTCATCATTTCTCTCAATATGTCTTCCCCACCATATCAATCTGTCTCAAATTATTCTGAATAGATTGCATCATTGGTCCTCAGTACCTACTTATTGAATAAATTCTAAGCTATTTAAATTGGCATTGTCAATTGGATGTTTTGTTACAATAAACTCAACACAAAGTTAGAGTGTAATGTACCTGCTAAAGAAATAAAAATTATCTCAAGAAAGCTGAAATGTTTCCAGACAATAGATAAAAATTTGGAGAGATTAACTTGAAATCACAGAATATCAGGAGGCAGAAAAGCAGCAAAAATGCTCTCAATTGGGAATTAGGTGACCTAGGTTCAAGTCATAGATCCAGGGATGAGTACATTTTGCTTTGGGGCAATATTAGTAGCAAACCTTTGTTTGCTAAGCAAATACCTAATGGTATCATGCTGGAAAAACTTTAAAATTATGACACTTTAAAAATGGAAAACAGGCTTATTGTTCAACTATTTTATTTATAAATTGTTTTAACAGTTTAATTTTAATTTCAAGGTTGAAATATAAAAATGTGCCACTAATATTGCTCTATTTTTATTTTTAGAACATCACAAAGACATGTAAAATTACAAAAGAAAACTACTTTTAGAAAATGAAAATTGATTGGAAATTTAATGAATTCTAGAAATACAAAATCAAAAGAAAAGCATTAGAGAAAAATTAAAGATAACAATGAATAGAATTCTTAATACATATTTTTATAGATGAAATAAGAATATAGTCTTACATTAATTACAATAGCATAAGAAAGAAAAAAAGGAAAATAAATGAAAGGGAAGAGAAAAAGAAAATTTTAGCATGTAATATAATTACTTTATTGGGCTAGTTACATAGTAATAATAATCATTTCCTTCTTCATATTTGCTTTTAGAATACCTCATTTTCTTCAGGTTTCCTCTCAATTGCTACCTTCTTTAAGATTTTTCAGATCTTTCTCAGATGGCAGCATATCCTCCTCCTAGGTTACTTTATATCTACTATATATCTTGTAGGTACCTATTTACTTACATGCAATCTCCTCCTCTAGCATGTGAGTTCCCTTTGGATGTTTTATTTTGCTTTGTAATCTCAGCTTTCAATATAGTGCCTGACATTATAGTAAGCACTTAATAAATATTTGTTTATTGTTTGATTTATTGATAACTCATGGATAGTTTCAGTGTTGCATTGGTAACCATAAAATATGAGAAAAGACCAAAAGAAAAACATTAAACATGTTGGGTAGATACTCTGTATGGGATTTGTGGAGACATAGACATGAATTACCTAGAACGAGAACATAGAATTATTTCTGATTAATTGTGATTGAAAGAACACATATCAGAGGATCTCTAGTTTGATTCATGTCAAATATTTAGTATTTATTAAGCACATATTATATGTCAGATACTTTGCTAAGTGTCTCCTCCATAGAGTGTTTACCCAATAAACTTAGGGTATTCTCTGATCTTTTAAGATATTTCATGAGTAGTAGTACTATTTATTAAGTGCTATTAAGACTGTTCATTGGTTAGTCCTCCCTATTCTTACATGACTGGCCCATATTCATTTTCAAATCATATATGTCCTTGATGTTTGTACACTGCTCATCTTTAGTAATATGACATATTTCATATTCAACTCTGTCTATTATAGCTTTTAGGGTCAATCTATAATTTTGAATCTGTTGCAATTATTATACTCTATGATTCATAGCCATATGGCATAACTGCTAGGATACTGATGTTAAAAACCAGTTGATTAAACATTTATTGAGCACCTACTATGTTCCAGCCATTGTGCTAAGGTCTGCATAGACTTTGTATCAGGGAACAAGTGCTGATCATTGAAAGCACTATTTGTTGTTGTTCTCCCATTTCAGTCATATCTGATTCTTTGTGACCCCATTTGGATTTTTTCTTGAAGAAATTTTGGAATGCTTTACCATTTCTCCATCTCATTTTACTGATGAGGAAACTGAGGCAAATAGGATTAAGTGACTTGCCTAGGGTCACACAGCTACTAAGTGTCTGAAGCTGAATTTGAACTCAGGTCTTCCTGATTCTAAACTCAATACTCTATCTACTGCATCACCTAGTTGTCCAAAAACATTTTACCTTTTTCAAATTTAACCCTGCCTTTTCTATTTCTATTCAGTTCAAAACAACATGTAATATCTGTCATAAATATATATATATGCATATATATAAACTTGAACATATACCAATACAATATAAACACATAGGTGTGCATATAATACATATATGTTACATGAATTATATGTTATATATACATATGCATGTACACGCATATAACTAAATATTGATAGACAAAGTCAGTGGACTACCTGCCCAACTTTGTTATAATCCAAATGACAGGTATTCATACACTTAGTATGAATGAGTTTTTGGGCCAAACCAGATTCAGACTGGAGTGATATTTCAAGCTTTGGATAGGAATGAAATGAGACACTTATGGCCTATATAAAATTTAACAATTTTGTTACTTAACAATAATGTAGAAAGAATAATCATTTGGGTAAACACATTTTTTTTTTTATTTCTAGGCCAAGAAGCTATTTGGGTTAGAAGTATGTATTGACCCATACACAGCAAGGTATAGGTATATCAAGCTTGAGTAGTACTGATTCCCAATGGGCTTAGTTTTCAAATCTTAGATCATTGGTCTCCAATATTTTTAGCAGTGCATTATATCAGTAAAGAAATACATTCTTAATATTGTCTTTACTTATTAACAATTTATATACATATGCTATTGAACTAATAATTGTATACATTAACATGCATTCAAGATAGACACTAAAAAGAATTTATTTAGTAGAGGCATAATAGTTTTTAGAACTGATCTTTAGGAAAATTACTCTGGCAGCTAAGTAGAAGATAGATTGGAAAAGGGAGAAATCTAAAGCAAGGAGAACAAATAATAAGGTGATTATTGTAAGAGATAAGTGTCTGACCTAGAGTGGTAGAGAGCAAATAGAGAGGATTCAAATGAGAGAGATTTTGTGGAGGGGGAAATGACAAGATTTGGCAACTGATTTGATATGTATGTGAGCTAAAATAAGATGTTAGATTTGATCACAAGGTTATAAATCTGTATGAGAGGAAGAATGGGAATGTATGATAGAAACAGGGAAGTTTAGAAAGGGTATATGAATAGAGGGAGAGATAATGTGATCACAACACATTCTTGCTTGCTCAAACTGTGTTGTTTGGTCTTTCCCATCATAAAACAGGTTTATTTCCCAGATTCCTCTGCTGAATGTAAAGCTGATTCTTGAGGGTTTCACGCTACAGTGATGGGTTAATAGGGAGAAGCAGGTTAAGGTGACTCTGAGAAATTTTGAAGGATGCACTTATTATGGATATCTTGGTTAGAGTAGATTCTAAATAACCCACACGATGGGCAATTTATAATGTTGAGCAGAGTTGGGAAACTATGCCAATGGTTCTAACCATATATGTTAGATAAATTCAACTTTGAGGATGGTTCCCTCTTTTTTCTTGGGAATAATCTAATCTAGCCTATGAGAAGTATCATTTTCTTTCCACAGATAGTTAGACTGATCCCTTTTAAATCAGTTCAGATCTTTTTGAAGAAGTATTATAGTGTTTCAGGAGCCAGTATAATCAATACAGTGTCCTCTGTATTCAAAAGCATTTGGAGAATAAGAGAGAGAATTCCATTTTCAATTGCATTCTGACTAAGACAACCCTTCATGACCCTGGAAAATTGAGCATGTTTCTTCATTTTATGCTTCAGTAGCCATTGCTAATCAGAAGATTTTTGTTTTTAAAAAGCCATATCTATGATTTCATATATCAAGGAACCTTGTATAATCTTTAAATATGTGCACATGCATGCACACACATGTAATTATAAGACATTGATTAGCACTGAATAATCTTATCAATCAAAATATATTTGACCTATGTTATTTGTGACAGAATGATGGTTAGTTCACAAATGAAGTTATATAAAAATCATGATTTAAATGTACATAATTATTGCTTACATTTTCTATTTTTATTTGATGGGATAGCCTTTAAAAGATTACAAATATTTCATTTGCCTCTTTTCGATCATTTAAAATTTCATTAACTGTTATGGTCTTTGGTGATTTCTGGATAAATATCAAAATGCATAAATATTAAACCATTACCATACCAGTTATTCACAATCAGGTCAAATAAAACAGGCAGAGGCAAAAATTGTCTTAAGGAAAGCAACTTTCTGGCATTCAAAATTAAAAATATTGGTGCAGAAGAAAAAAACGATCTTGTCATTGAATTTATATTCTAAGGAAATCAAAGGCAGAATGAATATAAATCAATATTTTATATCTATCTCTCAATCATCAATCTACCAAAATATTCACATTTATACTTTTTGTAGTAACAGCAGCAGCAATAATAATGACAACAAAGTGAGTGTGCATTAATTGAGCAATGGTTGAACAAACACTGTGACATGTGAATGTAATGGAATATTTTTGTACTATGTATGAGGGTTTCATAGAAATATTGGAAGATTTCTGGGAGAGTAAAGCATTCAGAGCCAAAAGAACAATATGAATGATGGCTGCAATACTATGAGCAAAAAGAATTCTATAAGGAACTCAAACTCATCATAATTATATTACAGAATTATATTATAGGAAAAAAAACTATGAAATATAACTCCTTTTCATTAGAAAGATGGAAATCTACAGGTATAGAATATTATATGTGCAATCACACATAATCAGTGTGTTTGTTGATTTTAAATATGCTTTTTTTTCAGTTATAAGGAAGGATTTGATATGTGTATATCTTGCATTGGGGTGTGTATGGAATTGACAGTGATGTGTAAAACATTGTAAAACAAAAATAAAACAAAGCCAGGCCCTATTAGAAATGGAAGGGAGATGTCCAACTAGAGTTTCTTTAGAAGATATTTGAGGTAATGTGGCCTCAAGTACCTAGGCACAAAAAGTTGCACGTGTCTGAATGACTAGTAATGCAGATGACAGATTTTCTCTAATTCTTTATAAATTACCGGCTTGTTTGTTGTCCTGGAGTCTGGAACTTTAACCTGACTTTAAACCGTGTCTCTGTCATCTCACTGATTTATCTGGATCCTTTGGTATCATCTCACATCTGATCTGCACTGTGAAAGAAATGGCTTCTCTTTCATTTAGACTGGCCTGGTTTTCCTTTTGGGTAGCAAAGAAACATGTTTTGAGAATTATCAGTGGTTTGGATTCCTTGTTCTGTGAGGCATTCAAGACCCAACTTATGAGGAGTTGGTATCTGAGATTTTATTGAAATTCCCAAAGTTCTGTACAGATGCCTTTCTGATCTTGTATGGTTCTTGGTATGATGGATGGTGGTATTGGAATAGGAAAAGTATTTTTATTTCAATGGTATCTTTTATATTTTAAATAAAGTTGTTTTATTGAATTTATTTTTTTGTGGTTTGGAAGTGTTTCATTGTACTCTAATCTAGGCATAGGAAAACAAAGTCTTTCTCCCATCCCTGTCTACATTTGTATAGTCAATGAACTAAGAATGAATTTTACATTTTAAAATAAAATTTCATCTGAATCCTTATTCTGAATCACTAGATTCAGCTGGCCTTGACCAAGGATAGGATTTTGTCAGTGGCCTCTAGCTCCTAGCTTGTATTCCCAAATTTTGGTAACTAATCTTTGTATTACTGAACAGAGTGTGAATCTTCTGATTGCAACTATCTCTGGGCTTATAAAATCTCATTTTGCATGGAGGGCTGAGGGTAGGGGTGGAGAGATTATCAGACCAGCCAGTGGAAAGAGTCATTAACAAAAAAAATCATGGTATTAGAATGCTTATTTAAGGTCATTAATGACTACATAGTAAAGGGTATACAAGGAATCTTTTCATGTGGTTTGGGAGAGAAATAATGAATAACAGAAGATTTATCAAGTACTTAATATATTCCAGCAACATCAGCTTACATTACAGAATTAAGTTGATTTGCTGACTTGGGGATTTTAAATATTATGCTATGTTTTATCCTCAACTTCTCCACTCCTTCTGGCATTGAGCATGGAACAGTTATTCAAAAGTGTTTAGTGGAACCCTGTTGTCTCACAGACAAAATACAATTTGGTATTAAAAAACTTCCACAATTTGTCTTCTACTCAGATTTCTAGTCTTATGTAATTAATTACCCTTCAAGAACTCTATGTTCAATTAAGCCAGCTTACTAGACACTCTTGAAGCAGGATATTACATCTCCCATTCTTGGGCCTTTTCACATGTGGATCCCCCTTGCCTGTATTGTATTTTCTTCCACCCATTTCCAAAAATCCTTAGTTTCCACAAGGTTCAATAAGATGTATCTTTCAAAACAAAGTCTTTCTTAATCCTTCCAATTGTTAGTTTTCTCTCCTTTCTGGAAATAACTTTTAAAATTTAGTGTATGTTGTAAATTTATCTTTGTATGTGTTGTTTGCCTATGCCTACAGAACGTTCCTTGGTGACAGAGATCTTTTGCTTTCCATTTTTCCATATCACCTTCCACCTAGTAGCTGCTCAAAGAATATTTAACTGAATTATATTGTAGATGGGGAAAAAAACCTATTTTGAAGCTTGGATTGATTTAGTGACATTTGAAAATGCTATAATTTTGGCAAGTTTCAATTCTCTAAACTTTGACTTCCTAATCAGTGGGATAATAATTATTTTCTTCTATTGATCTTTGTAATCTAGCCAAACTGGACTACTCTTTGTTTTCCAAACACAACTTACCCTTTTCCCCCAAGAAATTTCATTTTTTCCCTATATTGGTGAGTTGAAATTCCATCCATCTTTGTGATTTTGTTTAAATGCTGTCTATTTCATGGAGATTTCCCCTGATTTGTACAGGATAAGTGAGTTATCTCTCATCTGAATTGGTGTCTTATTTTGTGTATTCCTTTCTAATGGCATTCATCCATAGTTTTATTTTTTCAGTTTCTAATTTTTTTTATTTATAGAATAAAACAAGCATTTCCATAACATAGTACAAAAAAAAGAGAGTGTATGAAATCACACACAAATCTACTACTATAGGAGATTTAGATTCAGAAAATTAAATTTTCCCTCCTTTTACTTGCAAAGGTTGAGAGAGGTTATAATACTCTTTAAAGATTTTGGCAGAACTTATCTTCATATACAAGTTCCCTAAGGGTAGGATTTAAATTTTCTTCTTGATTGTATTTTTGACAACAGCTCAAGATCATGCATCTGTTAAGTATTGTATGCTTTACTACAGGGCAATAAGGGAGTCAAAATGTGCCAGTGATTGAGAGTAATCAGCAAAGTCCTACCAGGAAAAGGAATTTGATATGATCCAAACCATTGTCCAAGAGAATAAACCAGAGACCAAGTTGAGAGAAGGGAAGGGAAAGGACAGGAAGAGAAAGGATGGAAAAAAGGAAGGGGGAAAAGAAGAGAAGGCAAGGCAATTTATATAGCACCCACTATATGTTTTAAAAATGTTATGCCATTTGATCCTCATAACCACCCTACACTGTAAATGCATGCTATTATTATTGATATTTTACAATTGAGGAAGATGAGGCAAATAGAGTTTAAAGTGACTTGCCAAAAATCAAAAAATAAATGGCTGAACCTTGATTTGAACTCAGGTTTTCTTGATTCCAGGCCCATCACTTGATCTTCTATACTACTATCTGGATCTGGCCACAGTATAATGGCAATGATAGAAGTACTAAAAAAAGTTCCTGATCCCAGAAAAAGACCTTATAAGTGAGTCAATAATCATGTATTAAGCATCTTTTATGTGTCAAACTTTGTGCTCAGTGCTAGAAAAAGGGATAAAGACAAAGAAAGGTAAAAGACAATCCCTGTACTCAAGAGCTTGCATTCTAATGGGGAAGATACATGATAACAACTAAGTACAAAGAAGATACGGATAGGATAAATGAGAGCTATCCAACAGTCAACAGAAAAAAAGCATTAGAATTAAGGAAGAAGGAATGAATCAGGAAAAATTCATAAGAAGTGGAGCTTTATCTGAAGCCGATTTCGTGTCCAGAATTCTAATAGGTGGAAAGAAAGAAGTATGAGGTAAAGTATTACAACAATGATTCTATAGCAATAACCTTGACTTTGTCATTCATTGGTAGGGTAAATCACAAGGACTGTGCAAGTCTAAGGCAGGCAGGAATTTTACAAGGAAACCTCAGTGTTGGAATAATACTATAACTCTGAAAGCCTCTTGGGAAAGGGATAGGCTCATTGATGAAGGGAAGGAACAAACTTTTATATGTTTGGATAAGAGTCTCATGTTACTTGTTGCACAAGATAAACTATTTTATGTTTGCTATTTCTTAATCTAAGAACTTATATGAGCGTTAAGAACTCTTTTAATTTAATGGGAAGACCTAGATACAAACCAAATTCTTATGTTCCCATAGTAGAAACTTGGAAACTTGGATGAAAACAAAATGAACCACTACTGATGTTCTGTGAGAAAACCCTAAGTGGGAATACAAGTACCCCAAAGTATTTATTGAAAATATCTTTTTTTTTTTTTTACCTATACACCCCAGCCCACAACAGTAATAATGATTGACCTGGCTAGGGTTACTTCAGAGTTGCAGCTCTTTGCCATGGGCTTCATTTGTTGTTTGTCCTTCATTCTCAAAGAGGACCATGACATTGGGAAGATGATTTTGTGACTCGCAAGTGAATTGGATTTAAGTGAGGCAGGGTTGTACAAAGTCACCACTCTCACTCTCTCAACTTGAAAGGTTATTGTGAGAATGAAATATCATAATATTTTAAAGAAAGTACCTGGCACAACACCGGGAAAATACTAGGTGAATACGAATGCTTATTCCCTCTCTTTCCTTTCCCACCATCTGTGCCTCACTTTTAGGGCAATAGGAAATAAGATTAAGGACAAACTTGTTACCCTAGAGACAACTAGTAAAGGTGAGCTACAAATTTATGCTTGTTAAAGAGAATATTACAAATACTGGGCCCACCTAAAGAGGAAGGGTTGCAAAAAAGCTATCTAAGCTGTTTTCAGATATTTGACAGGCAAAATTCATGCCCAGCTAGTGTTTAGATTAAATGATCTCTGAGATTCTTCCACACTGATTTGATCTTTTTCCTGAGACTACCTGGGATTTGAAAGATGCATCTTCAGAAGCAACAAAAGAAACCTTCAGCTTTCTATTACACAATGCAAAGACCTTATGAAAGACCTTATGCTGGAAAAGTAGGTAGCAAGAAGACCCTGTCTCTTGGGTATAGGAGAGCAATATTTTCCTCTTTCTAATAATCTGCATGTTTAGTTGAGTGTTGCATGTAGCACTGAAAGTACAGGAAAAGTGGTCAGTGAGCTCAATGTAGAGGTCAATTTATACTTGTTTATTTTTAAATCTTTTGGACTCCTGGATATCCTAAATCAAGTAGATAGGGTAGCCAGCGACACGGTGGGTACAATGCCAAGCCTGGAGTGAGGAAGACTCATCTTCCTATCCTCAGAAACTTACTAGCTGTGTGATCTTGGGCAAGTCACTTTATCCTATTTGCTAAAGTTTCCTCATCTGTAAAATGGGCTAAAGAAGGAAAAAATAAATCACTTCAATATCTTTGTCAAGGAAACTCCAAAAGGGGTCACAACGAGTCACACAGAGTGGAAAAATGAGTGAACAACAACAAAAATTATATAGACAGTTGAAGTTGCTTTATCTTTTTTTTATGTATTCATTCATTTTTTATTATAGCACGGGTAAATTTTCAACATTGATCCTTGCAAAAACTTCTGTTCGAACTTTTCCCTTCCTTCCCTCCATCCCTTTCCCTACATGGCAGGTAGCCCCATACATGTTAAATATATTAAAGTATATGTTAAATACAATATATGTATACATATTTATACAGTTGTCTTGCTACACAAGAAAAATCGGATTTAGAAAGAAGGTAAAAATAACCTGGGGAAAAAAAAACAAAAATGCAAGCAAACAATAACAGAAAGAGTATAAATGTTATGTTGTTGTTCAGACTCATTTCCCAGTGTTCTTTCACTGGGTGTAGCTGGTTCTGTTCACTACTGATCAATTGGAAGTGATTTGGATCCTCTCATTTTTGAAGATACCACCTCCATCAGAATTGATGCTCATATAGTATTGTGGTTGAAGTGTATAAAGATCTTCTGGTTCTGTGCATTTCACTTAGCATCAGTTCATGTAAGTCTCTCCAAGCTTCTCTGTAGTCATAATATTCCATAACATTCATATATCACAGTTTACCCAACCATTCTCCAATTGATGGAAATCCATTAATTTTCCATTTTCTAGCCACTACAAAAAGGGCTACCACAAACATTTTTGCACATACAGGTCCCTTTCCCTTCTTTAATATCTCTTTGGGATATGAACCCAGTAGTAACACTGCTGGATCAAAGGGTATGCACAGTTTGACAACTTTTTTTTTTTTTTTGGTTTTTATTTAATAGCCTTTTATTTACAGGATATATGCATGGGTAACTTTACAGCATTAACAATTGCCAAACCTCTTGTTCCAATTTTTTACCTCTTACCCCCCCTACCCTCTCCCCTAGATGGCAGGATGACCAGTAGATGTTAAATATATTAAAATATAAATTAGATACACAATAAGTATACATGACCAAAACGTTATTTTGCTGTACAAAAAGAATCAGGCTCTGAAATATTGTACAATTAGCTTGTGAAGGAAAACAAAAATGCAGGTGTGCATAAATATAGGGATTGGGAATTCAATGTAATGGTTTTTAGTCATCTCCCAGAGTTCTTTTTCTGGACATAGCTGGTTCAGTTCATTACTGCTCCGTTGGAAATGATTTGGTTGATCTCGTTGCTGAGGATGGCCTGGTCCATCAGAACTGGTCATCATATAGTATTGTTGTTGAAGTATATAATGATCTCCTGGTCCTGCTCATTTCACTCAGCATCAGTTCGTGTAAGTTCTCTCGGCCTTTCTGAAATCATCCTGTTGGTCATTTCTTACAGAACAGTAATATTCCATAATATTCATATACCACAATTTATTCAGCCATTCTCCAACTGATGGACATCCATTCAGTTTCCAGTTTTTAGCCACTACAAAAAGGGCTGCCACAAACATTCGTGCACATACAGGTCCCTTTCCCTTCTTTATAATCTCTTTGGGATATAATCCCAGTAGTAACACTGCTGGATCAAAGGGTATGCACAGTTTGATAACTTTTTGAGCATAGTTCCAAACTACTCTCCAAAATGGTTGGATTCGTTCACAACTCCACCAACAATGCATCAATGTCCCAGTTTTCCCGCATCCCCTCCAACAATCATCATTATTTTTTCCTGTCATCTTAGCCAATCTGACAGGTGTGTAGTGGTATCTTAGAGTTGTCTT
Organism: Sarcophilus harrisii; assembly: GCF_902635505.1. Taxonomy (NCBI): domain Eukaryota; kingdom Metazoa; phylum Chordata; class Mammalia; order Dasyuromorphia; family Dasyuridae; genus Sarcophilus; species Sarcophilus harrisii. Next base: position 146,016,812 of record NC_045429.1, read on the forward strand.
AATTTGCATTTCTCTGATTAATAATGACTTGGAGCATCTTTTCATATGACTAGAAATAGTTTCAATTTCTTCATCTGAGAATTGAGTTTGACAACTTTTTGAGTATAGTTCCAAATCACTCTCCAGAATGGTTGGATCTGTTCACAATTCCACCAACAATGCATAGTATCACAGTTTCCCCACATTCCCTCCAATATTCATCATTATCTTTTCCTGTCATCTTAGCCAATCTGAGAGGTATGTAGTGGTATCTCAGAGTTGGCTTAATTTACATTTCTCTGATCAATAGTGATTTGGAACACCTTTTCATATGGATAGAAATAGTTTCAATTTCATCTGAAAATTGTCTGTTCATATCCTTTGCCCATTTATCAATTAGAGAATGGCTTGATTTCTTATAAACTTGAGTCAATTTTCTATATATTTTGGAAATGAGGCCTTTCTCAGAACCTTTAGAAGTTGCTTTATCAGGCCTCATGACCAGCAGGATGAATACAGAGAGGCTTGGAGAAACTTACATGAACTGATGCCCAGTGAAATGAGCAGAAACAGGAGATCATTATATACTTCAACAACAATACTGTATGAGGATTTATTCTGATGGAAGTGGATTTCTTCCACAAAGAGAAGAGCTAACTCAGTTTCAATTGATCAATGATGGACAGAAGCAGCTACACCCAAAGAAAGAACACTGGGAAATGAATGTACACTGTTTGCATTTTTGTTTTTCTTCCTGGGTTATTTTTATCTTCTGAATCCAACTCTTCCTGTACAACAAGAGAATTGTTCGGTTCTGCACACATATATTGTATCTAGGAAATACTGTGACATATTTAACATGTATAGGATTGCTTGTCATCTGGGGGAGGCAGTGGAGGGAGGGAGGGGAAAAGTCGGAACAGAAGTGAGTGCAAGGGAAAATGTAAAAAAAAAATACTCAGGCTTGGGTTCTGTCAATAAAGTTATGATTATTTAAAAAAAAAGTTGCTTTATCTTTGATGCACTAAATGGGACCTTCAGTAAATCACTTAGCTGCAGTTTTCTCAACTATAAAATGGAAGGGAAAGGCTGGATTAAAAGAGTTTCTAAATTCCTTTAATTTCTTAAAAGTCTATTAATGCAGTTGGAAGAAAGTCTTTATACTGGATAATAGAATCAGTTCTAAACTGACCTAGGTTATTGAGTAAAGCAGTGGAATCTACTTTCCCTGGAATTTTGGGCTGAATTTTTGGACAACATGTCAATATGATTTGGTTGGTTGGGAATATAAACTTTCTTAACTATGTATCATACCTTATTTATGGTCTTAGAGAATTACCTAATGTTTATGAAGTTTAAATGGATGGCTCTTCATCATATATCTAAGTAATGAAAAAGTGGGATTTAAATCCAACTCTTCTTGGCTCCAAATGCAAACATGATTCTTCGTTGGGGGCAGTTGAGTGATATGAATAGATTACTGAACCAGGAAGAGTTGAGTTCAAATCCAATTTCAGCTTAAAGGTTTTCAAAGCATTTTCTGTGTTACCTTATTTGATTCTTACAACAATCTTTTGAGGTATATTCTGTTATTATGATATCCATTTTTCAAATGAGGAAACTAAAACTGAAAAAAGTTAAGTGCTTTCTTCAGAGTTTCACAAATAATAAGTATCTGAGATCAGATTTGAACTCTGGTTTTCCTGACTCAAAATAAAGCACACTATCCACTGTACCACTTTATTTTCTTGCACTAAAACTCTAGGACCAACACTGTGTCTCATGCAGGTTTGTACTTTTGAATCAGCATTCTTTCCACAAAGAAAGAGTGTATCATGCAAAATGCAGCATAATTGACTGTAAACCCAAGTTTCATGTGAATAATTAATTTGTTGAAAAGTAACCAGTTATATTTAGTTTAATTCTATTTGCCCTGGTGAGTGGGATTGCCTCCTTTCTCTAAGCTGATTAATATGAGGATATAAGCATTGCCTACCTTTAAAAAAAAAATCTCCCTTTGTCCCCACCAAAACCAAACCCTTGTCTTGGGGAGTTGAGCATAATTTTGCTTTACTGTTGGTGATTATTTAAAATAATTTTTAAAAGCTATTCTGCAGCTGAGTGTCATTTAACTCATGATATTATTATTGGAGAAAAATAAATCTTTATTTGAAGGATTATCTTTTTCCTTTTTATTCTTTATTTTTGATATTGGATAATTTCCTTTGTTCTATGGATTTTTTTTTCCTCCTTAGGGACCAAGTTATGGAAAATCAGGTAGGCCCTTCCTCTTCCAAGTTCTGTCCCCATCTAGTCTAATATTTTCTTTACCCTGAGATTCTTGATCTTGTCTTGTACCCCAGGTATAATGTTCTCTGCCAAAGTGATCCATTTTCACTGCCTTCATTTTATTTTAAACCTAATTATCCCAGCCAGAATCAAAGTCATGAGATGTGGCACGGACAAAAGATGAAGTTTAAATTGGCCTCTAAGAGGCAGTTTTTAGACTCAGTTGAGAAAGGATGATCTTTTAAAAGCTGACTGCTTTTCAGGATAAATTTCTATAGCAATTTTGCAAGCACTTTACAGTAGGGGGAAAAAAGTATTGCTTTTTTTGTTGTTAATGCCTCCAAACTTCCTCCAAACAATATGGTTTATGTCTCTTTATCAATCTCTGTAGTCATGGTTATTCTGCTCTTACATTACTGGAGTAGAGCTGAATCTCTTACAAATGACAAATGATTCCTTTTGGAGAGCAGATAAGATGCAGCTTATGCCCTTTGCCTCTCCCTGCATGTTTTCTGCCAGTCTCTCCTTTTTACAAAGCTTCCAGCTAATTGTTGTAGGGACCCCATGGCATGAGTTAAGAATAGACAAGGAAGAGTCTCAAAATGTTGGCAAACAAGTTGGCAGCCTGAACCTCACAGATCAGTGAATGTGCCAACAAAGGCAACTGCTTCATCCACCTTCCTCTTAATAACCTGCTGTTGCAGAAAGACAGAATCTGTGACTTTCACCAGGAGACTTTTTTTTAGCCCCTGTACTGAATAAAGAAGTTACAATATTTAGTTCTCGGTTGTTCTAATGTGTTTGGGAAAAAATTAAGATGTAGAGAAATTCAATTAGTGGCAATGCATTCAGAAAGTTTTGTAAATGGTCATCTGTGGATTACAATCAGGCCTGTTGGATAAAAATAAAATGTTAGACAGTTATGGTTCCTCTACCTGGCTGCATTGAGAATAAAATATGAAAAAAATATCAGTTTCATCAGTAAAGAATGAAAAACATCAATTCTACTAACACACTAGTATATAGCCACTACTATATACAAATTACACAAATCAATTTTTAGCATCTTGCCTCTAAATATGGAGGTGATATTGTATAGTGGATAGAGTACTGTTCATGTAATTAGAAAAACCTGTGTTCAGATCCCACTTTTTGTACCTACTACTGTCGTCCTTGACAAGTAAAGTCAAACCTTAAATACCTTAGAAACCTTCCTAGAATTTAGGATCAGAGATTTATAGCTGGGGTAAATTTTAGAGGCCATATTTCCCAACCTCTCAATCCTAAACCTTCTATGGACTTTATAGTCCATAGAAGGTAAGTGATTTGTCTTTCATCACACAATCAATTTATGAACATTTATTAAATACCTGCTTTGGTCTAGTTATTGGACCAAGTGCTGGAAATACAAAGATGAGAGAAAGTAAAATATTTCCAATCCTTAAGGGTGTGTGGGGTGGAATGAGTGGAAATAGTGGGATATAATAATATGTCTTCTCACTCCAAATCTATGTCACCACCCTACCTCACTAAATCATTGCTGAGTTATTTATCTGTCTTACTTTCTATTAATGGAGAGAGTTCCCACACTAGGAATTTCCCATCCTGATGATATCTCAAATCCTTGCTAATCTTGTTCTGAAGAGAAATGATGACCACCTATGGCTATTAATAGTTTTGGACATAGAATAGGGGCTTTTATGGATCCACAGAATTTGGGAGTTGAAAGGGGGACATTAGCAGCTATTTAGTCTAGGAATTTTTTTAACCTGGGATCTGTGAATTTAACATATTTTTAAAAATGCATTGATAAGGGTATTTCAACATGAATCAATTTCCTTTGGAACTTTTGTGTTTTATTTTATGCATTTAAAAACATTCTTCTGCCATTTCCAATGGTCTTGTGATGAAGAGAGTCATTTATACCTAGAGAGAGGACTGTAAGGACTGAGTTTGGATCGAAACATAATATTTTCACTTTTTGCTGTAGTTGGCTTGCATTTTATTTTCTTTCTATTTTTTTCCTTTTTTGATCTTATTTTTCTTGTGCAGCATGACAATTGTGGAAATATGTATAGAAGAATTGCTTATGTTTAACATATATTGAATCATTTTCTTTCTAGGTAAGGGGAAGGGAGGGAAAATTTTGGAACATAAGGTTTTGCAGGGGTGAATGTTGAAAATGTCAATGCATGTGTTTTGAAAATAAAAAGTTTTAATAAAAATTTTTTAAAAGATTTTCTTGACTTAAACCTGAAAAAAACCCCAAAGGTAGTTTTCCTTGATGATTTCTTGAAATATGTCATCTATACCATTTTTTAAAATGTTGGAATGGATGAAGTGGCAGTAGCCTAGTGCAATGGGAAGGTATTTAATCTCTTTATTTTTATTTTTATTTTTTTTTACTTTTGAAGGTATCAGCATATCTTTGCATGTATTTCCAAGTATATTTAAAATATGTATTTGTGCATGTATTATTAATACTGATGGTGATAAATCATACCCTTTTACAGTTTACATATGAACTATGCCATTCGTGCTTATTTAATTTATAATCTTGGATTAATCACTGAATGTCCCTAGCCCTCATCTTTATTTATACAATGAAGGTGAACTTGGTGATATCTATTTCCATTTCTAAGTCTAAGTTATTAAGATTAATAAAACAGGCAGAAACTGAAAATATTATCAAGTCCATTTGATATACGATAAAATTGCATCAGAAAGGTGAAGTGATTTGTTCAAATGTAAATAGCATATACGGGAAAGCATGATCTGTGATTCATGTCAGGAGCTCCATGTCTAGTGTTGTGTCCAATGGAACATATTGTCTTCCAATGGCAATTGATATATATGAATCATCTCTCTACACATTTTCATTTGCAAAGGTAGAATTCAAAATTATATTCCTCTCTAAAGAAAGTTTGAAACAACTTCCAACAAGTGAATGGTGGTGCATGGTTTATTACTGTGTGGACAAATAGTTTTTGACTTTTCTTAATAAAGATATTTGAATATCAGATTGTGATATAATACAGGAAATTATGCTGTTATTCCTATTACAGTAAACTTTATTAAAATAAAGTATGATAGTTAACATATAACTTTAAAAAATAAAATAAAATAAATTTAAAAAATAAAAACATTCTTCTGAGGATTTTACATAGACTTTCCCATGACACAAAAAAATTAAAGAACCTGGCTATAGTTTAAATCATGCCCTAGGTGAATTCCTACCATAACATAGCTTCTAAAGACCTCTAACAAAGGGAAATTGACCAACCAGTAGGTTAATTGTTGTATTCTTATGTCATATTCAGGTTTGACCTGGACAGTTTTTAATATTAGGTTACAATGAGATAATTAGGTTAAAATGAGATAATGGATCCACCTAAAATGAAAACTATATCCCCACATTTTTTGTTGTTATTGTTGACAACTTTGATGGAAGAAAGCACTGCTTCTTCATAAATTATATTCTATAACCTGAATATCTAAACAAAAGTATTGTTTCTGCCATCAAAAATACCAATTCTATCTCTAGAATCCTTGGAAACTTGTCTATGTACCAAACAATGGCATCAGCTTTCTCAGAAATGAATTTGCTCCTGGGCTGATATCTCTTAGTGAAGGGCATGCTAAGCATGACAGAGCTAACTATGTCATCACTTCTGTAAGCAGTAGAAATATCCATCTGAAAGTACATTTGCATCCCTACATTTTTTCTGAAGCATATGTACATTTAGGGTTTTTAAAGTTTTATAGCCATAAGAACCATCTTTTATTTTTAGCTCCCTGCTAATTTTGCATGCTATACTACCATCATTGGATCCAATATTATTCCTCTACATTCTTGTTAGGCTTCCTTTTCAGGTCTATAGTAACTCCATACAAAGAACTTTGCCTGACATCTGGAAATAAATCAAACTTTTTCCTCTTAAAGAATTTTCTGGTTCTCCTAATGGAAATTCATAAATTTCAATGTATAGTAAGTGCTTAATGAGCTGGAAGTTACAGTCAAGCAGTCTAAAACATCTTGTAATGGAAATGCATTAAGTCACAAATGTATAAATAGTCTCTAATAATATTTTTCCTTTCAAAGGATTAGTTTTTAAAATATGCAAATGATCTCTCAGGTGTGAGTCATTGTGGGTTTTTTTTTTTGTTTTTTGTTTTTTGTTTTTTTTTTAGCACTAACCAATATTCCTACATTTTATATTCTTAGGATCTTTTTGGAAAATGTACCCCTACATTTTGATCAGAAATGTGCTTGTAATTTTTAAAATATGAATACTCAGTTACAACTGTTATGGTCTACACTATACATCTATATGCATCTATACACTGCATGGGATCATTGTACTTAGAAGGATCATATGATAATTCTTCACAAAATCCCCGTCAAAGTATGTAATGTCATTCTACAGAGATGTTGAAGCAGTATAGTACAATGAAATAGCTCTAGAATAAAAAAAATTTGCTTTCAAATACCACCTCTGATTTGTAATGTCCAAGTGACCTTGAATATGTCACTTAGATCTCTATGGCCATTTCCTCTTCTGTAAAATTAAGGGATTGGATTAGATAGTCTCTTCCACCTACATGAACTATGCTAAGTAAAATGAGCAGAACCAGGAGATCATTATACATTACAATCAATTCTGATGGACATGGTTTTCTTCAACAATGAGAGGATTCAAACCAGTTCCAGTTCCACTTGTTCAGTGATGAAGAGAGCCATTTACACCTAGAGAGAGAACAAAGCGTGGAACACAATATAGTATTCTCACTTTCTCTGTTGTTATTTGCCATTTTATTTTCTTTCTCAGTTTTTCTTTTTCTTCCTTCTTGTGCAGCAAGATAACTATATAAATATGTAAACATATATTGGATTTAACATGTATTTCAATATATGTAATATGTATTGGACTACCTGCCAGCTAGGGGTGGGGGTTGGGGAGAAGGTGGGGATAATTTGGAACAAAAGGTTTTGCAAGGGTCAATGTTGGAAAAATTACCCATGCATGTAAATAAATAAATTTTTTAAAAAGATAGTCTCTCCTAGTTCTAGAACAATGGTCCCATGATTCCAAATGATCATATAACAAATTTGATGTAGAGATTATAATGAGAATGTTAGAATTAGAGATTAAAATTTGATAAGAATTTGTGACCCTCTGATTTCTGGCATAATCTGAATTGGTTGGTCCACCAAAGCCAAGTCTTATTGAGAGGGAAGAAGAATCTATCTGTAGGGGGTTAAGGATACTTCCTAGTCATCTGACACCATCTTCTCCCTAATGCTTAAAATGCATAGCTGATTTTAGCATGATAACTGGAGAATCCCAGATTTTGTAGCAGAGAGATGATCTAAGCCAGCATTTTCTTTTACAGAATAGGAAATGAAGTTAACTGACTTGTCTAAGATCCTAATATGACAGAATTGTGATCCCAACGCAGGCCTTCAGATGTCATATCTACTGTCCTTTCTTCTACCTCTTAGTTTCAGACCATGTCTACATTTCATTCTCTTTGGACTAGAATTGCAGTCTTCTTCAAACCCTTTTGTAGGTTAGCTACTTCTACATCATCAAACTGTGGTGATATTTCAATTATCAATGTTCTGTTTTGTATACTGGGGAGGGCTAAACCTGATGATCTATCAGTGTTTAATAGATCATCAATGATTTAGTCGTGAGATTATAAGAATGGGATATCAGGGTGTGGAAAACATTGAAACAGAGTGGGGGTGGTGGAGATTTCCTACCAGTTACAAAATTATTCTAATTCTAATCCTAAATGATGGAATAGTGGATAGAATTCTGGGCCTGAAGTCTGGAAGATTTAAATCTGCTCTCAGATACTTACTAGCTATGTGATCCTGAACAAGTCACTTAACTCTTATATGCCTCAATTTCATAATTTTTAAACTGGGGATAATAATAATACTTATCTTTCTCAGATATTATGAGGATCAAAAGTGATAATATTTTTAAAGTGTTCTGAAGACATTAAAGTGCTTTATGAATACTATTTATTATTAACATGGGGTTACCCACAATCCTAATGGACATAGTATTTGTGGTATTATTCTAAATAACAACAACAAAAAAAAACTCTGCTGGGCCCATTGGGAAGTTAATATATTCAAGTAACATACATAAAAATGTTAGAAATTCAAAGGATTATTATGGTAGTATCATCTAGTCAGAAAAACTGAAAGTTACAGGTACTTTTAGCACAAACACTTACTTCATACTCTGAAAAATGTTAATTACAATTTTTGGAATAGCAAATCACCCAACTTGCTCCATCTTTCCTTTTGCTTTTTCCTTTCCATTTCTATCACATCATCTGTGGGACACTAGAAACCTGAATAATAAGGGTAAAATAATGGAAATATTATGCCCAGATCATGGAAGATAATTGTTTTACTTTAATCTGTGCCATTTAGGCCTTTAGGAGTATTATTTTAAGTTCTGGAAACCCCATTCTAAGAGACATATTGACAGAGAGTATCAAAAATAAAGTGACCAGTTTGATGGAAAGTATGGATACTTGCCATATAAACAACAGTTAACAGAGTTTATCATAGAGAAGAAAAGATTAAAGGGAGTCATGATAGCTACATTTCTATATTTGAAGAACTGTTATGTAGAAAAGGAAACAAACTTTTTTATTTATTTCACCAAAAGAAAAAAAAATAATACCAATTAGTAGAACCAAAGGGTAGGTAAATAGAGGCTTAACATAATTTGAGCCAGCTAAAATACCTTGGATTAATTTGTGATATCATGAACTCCCTGACTATATTTAATAAAAAGTTGTATGATCTGCTGTCAAGAGATGTTGCAATGAGAATTACTGTACTGTTTAAAGTCTGCAAAAGAAAAATCATTAAAACTGAAGTCAGAAGATGAGGTTCAAAGAACCCTCTCTGTTACTTATATATGACTTCAGACAGTCAGAATATGTTTGTTACATACATGTTTGATGCATTATTTTAAATTCTCTGAACACAAAGACAAAAATGCAACATTTCGATTTCAAGAGATTGCAATCTATGACAAGCACATGATTTAAAGCCTCTGGGGATCACTTTCCTTATTTGTAAAATGATATGTTTGAAAATGATTTCTAAGGTCCTTTTTAGTTTTAAATAAGGTTGGGGTAAATAATCTCTAAGAGCCTTTGAACTCCAAATTCTCAGCCTCTCTAAGTGGAAACTACCTTGTCATTCACCAACCTTATTGTTCTTTCTCCTCTAATAGATTTTGAAACTGGAAAATTGCCATTTGGCTAGTGGTCGATCAAACACAGCTGTTGAAGGTGTGATGTCACAAAAGGGGAGCAGCATCAAGGAAAGAAAGAATAATTAGCCAATAATGATTGAGACATAGGACATTTCCTAGGGGGATTGATAACCAGCTGGGAGGAGTTAATGGACCAAGCTGTGCTACAGGTCATTAACTGCAGCAGTCGTTATTCCCCAGGAAATGTCCTATGTTGAAGTTATTACTTGAATTTGAATATGCATATTTAAAAGGAATCACTTGACACTTAGCACACATGCTAAAGATAAGGGAAAAAATCTGGGATACCATTAGAAAAGGAAAATATTTTTTCAGCTTCTTAGAGCAAGGTATGAGAGTGTAAATAGGCATATGTATGCATGTGTTTACACAGCTTAGTCTCTGAGAGGGAGGATTTTATTTGGACTCATTCTCTCTCTCTTTCACTGGCTCTTCTTCCTCACCTCATAAAGCAAATTCTCCCCAAGGTTTTCTTGTTAGTTCTTTATTCTGTCTATACTCTCTCTCATGGTAATCAATTCAGTTCAACACACATTAGCACCTACACTGTGGAAACTCATCTATAATTGTCATCATAGATTAAAAGCTAAGAAAGATATTGTAGGCTAGCTAGTTCAAACTCCTCATCTACATACAGTGGAAAATAAGGCACGAAGTGATTTACTCAAGCTCACACAATTTGTGAATATTATAAGTGGGATTTGAAGGGTTCACCTTCCTTCAAGGTGCTCTTTTCACGGTTGGAGCATATTATATTATCTGAGGGTTTCAACCACCACCCAAATGTAAATTCCCAAATTTCCATCATCATCTCTTTTGTGCTGTCAGCTCCACCTGTTTAACTGTCCATAGAATGTCTTTTTTCCAAATGAGTGTTTTGGGGTTTTATATTATTATTTAAATAAAATATTATTTTATTATTTAATATTAAAATTATTACTTTTATTATTATTATTATTATTATTTTATTTTTTCTCAGTTACATGTAAAAAATTTTAAAATTTCTTAAAACTTTAATGTCAAGATTCTCTTTCTTCTTCCTTACCTCCCTCCCATTGAGAAGACATATGTGAAGTCATGCAAAATGTTTCTATAACATTCATGCTGTAAAAGCCCTCCCCCCCCCGCCAAAAAAAGATCTTAAGAAAAATAAAGCAAAACATCTATATTCAGACACAATCAGTTCTTTGTCTGGGTATGGATAACATCTTTTATTAGAAGTCCCTCAGAGTTGTCTTCAATTACTGTACTGCTGAGAATAGCCAATTCATTCACAGCTGAGCAGCTTACAATATTTCTATTACTTTGTACTTAGTACATTTCCTTTTGCATCAGCTCATGTAAGTCTAGGTTTTTCTGAGAGCAGACTCCTGCTCATTTCTTATAGAAAAAATAGTATTCTATCATAAACACATACTACAATTTCTTCAGCCAATTTCCAACTAATAAGCATCCCCTCCAATTCCAATCCTTTGCCCTAAGGCTGTTTAAATATTTTTGTACATATAAATTCTCTTTTTTAAAATCTCTTTTGAGACACACCTAAAAGTGGTATTTCAAGATGAAAGGTTATGTATAGTTTTATAATCCTTTGTGATAACAATGTCAGTCAGAGATGATTGAAAAATGACGGAATGACCATACTACTTGCACCTAAAATTCAATATATCCATTCATAGCTTTTATTTCCTGTGCATATTCTTAGAATCACAGAGTCAGTAATAGAAGAGATTTTAGAAGCTATCTCACCCACCCCTCTCATTCTATATATGAGAAAATAGAGACCCAGAGAAATGGATTTTTATACAGGAATTAAATAACAGAGATAATGTTTCAATATGTTCTTTGACACCAAAATAATTCTTTCAGTGCAATGGGTTCTTAATATTCACAATCGCCAGGTGATCTTTGACTTGTCTTTGTTTTATTGATTTGCTTTCCATTACAACTTTTGAATTAATTTTATTTTTATTTCTACTGATATAAATCTGTATGATTCCTCATCACCATCCTTTTGGGCCATTGCAATTGCTTCCAACCTCTTTCCAATCTACCTTTCCTACAGATTGTTTTGCTGTAATGAAGACTGATGATATATGGCAATGGAAGAGATAATATGTAAACTGAACACTCAAAAGTGCATAGCAAGTCAGACGGTGGACATAAGGAGGAAGGGGAGATGGCATAACAGTGGGAAAGCATGGGGATTATTTGGTAGACAGTGAATAATACAGTTTGACCACAATATTAATTAAAAATGAATTTCAGAGATCAAATGATCAAACTTTACACTTGAACAAGTGATAGTGGTGGGGACATGGAAAGATAGATTCATCTGAACTCTGATCACTAGGGGAAGAAGATTGCCCTGGGATGACCCAAAGTTTCTAAGCTACACAAAGGAAAGGAAAATATCTTGAGACTTGGTTGCAATCAGAGTTGAAGGATAGGGTTTTGCAAAGCAGTAATTACAATGTAGGCAGGTACTACTGGTATCTGTTAAATTTTCTTCCTTAGGACAATGTTTCAATAGCACCACTATAGTTATGGTTCTGGGAAGTAGTATGAGATAAGGCTAGAAAGAGTGGTTAATTTCATAACCTTTTATTTATCTTTTCCACATTTTCTCCCACATCCAGCTTCAACTGTTCTCTTATTGAGATGGATTCTTCTTCTTCTGATTCTTTTCCTTTTCCTCCTCCTCTTCTTCTATCTATCCTCTTTTTCTCTTCCTCCTCTTTTTCCTTTTCCTCATTTTCTTCCTCCTTCTCCTCCTCCTCCTCCCACTCATTCTCCTCCTCCTTCTTCTTTTGCTGCTTCTTCTCCTTCTCCTCTTCCATTACCTTCTCCTCCTTCTTCTTGCCCTCCTTCTCATCCTCTTCCTCCCTCTCTATTTCAAGAATCAGGGTGAGGTCTTAACTGTGAAAAACAGAGAGAATTGCATCTTATATACTTAATGGCATACAAAATCATTAGGCATAGTGAGTGTTTCCAAGTTCGCAAGACACAGTTCTCAAGGAAAATCACTTCATTAATTTCCCAATACAGAAAATGTGAAGAACTATGGAGCAAAACAGAAAGCCTTGATATGCCATAGGCAAATGTAAGCAACACATCAGAGTCTGTGTTATTCTAGTCTCCAATTACTTGACCATGTACAAAAGCTCTGCCTGTTGTCATGGGAAATAACAATATAAACATACTATCTTCTGCTTTATAGGCAGAGGAGACCTGAGTAGTTGCATTTTCTCTCTCAGCTGTCAAATATATTCCTCTCATATAACATTGATCCATAATAGCTGCGTAAAAGACTGTGGGTTGACAGTTCTATTGATAGACTAGAGCAACACGCTTCAGTCTGTCAAGTCTTACATTTACATCTTGGGCTCTGTCTGTTTTCCTTTTTTCTCCAAGAGATCAATTCTGTAGCAATTAAATAAGCAGCCAACAAGACTTTTTAAGGACCAGCACATTTGTCTCTAAAGAAAGCTGGTTGTACCAAAGGTAATTAGAAATAACCTCCTCTAGTTGTTATTCTGGATTCCCTCATTAGACAAATGGGTGCATAGTTATTACTTTAAGGAAAAAAAAACAACATTGTACCTGCATTGATTTTAATTCATTCATTCTCTAGGACATATTATTCAGCCCTTTTGTTGGATACCTAGAAGTAGAGACTCTGAAATGGTTTGAATTATCCAGTATTTAGTTCTATTTTCAGGACATTTAAAGAATCAATATGATCAACGACATTTTTAGCCTAGATTGGTGTGGGGGTAAAGACCTGAGATTGTCAAGGAGACTTAGAATCTAAAAAAGTGTGCTTTGAGAAGAGCGCAAGGGTAATTGCTTTCAGGGCACTCATTCTCTGAGTCCCCTGAACTGTGAGCCATGTCAAGTGATTTGGATAAAACCTCTGCTGATTTGTCAATAGTGCTGCCTTTCCAGAAAGAACTATATCCATGGTTGCCTATCAATCAATCAAGCAATCATGCAATATTTATTAACTACCTACTATGGGCCATTTAATATACTAATCAATGGGGAAACAAGCAATAATAAAACAATACCTTTCCTCAAGGAGTATTCATTTTAGAGAAGGAACAAAAAAGGGACAGATTGTGTGTGTGTGTGTGTGTCTGTGTGTGTGTGTGTGTACATGCAAAAATTGATGTCAAGTAATATCTAGGAACAGAGAGAAGCATCAACAACTGGGAGATTAGGAAAGGCCTCATGTAAGAAGTACTACCTGAACTGAGTTTTGAAAAAAGTCTGAAATTCTATCTACTAGTTGAAGAGAAGATGGAGTATATTCCAGGCATCTGTACAAACACATGGAGATAGGAGATGAAATATTATTGCTTATGAAGAAGAAGTAAGGAAGTCAATTTGATTTGAATTTATAATATATATAATACACTTGGAAAAGTGGACTGGATCTCTCAATAAAGATGTTGGACTAAAGCTGATGAAGAGATTCAGAATGAGGGAAACTTTTTCAGATATGGATTGATGTAGTGATATGTTTTATGTAATGGTTTTTATTTAATACAAGGAAAATTCTTTGTGAACGGGGCAGTGAATCAGTAGAAAATGATAGAGATGCAGAAAAAAGGAAGGACGATCAATAAAAACATACACACACACACAAACAAATTCAGTAGGGGACACAGAAACAAGAGGGCAATTGTATTATCTTATTAAATAAAATACTCTTTAAAAACTGTACATAGGAGAAACAGTTTTATGTGGAATCTTCTCTTTTATGGTTATCTTTAATGTATTTGTTGATGATAATTCAATTTATAATAACAACAAAAGACAAAGATTTGTTTTGTTTTTCTCTAAGTTTTATTTTATTTTAAGCTTCAGATTATTTTCTTCCCCGCACCATCAATCAGTGAGAAGGCAAAAAAGAGAATCCTTTACAAAACAAATTTCTGCATTAGCCATGTTCTAAAAAAGAAAACATGAAAAAGAAGAGAAAAAAATAAATTTCAACTTATACTTTAAGTGTATGAAATCTCTTTCTCCTTCCCCTATTACCCCAACCCTGCTCCTTTCTAAGGCTGTCCATGCCAACATGGAATAGTTTTTAAAATTTTATTTCTAATTTATTATTTATCTTAAACAATTTTTGTATTTTTAATTTTGAGTTCTAAATCCTCAATATCAATTACATATGTAAAATCATTGAAAACATATTTCTATTTCAACCATGTTGCAAAAAAAGTAAGAAAACAAGTTGAAAAATAATTAACCTTTCAATCTATACTCCAAGATCAATAAATCTCTATCTGGAGGTGAGTAACATTTTTCATCATGAGTTGATCATCATTAAAATATTGTTATTAGTGTGTACAAAGAAATCCTGGTTCTGCTCACTTCTTTCTGCATCAATTCTCACGGTTCTCCCCATGTTTTTCTGAAACCATCACCCTCATCATTTCTTATAACAATAATATTTCATTACAATCATATACCACAACTTATTTTGCCATTCCCCAATTGATGGACAATTCCCTCATTTTTCCCAGTCTATTCCACCACAAGACAAGCTGCCATGAATATTTTGTACCTTTCATTACATTGCTGAGATAGCTATGTTTTTCAGAGTTGATCAAATACAATATTTCTTATTATATACAGTGTTCTCCTGGCTCTGGTCATTTCATTTTGCATCAATTTATGTAATTCCATTTTTATGAGAACATAATGCTCATCATTTCTTACATCAATAGTATTCTTTATTTCTATAAATTTGACTGTTTTCTATATGTTTGAGAAATGAAGTCTTTTTCAGAGAAATTCACTATAAATTTTTATACTAATGATTACCAATTAAATGTTTCCCTTCATCCTTATTGCTCCCATTTATACTTCTCTTCTTCCTCCTCTTCCTCCTCCTCGTCCTCCTCTTCCTTCTCCTCCTCCTCCTCCTCCTCCTTCTTCTTCTTCTTTTCTCTCTCTCTCTCTCTCTCTCTCTCTCTCTCTCTCTCTCTCTCTCTCCTTTTACCATTCTCAAAAGTGTTTTGCTTCTGACTTTTACTTAATTTCCCTCCTTTCTATTAGATCCACCCTTGTTTTTTCTCCTACTTTCCTACTTTCTTCTGCTTTCCCATATGGTGAGATAGATTTCTACACCTAACTAATGAATATATTATTCTTCCTCTGAGCTAATTCTGATGAGAATAAGGCTCATATGTTCCCCTCTCTGCTTCCCTAATTGTCCTCTGTTTCTCTGAAGGTGGATAGCATCTTCCTTCATAAATTCAAGTCTTTCCATATTTTTCTAAATCTACCAACTCACCATTTCCTACAGCATAGCAATAATCTAACATTACACTGTCTATTTATTTGAAGTAGTTTAAGATAATACTGATTAAAATGGTGACATATAGTGTAGTTTCCCCTTTTTCCTCTTTTGATTAAATTTATTTTAGTTTTAACTTTATCTGAGATCATGACCACTATTCCTACTTTTTTTCTAATAAATTCTGCTTCTGATCTTTATTATTATGTTTTTGTGTCTCTTATTTCCTATTCCTGTTGCTAAGTCTTATATGATTCTAATTGTGGCTCTTCCGTATTTGTATTGTTTTTTTCTTGTTGCTTATAACATTTTCTTCTTCACTTGGAGGTTTCATAATTTGGTTATGATAGTCCTCTAGGTTTTCCTTGTAGGATCTCCTTTAGATGATGATTGGTGGATTTTTTCTATTTCTATTTTCCCCTCTTGTTCTAAAAGAACTTCAGCAGAATTTTTAAAAATTACTTCTTGTATTAGTGTATCAAGATTCTTTTTTTTAAACTGTTGTAACTATCAGATAGCATGATTATTCTTTTGTTTTCTCTTCTTGATTTGTTCTCTAGGTCAGTTGTTTTTCTCATCAGATATTTCTTTTTGTAATTAAAGCTTTTTATTTTCAAAGCATATGCATAGATAATTTTCAACATTCACCCTTGCAAAACCTTATATTCCAATTTTTTTCTCCCTCCCTTCTCCCCACTCCTTCTCCTAGATAGCAAGTAATTCAATAGCAAGTACATCTTCTATGCACAAGAAAAATTATATCAAAATGGAAAAAAATGAGAAAGAAAACAAAAATGCAAGCAAACTACAACATAAAAGTGAAAATACTACATACTCAATCTATACTTAATCCCCACAGTCCTCTCTCTGGATACAGATACCTTTCTCCATCACAAGACCATTGAACTGCCCTGAATCATCTCACAGAAAAGAATCACATCCATAAGAATTGATCATATATCTTGATATATATCTTGCTGTTGCTTTTTAATGTTCTCCTGGTTCTGCTCACTTCAGTCAACATTAGTTCATGTACCAGGGGTCCTCAAACTTTTTAAATAGGGGGCCAGTTCACTGTCCCTCAGACTGTTGGAGGGCCAGACTATAGTAAAAACAAAAACTTTGTTTTGTGGGCCTTTAAATAAAGAAACTTCATAGCCCTGGGTGAGGGGGATAATTATCCTCAGCTGCCGCATCTGGCCCGGGCTGTAGTTTGAGGACCCCGATAAACTTTCTGAACTTTCTGACTTTATGAAATCACCCTTCTGATTGTTTCTTATAGAACAATAATATTTCATAACATTCATATACCATAACTTTTTCAGCCATTCTCCATCTGATGGGCATTCATTCAGTTTCCAGTTCCTTGCCACTACAAAAAAGATTATTACCAACTTTTGCACATGTGTATCTTTCCTCCCTTTTTATTATCTCTTTGGGATATAGGCCCAATAAAGACACTGCTGGATCAAAGGGAATACACAGTTTGATAGCATTTTGGGCACAGTTCCATGTTGCCTTTCAGAATTGTTGGATCAGTTCACGACTCCACCAATGATGTATTAGTGTCCTAGTTTACCCACATCCTTCCATCATTCATCATTATCTTTTCCTGTCATTTTAGTCGATCTGAGATGTGGGTACTCTGATCAATAGTGATTTACAGCATTTTTTCATATAACTAGAAATGGTTTTAATTTCATCTGAAAATTATTCATATCCTTTAACCATTTATCAATTAGAGAATGGCTTGTGTTTTTATGAATTTGAGTTAATTCTCTATATATTTTAGAAATCAGACCATTATCAGAACCCTTGAATGAAAAAAAAAACTTTCCTAGTTTACTGTTTCTCTTCTAATCCTATTCGCATTGGTTTTGTTTATACAAAAACTTTTTTAACTTGATGTAATCAAAATTATCCATTTTGCATTCCATAATGCACTCTAGTTCTTTGGCCACAAATTCCTTCCTTCTGTACAGATCTGAGAAGTAGATATCTTTTGTTCTTCTAATTTGCTTATAGTACCATTCTTTATGTCTAAATCATATACCCATTTTCACCTCATCTTGGTATAGGGTGTTAGGTGTAGGTCAATGCCTAGTTTCTACCATACTAGTTTCCAATTTTTCTAGCAATTTTTGTCAAATAGTGAGATCTTATTCCAGAAGCTAGGCTCTTTGTGTTTATCAAACACTATATTTGTATAGTCATTGGCTAATGTGTCTTTGAATCTAACCTATTCCAATTGATCAATTGATCTTAGCCAGTACCAAATGATTTTGATTACCATTACTTTATATTATAGTTTTAGGTCTGGTATATCTAGGCCACCTTCATTTGCCTTTTTTCATTAATCCTTTGAAATTCTTGATTTTTTGTGCTTCTAGATGAACTTTGTTATTATTTTTTCTAGTTCAGTAAAATAATTTCTTGGGAATTTGATCGATATGACTCTGAATAAGTAGATTAATTTAGGTAGAATTATCATTTTTATTATATTAGCTCAGCCATGAACACTTGATATTCTTTCAGTTGCTTAGATCTGACTTCATTTTTGTGTAAAGTATCTTGTAATTGTGTTCATTTACTTTCTGATTTTGTCTTGGCAGATAGACTCCCAAATATTTTATATTATCTACAGTAATTTTAAATTGAATTTCTCTTTGCATCTCTTGCTGCTGGATTTTGTTGTGTAACATGGAAATATTGACAACTTATGTGTATTCATTTTGTATCCTACAACTTTGCTAAAGTTGTGAATTATTTCTCGTAGTTTTTTAATTGATCTCTAGGATTTTCTGAGTATACCATCATATCATTTGCAAAGAATGATCATTTTATTCCTTCATTATCTACTCTATTTACTTTAATTTCTTTTTCTTTTCTTATTGCTAAAGTTAATATTTCTAGTACAATATTGAATAGTAGTGGTGGTAGTTGACAACCTTGTTTCACCCATGATTTTATTGGAAATGGTCAGAGTTTATCCCAATTACATATCTCATGCAATATTTCATACTTTCTCCTATTCATCCTTTATATTTTGTTTTAATATTTCTTGGCCTCATAATTTGCTGAATTCCCCCTTTTCAATTATAATTTTCAAGGAGTTGCTTTCTTACTTAAGATTCTGTATCCTTTTCCAGTTGGTTGACTTTCTTCTCATAGTCTTTTGTCTAGTAAGAGCTTCTACAATCTGGCTCCCAACCATCTTCTGAATCTAACTTCATGTAACATCCCTTCACAAACTATATAAGCTAGCTAAAATAGACTACTAGTGATCCTCCAAACTTAATATTCCATGTTCTGACACTTTGGATTCACAAAGGCCATTCTCCATTCTTGGAATGTATTCTTCCTCATCTGTACCTTTTGGAATGTTTGTTTTCCTTCAAGGCATAGCTCAGTGGTTACCACCTCAATGATGCTTCTTCTTAAATCCCCACCAAAAAAAATAAGAAAAACTAAAGTAAAAAAAATATGCTTCAATCTGTATTCAGACATAATCAGTTCTTTTTTCTGGGTAGGAATAGTAATTTTCATCCTAATTCCTTCA
This sequence comes from Sarcophilus harrisii, assembly GCF_902635505.1. Taxonomy (NCBI): domain Eukaryota; kingdom Metazoa; phylum Chordata; class Mammalia; order Dasyuromorphia; family Dasyuridae; genus Sarcophilus; species Sarcophilus harrisii. The sequence continues at coordinate 146,036,265 of NC_045429.1, forward strand.
GAGAAGATATAGATCATTGTATTGCTGAGAATAGCAAAATCCTTCATAGCTGATCATCCCACAATATTGCTACTACTTTGTACAGTTTGCTTGAGTTCATGGAGTATTTTTCATTTTTCTCTGAGAGCATCCTGCTCATCATTTCCAACAGAACAATAGTATTCCATCATAATCACATACCACAATTTATTCAGCCATTCCTCAATTGATGGGTTTCCCCTCAATGTCAAATTCTTTGTCCTGAAAATAGAATGGCTCTTTTTTATCTAATCCTTCCTTGAAAGTCTTTTTTTTTATTCTGATTGCTACCTCTTTTAATCTATCCCCCCATTTATCATGCCCCCTTTATTCCCTTTCCCTTTTTATTCTATTATTTCCCTTACACTGTTGAGTAAGATAGTTTTCTATGCCCAAATGAATGTACACACACACACACACACAATTTTTCCTCTTTGAATCAATTCCAACATGAGTAAGGTTCAAGTATTGCTTGCCATAGCCACTCCAGTTTCTGCCTCCACTATGAAAGTTCTTCCTTGGATGCCTCTTTTATGTGAGAATTTTTTCACCATTCTTCCTCTCCTTTCTCCCTTCTTCTAATACATTATTCCTTTTAACTTTTTCATTTTTTAGAACACTCCAACACAACTGATTTATACCCAAGCCCTCTGTCTTTATAGATTCCTTCTAACCTATCCTAATAATGATAAAGTTCTTACAATTTATATGTATCATCTTCCCATATAAAAATATAAAACGTTAATCTCATTAACTTCCTTGTGAAGTCTCTTTCATATTTGCATTCTTATTCTTTTCTTGAATCTTGTGCTTAAATGTGAAATTTTCTATTGTGCTCTAGAATACTTAAAAGTACTCATTAAATGCCTGCTCTCACCAAAGGGGTTATACTTAGTTTTTCTGGGTAGGTTGTTTTTGGTTATAAATATAACTCCTTAGCTTTCAGGAATATCATCTTCTTTTAACATGGAAGCTGCTGAATCTTCTGTGATTCTGACTGTGGCTACATGCTATTTGAATGTTCGTTGTTGTTTTCTGGTTGCTTATAATATTTTTTTTTTTTGACCCAAGAGCTCTGAAATTTGACTATAACATTCCTAGATTCAATTTTGGAATCTCAGATGGTTATCAATAAATTCTTTCATTTTATATTTCACCTTCTGAAGGGTATTTTACCTTTCTATTAGGGTAATTTTTGTATGTAATTTCTTGAAATAGATTGTCTAGGCTTTTTTTTAAATCATGACTTTCAGAAAGTGAAAAACTCCTTAAATAATCTCTTCTTCATCTATTTTTCCATGTCAGTTATTTTTCCAATGAAATATTGTGCCTTTTCTTCTACTTTTCATTCTTTTGACTTTAGTTTTGTGTATGTGTGTGTATGTGTGTGTGTGTATGTGTGTGTTGATGTTTTATGGGCCCATTAGCTTCTGCTTGAATTCTAATTCTTAAGGAATTATTTATTTCTGTGAGTTTTGTGACTTTCCCCCCATTTGGCCAATTCTGCTTTTTCAGGAATTATTTTCTTCAGTGAATTTTTATGTCACTTTTACTATTTTACCAATTCTGTTTTTTATGTTCTTCAATGTTTTGTGCCTCTCTTACCAAACTATCAATTTCCTTTTCATATTTTTTTTGTATCTCTCTCTCTCATTTTCTCTCATCTCACTCTCATTTTCCCCAAGTTTTCTATATAACTTTTATCTTTCTTCTCTTTTCCTAGGAATTCTTGTTGGGCTTATATTCAATTTATATTTTTCTTTGAGGCTTTGCTAGTAGCTGTTTACCATTTTTATCTTTTTCATTTTGTGTCTTGATCTTCCCTGCTACCATACTAACTTTTTTATGGTTAGGCTAATTTATTATTGTTATTATATACTCATTTTTCTAGCTTGTTCTTTATATTGAACTTTATGTTAAAGTTGAGTTTTGCTTATCTGTGTGTGGGGAGGCACTGTCTCAATCTTTAAGTTTTTTTTTATGCTGCTATATTCAGAGCTAGTTCTGGGAGTTTGCAAGTTTTGATGCTTCCAAGGTTGTGTGATTTAGGAAAATGTAGTTGCTGCTCTCCTGGTCTCCATTTTGGTTTTTATCCAGGATGGATATCTGCTCCCTTACAGACTCAAGTATTAGAATTCTTTTTGGCCTTCGAACTGTTATCAGATTTTTTGTTTCTCTATACACACAGGTTCTAGTGCTCCTCTCTGCCCTAGAACTGTGACCCAGAACTGTATACAGGCATTAAAATTTCCATACATTGTAAATTCCTATACTCATTGCTAGAAAATGGTCTGCTGTAATCTCTTTATGACCAGTTCTCTGACCCTGTTACTGTCTCTAGGCTAAGAGCTCCTGAAACTATTGCTGTTGCCACATTTTTGGCCACCTCCAAGACTCATTGCTGATGATGCCTCTGATGCCACAGACCTTTCCTGTTGACTTTCTAAGTAGTCTTGAACTAGAAAAAAGTTTCAGCCCAATCTTTTATTGTTTATGAAACACCAGAATTTTACTTGAGGCTATTTTAAAGTTGTTTGGAGAGAAATGTTGAGAGAAGTAGTCTGGGCTGTGATCTCTATTCTATCATCTTGACTCGGCCTCCTACCCTCTCTCCCAATACTGACTCCTCAGAATCAACTCTCTCTCTCTCTCTCACTCTCTCTCTTTCTCTCTCTTTTTTTTCTCTCTCTCTTTATATATATATATATATATAATATATGTGTGTATATAGATGTTTTATCATGAATCATATGAATTTATGGTTTTCCATTATGTTGAACAGTTATTAAGTCTTTCAAAGTTTATTATAATATTGTTAATTCTATGTAAATTATTACCCTTGTTTTACTCACTTTTCTTTGCAGCAGTTCAAGCAAGTCCAGATTTTTTCTAAAATCATTCACTTTATCACTTTTACAGCACAAATACTAAATATATTAATATGCCATTACTTCTTCATCTTTCTCCATTTGATGACTATCACTTCACTTCTTACTTTTTTGTTACTACAAATATTTTTTACATGTGTATATATAGGTCGTTTTCTTCTTTATTTGTTCTTTTTGGAATATCAGGACATACCCTGAGTCAAAAGATATGTTTAGATTAACAGTTTTGGGGGCATAGTTCCAAATTGCTTTGCAGAATGCTAGGATTAGTTTACAGCTTCACCAACAGTGTACCTATTTTCATATGTTCCCTCCAGTACTTGTCATTTTCCTTTTTTGTCATTTTAACTAATCTGATGGGTATGATGTGGAACCTCAGAGATGTTTTAATTTGCATTTCTCTAATAAATAATGATTTAGAGCACTTTTTGGAAATGTGACTACTCTTAGTTCTGATTTAGTTCTCTGAAAACTGCCTGTTTATATTCTTTAACTATTTATCAATTGGGAATGATAAAACACAACAATTTGGGAAAAGTAGATTAGAATTATATCGTGAAGATATTTAAATGCCAGAGTGGTGGTGGTGGTGGTGATGTTCAGTTGTTTTTCAATTGTGTCTGACTCTCCATGGCCCCATGTGGAGTTTTCTTGGCAAAGATACTGTAGTGACTTGGCATGGGCTTCTTCAGCTCATTTTACAGCAGAGGAAATTGAGGCAAATGGGGTTATGTGATTTACCCAGGATCACACAGCTAGTAAATGTCTGAGACCAGATTTGAATGCAGAAATTTAAGTTTACCTGCTTCCACCACTCCCTTTACCAGTGTAGGTCAATACCTTGGATGCTGCTTGAAATACTGGTAGGTTTTATGACTTGCCAGCAAAGGTTGCACTAAAATCCAGGTCTTTCTGGTTTCCATCATGCTTCTCAGTGATTGGAGAAGCATTGGTCATATTCTTATTGGTACAAAGTCTAGAATAATAAAAGAATATAAATACCACCTAAGAAGGGGAAGACGGAAGGGCAGACTATCTTTAGCTTTCTAAAAGCAAAGGAACTTGAAATTAATTTAAAGTGTCTTGTGAATAGTAATATTAGAAAAGTAACCCCAAATACTTCAAGGTTAATGCTAGGACACTGAAGAGAGAATCAGGCAACTGCTTTCTGAGAAACCAACCTTCAATTGTTGATTGGGGTTAGGTTTGGGATGAAATGAATGTTCAAATAACTACTCAGTCTGTTATGGATTGGGCATTTTTTTTTTGGTAAGGGGAAGACTAAATAGCTTCTCTGATGTAGTGAACAATAAGAATACAGGATTTAGAATCACCCATCCTGAGTGCAGATTCTGTGAAAGCCACTTACCTCTTCTGTGACCTTAAGCAAATACCTGTCTAATTCTTAGACATTAAGAATTTCTAAGTTTCTTAAGTTTTCTCATCTGTAAAATGAAAGGGTTGAATCATGATCTTTCCTTTTAATTTCTTATTTTTGTTGATGATCATTAAAACTTCTTGTTGTTTAGTCATTTTTTCAGTTGTATCTAATTCTTTGTGATCACTTTGGGGAGGTTTTCTTGGCAAACAAATTGGCTTGTTATTTTCTTCTCCAACTCATTTTATAGATGAAGAAATTGAAGCAAGCAGGGCTAAGTGATTTTTCCCAAGTCATATGGTTAGTGTCTGAGACTTCATTTTGAACCCAGATCTTGATTCCACACCTGGTGTTCTATCTACTGTGCCACCTAGCTGCTCTAACTTCACTTTATCATTTAGCAATTCAGGGTCAATTAGCCAACTGGGCTTAATCAACTTAGAAGTGGATATTTACTAAGGTAGCATAGTAAAAAGTGGTTGGTACAAAATATTTCAAAACTAGCTGATGAGATACATTTTATTCCAGACAACCTCTAGAATTATCCTTCCTATTCACTGTATTTAATCTGTCAAGTATGAAATTCCACAGGCATCTAGACGGTTACAAAGATTGAGAAAACAGGTAGCATTAGGGGCTGGAGTCCAATTTCTTACTAGACTTAGAGCCTCATTCATTTAACAATATTTTAACATTTAGGTGGTAATTTGGGAGAAAAATATTGGATATTCATAAGGAACTAATGATGAGAAAGCTTTCAAAGGGAAATTGGCAATGAGAATGCATGCCGTGCATATTGATAGGATCTTTTGAAATTTTCAAAGCCAATGTTATATACATTTCTTACTTCAAGGATAATAAATCCTCAAAGCAACTGGCAGCTCAGTGGATAGAGCACTGGGACTGGAGTTAAGAGGATTGTTCAAATCTAGCCTCAGATACTTCCTAGCTACATGATCCAAGTCAGTTAATTTCTAATTGTCTAACAAAAAGAACTACTGATTTCACTGGAGAAAGAAATGGCAAACCACGCATGTCTTTGCCAAGAAAATACCATGGAGTCATAAAGAGTCAGATGTGACTGATGAACTCAACAAAGACAAAATCCTTTCATTTTTCTCCTGATTTCTAGATCTCTAATTATCCTCATATAAATACAATGCTTTCAGCAAGTCAAATACTTTTTAAAATTTTTTTTCAGCAAGTCAAATATTAAAAAAAATATGTTCTCACTTAGAATTTATACCTAATAAAACACAAAGGACAAATATCCTTGCTATGTATGTTGTATAAATGTAAAACTAATTAGTGGAAGAACTGAATTATTGTTGAAATACTTTACGGAATAAACAGTATAATTAATGACTTACTTTTGATTTGTTATGAGCCAGGTTTACTTAAGATTTGGGGGATATATGTGAATAAATCAGGTTTTATTAACTAATGAACATAAACTCAACTGATTTGAAATTTGATTGCAATATTAACAATGAGTACCCTTAGCCCCCAACTTAGGTTGAAGCTACCTAGTGAATAAACTAGGATTCCAGGATTCTGAGGATTGGCAAGCCTTTCTAGAATTTAGCTTTGTGTACATGTCTTTCTATTTCTCTTTTCAATATTTCTGTGTTCTCATACTGCAGCACCAGTAGATTAATGTTCACTAGTATGAAAGATAGGTTCAAATCTCAGTCATTTCTTAGTTATGTAAACTTGATTAAGGTCTGAGCCCCAGTTCCATTAGCTATAAAATAACCTTCCCTATAATTATATATATATATATATGTATATATATACATATATATATATATATATATATATATATAATCATAATATTCCTGAATCACAGATGCTCTTCCACAAGCAGAACTTTTCTTATACCTCCTATGTGGACTCTTAGGGAGTCTTTTCTACATCTCTTCTTCATCGATCAGCTTTCACAAATCAGAATCCTGCTCAAGCTTCCCATTTAACATAGAAAATCACTGGATCTTTATCTGATTTCCTTCCCTACCTTTGATGTTATGAGGTTTCATCTAGTATGTCTTTTTCCCACCTTTCTCTCAGTTCATTATTGTACTCAAGCATATCCTTTCCTAACAATCTCTCTTCCCATCCTCTTTACAAATCTTTACAAAGTGCCAATCTTTCTGTTCTCATTTTTATTGTTAGATAAAGAAGTTTCCCCTTTTATTCTGGACACTTCCACCTGGATAATCTATAGAAACTTTGAAAGTATCCAAAGTCATGTTATGGAATAAGACTTGAGCAAACAGGAAATTCTTAGTCCTCTTAGTGAAACTAAGGTAAGCCTGTGGCTAAATTTGGTTGAAACCAGGGTTTCTCCAGAAGACCAAAAATCCAAATAACTGAAATGGGGAAAGGAAGATGAAGGAGGACACATGGGTAGATCTTAATCCTAAACTCAAGGCATGTGGGAATGGAATATGAATTATATGAGAAAAATAAGGCAATGCTGGGGAGTTCACTAGATTTCAACTCAACTTAATATAAAGAAAATGCATTCAGGGCAGCTAAATGACACAGTGGATAGAGCACTGGCCTTAGAGTCAGTAGGAGTTGAATTCATATGTGACCTCAGACACTTAATACTTATTATGTGTACCATTTAACCCTACTTGATATGTCAGTGGGTCAAATATTAAAAACAAACAAAAACCTTCTTGCTCACAATATTTGTTAAAATATAAAAGATAAATGTCCTTGCTGTATATATTTTACTAATGTAAAACAAATTCAGTTTGTCTTTGTATTAAAGTAATTTGTTGTTATGACTCTTTGTGGTCCCATATGGGATTTTCTTGGCAAAGTACTAGAGTGATTTGTCATTTCCTTCTCCAGCTCATTTTACAGATGGGGAAACTGAAGCAAACATAGTTAAGTGCTCAGAGTTACACAGCTAGTAAGTTTCTGGATTTGAACCTGGACCTTCCTGATGCCTGACTAAGCAATCTATCTGTTTTGTCACTTATCTGACCCTCAAAAAAGTATGCTTCTTCATTGATCTACTTTGACATTTGAGGCCCGTAGCATGTCATAGGACCTTCATAAATGTTCATTTAGTAGTCTGCTGTCTTCCTGGTTATAGTTCAGTTCTACCTATTGCTATAAAATAATGCCATGGAGAGGTCTGTCAGTTTTTATGATTTGTAACAATAATAAGAAAACTCACAAATGTTGTACATGGATGCCATCAGTTCTGAAACAGTTATTTCCTCTCTCAATATGAGTGATTCAGTTGACAAGACACATATCCTTTGAGATGGACCAGTTTTATTTCACAAAGACAAAAAACCAATGAGTTGAGATTACTTCTAGCACTGGAAATTTTGCTTTGAGGTTGGGATTCTCTCTTCTGCAAACTAAAGAAACATGGCAATGGCAGATACATTCCTTATTTGGCTATTTGACAAATATGATAAAAATCATACCTGATAATGAATATCTGTTAAGTATTTTATTTTTTTATCATTGTAAAAACCCAATTTTCAATACTTTAGGATTTAGAAATTGTTGCAAAAAGGTAACAGGAAATTTCAACTTTTGATTGCCCATGAAAGAAAGTTAGAGGTTTGTTTTTTTTTTTTTTAACAGAATGAAAAAGTAGGCCGCTTGCAATGTGAAAAGGTAAGATTTAATAAATGAAAACTGCACTAGAGAGAAGCAATGTTCCACAGTAAGCAGAGAACTGACCTTGGAGCACTGGTGGAGGGAGTTTCCTCATCTGGAAGTTCCTAATAGTAATGTAATCTTAGATCCAGATCTTTTCCCCTGTGGCGGAGTAAATGATTTTCCTATCATTAACTTTAGGTGGACATGTTAATGATAATATATTTGTCATTAATAGTCCACTCATTTGGTTAGACATGGTGCTGAAAGGGCCAAGATCACAGATTTTTTTTTGAAGAAGAAGATAGCTTGGTTTTGTTTCATGGTTGAAGATAAGAGTGTGACATAATCAAAAACAATAACAACAATTTTTAAAAGTAAGAACTGTGTTGTAGTCTCAGTTCTGTTTTTGGTGGGTGGATGGCTTTGTCACTTTATTTTTCCATTTTATCAATTACAAAGTGAGGACCATTATTTGTCACTAGATAATCTCTATGATGTGGTTTTAATATTTTCTAATTGTGGCCACTTATGTGATTTTGAATAAGCCACTAATCTTTCCTGGACCTCAGTTTCCTCATTTGTAAAATGAACAGGTTGGACAAAATCATCTCTAAGCTTCCTTCCAACCTAAATGTAATGATTTAGATCTTGAAGAATAAAAGCATTCAGAAAGATAGAGAGAAGGGAAAGGAGCATTTCAGGTTAGGCATGGGAAAAGTTGGAGTTTTGTGGGGGTAGGGGTGTGTGATGGTAATAAAATTAAATTAAGCACAACAAAGGGAACATTTGGGGGCATTGTGGAAACTATTTGATGAACAGGATAAGATCAGATTATAGAAAATACTGAAAGTTAATCAGCAAAATTTAGAAAAACTGGTGCATGTTGTTCATGACTACACAAGTATAACTTAAAATCAGTTGTCTACATTCTCATTGAAGGGGGTTGGATAGGGAGGAAGGGAAGGAAAGAATCTGAAACTCAAAGTTTTAAAAATGAATATTAATACTTGTTTTTTTTTCAGATAACTGGGGAAAAATAAAATAATAAATAAAAGTGGTACATGGAAAAGGGCCAGTATGGCTGGAGAATTACAGTATTTGTGTTCTTATCCTGCCTCTGATTCTAATCTCTCTGGGCCTTCATTCCTTTTAGCTATAAAATAAGAGGGTCTAAGTAAATATCCTCTGAGGTCCCTCCTAGATAATCTATGATACCATGGTTCCCTCAGTTCTGTATTAATTTTTTAAATTTAAATTTAATTTAAATTAAAATTTCAAAATTTTTAAATAACTAAAAAAATCCTGGGTTTCTGAAGTTACCTATTTGACTTTTGGTGTAATGAAAGACAATTCAATTTGGAGTAAAAGGGCCTGAGGTTTAAATCCCAGCTCTGTTATTACTATCTATATTGGTTTGGGCAAGTCATTTTCCAACTCTGGGACATAGTTTCGTAATCTATAAAAATAAGATATTATACTCTACAACCTCCAGGCTCCCTTTCAGATATTGAGGATTTCTTGATTCTAACTTCCTCAGAAACAGACTTCACAACTATGTGTGAATGACTCAGTGTAAACTGAATCCTAAAAAAATTTGCCTTCTTTTATACTATACTTATCAGTCTCAATATCTTTAGGTACCAGGGGCAGCAGACCCTGAAAAAGAATGAAAATATTATTGATTGAAGAGCAAAAACTCCAATACTTTCCTACAAACTAATTGTCACTATGCACATTCAGAACAAGAAATAACAATTAGCTGTTTGATAAGCAAAAGAGCACCACTTTGGGCATTTTATGGATCTGTTTGCTCCTCTCCTTGAATGATGGCATACATGAGTGGAATAGAATGAATAAAAGGAAGATGCTTCTTGTAAGATTTTTTTAAAATCCAGAGTTATGATGTTTCTGCTGTAGGGAACTCGCATTGAGAAAATTCCTCACCACTGGAGATCTATGATTCTACAATTCTTGTCTTATACAGTAACCTTGAGTACTAAAATATGGTTTGCCCAAGGTCTTGCAGCCATTATGGATTAGAGGTGAAACTTGAACCGAAGCCATCTGCCATTCTGACTCGAAGCAAGACCTCTCTCCACTATAATTTGATCTTTCTAATTTGTAAAGTATGATCCTAAATGGTGATACCAGACCACTTCAAATAAAAACTTTGACAACAATTACAATGCTGTTAATTGAGCCCATGAAAATACCCTTTAATGTATCTACATTATTTATTTCCAATAAGGACTTCAAACATTCAGAGAGGAGAATATTAATATTAAAAAATATTAAGGAAATATTGTTGCTTGTATAATATTCTTCTCTGGGTATAAGTAGGAAAACTGTACCAAATCCTAATCTGAGAGAGAAGAAAGGGGAATGTGGGAGAAGGCATCCATATACTTTTTTCCTTCATCAAAATGTAACTTCATTCACATATAGTAAGCAAGCACCACTATTTCTGGTTTCCAAATGATACTAACCAAACTACCTGGCTATTATTCACCTTTCATCTTTGCCTACATACTTGTCAGCATTCAGAACTACTACTACTGCCCTTGCTCAGAATAATACAATTGTGAACAAATCTCCCTAAACAGGGAAAATAGATGTGTGCAGTCAGGTGGTATAATTCCCTGCCCCATATCCCTTTTCCCCTTCTTCTTTCTCATGGCTATAATCCATTTGGCACAGAGTTTTACATTGTCCAGATGGTGGCCTCTTCTCTGCTCCTGCTGTAGATCTTTTTCTGCCAAGGCATCAAATGCCAGGTTTCCGGTGAGAATGTGCATATAGATAGCTGTGATAGGGTGAGGTCATCTATCTTATGTTTTATACACATGGGTATGGGAAAACTAGGGTCTAGGCTAGATAGATAGATAGATAGAAGGATAGATGGAAAAAAAATCAAAGCTTAAATGACCTCTTAGTTTCTACACTCCCTACCTTCTTCCAAGGTTGTCATTTTTCTTTTCTTTTGTTGTCATTTTTCAGTCATTTTCAGTCTCATCCAACTCTTTGTGATCCCATTTGGGAGTTTGGGGCAGTGATATTGGAGTGGTCTGCTACTTCCTTCTCTAGCTCATTTTACAGATGAGAAAACTAAGGTAAACAGGGTTAAGTGATTTGCCCTGATTTATACAGCTAGTACTGGAAAGTGACCAGATTTGAATTCAAGAAGATAAGTCTTCCCAATTTCAGGCCTGCCACCCTGTTCACTGTGCTATTTAGAGCCCATAACATGAGATAAAGGAGAAAGAGTGAGAGCAAGAGTGAGAGAGCAAGAGCAAGAGAGAGAAAGAGAGGTGGGGGAAGAAGGGGGATGGAGGGAAGGAGGAAAGGAGAAAAGAAGGAAAGGAGAAACAAGGAGGGACGGAAGGAAGAAAGGAATGAAAGGAGGGATGGAGGGAGGAAAAGAGAGAAGGAGGAAGGAAAGGAATGGAAGGAGGAGAGGAGGGATAAGGAATAATGAAATAAGAAAATGAGATTTAATTGAGATATGGTACACTGGAAAAAGGGCTGGATTTGACATCAGAGAGTCTGGGTTCAAATTCTGGCTACGTTACTTAATACCTATTTAGTCCTGGGCCATTAATTATTTAACCTCTCTAGCTCTCAGTTTCCTCATTTGTAAATTCAAAAGTAAATTATAGTTTAATACTCTCTTTCATTTCTAAATCGAAAATCTCAGGAGGTTTTCTACTTTATGACTAGGAAAATGAGTTGGGTGAGACTCTGTGTATTAGATATATTACACTAAGCCCAAGTCTAAATTATGGCAGACCAACATTTTGGGAAGGAATAAACAGATGCAGATGAGCGTGGGAGGTAGCTTCTTCACAGTGAAACTAGGTCTGCCTGATGAAATATTTCAGTGAAATACTAATTTCAGACTGGTGTGTTCTGCTTAGTTGAGGGGAGGTTATCAGTAAAGATATAGATTTGCTGTTTTGCAGACAATTAAACAATGGTCTTTTACTGACTGGAGATCTTGGCTTAGGGTTAGCCTAGCCTTTACAAAGCAAGCTAAGCAAATTACCAACATGTCAAGCATTAGTCAGATTTTCCCAGTGTGTCACCTCTGTCCACCATTGTCAAGCTTCAGGTTACTTCATAAACCACTGGGGAAAATGTCCAATTGCTCTCTGTGTTAATCCTACCATATCTTAGGCTTCCTACATAGGATAGTCATGACGTACTGCCTAATAGCAGCAACCTGTGCAAGATGACTCCCAGCTTGGAGTGAAATCCCTCAATAGGCAGTCTGCTTCACAGAATATGGGACAGCATTTAGATGAGATTCCAAATCCCATTTTGACATGATTTTGATAATATCTTCCACAAAGTCTTACTGTGATTCCTCATTGTAGCATGGAGATAATCCTAGGTTCTTGAAGGTAGTGCTACTGGGGCATGAACTCTGGTAGTTTCAGGAGGAGGCTAAGAAGGCACTGAAAATAATCCTGTCAAGACAGAGTCAACTTTTTGAGAACTAGTATGGTTAAATATAGGAGGCTTATAGGCTGACCGCTTGGTGATGATGTTTTGCTTATGGCAATCCAAGAATGCAAGTTCCTTGAGAGCAGGAAATGTTTCATTTTTGTTTTTATAGTACCAGTGCCTAGAACAGCATATAAAGCATAGCAGGCATCTAATCGATGCTCATTAACAGATTGAGGAAGCAAAGAAAAATTTAAAAATGACCCACAGATTTAGAAAATCAGCTTCTACTTCTATAGTGATAGTACCAGAATTGCAGGAAAAGGGGAATGGACTTTTGCACTAAAAGTAGTTGTAGAGAACAAAAAGATAGAGGAATTCCAAAAGACTCTCTAAGTTCAATTCAATTAAATAAACATTTATTAAGTACCTATTATGTACTAGGCATTGTGCCAAGTGTGAAGATATAAATGAGAAAAATTAAGTCTCTGCTTTCAAGAAGCTTATAAATTAATGGAGTAAGACAATAAACAAAAGAAAATTTCAAAAGCAGCAGGTAAAGGTGCAGTAGAGAGAGATCTATCAGGAAGTGTGTTATTCCTTGGAGTCAAAAGCAAGTAGAATCACGTAGGGAAAATGGAGACTTGCTTGCAAAGTTTTGGTAAAAATTTATTGTTCTATGCCCCTAGCTTCCCAATCAAAGAGAGAAGCAACTAAAAGAGTTGAGAAGGCATTGAATATAAAAAATTGAGTCAGTCTTCATAGTATTGTGATCTTGGGGGATCAGTTTATTCTGAGGAGTCAGAATGTTCTGTGGAGTTGAAATTAAGCAGAGCTGCTGATGGGAAATCAATAAACTTTTATTGACTTCAATGTAAAAGTGAGAATAGATAAAGATTATAAAAAATATATGGGAAAGCATCATTAAAGAAAAAAAGGAATGAGGCTTTTTTGATTTATGGATTACACAGAATCCTTATGCCAATATATCATAAATCTTTTCTTTGCAAAAGAATTGGTAAGCAGTAAATATGATGAGCATGAAGTAATATCATAAAAATTAAAATTCTCGTTTTAACTGTTAGGGAATAAATTGTGATTAATATGAGACTCATTCTTTAATAAGTTATCTTTATTTAAAATTCCAATTTGTTAAATCAAAGATCAACGTTAGCACAAAGTTAGGAGAAATAATTTAAAATGAAAAAAAAAGATATAGCATTCAAGTAAACAATTAAATTCTATCCTATTTAAACATGTAATTGATATTGAAAAATGGGTATTTATTGATATTGGAAAATAAGTACATGACAGAAAAAAATGAATATATACATGGAACAAAACTATCATCCAGAAGTATCGCTTATATAAATCACTTGCTAAAATGAGACCACAAAAACCTTAAAAGTACAAACATTTGACTTACCTACCAATGGGGAGAGATATGGTAGCCTAAGGCAAATTTGGTTTTGAATGTGAACTCATTTGAAAAATCTTATGGAAGGAAATGATGGAAAGTTAAGAGCAGTATTGCTTCATAAAAGAGAAAAACAGTAGAGAGTAAATCAATTTTTAAAAAGGTTGACAAGATATTCAACAAAGCAGAGTCATTCAGAGGTCATTTAAGGATGAAAATAAAATTAACAAAAGAAGAAAAATGGAAAATATTTGTAAAGATTTTTTATAACAAACTTTTTTCATTGTCAAAGATAGAAGTGTTTTCACAATTGTACTCTGACCTCATAGTCACAGAAATGGGGAGGTTGAAAAGGCATGACAGAGAACAAAGCTAGGAAAAACAGTAATTTTGATTGCTTGTCTACAAATATTTCTTTTTATATTTTGACATTTTATGTATAAGCCTTTATAAAAGAAATCTGATCAAGTTGATGAAGTTAAAAGCATCTGTCCATTGTTTGGGTTGGAATGAACACTATGACTATGATGCATTTGGCATTTGGACCTGAGTCCTTTTTCTTTGTTTTGCCTCTACTATTTGATGATTGTGGATGTTCTGCCACAAAATTACAATCAGAATCAAAGAATTTTGTGGTTGGCTGGGACCTCTAAATTAGCCTAATCTCATCCATACCTGGAGAAGAACACCCTTTCTCAAAAATCCAGCATCAGTCCTTGCAATGAAAGGATAGACTATTTACTCCCAAACAGCTCATTTTCCTTTTAGACAACTCTAGCCATTGAATTTTTCCCAACATGAGAATTTAAATTTGACTCTTTTCAATTTTATCATTTGTTCTTTGACCCAGTGAATCTTATCCAATCCTCTTTCCATGTAGTAGCTCTTCTTACATTTACAGACAATTGTGATGTCCCACCTAAGTCTTTTCTAGTTTACATACATCCCTACTTCCTTCAACCATTCTTAGATAGCATGAATATGGTTATCCATATAGGACATCTGCTCAGGAAGGTTCAAAGGTCTATTTTGGGTATATCTGACCTCATGGTCCCTATCTTAATTGTACTGAACTCAAAAACACATAATAAGCCGTGCATCTGCTTTGTGGGTATTCTTCTAGAGCAGTAGTGAAGTCTTTCCTATTCACTTTAATATATAACATTTCCCTTTACTTCTTCAATTTCTGAATAATGTGCATTTACTTAACCATGTGCATATTGTTTCTCTCAAATAGAATGTAAATAGAAACCCTTTTCATTTAATCTCTGTATCCCCTGTACTTTGGGCAGTTAAATGGAATAGTGCATAGAATGCCAACCCTGAAGTGAGGAGGGCCTGAGTTCAAATCTAGAATACTTATTTATTGGATGATACTAGGCAAAATACTTAAACCTGTTTGTCTTAATTCATCATCTATACAATGAGTAGGAGAAGGAAATGGAAAACCACTCCAGCGTCTTGGCCAAGAAAATCTCAAATGGGGATGCAGAGAGTCAGAAATGTCTGAAACAACTCAACAAATCCCCAACATTTAGTTATAGTGTCCAACAAACATTATTCCTTAATAAATACTTGCTGAACTGAACTTTATGCAACAAAATTACATTATAACACTTCCCATTAAAAAACTCTTGTAAGTACATTTTAAGATTAAAAATGTTTCAAATCATTATTTTTTTATTCTGAAGGGAAAAAAAAAACATTTCAGTAATATATTCTTTCCTTTTTGAACTCTGCTGAACCATATTTTAATCCCTCATTGATTTTATCTAAAGATAATTTAATACATTTTAAAAGCTATCTTGGAATCTCTAACAATACCATCAGATGCAATCAATGGATTGAGAATGGGGAAGACTCAGAGTAGGTTGGAATACTCTTAAAAAAAAAAAAACTTTTTGAAGGAGAGTTTTTAGGGATGGGTCAGGTTTGAATAAGGAGAGGAGAATAAATTTGTTACTCATAGCTTAGTGGATAGAAAACTAAACTAGGAGTCAGAAAAAAAGGCTGGTTTCAAATCCCTCCTGTTTCAGATACCTACCAGCTATGTGATGCTGTTTAAATGACAGCATCTATAGTTTTCAACAAAACAGAGGATTATGTTTATGTCCAGCTCTGTATTGGAATATTATAATCCTCAGTCCAAGTCCTTGTTCATAAATGTAGTAGATTAAATGCTTCTGACCAGGCCCAAATATTTTGGCAAAGAAATACTACCTTTTTTAGTTTATATTTAGTATTTATTTTCACAATTTTTTCAGCTTCTTTTGAGGGGAGGGATCAAATGGACTGTGGCTGATATAAACAAAGTTTGCTGTATTCTAGGTCCTCACCCCAGTGCTGTCTGTCACTGGCTGTCTCAAATTTTTGAACTTCTATATGGCTATTTTTCTGATCTGCTACAGGCAGTTAGTTAATACTTCTAAAATATTTTAATCTGGGTAGTGAAAAGTAGAAATCCTGTTTCAGCCTGCAACATTTTTACTTTGAAGATATGTGCTTGATTAAACAGAGCAGTGGATAAAAGGGTCCTGACCACATTTTAGAGATTCTACACTTGGGTTGCTGAACTTGAATTTTTGCTTTAGCATTTTAATAGAACTGGTTTCCTTTTCAATTCTATACATTTTATTTTGTTCATTTACAAACATCATATGATGTCGTCCATGGACTTTACCAGATTGCCAAAGGGATCCATGACACAATAATTTTAGAATCCTTGTGCTAAATGATAGTAATCATTGATAACATTTATTAATCTCTACTTGTGGCTTTCCCCTAAGTGGCTCTTGAACAGTTGGGCAACTGATTTCCCTGTCAGTAAGAAGGCTGAAGAGGTTAAGTTTATTTTAGATATCCTAGTATACTTGCATTCAGTCCAGCATCTCTGCCAAAATATCCCTGCGTCCGTCTGGTGGAAAGGTAGCAACCTGTCAGTGATTTATAAAACAATATGCCTTGAACAGAGTGATTATGGTTTTCTGGCTTCCAGTGGTGCAGAGAAAATGAAGATGGGAACATGGGGTGTCAGAGAAGTGCAGGATGAAAGTTAGAAGTCCTATAGCTAAGATGGGGGGCCAATTTTACTTCACCAGTTCCACTGGGACTGAGTGGGATGAGATTCATGATTGGGTCATGACTCTAGAAGGACATACTGTATTCAAAAGAAGCAGAATAGATCATGGGAAAAGTGGAAGAGCATTGAGTATTAAGAAGTTATATTCACATGGGAAATATAAGAATGTTAAAATAGGGAGCCTCATTGTAGAGAACATCTGGGTAACAATCACTAGAAGGACAGATACAGAAGAAGTACTGTTTTGGAATACAAAGACAAATTAAATGAAAGTGTTTAAGAATCAAGACACCTGCTAGCATCCTATCTGCTGAGAGGAGAGCAACTAATAAAGTTGTAAATTGTCTTGACAATGTTTATCTTTCCAAAGGTGGGAGATGCAACAAGGGGGAATTGCTTTCTTGGGTCATCCTGATCAACAAAGAGGAATTAGTTGATGAAGGAGATATGATATAAACTTTGGGGAAAAGTGGCCACTGAGATACCATTACCTACCATTACTTTTTCAATCTAAAAACTCTTTGCCAATTTAACAAGAAGAAAAATCTATTTGGTAACTTAAGTTCTAAAAAGTTATAGTAGATTTTTGTAAATACTTATTTCCTAGTCAGCATCATTTACTGAGTACCTTGTGTACTGCATATGCTAAATACCACACTTAGAAACATGAACTGGACAAAAAAAAAGATACTTGGTTTTTACGCTTACATGTGAAGTACCATAGCTTTAGAAAGGTATGATCAAGGTTTGGACAAAATAGAAACCAGACAGCAAAAAAAAAAAAAAAAGCAAAGTAATGATGCTATTTTTCATGTTAATATAAATATTTGTGGTCCTTAGAGGTAATTTTTCCACTATTATGCAAAACTTAGAAATGAGAGGTAATAAGTAATCTTTTGTTTTAATAATGTGTGAATTCAAACCTCATAGTATGAGCTTCAGTTCTGTAAATTTATAAAACAAGGGGGTTTTATATTACACATATTTAATTACATACACATATGCATATCTAAGCATGTGTATTTTGTATATCTGAAAATATAAACCTATAGAGACAATAATATAAATACTTTTAATTTATGTAAATCACCTTTCTTTTTCAGTCTATAAGTTCTTTGTCAATTTCAGAGGAAGAAAATTGATCTAGTAATTTAAGTTCCAAAGAAATTTGGTGGATTTTTGTAAGACTTTGTGTTATACACACAAATATGACTAAACAGTTGGATAAATCTTTGCATTATTTTTTAGCAGCAACTAAGTTGAATATATGCTGCTTCATGGAAGTTATCTCAAAAATAAAAAGCCCTCATGTTATATGAAATGGGGCATGTATTACTCTAGAAATCTTAAACATTATTTTGTGTCTCTTGAGCCAGTTTCTTTTCTTGTTTATCTTTCTACAGTGGTTAGAGACTTATTCCTCCCCTGTATTGTCAAATACAAAAAAAAAAAAAAAAAAAGTCAAGTAAAATCAGATAGCACTGAGCCTGGGCATAATTCATTACATTACATCACATTACATGTGACCCTGATTTCATACTGATTATTTAATTTATCCTGAGTTCATTGGGTTTTTCTGTTGGTTTTCTTTGTTTGATGCAGTAATTTTATATATGTATATGTATATATATATATTGTTCTCCTTGTTAAATTTACTTTACACTGTATCAGTTCATGTATCTTGTCATATATCTAGGAGTTTCTTATATTCATCGTTTTTCACAAAACAAATATATTCCATAACATTCATATTTTATAATTTGACCAAGCATTCCCCAATCAATGGGCACCTGTTTTGTTTAGGGCTTGCTATCATAAAATATATGATATTTTTAGAATATATCTTTATCTATAAAGATAGATATATATAGATAAATATATATATAAATATATATATATATATATATATATATATATATACATATATACCTTTCTTTTTTGTATTTGACTTGCCTGGGGTACTTACATGTTATTGGAATTATTATGTTAATGAATAATTTAATAACTTTTTGTCATAATTTCCACTATTTCTAGAATAGACTAATTCACAGTTCTAACAAGAGTGAATTCACATTTCTGATTTTCCACAGTTCTTCTAATACTGATGATTGGCATCTTTACTCTGTGCCAATGTCATGGGAGTAAGATAAAATTTCAGAATTGTTTTAGTTTGTACTTCTCTTATTATTCTTATTATTAGTGATTTAGAGCATTTTCATATACTTACTAATAGTTCGTATTTTTCTTTTGAAAATTTTCTGTGAATCTTTCTTTTTTACCTGCTTCCCTGTTGAATGGGTCTTGCTCTTCATTGGGACTGTCACCATGTACTTAATGATTATAGAATGGGTCTTGATCTTCATGTGAGGCTTTCACTGTGTAGAGGGTAGTTTATGCAAAAACTGAACTCCTTACATATGGTATGTTAAAAATCTTATCTTATTCTCACCCTCTGGCAAAGTTCCTTTCTAGGTAGTCAGAATAAAATAATTAATAGTAGGCATTAAGATGGCAAAGGGAACCTAGAAGTCACTTACCAACTGTCCCAAAGATTGAAGGAGCATATTTTGCAAACTTGTCATGTATTGAACTAAAAAGAAAATCCTGAGATTATATGCTAATTCAGGGGAATCCATTTAGGCCCTGTTATCTGGAGGTCTCTTGGTTCCATGATCTCAGATGAACACAAAGTAATATTTTAAAAATCATTGTTTTAAATCACTTTTAGATGATGTGCTTATGCTAATGAAGTAGCTCCAAGGTGGCAGAAATAAAAATTAGTCTGTGCCCTACCAAAATTCCTATAAAAATTAGACTTCAAACTTTTGTGCCCTATCCATTCTTCCATCTCCATCTGGGTCCATTCTGCCAAGTGCTCCCAGCTCCAATCTATGGCTATGCAAAATGATTTTCTGTGCCTCTTTTCTCCCTCCTCATTCTCTTCCCCATGCTGCCTACTTTTCTCTACTGCCCCATCCCTGTCTTCATGCTTTTTACTCTCTGGGGACTCCCCGCTCCTACTTTATGCTACTTGTCTCTGTACTTTCTGTGCTATTTGTCTCTTCATCTTCTATGCCTTATTAAAGTGTAATTGCAACATTACTCCCTGCTGACATCATGCTTTTTCCTGGAGAGTCTGGAAAAAAAAAGCTAGGCATGTCTGTTCCCATTTCATAATTCCATAAATTGATTAGCAATTCACACCTCATTCATACTTTTTTGAGTAGCAGAAGGGAATAAAATAAAATAACCCCTAAATTTCTAGTTCCGACGTCCTATGATTTAAAGAGTTAAAAACAATACAAAACAAAACAAAACAAAAAAAAAAAACTTATCAATAGAATCATGCAACCATAGACTGTTGAAAGAGATTTACCTCTTGTTACTTGTATAATTTTAGACAAGTCACGTCAACCTTCTGGGGAAATATATCTCTGTTTCAAGATATCTAAGATCTTTTAGCTCTCAATCCTAAACCATGAGCCTCTAATGCAAAGGCAACAACATAACCTATCTCAGAGACACGCATTTGTTCCTGATATTTGGTCATCTGAATGCTCCTTGAAGACTTCCAGGGAAAGCATCCTACTTTGGAAGAAGAATCATTCTAGTATAGGATACTATGAGCTTTTAAGCATTTAGGAATTTAACAGCATTTTCCTAATGGGTGTGCTAAGTTATAATTGACATTGGATAGCTCCACATATTTTTTTCTTTTTATATTCATGATTTAATATTTTCTTTCTCCTCAAATACATGTAATTTTTAAAAACATTGTTATTTTTTATTGAGTTCAAAATTTTCTCCCTCATCCCCCTCATCATAAAGGCAAGCAAAACTCTTTCAAGTGTTAAGGGTTTCCTTTATCTTAAGATGAAATTGATTTATCTGAACTTGTGCTGTTTTCTGTTATTCACTAGGACCAAACAAAAACAAATCAAATTTCTCTTCCAGATGGTGGTCCATATATGTTAAGAGAGCAAAAATTGTTCCTCTAATGATTCTCTAAGCCAAGTATCCACTTCTTTAATAATTCTGTCACCATCTTAGTAAGTCTTTTCTGAATGCTTTTTTAGCTTGTTAATGTTTTAAAAAATGGGTCACCCAGAACTGAACATCGTCTAAAGTGATCTGATCAAGGCAAAGTACACTGGGAATTTCACCTATTTAATTCTGGAGATCATATTAATATTAATGTGGTCTTAATGTGAGCTTTCACCAGTGATCCTTCCTCTTTCCCCTGTATTTTTAATATGAACTGTTGCCTGTACATACCCCTTTCCTATTCTTTCTTTATATAATCGATTTTTAAGTCCATATACAAAGTACATCTTCTTCTGTTAAATTTCATCTTATTCAGTTTCCAATCTGTTATACTTTTTCCAGATTATTTTTTATTTCATTTCTGTCATCTAATAGATTAATTATCATTCTCAGTTTTAAGTCATGTGAAAGTTTGATAGAAATGTCAACTATGTTTTCATTCAAATTATTTATAAAAATGTTGGATAACTCTAGACTAAGGATAGAATCTTGTGACAAGCAACTTCTAAGATGATATTGATCCATTAATGAACACTCATTAAACACCTTATTCAAGCAATTAAGTCTAAATTC
Source organism: Sarcophilus harrisii (assembly GCF_902635505.1). Classification (NCBI taxonomy): domain Eukaryota; kingdom Metazoa; phylum Chordata; class Mammalia; order Dasyuromorphia; family Dasyuridae; genus Sarcophilus; species Sarcophilus harrisii. The sequence goes on from NC_045429.1 coordinate 146,057,738, forward strand.
AATTAATTTTCTATCACTTGCTACACATTTCTCTGCCTTCTTCATAGGAATATTGCAAGGGAATTTGTTAAATGCCTTGTTGAAATCCATCTATAGTATGAAAAGTAATCTAGGATTCCATAAAAAAGAAAGTTAGTTTTCATAAAAATGAAGTTAGTTTAGATAGATTTTTTTCTTAATGAACTCACATGAGTTCATAACAACAACTTCTATTTTAAACTGGCCACTGAAAGTACCTTTCCTCTGAGGCTACTTCCCTATTGTAAGCATCATTTACGTGGGTCACAGATTACATGTTGTCTTCTCCATTAAGATGTGATTTCTTTGAGTGAAGGGCTATATTTTTGTCTTTTTATTGCATCCTCAGAGTTTAGCAATAATCAACCAATAAACATTTGTTAAGTGCTTACTATATTCCATATAATGTCTTAAATGCTGAAGATATAATAAAATGTAAATACACAGATCCAACTCTCATATTATAATAGAGAAGATAACATGCAACTTTTGCATGAGGTTTGGCAAAGAAACCAGTCTTGCTAGATTGTAGAGTATATATAGGAGTTTATTATATACATTTTATTATGTTAGACTATCAGAAAGTAGAAATGAGCTATTTTGATAAGAGCTTTAATTGTCAAGGAGAAGAAACTGGTCTTTTTAAATTGTAGAGTATATATAGGAGTTTATTATATATTGTATTATATAAGTTTTATCATTTATATATTGTATTATATGCATTCTATTATTAATTATACTGGAATTTATTGAATGAATATGTGTGTGTACACACGTGCACACATGTGCACATGCACAAGTCTACATTGCTGTGGTCATACCTGCATTATAGGGGCTCACTTCAGTAACTGATTGAAGGATAGACTGGAGAGGGGAATGATTTCATATAGGAAGACCAACTAGTAGACTACAGCAACAATCTACTATGAATTAATAGTTCAAGTGTGAGTTATTGAAGGTCTGCCTGAGGATAATGGTTATGTAAGTGTAGAGAAGGGGACACATATGAGGTATTTTGAAAGTAGAAATACTTGATAATATTCTGGACATATTTTATTAAGGAAGTTAAAATGGGCAACCTGGTTACAAGAATGGGTGATTGGAAATGTGGTAGTGTCCTCTACAGTAATAATGAAATTGAGAAGATGAGAGTTTGGAAGGAAAGATCTTGAGTTATGTTTTGGACATGTCAGGGACTTTGAAATATCTTTAAGACATACAGTTTGAGCTATCCAATAAGTTTATGATGATGTGGAACTGTCATACAAGAGAAAGGACAGAGCCAAATCTGGAAATTCATAGTGATGATATTTGAACAATAAAGGCCAATAGATCATAAGTGCTGAATAAATAAATGCTCATTGGCTGACCAAATTGACACAGACTGCCCCTTTTATTATACTAGCATCCCAGGAATTCCAAAGTTCATAAACCTGTGGTTTTATACATAAGAATTCTCTCATTTGAAAATATGGCATCTTTACCAATTACTGTGATTTTTCAAACTTACTGGCAGCATTCAGCACTCCTATTCATAACTTCTTTTGTTACCTGAAGATATAAATGGTTCAGCCAGGTGTCTTGTTCTCACTGTGAGTTGGGTGTTATCTTAACATCTCCTTATATTTCCTGGGTGAAATTATACAAAAGAGACAGAAGAAAGAGTTTTTCTTTAATGTATCACTTTCTATTGTACAAATAATGATTAAAAAAATCTGAATCATCTTTGAAAGACATAAGAATCAATCAAATCTTAATTTATATTTTCAATCAGATAGTTGATTTTAATAATTTAATTCAATGAGCATTTACTTAGTGTCTCCTATGTGCTAGCCACTGTTATGTTCTAGGAAGTCAAAGACAAAAATAAAAACAGTCTTTTCTCTTAAAAAGCTTATATATTTCATTAGAGATAAATAACATATACACAAATAAGCAAATACAAAACATATATAACAAAAGATCTAAAAACATGGAATAATTTTTGGAGTAAGGAAATACTAATAAATGAAGGGATCAGGAAAAGCCTCACATAAAATCTAGTTTCTGAATTGATTGAAGCTTGAATGGATTTAGTGTTTGTAAAAGATGGAATTGAGGAGGAAATTCTAGATATGGGGAACAACTAGGACTAAGATTTAGAAACAAGAGATGAAATATTATGCATTGGGAAGGGAAAATATTCCAGCTTGGCTAGAATGCAGAATAGACAAGGGAGAACAATGGAACAGCTTGAAAAGACAGATCAAAGTCAGGCAGTGAAGGGATTTAAATGACAGACATAGGAATTTGATGTAGTTTAGGTACTAATCATTTAGAAGGAGAGTAAATAGCAATTATTTTCAGTTCAGAAACTCTTAGGGTATTCTCCTTCCAGATTGATATCTTTGGGAAGGTAAATCGGGCCAACTTTTGTCTCAATTCTTACTTATCTCCTGTCATTGAATAAGCATTGCCTCAGACAAAGTGAGCTCTGGGAAAGATCTTAATTTAAAAAGGTCAAGATTACCCTTTATATACTAGATCATTGCAAATCTTGATCTTTTTCTTGCCAGTGTATTTCAGTAACTCTGGAGCACAGAGTAAGGTTGACAACTTTAGCTAAGCTTTACCTCATTCAAATGCAATTTATATGCAAGTCAAGAATCACACTATTGATGTCATTGGTCCTTCCAGAATGAAGGATGAACAACAAAGCAACAGTAGCAACAACAAGAGTTCATATTTTATCCTACAGGTAATAGAGAGCCAATTCATTTCTTGAAGAAGGAAAAGATTTAGCTAGGTCTGTCCTTTAATACTATCAGTTTAATTTCTGTATGGAAAATGGAGAGGGGGGAAGAGACAAAGTGGGGAGATCAATTAGAAAGCTATTACAGTATTACAGGCCAGAGACAATGAGGATCTGAACTAAGATGGAGGCTATGTGAGTGGAGAAGGGGATGGATTCAAGAGATACTTTGGAAACAGAATCCACAAGACTTTGCAATTGAGTAGTACTGGGGAGTAATTTGTTAGGTTTAAAATTCACTTAATCAACATGCTGATTTCCAATCCATTTGTCTTTAATGAAACCAAAACCTCCCCTCATTTCTCACATGCTTTATTTATTGTTTTGATGTAAATAGAAGACTTTTGAAAGGAAGATATGTGTTCAAGTGTGGCCTCTGACACTCCTACCTGTCAGTAGGATCGCTACCTGTGTGATCTCTAGCAAATCCCTTAATTTTACAGTACCTCAAGTGTTTTTTAGTGCCATAAATAATAAATGATTTGTCCATCTGCCTGGATTATTGTTTAAACAATGCCCTATTCTTCTTGACCCCATTTGCTTTTTTTTGGAAAAGGCACTACAATGGTTTGCCATTGTCTTCTCCAACTTATTTAATGGATGAAGAACTGAGACAGTGTTAACTGACTTGCCCAAGATCACACAGCTAATAAGTATCTGAGGCCACACAAACTCAGATCTTCTTGTCTCCAGGTTTAGCACTCTATATACTGTACCATATAACTGAACATATGTCTGCCAAATTGATTTAAATCAAAGTAATTTGATTTATTTGTCTAATTATTTAGTGTGGTCAATGCATGCTATAAGGAGTTTGGGATGCAGAGATGCAATATTTAGGTATAATTCCTGCTCTCAAGGAGTTTCTAAAATCCCAAGAAAGAAACAACATGTTATATTTAAGTCATTACTGGTTGACAAATTTGAACTTTACATGCTGATTTGTGTATTGAGACTCTGGGAGGGGTGATATTAAGAAGAAAGGATAAACTAAGGATAAAGCTTAGTCGTATAAAATTCTGATTTAGTTTCTTCTGCCCCAAGGCCATGAAAGACTTGGTTTTTTGTCTTTTAAATTTTTTTTCCTCTCATTATGTTGTTTGTTTTATTATCCTGGAAAATAAATGGAAAAACATACTCTCATATGTGTGTGTGTTTTTACATATATATGTGTATATATTTATATGTATATACATACACACACACATACACATATGTACACACAGTTCCTCATGGTGTTGGCCAAATGCAAAATAAAGTTAATTGATAGAAAAATATATTCCCTGACATGTATAGAAATTAAGCAGTCCTGAATTCTGCGATTCTCCATTTTAAGCCCACAGGAGGACAGAGCTAATATAATTAAGTCTATCTGGACTAGAGTCATCTGATTCCATGATGTCTAGAAACCTCAGTGGAGGTAGAAAGAGACACCTCCCCCCAGATGTAAACTAGGAGGTGAAGACTGGAGGCCACACATTTATATTTATTTCTTAGGAAACTGAAATTTTCTCTATTGAAGTAGGAAAGCTTATCATTGAGTAATGGTTCTGTTCAGATAATGGATGACAAGGCCATTGGTAAAATACTTAATTCTATTTTTCAGACTAACACCTTTCCTCAAAAAGGGAAAAAAAGACACAGTTTTGACATGTCTGACTATTGTTTTGCTTATAATCAAGTCTAGTCAAATACTATATTTTTACCATTTTTTAAGGTTGAGTATAACAAAATGAAAATACTATAAAGCTTTTATTGTTATTTTTGTTTTTGTATCACCTTCACTTCTTTAAAGAATAATCCCTTGTTAAAAAAAACAAAAAAATAAAATGTGAAAGAAAAAAGCTGTTCATTATAATTACCCAAAATAACACTTAAATCTGATAACATATAAAGTGTGCTTCATCCATACTTCCCCACCTCTGTTAAAAAAAGGAGAGAGGTTCACTTTAAAAAATACTATAAAAAAGCCAGTGTTATCATCCATTCTTGCAAATGGATGCTTGCAAATTTGAATGCAGCAGATGATTTGAGAGAAACATGTATGTTCTAGAAGTCCTGTTGGAAACTAGGTTACTGAGACTTTTTAAGCATTTAGGACTCAAACAACATTTTCCTAAAGCAGGTGATAAACTAGGAAATGACCTCAGGCCAGTACAAATAACCATCAAAATTGAAGAGAAAATGGCACATTTTGCAAATTAAAAAATATTATTTCTAGCCATTGATTTTGATCTTGACATTCACTATATATGTCACATATTGTGACACACAGTGAAATTTGTATGGACCCCATGAGTTCATTGGATCTCTTTGAGAAGTAGTTTCTAAAGCAAAAGCTGGGGGTGCTTAGGCTTGCTATCTCCAAGGAAACATAGTCTTATGTCCAAGGGATATATTATCAACCAATCTAAAGGTAGTTAGATAAATCAAATCCCACTGTTCTTGAAACATACTGAATTTGGGTTTATCTCTAATATAACCATGCCTATATTTTATTCCTTCTCCTTGGCTCTGCCATCTAAGTTCTCAATCTCCACCTTGGAGCATTTGGTTGTAGGCTCTTTAAAGGAACCTGGTATAACTTCTTTTTTTCTCTCTCTCTTAAAATACAATTTAATTCTATAGTTCTGTCACTTCTGTTTCTTCTTCTTCTTCTTTTTTATTACAGCTTTTTATTTACAAGTTATATGCACCACTGGGAAAATTTTGGCCCCATTTCCTGCCCCCTAGATTATTGCCTAGCTATGGAAGACCCACTGCAGAATGTGATCTCTGTACATAGGGTGTAGATCAAGTGAGAAAGAATCCCTCCCATGATAGGTTTGGGAAGAAGAGATGGGGACACATAGTGTAAGCAAGCATGGATGGATCATAATCTTTCCATTTAAACCAATCTGTCATTCAAACTGCCTTTTATGGTTGAGAGCACATCACCATCCTTCAAGTCACTTTAATGTTTCAATTCTCAACTCTTCCATTTCCCTTATCAAATCATTTTCAGAGTCTTATACAATCTATCTTCATATTTCTGACATCTGTCCCCTTCTCTCTACTTAGACAGTGACTAGCTAGGTTCAGAATATCACCTTCTGTCTGGATGATTATAATAATCTCTTAATTAGTTTCCTCACTTCAAGTCTCTATCCATTCTCCAATCCATCTTTTATGCAACTGAAAAAATTATTTTCCTAAAGCTCATGTCTGATAACTTTAGTAGCTCCCCATGGAATTTAGTAAATAGTTTTGTTTCATCTTTCATCCCAATTTTTTTATTTTATGTATAAATTACAAAACTTACACATCATTATTAGATATAGTTAGTTATATAGTTGAACGTATTCTTTCCCAATTTTTACCAGAGAGGTCTGTGATCTAAACTATCAACCTAATTCATTGCTTCATTATCTCTGTCCTGGAATATAAAAGCCTCTTCACTTCCTGATCCATCCTTAATATAAATCAACAAAATTATCTTTTTACTGTAAATCCATGACCATATTATTTCCCTCTTCCAAAACTTTTGTGAATTCCCATTATCTCTGATAAAGAAATGAAAACATATAGGTTTCAGGTCCTCCACAATTTGGCTTCAATTTACCTTTCTATCCTTATTTTATACTATTTCCTTTCACATGTTTTAGGTTTTAGTTAAATTGAATTAATGGGTCTTTTATTCATCTTTTCTTAGCTTTTTAGACCTTTGTGTACTTCTCTAAATCATTCCCCTGAATGTTATGTAGACTGGAATGTGCTTCCTCCAACTCTGTTCCCTTTAAGGCTCAGTTTGAATTATCTTCCTTCAAACACTGTATATGATGCCCTCCAGATTAGAGTGAGTTCTCTCTTCACTTTTTCTGACATTTTGTCTAGATCTCTTCTTTGTTTTTATCCTATACTACTTTGGGGCATTCTTATTTATGTATATATTATTGTTTCCATTAGATTGAAAGCACTCTTAGAAGATAGAAACTTTTTCCCATTTCTATCTCTAGCATCTTGGACAATTCTGTATATGAAGTAAGCAGATAAGGATTTTTTCATTCATTGCACTTGAATGATTGGACTGGCACTTTGACTGGCATAAAGTTGGTTCTACTTGTTCATCAATTATATTGGGTCATGATAACTGTCTTCAAGGATTTGAAGGATTGACATTTGGAAGAGGGGTAGACTTGTTATCCTTCATCTTTGAAGATACAAATAGAAAGAAGTGGGTTAAACTTGCAGAAAAAAATTAGGTGTGAAGAAAGAATAATACTTCTAACAATTAGTGCTATCCCAAAATTCAATAGGTTCTCCTGGGAGATAGTTGGTTCCCTTTCACTGGAAAACCTCAAGCAGTGACTGGATTAGCACGTTGAATGTATGTTGCAGAGGATTCTTCCTCATGTACGGATTGGGATTGAACTAGTTTTAAGATTCTGTAATTCTGTGACTGTGATACTATTTGTGGCCTAGATTTCTGTAGGTGAAGTTATCCTGGAAAAAACTGGAAACTCTCAAGAAAGAAATGCTGAATAAACAAACAAAAATAGATAGTTTCAACAAGAAGTGAAAGAATTTTTAAAATCCATTGTGCCTGCATAATAAACCCAGTGAGCAATTTAGTTTTTAATAACAGAAGATAGAAGATATCCTATAAGAATAGTGTTAGAGATTCTAAAGCACAAAATAAGCTCAGAATGGTTAGGAATTCTGATAATGAAAGAGTAATTTTACAAAATCATATTGGAGAAAAGTGGAAGATCAAAAAAGAAATAAGATCACTGCTTAGAGGCACATTATGGTGACAAAAGGCAAATGAAGAAAACTGCATCAAGTAACTTTGATTTTGCTTCTGTTTTTAAAGTTTTTACTGCAAAAAAAACACTTTTAGATTAGTCAAAAATGGTAAATAGGGAGTTAACCTGCAAGAGAGGAAAATGCTGAGACCATCTAGCTGCCCTCTATACAATCGAGTAATTTTGCCCAGAATAGATATCTTGTATACCACTGAAAGTTTATAAATGGGATTGCTGAGATGCCATCAAATTGTGCATACCCTTTGATCCAGCAGTGTTTCTACTGGGATGATATACCAAAGAAATCTTAAAAGAGGGAAAGGGCCCCACATGTGCAAAAATGTTTGTGGCAGTCCTCTTTTTAGTGGCAGGAAACTGGAAACTGAGTGGATGCCCAGCAATTGGAGAATGGTTAAATAAATTATGGCATATGAATGCTATGGAATACTATTGTTCTGTAAGAAATAATCTGCAGGATGATTTTAGAGAGACTTGGAGAGGCTTACATAAATAGATACAAAGTGAAATGAGCAGAACCAAGAGATCATTATACACAGCAACAACAAGATTATATGATGATCAATTCTGACGGATATGGCTCTCTTCAACATAGAGATGATTCAAACCAGTTCTACTTGTGCAGTAATGAAGAGAACCCTCTACACCCTAAGAGAGAACCATGGGTACAGAGGATGGAACACAACCTAACATTCTCACTCTCTCTGTTGTTATTTGCTTGCATTTTGTTTTTTCCCCCAGTTTTTCTTTTTCTTCCTTCTTGATCTGATTTTTCTTGTGCAATCAGATAACTGTATAAATATGTATACACATATTGGATTTAACATGTATTTCACCATATTTAATATGTATTGGACTACCTGCCAGATGGGGGAGGGATGGGGAGGAAAGGAGGAAATTTGCAACAAAAGGATGCAAGGATCAATGTTGGGAAAATTACCCATGCATATGCTTTGTAAATAAAAAGCTTTAATAAAAAAATAAATATTTTGATATAAATTTGCAATGAAGTCTTTAGTGAAGTGTCCCAGGGATCTTCTGTAAAATACAATTTATTGTCTTATTAAGGTATAGGGGTCATCTTTGCTTGTTGAGGGCTATTTCATTAGAACTTTAGCTTTAGCAAGTTTTTTCTTGTGCTGGAAAGGCTTCAAATGTGGCTCTGAACACTAAATGATATTTCTATCTCAGTTACATATTGCGGTGAATGAACACTGGATCTGGAGTCAGAAAACCTTGAATATAAATCTGATCTCAGTCATTTATTAGCTCTGTGATACTGGGCAAATCACTTCTGTTTATTTTAGTTTCCTCATCTGTAAAAATGGAGATAATAATAGCACCTTCCTCCCAAAATTACTGTGAGGATCAAATAAGATAACATATAAAAAATTACTCAGTGCAGTGCCTACCCCTTAAGAAGTGCTGTTATTATTATTGTTGTTGTTGTTATTTTTGAAGACCAATCTACATAATTATTTGGAAACCAATTTGAGACTACTGTCAAACCAATCTAAATATTTAGAAACAAATTATCAGTAGACTGGTCACCTGGTAATGATTTCTTGGACGCATCCATGGCAACCAATAAAACAAAGCTAAATAAAAATAGCCCTTAGACCTTTATGAATGTCTTCTCTTTCTGCAGTGACAAAGACTGAGTGGTAAGAAAGGAGGCAGAAGGTGCTAAGAATCACAAGGGTTTTACATTATCTATAAACATCAGTGCTCTAAATATGAGATCCTTGTCCAATGACTAATGAGCACATATAATGCTGGAGGAACTGAATCATATCAATGTTGACATTCTTTCTATAAATAAAACCAGAAGAAAGAAAGAATAGACAGTTAAATAGAAAGATGTCCTATAGATACTCTTTCCAAAGCAAAGAAATGAATTGATGTAGTAGGATTTCTTGTATATTCAAGGACAAAAAGAAATATTATTTCATGGTTATCATCACATATTGTATTACTGATGATTAGTATTTGTGAGAAGACAAACTTTGAAGATAATTGCAGCTCATATACTAACATTGGTTGCTGAGGACAAAGTGATAAAGACATTCTGTTAAGAATTTACTAAGACCTCCCAATTTAATCAATAATTATTCTTAAACTTCATTATTTCAAAACAAATATGTAAAGGTATATAATAATTGCTTCTGGAAGAAGGGATGGTAAAAACCAAAGACTTAGAGAATACACAAAAGCATCACACTTTTATATTTTGAATACTTTCAGAAAAGTCTTGGGGGAATTTGGACATAAAGAACATCAAATAATATGAGACAGTGTTATAGATTATATTTTAACAGACTAGAAAATACTTGTTGGTGATGTTGGAGTTATCCCTGAGTCTTCAACCTGTTTACAGTTAATCAACTTGTCAGAATTAAGATCAAAACTGGAGGGGGGTAAAAGAAAGAGATGGGGGGGAGAGCAGGGAGGGAGAAAGAGAGAGGAAGGGAGGGAAGGAAGGACAGACAGACAAACACAGAGACAGACATAGAGACAGAGAAACAAACAAGAGACTGAAAGACAGAGAGACTAACAGAAACAGACAGACTGAGACACAGAAAGAGAGAGAAGCAGAAAGAAATAAAGTATATGGCATACAATTGATAGAACTTACAACTATTTAAACAAGAAATTTTAAATATTAAAAATGGTAAATGGCTAATAGAGATGACATTAATATTGATTAGAATAATTTCATCCAGAAGTTTAACCAGTGTAAATTAATTACTACAACAAGGAGACCAAAGTAACTCTAAAAGTGCCTTAGTCAGCAAACATCTGACTTATTTGCCAGATGGAGAGAAATGGCTGCCAAAGGCAACATTGGGTTAGAATATAAACTCTTTGCAAAATCTTACAAAAAGGATGATGGACAGTTTTGAGAAATATTATTTCATAAGACAGAGAATTAATGGAGGTAAAATCAGTTTGAGGAAAGCCTGACAAGACTCCAATTAAGCAAAACCATCCTAAAGATATTCAAGGATGAACACTGAAGTATTATAAATTAAATAAAAATGAAAAAGATTTGAAAAAACTTATAATAACAGAATTTTCTCGATTAAAGACACTGGAAATACCATAGTTGGACCCCAATTTCACTGTTCTGACTAGTAACAACTTGAGCAGAACTTAGTAAAATGAAATTTGATTGTGAATATGTAAAGGCTATTGGTATAGCAAGATGTAGAGTATATACATCTTACCCCAGACAAATTACAATCTCTTAGGAGCCTACCAAAAAGTTTAATTTGCAAATTAGGTGCCAGTCTGTTTTGGTAGATCTCATAATTCGAGATCTATATTACAATAAAATCCATGATATAATTTAACAAATAATATAAAGGCCATTTTGGGGTTCCCCAAAGACATCTCACAAGTAGTATTTTGCAAAAATCAGAAGCATATCTGGGGTAAAAAAAAATAGAGATTTTAGTGGATTATTAAATTCAGCATGTCCAGAATGTGGTATAAAATCACAGTTTAGATCTAAAAGGGAGACTGGAGGCCCATCTAGTACATTTTTTTTTATTTTTCAGATGAGAATACTGAAGCTAGAGAGATTAAGTAACTTGCCCAAACCAGGACCAAAAGATTGAAAAAAATATTAATAACAATAGTGATTATAACAACTATAATAGCATTTATATTCTGGTGCCTTCCTTCTGATGATCATTACCATTTTATCGTTTAACCATCTTCCATAAATTTTTGCTTGTTATCAGCATACAAGTAGTTATAAGCTATTGAGTTATAATGTGAATTATAAACTCATATTTAATTGTGCTTGATACAATGCTAAGCACATAGTAGAGGCTTAATAAATGTTTATAGAGTTTGTTAGATTTGTGAAGTGTTCAAGGGAGACTACCTCTTCATGGTTGTTCATCTACTATTGGTGTCCACTTCTCACCCAACTCTCATGCCCAAGAAGCTCCAAAAAACAATTGCATGTTCAGTGGGCACACTCTGATAAAACCATCTCATTAGATAGGCAAAACTGTGTTGAGAGTAACTGTCGAGGCTCAAATCTACTGGTAAGTTTGGGGATGTCTAACATCAAAATGATAAAACTTCACTCAGCAGAATGGGTGAATGAGAACAATTTGTTCCACTCAACATGAAGGCAGCTGAAACATACTCTGTGAAGCACTTAGAGCTTGGCCAGACATTGAAGATGCCAAGGTCATTCATTGCATCCTGGGTCATAAGGAATAGTTTTGACTTTTGTCTTTCCACTTGATTTTGGTGCTTCTGAAAGATAGTAAGCCTAATGACTTTTTAAAACTATACGCCTTCAATATAATTCATCACCCGTGATATCACTGGTCCTCTTCAAAAATGAAGTGCCAACAGTAACAATGACAATTATTTTAAGTGTTATACATGCTATTTCATTTGATTCTCACAACAATCCTGTGAGCTACATGCTATTGTTATCCTTACTTATATAATTAAGGGAACTGAGTCTAGCAGAGTTTAAAAGACTTGTCCAGAGTCACACAGCTGGTAAGTATCTAAGCCAGGATTTGAACTCAGATTTTCCTGACTCCAAATCAGAACTCTCCCCATTATCATTTGTTATACCAACTACTTAAGGCTAAATTTGAGTCCAAGACTTCTGACTCCAAATACAACAATCTTTCTCCTTCATTCATGCTGATTCACATTCATAGATCTCAACTTCTCATTGGTAAACCTTGATGACATTAGTAACATTTCTGTTTGATAGTCATTAAAATATAATTCCTTTTTAGTTATGTGTCCATGAAATTTATTGTATCTTTCTTTGTTTGAAGCTATTAATGCCAGTTCTTTGCTAAGTGGGTAATGGACCAGTGAATTGGAGGGCAGTTGAGATATGCAACCTAGAGAATTCTGCTTCCAAATCCCATTTTCCTCTTAATTACCATGATATTCAAGCAAATAGCTTTTTTAGCCCTTGAATTATCTGCATAATTATAGTTAGAGAAAATCACTAAGGCTCTTGAAACTTCATTTCCTTTTGGTCCATGATAGACTTTAAGCAACTGGGTCAAATATCCAAAATAATAAAGGAGAAGACCTAAACTTTCACAATATCTAGTAAAGAAATTGAGTAGAGATATCTGAATGGACTGAAGAATGGAATGATTGCTATAATGTTTTTATGTATTTCACTGGTTACATTTACTTTTAATACTCGAATGAATGAAAAAATATTTATTAAGCACTTACTACATACCTCATACTGTACTGTGTTAAAATTACAAGGAAAAGTAAGCAAAAAAAAAAAAATCCTGCTCTCATGGAGCTTAAATTCTAATAAAAGAAACTAATACTTATGGGCCATGGTGGTAAGGGATGAATATTTCTCACATGGAAATCAGAAATGAGTAGAGTGATAGGAAAGCTGATTGATGTGTTCTTACAGTAATGATGATATTGATAAAATTATTGATTCATGAATTACAATTTGAAATCAGGAAATAAGGCATGGAAAGAATTCTACACAAAAATAGAGGTTGAAATGCAGGTAGCATGGCATGGAGAGGATTGAGAAGTGACATAGTAGATCTAGGACCAGGTAAGAGAAGGTGGAAGTTTACTAGTGAGAGCCCAGAATCACCATGATAAGAGTTGTGGAGGCTGGAGTATGGGAAGTCATAAAATATTCATCTTTTATACTTTAATACTTTTTGTTAAAGTAGTATACATATAGAAATAATTCAAACTAAGGCCTCTGTGTATGTATGTACAGATATATTCACATATATGTAAGAAGTAGAATGGCACAGGATATATTTATATATATATATATATATATACATATGTATGTATATGGGTATATATGTTTATGTGTATGCATACATGTATAGTAAAAGCATATATGTATACATACACGTGTGTGTGCACAAGCATTTGTGCATATTGCCAATGGCTGCTTGGAGTTTGTTGGGGAAGTCTTGGCCCTAAGACTCAGATATAGATCCTTGAAGTCTACATATGTCCTTGAATGTAATGTGAGGCATCTGGGTGTTTGCCTTCTCTGGCACTGGCTTTCCTATTGCTTGTTGGCTGCTGGCTGACTCTTTGTGCGATTGTAAGTTGGAAAAGGTCACTTACTATATTATCTCATTGGTTTCCTTAATCACTATTTGGTCTGCTGTGATTTGTAGGTTGCATTATTAGGTAGAGGGGAGCTGAGCTAAGTGCCCAGCTAGTTCAGGTAACCAGATTTACCAGAAGGCTATTCTTACATGTTGGAATCAGTTCCTTGTATATCTTGAATATCAGATCTTTCCCCTGTTAACTGTTAGTATTCAAATTTTAACTGTAATTTTTTGTGTGCAAGAATTTTTCAATTTTATGCAATCAAAATTCTTTTATTTTCTATGATCCGCTCTCTCCTTTGGTCACAAATTCTTGTCCTACCCATAGTTACAAAAGGAATTTTTTTCCTTGCTCTTATAATTTTCTTTTAATATGGCCTTAATATCTAAATACTGTATCCATTTGGATTTTGTTGTGGTTTGTTTAATATGATTATTTGCTTGAAAGCCAAATTCTGCCAGATTTTTTTTAAAATAGTGAGTCCTTACCCCAGTATTTGAAATTTGAGGTTTATTGAACACTATTCTACTTGTTAGTTTATATGCTTCCATGTCTTGTGTACCTAATCTGTTCCACTGATCTTTTCAATCTTGTTTTTTCAATCAGTACCAAATAGTTTTAGTTAGTATAGTTTGAGACTCAATATTGCTAGATCCCTTTCCTTCTCAATTTTTTTCACTATTTTGGGGAGAATTTTGACCTTTTGTTTTGTCAAATGAACTTTGTTATTTTTCTCTCTAAAGTAAAATTTTCATAATTTGATTGGTATAGAATTGAATCAAAAAACTAATTTAGGTATCATTTTAATTAAATTTTCATAATCTAAATACAAATAATATTTAATCATTTATTTAGATCTGCTTTTATTTCTATAAAGAGAATTTCTGCTGTTATATTTATATGGATTCTGCCTATCTTAGGAGGTGAGCTTGAATATTTTTTAAAAAAATGTATAGTTTCCATGGAATTTCTCTATCTCTTCATATTTATTTGTAGGTAACATGTAGAAACCATAATGATTTTTATTCATTTATTCCCTGCTATTTTACTGAAATTTTGGTTTTAATTTTTTGTTTTTTTGTAAATAGGGTTCTCTGTAAATTATCAAAATTTACAAAAAAGGAAAAGTTTTTTTTTATTTTTAGATTTTATTTTTCCCTCCCTTTTTTCTTGTCTTATTGTTATAGGTAGCATTTATATATATTTAAAATGTTCTTTTATATCTGGTTTTATTATGAAAAACTTTAGTTTATTTCAACTATATATAGCAATAACTTTTTGGTTTTTATATGTATTGTTACCACATTCTTTTAAAAATGGCCAACTACTGTATATATTTGCTTTTCTTCTCACAGAAATGGAGTCAATTGCATTTTGTCAAAAGCTTTTGTAGCATTTACTGATATAAATAGATGAATTTGTTATTATTAATATGATCACTTATATTTATATTTGTTATAATATTGAACAATCTTGTGTTCTGGTATAATCTTATTTAGTTTCAATGGAAAAACTTAAAAATTCATTAATGTAGCCTTTTTGATAAAACTGAAATCTTTCCTATTGCTTTTATTTTTTCCCCTCTGCTTTGCTTGATGTTGGTTTGGGTATTAAGACTGTTTCTAATATCAAATTTAGTGAAAAGATTTTATTTTCCTGTTTTTGTAAATAGGTAATATAAAAATTGATTTTTCTTTTAACTTTTATTAGAATCTACTTGCAATTTTATCTGATGGTAGGTTTTTCTTTTCCTTTGGCAGTTCATTTATGGTTTGTACAATTTCTTTTTCTGTGTTTGGGCTATTTAAATTCTCCAGTACTAGTTCTGTTAATCTTATTTTCACATTTAATCATATTATTTTTAATCATATTTAATGGACATTAATCCATATAATTTAGATGATCAATTTTGTAGGTATGTAAATGGATAATATAGTTCCTTCTAAATTTTATACTGAAAAAAATTTTAATCAGATTATCTAATTTATTCATTTTTTTAATCAACTTGTTTTTATTTTTCAATTCAATGACTTTTGTTTTCAGTTTTGTTCATCTTTTCTTCCCATTGTGAATTTCTATATAAGGTGTTAATTGATTAATTTTCTGGGGGTTTTTTCCTTGTATGCCCAGTTCCTTGACTTGTTTTTTCTTTTGTTTTTCTGATGAAACTGTATAGTTTCCTCCATGCATTGCTTTCACTGTATCCTAAAAGATTTAGCATGTCATCTCATTATTTTCTTTGAAAACAATTCCCTTATTTCTATGGTTTGTTTTTGATCCATGTTTTGGGGGATTATTTGGTCTCCAATTAATTTTTCATCCTTTATTCAATATCTCTTTAGTGAAAATATAAATTTGAAAATATTTTTGACTTGTTATGGTTGATGAGAGATATGTTTAATTTTTTAATTTATTTTCTAAGTTTTTATGCCCTAATATAAGTCAATTTTTGCAAAATGCTACACAAAACTAAAAGATATATAAACAACTTCTTATTTCTATTCAATAATTTGTCTAACTTATTTGTGGCCTTTACTTTTTCCTTATGTTGTACAGACTGATTTTGATCTTAAAGGGGTATATGAAGGATCTCCAGATATAATAATCCTACTTTTTTCATGTAAATACTTAACTTTTCCTTTAATTATTTAGATGCTATGCCAGTTGATATTAAGATTTGATATTAAATTATTTTTCATGATATCTTAAAGTAATTTAGGGGAACAATAGAAAGAAGGCTGCAACAAGAGTTGGGAAGCTAAGTTCAAATGTGACCTCAGACAAATACTGTGTTTTTGTTGTTATTATTGTTTAGTCACATTTGCTTGATAATCATCCCATTTTAGGGTAAATCTAAATAAATTACTTAATCTGTCTGCCTGCTTCAATTTTCTTATCTATAAAATGGAGATAAGAATAGCACTTAACTTCTCTAGTGGTGAGAATTAAATGAGATATTTATAAAACATTTCACAAGTCTTAGAGTATTATTTAAATGTTGGCTGTCTGATCATCATCATTGTAACAAAATATTGTTTATTTATCTCTTGATTAGATCTGTTTTTACTCTTGTCTCTTCTAAAATCATGATTAATATCCTTGATTTTTTTGGTGGTGGTGTTAAACTGAAGCATACTAGATTTTGCTTCATCTCTTATTTTAACTGTGTCTGATTATATGGTCAAATATGTTTCTTGTAAACAGCAATATGTATTGTTCTTTAACTCATTATGTCAGCCTTTTACATTTTATGAGTTGGTTCGTCCCTTCAGCATCGAGTTATATATTAATTGCATATTTTTCTTCTTTCTATCATTTACACCATTCTTTCTCTTTGTTTCCCTCTATAATATAAAGATGTTGAGAGTAAATAATATTCACCAATCATAGTCTATACTTTATGTAATGTGTTTCCATGCTACTACTCTTTTTCCTTTGTCCTAATATAGTACCTGATTATAATTTCTTATTCTTTCTCTTTTATTTTATTCTTCCTTTAATTTTCCACTTTCTAAAGATGAATTTTGTTTTTCTTAACCTAATCCTCCCCTGAATCTGCCCTTTTTCTTAATTCCTTTACTGATTGGGTACTGATTTTTAATATCTTTTTATACCAGACTCTGTCTACAGCAACAAAAGGTGCAAATACTGTGCTTTGATCCACAATCAGTCTCCATAATTCTCTCTCTGGATGAGAATGTTTCTTTCTATCACAAGTCTATTGAAGTTGCCTTGAATCACTTCATTGTTGAAAAGAGCTAAGTTTATCACAGTTGATCATTCTGTAATCTTGTTGCTGTGAACAGTATTGTCTTGGTTTTCTTCATTTCATTTAGCATCAGTTCATGTAAGTCTTGCCAGGTTTTTCTGAAATCAGTCTTCTTGTCATTTCTTATAAAACACTAATGTTCCATCACATTCATATACCATAACTTATTCAGTTATTCCCCAACTAATGGATATTCACTTAATTTCTAGTTCCTTGCCACTACAAAAAGGCTGCTACAAACATTTTTGCACATGTAAAATGTTTTTTAATAATTTTTTTAATAATGTCTTTGGGATACAGAATGAATGAAGACACTGCTGGATAAGTGGATATGCACAGTTTTATAGCCCTTTGAAGTTGTTTCAAATTGCTTTTCAGAATGATTGGATCAGTTCACAGCTCCATCAGCAATGCATTATTGTCCTAGTTTTCTAATATCCCCTCCAACATTTATCATTATTTTCCAGTCATCTTACTGGTTATATTTTTTGTATAAATTCTGGGCTGGAAAAGGTTGCTTAATTAATCATCTCTTTTTTAGTCATTCATTTTGGTGCTCTTTTTATGTCATAGTTGGAGTAAAAGTGAGAAATCTGGACTCGTGATTTACCAGGTTTCCATATTAATAGAAGTCTGCTTTAGTGTTTTAAAGAGGAGCCCAGTTTATAAAAAGGAAAACAAGGAAAAGGCTCTATATTTCATCTACTCATTTTCTCCTTTACCTTATCTAATATTTTACTGATATTATTAAGAATAAATTGTGAATAATATGACTATCACAGAAAGAAATTTACTCTAGCATCTAAACCTCTTGCTTTTAATACAGTAAATTAAGTACTTAGGGAGGTGCTCTTTTTTATATATATCAGTGCTAAAAAAACGATATTCACTTAGAAACATTTCCATATTCACCAAAAATATGTGAAAAATTATTGATTTGCCTTAAACACAAAGAGTAATCAAATTCAAATATCTGTGTATTAGCTGAAAGAATGTGCATGCCTAACAAAATTTATTCAGCCACCTTTATTCTTGTGGATCAGACCCATAAGTAGGACAGGACAGCTGGTGCTTTGCCCCAGGGCAATAGAATTTAGAGGCCACTGACCATATTTGTGCTCCTTCTGTGGTGTGGGTGGGTGGGTGGGAACATAATTGGAGACCTAGTTAGCAAGAATAATTACTTAAATAGGAAGAGAAAGCTACCAGATGGTAAGCTTCTCCTCCCTGTTGAGATAGTTATACTCAAGACACATACCTCTGTGACTGATCTACTGTTTTACGCTGTTTTATCCCAAAAGAGATCTCAGTAATAATGTAAACGAAAAGTGTGGGAAAGCACCAAAGTCAGATTAATAGCAAAAGCACTTTCAAAAAACAGATGATAAAATACATACTTACTTTATGTTAAGAGAGAAATGAGGTACTATGGGAAGAAGAAAAAGAAAGAAGGAAAGAAGGAAGGAAGGAAGGAAAGAAGGCGAGAGAGGCAATAAAAAACGATCAATATTTACTATCTGCTAAGCTTTAGAGACCTGATTCAAAAGAAAAGACAATTCCTGATCTCAGCCTCAGCCTGATCTCAGAAAGAAGAAATGCAGAAGTAGAATTTTAAACTAGAGATCCTAAGAGATCTGAGATCTTCTTTCCTTCTTTTACTTCTTTCCATAGTATCCCACCTCTCTCTCTTGAGATAAAATAAGTATGTATTTAATTATCTGTTTTCTGAAAGTGCTTTTGCTATTAATCTGACTTGGTGCTTTCCCTACTTTTCATTTACGCTGTTACAGCTATTGTATCTACAGGATGTCCCAAAACTGTTAATGTGCTTTTAAGCTAGAATAGCTTTATCCCATTCCTTTACAAGAAATAGGATAATAATACACACACAGGGCAATTATGAGAATCAAAGGAGATAGTGCATGTAAAGTTCTTGGTAATTGTAAAGTACTATAGAAACAAATTATTATTGAATCTAAACAAATTATTATTGAATCTGAACATTAAATACCCATTTCCTCTTGCCTTTCACTTATCTAGAATGGAATTTATTATACCTTAAAACTTCACTAAAAATTTTAAGACACTGTAATATTGTTCTAGTTCTATTCACTTTACATCATTTTATACAAGCTTTCTTCAAATGAATGACTGTAATGTGTACTTTAGAAAGCAACTGTCTTTCCCACTTTTCCCACTTGTTGCTCCATTGCTTTGGCATAGAATATTTTCAAGTTTAGAGTACTTTTTAAGGTAAATATTGTGGAGATTATTTTTCTCCACTTAAGAAGAGATTATTTTTTAACATCTGGGGAAAGTTTTGTAATTAAAAAATAGAGTAATATCTCTCCTCTTTTCATATACCTTCAGAGTTTGTTGGTAATTTCCCTCATAGAAGTTAACCCATTCTGTTTTATCATATGTGTACTTGTCTCACCTTCCCACCTAGATGGTGAGCTATTTGAAGATAAGAATATTTTGGACTGTGTTTTATTCACCTTTGCATCTTAGCGATTAGTTTTTAGTTTTGTTTTAAGTACTTGGTTACTCAGAGAGTATGTGCTGATTGAATGGAAAGGAGGCCAGTTTCATTGCCATCTGTCTCTGCCTATGGTATCCTCACCTAGAATGTTTGTTCTGGACTATTTGAATCCCCTTATTCAGTCTCTTTAGGGAATTAAGTGCTATGGAAGGATTTTTATTAAAATTGCCAGTTTTTCTCATGCACCATCTACCTCGAAGAGAACAATATTAAAGGCATAGAGTGGGAGGCCTTTTGTCTCCTATTTGTAAGAAGGTGTTTGTTGAGCCTTGTCCAGCATAGGCCTTGGCGAGTGATAATTAGCCAGGTTGGAGACAGGATTATAGATAAGAAGCAATGAGACTGCTGAGATGAGAAATTGTTAGCTGCCCAAGGAGCCAAATCTAGCATTAGAAACAATGCTTTAGTTTTTGATCTGATATCCCTAAATGTTTATTAATGCATCCTTCCAGGATTCTTTCAAATCAATATTAGACTAAGTTTCTAGAATGAAAAACAATGAAGCAGAACTGGATTTCTCCAGTGTCATACAACCAGTGACACAGAGGAACCTAAATACAGAAGGCCTGGCAGTAATATTCAGAAAAATAACTCTTTTTATAAAGTTTGAGGTTATTTTAAAATGTATATACCTTATGTTTACAACACAGTGTTAAAATTCATTCCACTTAAAAACACAGGGCATCAAAATTGTAAATGAAAATATATTGATGCTAGCAATCTTGTCATTAATAAGATGCCACTAAAATGAATTAGCTTGGATGGTCCATTTTTCATCCTTTCTTGGAAATTTTCCTATGTGATAGGAAATATCTTTTGATTATTTCATGTTTACCATGTATACATCTTATTTGTATATAGGTATTTTCAGTATGTCTCTGCCATTAATTAGTAAACTTCTTCAAGACTAGTACTGTCTTTTACATTTTTAAAAAATTTCCCCCAATATTTAGCACAGTTCCTTGCACATATTAGGTGTTCAATAATTCCTTGTTGACTGATCTTATAGTCAACATCTCTTCAGTATTTGAGTCAAATCTTTTAGCAAGCTTGGAGTAGATATATCACTTTCTAAAGAAATAACTGGCTCTGAAAAAAATTAAATAACTTGCTCAAGGTTACATAACTAGTAAGTGGTACAATTAATATTTCACATTTAGGTTTTTTTGCTCCAAATTTAATATTCCTTCCCTATACCAATTATTCATTCAGTGGGTCACTGGCTTTTTAGCTTCCTGTGGTCACTGGACAAAACAATGGAGTCATTCCTTATGAAGAAACATAATTTTTTTCTTAGTCCCCAAAATGAAATTTTAAAAAATTAATTCAAAAGGAATAATGGGATGATAAATTTGCTTCTTTTGTATAGTTCTGTAAATAGAAAGATCCTTATAATATTTGGTCACTAAAGATTTACATCCAGACTTGACCTAAATCTATGTAGGTTATGACCTACATATGATCATAACAATCTATGAAAATGTAATACATAATTTTTTAAACCTTCAATATTATATTTATTCACATAAATCTAAATATATATGCATATACATGTATATGTGTATATTGATATATCTGGGATTCAAATTTCTTCAGTTTGTTCAACTATATACACAAACACACATACACATATATACATATACATATATATGTATATACATATATAATATATACGTATACACATATAATATATATATATATGTATAAACATTATGCCTATATATCTATTTATCAAAAGAAAAGAGTATTTTTTGTCTAGCAGCTTCAAGGTGTGTGGTTCCTTATATTGTATATTCCTTTTTGTGGTTCCTTATACTGTAGAGAATGACAGCTATATTCTAGCAATCCCTGATTCCAGGAATCCAGAAGAGAGTTTTACTTCAGAGTAAATTTCACAAGGAATCCCCAAGGAATGAAAAGGATCTCCAGTAGGTGCTGCTATTATCTCTCATTGTATAATTAAGGAAAATAATGCAAAAAGAAGTTAAATAATTTTCCCAGAGTCATGTATCTAGAAAGTGTCAAGGGCCACATTTGCACTAAGTATTTTGCAATTCTAGGCCCAGTGCTTTCTCTACTGAGCAACCAACTATTTCGGTGATACAAATTACCACTTATCCATACCTATCAGTCCTGTATAATCCTATTCTATGTCTTTCCAAATGTTTTTGGAGTATTCTTTTTTTTTTTCATTCTCATCATTGGTGAAACCAATGAAGCATGTATAATATCATCTAATTATCCCTTGCTCTCACTATAGCACTGGCCCATCTTTTTTTTTTTTTTTTTTCTGCTCTTTAATTTCTCTAGTGATTTCTTGACTCCACCTCTCCATCATAAGTTCTCACATGCAACGTGTTGTATGTATGCAAACCATGCAGCTTAATGGCTATTTAATTGATCCTTAGCTTTAATTTTTGAAGATTATTTGTGTAATGCATGATCCAGTCTTGAAGATTGTGTTACATACAATCTGTAATCAAACAATTTATATGTGTTATTACAAAATTTGTGTTATAAAAGAGAGACATAGAAGAATATCAGTGGAGCCAAGATGGCAGAGAGAAGCCAGGAAGCTGCTCAAGCTCTCCCTAGTTCCCTCAAAAACCATATAAAACCAAGCCTCTGAACAGAGTCTGATGGAATGACATCATTTTCCAGTTTGAGATAGATTGGAAAAACTTCAAGAAAAACCAGTTTCGCTGGGATAAAAAAGATGGTGAGCCCAGCTCAGACAGACTCTGAGAAAGTCAATGAGAGGGTCTTAATCACAGCCAATCAGAAACTGAGATCCTCATTCCTGGCTCACTAGAGGAGCAATCAGTGGGGAAGTCTTCAGTCCCAGCTCTGAAAGCACACTTTGGGAAAGTAGGCTGTTGATAACAAGAGCAGGTAAAATTATGTCCTGAAAACACAAAGGGACCCAAGGCTCAGAACTTCACAGAAAGCTTGGGACAGCATCTTCTTTACCTCAGGAGCAAAGTTCCACCATAAAAGTAAAATAAGAGGAAATACCAAAAGAACAGGAAAGAAAATGAGCAAGAAACAGAAAAGAACATTGACCATAGAAAGCTACTATGATGACAGAAAACTAAAACACTAACTCAGACAAGGACAAAATGTGCACAGAGTAAGTCTCAAAGAGTGATATTATTTGTTCTGAAGCCCAAAGAGGTTTTTGGAGGTGCTCATAAAAGACTTTAAAAAACAAATAAGACAGGTAGAAGAAAAAGAAAAAAAAAAAGAAATAAGAGGAATGTAAAAGGAAAGTCAACAGCTTGGAAAAGAAAGGCAATTCCTTAATAAATAAATTGGACAGATGCAAAAAAAATCCATTGAAGAAAACAATAGCTATAAAAGTAGATTTAATCAAATTGAAAAATAGAAGCAAAAACTAACTGAAGGAAATCATACACTAAAAATGGGGGGAATGGAAGCTAATGACTCTGTGAAACATGAAGAATTAGTCAAACAAACTAAAAAAAAAATAAAAAAAAAGTGAAAGAAATGAGAAATGCCTCATTAGAAAAACAGTTAACCTGGAATAATAGATCCAGAAGAGACAATTTAAAAGTTATTAGTCTACCTAAAAGCCATGACCCAAAAAAATGCCTGGATAGCATTCTTTAACAGATCATCCAGAAAAACTGCCCTGACATTCTAAAAATAGAGGAGGAAATATTTTCTTAAAAAAAAATCCATGGATTATCTTTGGAAAGAGATCCCATAAGGAAAATCCCAAGGAATATTGTAGTGAAACTCCAGAACTACAATCTCAAGGAAATAATAATGCAAGCTACCAGACAAAAACAATCTGCATATCAAAGAGCAACAATGAGGATTCCCTCGTGTGGTGTTCTTCTTTAAAAAAATATATATATATATATATGGTGGTTCTCTGGGAGTAGGTTTCTTGGGGAGGTTTCTGGAGGCAGCCTTAATTTCAGTTCAGAGTAATAATCACCTCAAATACAGCCAGGAATTAAAATCCAGTCTTTTATTGTCTCTTCCAAAATAGCCCAGTTAGTTTTCTTAGAGGCCTATCTCTCTGCTTGGTTCCAAGAGCTCTTGCAGCTTGTCCTTTATTTCCTGGTTCTACTCCTCCAAATCCTTCGTTCTACATATAGACTAGACATAGAGACTGCAGTCTCTAGCTTGTCAATCTCCTGAACTCACTGACTTTTGGTTTTCAATCTTTTTCAACTGACCTCTCCTGACTGAATTCTATTCTTTTTATGCTCTTTTACAGGTGTAAACTCAAAGGTTGACTCCTCCTCTAAGAGTGGGATTATGGGAGGTGTGAATTCACAAAATTACAAAGTTAACTTTGTGTATCTCCCATATTTGTGAACTCCAACGTGTGAGCTCTAATGTGTAAACTCTCTTAAAGGTGTGAGCTCTAATGTATGACCTCTAATGTGTAAACCCTTAAAAGTGTAAACATGATAACACTACCTAAACTAATCTATCTGTTTAGCGCTATACCAATCAGACTCTCAAAAAACTATTTTAATGACCTAGAAAAAATAACAACAAAGTTCATATGGAAAAACAAAAGGTCAAGAATTTCAAGGAATTAATGAAAAAGAATCAAATGAAGGTGGCCTACTGTACCAGATCTAAAATTATATTATAAAGCAGCAGTTACCAAAACCATTTGATAGTGGCTAAGGAATAGATTAGTTGATCAGTGGAATAGGTTAGGTTCAAAGGACAAAACAGTCAATAACTATAGCAATCTAGTGTTTGACAAACCCAGAGATGCCAGCTTTTGGGATAGAACTTACTGTTTGATAAAAATTGCTGGGAAAATTGGAAACTAGTATGGCAGAAACTAGGCATCAACCCACACTTAATACCGTACACCAAGATAAGGTCAAAATGGGTTCATGACCTAGGCATAAAGAATGAGATTATAAATAAATTAGAGGAACACAGGATAGTTTAGCTCTGAGACGTGTGGAAGAGGAAGGAATTTATGACCAAAGAAAAACTAGAGATCATTACTGATCACAAAATAGAAAATTTTGATTATATCAAATTGAAAAGCTTTTGTACAAACAAAACTAATGCTGACAAGATTAGAAGGGAAGCAATAAACTGGGAAAATATTTTTACAGTCAAAGGTTCTGATAAAGGACTCATTTCCAAAATATATAGAGAATTGACTCCAATTTACAAGAAATCAAGCCATTCTCCAATTGATAAATGGTCAAAGGACATAAACAGACAATTCTCAGATGAAGAAATTGAAACTATTTCTAGCCATATGAAAAGAAGCTCCAAGTCATTATTAATCAGAGAAATGCAAATTAAGACAACTCTGAGATACCACTACACACCTGTCAGACTAGCTAGAATGACAAGGAAAGATAATGCGGAATGTTGGAGGGGATGTAGGAAAACAGGATCACTAATACATTGTTGGTGGAATTGTGAATACATTCAACCATTCTGGAGAGCAATTTGGAATTATGCTCAAAAAGTTATCAAATCCTTTGATCCAGCAGTGTTACTACTGGGCTTATATTCCAAAAAGATCATAAAGAAGGGAAAGGGACCTGTATGTGCCCGGATGTTTGTGGCAGCCCTTTTTGTAGTGGCTAGAAACTGGAAACGGAGTAGATGCCCATCAATTGGAGAATGGATGAATAAATTGTGGTATATGAATATTATGGAATATTATTGTTTGGTAAGAAATGACCAACAGGATGATTTCAGAAAGGCCTGGAGAGACTTACATGAACTGATGCTGAGTGAAACGAGCAGGGCCAGGAGATCATTATATACTTCAACAACAATACTATATGATGATCAATTCTGATGGACATGGCCATCTTCAGCAATGAGATAAACCAAATCAGTTCCAATGGAGCAGTAATGAACTGAACCAGCTACACCCAGTGAAAGAACTCTGGGAGATGACTAAGAACCATTATATTGAATTCCCAATCCCTATATTTTTGCCTGCCTGCATTTTGGATTTCCTTCACAGACTAATTGTACAATATTTCAGAGTCTGATTCTTTTTGTACACAAAATAACAGCTCTGTCATGTATACTTATTGTGTTTTTAATTTATACTTTAATATATTTAACATCTACTGGTCATCCTGCTATCTAGGGGAGAGGGTGGGGGGAAGGAGGGGAAAAATTGGAACAAAAGGTTTGGCAATTGTCAATGCTGTAAAATTACCCAAGCATATAATTTGTAAATAAAAAGCTATTAAAAAAACTGTAAACACAAGCATTGTTTCTATCAATTCTAATGACTTAACACTTTGTAAGGGTTCTAACAACCCAGGATTCTGCAACTTATAAAATAAAGTATCAGAGGGCCTGGAATACTACATTCTAGAAAGCAAAGCACCTAGGTTATAACCAAGAATTAGCTACCTAGCAAGACATCATCTTTTAGAAGAGGTTATGGATCTTGAATGAAATAAGAGACTTTCAATCATTTTTATTGAAAAAAAAAAACAGAGCCAAACAGAAAATTTAATCTACAAATACAGGACTAAAGAGAAGCACAAAAATGTAAATGGGAAAAATATTATGTAAAGGTGAAACTGTTTATAACCCTAAATGGGAAAATGATGTTTACAAATCTTGAGAACTGTATCTGTTACTGGGGCAGACAGAGGAGGGGCATCACATGAGGATGTAATTGTGAAAGGACTCTGATAATATCAAAATATCAAAAATATCAAAGAAAAAGACATTAATTAATGGGAAAAGTTCTATGCTGGAAGAAGAGGAAAGGGGAGGTATAATGGGACACATTATATCTTATGAAGAAGTCCAAGAGACCTATTACAGTCCAGGGAAAGAGGGGAGGAGTTGAGCATTGTCTGAAGCTTGGTCTCATCAGGTTGGCTCTAAGAGGGAATAATGTAATCATTCAGTTGGGTATAGAAATTTATCTAATCCTATAAAGAAATAGGAGGGGAAAGAGGGAAAAAAAAAGGAAAGAGTAAGATAGAAGGAAGGGCAGAAACACTAGGGAGGAAAAAGGAAGAGAAGAGGGAGGGATAATAGAAGATAAAAAGTGGGTGTGGTGAGTTAAAAAACACTACTAAGAGAAGGGGAGAAGGGTAATAGGAAATAAGGTAGTGAGGTAGGTTAAAAAAAATACTAAGGACAGGGTGGAAAGAGAAAAAAGTATATATTGGAGAGAAATTAAGATGGAGGAAAATACAAAGCTGCTAATCACAGCTGTGAAGGTGAATGGGATAAACTCTCCCACTAAGCAGAAGGGAATAGCAACGTGGATTAAAAAACAGAATACAATAATGTGGGTTTTTTTTTTTGTTTTGTTTTGTTTTGTTTGTTTTACAAGAAACACATTTGAAATAGAGATACATCCAGAGGTAAAAGATACATCCATGGAAAAGGTTGGAGCCGAGTTTATTATGCTTTGAATGAAGAAAAAAAAAAGCAGGGTTAGCAATCCTGATTTGAAACTCAAAGGAGAGATTAATAAAATTGAAACTAAGAAAATTATGGAACTAAAGAATAAAACTAAGAGTAAGTTTTATGAAAAAACCAACAAAATAGATAAATCTTTGTTTTATTTCACTAGAAAAAGGAAAGGAAAAAACCAAATCACCAACATCAAAAATGAAAAGTGAAATTACTATCAATGAAAAAGAAATTAAAACAATAATTAGGAGCTATTTTGCCCAACTGTATGACAGCAAGTCTGACAATCTAACCAAAATGGAAGAATATTTACCAAAAATATAAATTGCTCAGATTAACAGAAGAGCACATAAATTATTTAAATAATCCTGTTTTAGAAAAAGGAATTAAGCCATTAATGAACTTCCTAAGAAAAAATCTCCAGGGCCAGATGGATTCACAAGAAAATTCTACCAAATATTTAATAAAACAATTAATTCTAATACTATGTACACTATTTAAAAATATAGGTAAAGAAGGAGTCCTGCCAAATTCCTTTGATGACCCAAATGTGGTACTGATGACCTAAACCAGAAAGAGCCAAAACAAGAGAAAGTTACAGACCAACCTTTCTAATGAATATTGATACAAAAATTTTGAATAAATTATTAGCAAAGAGATTACAGCAATTTCTCAGTTGGAAAAGTTGGACACTATGTCCAAGTGGAATTTATACTAGGAATGCAGGGCTGGTTCAATATCAGGAAAACGATTACCATAATTGGTTATATTAATAACAAAACCAACAGAAATTATATGAAAATCTCAATAGATGCAGAAAAAGCTTTTGACAAAGTACAGCACTCGTTCCTATTAAAAACATTGGAGAGCACAGGAATAAAGAAAGGGAACTTTTCTTAAAATAAAAAGCATTATTTATCTAAAACCAATAGCAAGCATTATTGTAAATGGAGAGAAGCTGGACACATTCCCAATAATATCAGGGATGAAACAAGGATGTCCATTATCACACTATTACTCAACATTGTACTAGAAATATTGACTTTAGAAATAAGAAAAGAAAAAGTAATTAAAGGAATTAGAATAGGCAATGAGGAAATAAAACTTTTACTTTTGGCAGATGATATGATGATATACTTAAGGAATCTAAAAAGTCATCCAAAAACCTACTGGAACCAATTCACAACTTTAGCAAAGTTGAAGGATATAAAATAAACCCACATAAATGACCAGCATTTCTCTATATTATTGACAAAGCTCATCAGCAGGAGGTAGAAAGAGAAATTCCATTTAAAATAACATAGACAAAATAAAATATGTGTGTCTACCTGCGAAGACAAACCCAAGAATTATATGAACACAATTACAAAACACTTTTCACACAACTAAAGTCAGATCTCAACAATGGTAAAAATATCAATTGTTCATGGGTAGGCTGAGCCAATATAATAAAATGACAATTCTGCCTAAATTGGTCTACCATACCAATCAAACTGAAAAAAAAATTATAGAACTAGAAAAAATAACAAAATTCATCTGGAAGAACAAAAGGTCAAGAATATGTAGGGAATTCATGAAAAAAAATACAAAGGATGGTGGCTTAACTGTATCAACCCTAAAACAATATTATAAAGCAGCAGTCATGAAAAACATTTGGTATTGGCTAAGAAACAGAGTGATGGATCACTGGAATGGATTAGATACACATGACACAATAATCAAGGCCTATAGTCATCTAGTATTTGATAAATCCCTAAACTCCAGTTTCTAGAATAAGAATTCACTATTGGACAAAAATTGCTGGGGAAACTGGAAAACAATTCAGAAATTCAATATAAACCTATATCTCATATCCCATGGTCAAAATGGGTACATGATTTGGGCATAAAAGTTACCATAAACACATTAGAAGAGCACGGGATAATTTATCTATCAGATATTTGGAGATGAGAAGAATTAATGACCAAAAAAGAAATGGAAAGGCAAAATGGACAACTTTGACTACATTAAATTAAAAAGGTTTTGCACAAACAAAACCAATAGAAACAAGATTAAAATTACAAAGCTAGGAAAACTCTTTATAGCCAGTGTTTCTGATAAAAGTCTCATTTCTAAAATGTATAAAGAAGTATGTCAAATTATAAGAATACAAGTCATTCCATAATTGATAAATGGTCAAAGCATTTGAACAGATAATTTTCAGATGATGAAATTGAAATCATCTATAATCCTATGAAAAATGCTCTAAATCACTCTTGATTAGAGAAATTCAAATTAAAACATCTGAGGTATCATTTTAAACCTCTCAGACTGGCTAAAATGACAGGAAAAGATAATGAGAAATGTTGAAGGGGATATAGGAAAATTGGGACACCAATGCATTATTGGTGGAATTGTGAAATGATCCAACCATTCTGCAGAGCAATCTGGAACTATAACCAAAGGACTATAAAACTTTGCATACCCTTTGACCCCAAAATCCCAAGGAAATCATAAAGGAGGGAAAGGGATCCACACATACCAAAATATTTGTAGCAGCTCTTTTTGTGGTAACAAAGAATTAAAAATAAGTAGATGCCCATCAATTGGGGATGAGTTGAATAAACTGTAGTATATGAAGGTAATGGAATATTATTGTTCCACAAAAAATGACAAACAAACTGATTTTGGAAAGTCCTGGAAAGATGTACATGAACTGATGCTGAGCAGAACAAGTGGAACCAGGAATACATCGTATACAATAACAACAAGAATGTGCTCTTATCAACTATGAAAGACTTGTTTTTTCTTTTTTTTTTAATAACTTTTTATAAACAGAATCCATGCCAGGGTAATTTTTTTTTTTACAACATTATCCCTTGCACTCACTTCTGTTCTGATTTTTCCCCTCCCTCCCTCCACCCCCTCCCCCAGATGGCAAGCAGTCCTATACATATTAAATAGGTTACAGTATATATCCTAGATACAATATATGTGTGCAGAACTGAACAGTTCTCTTGTTGCACAGGAAGAATTGGATTCAGAAGGTATAAATAAAACCCAGGAAGAAAAACAAAAATACAAGCAGTTTACATTCATTTCCCAGTGTTCTTTCTTTGGGTGTAGCTGCTTCTGTCCATCCTTGATCAATTGAAACTGAGTTAGATCTCTTTGTCGAAGAAATCCACTTCTATCAGAATACTTCCTCATACAGTATCATTGTTGAGGTATATAACGATCTCCTGATTCTGCTCATTTCATTTAGCATCAGTTCATGTAAAAGACTTGGTTTTTCTCAGTGGTTCAGTGTTCTAACTCAATCCCAGTAGACTTTGGACAGAAAAAGTCATCTGCATCCAGAAAAAGAACAGTGGAGATTGAATGCACATCAACACATTATTGTTCACTTTTTTTGTTTTTTTCTCTCCCATGGTTTTTCCCTTTTGTTCTGATTTATCTGTCCCAACATGATTCATAAAGCAGTGTGTATTAAAAATAAACAAATGAATGAATGAATAAATAAATAAATAAAAGATGGACCTCTATTCCAAGAAGATTTCTAAAAGTCAAACCATTATCTTTCCCTTTTCATTCTCTGTTCATTTTTACATTTGAAGGATCTGAAAGACTGTGTGTGAAAAAACCCCCCAAAGAACTCAAACCCACACTCATATAAATATATGTACAAAATACACACCACTATCCAAACAGATGCCCTCTGATAAGCATAGACATAGATGTAATAGTAACACAAATAAGTGTGTAAGGTGTATATACAGGTATATATATTCAATAGAGTAGGAGGAAGATAGATAAGAGATCAAATATCTTGCCTATGTGAAAGAAAATAGACTAGGAGGAAGGCAGAGTAGAGAGCAGGTAGGTGAGAGTGACTAATTTGTAAAATAACCACAGGATACCAGAATATCTTATTTGACTGTGAGAGGCAAAAATAATTGAGAAGAGAAAATGCCAGGGATTTTTATTAAAGAAAATGAGAAGAAAGGCAGACAAGAGCCTACTTTTGTGGCCCAGTCTCAAGATTAACCCTTAATGGGAAATAATTGGGTGACTTTGCCAAAAGCATTATCAATTTATCCTGAACTGTACCTAAGTGAATTCATTTCAGTGTGGCTCATAAAATGATGAATTCTCACTTCTCACATTTTCTGTACCTGCTGCTGTTGGCTAGAAAATGTCATTGTTAGAGAATAATAGTTCCCATTTATATAGTGCTTTAGAAGACTTTTATTCCACAGAGGATTAAAGATTGACTGAATCAGGTCTGGAACATTATTGAAATGCTATGATCAAGTCAACTGCATTCTGGTTTAAAAAAAAGAAAAAAAACTTCTTTGTAAAAATCTGATCCCTTCTGAAGTATAAGAAAATGTCACAGAATCAGTTTCAATGAAATTTCATCTGTTAGCAAAGAGATGATGTAACAAAATGGTAAACTTCTTGTGGGAGTCCTAATGTTGAGCCTTCCAATCAATATCCCTTTCCCCTTGAGAATCAGGGATAATGGAAAACTAGCTACAACTGGAAGTTGTTAACATTCCAAGAATGTTGCAAACGCCAAATCTAGATGGGGTGGCATTTTATCTGAAGACATTTAATCTCTTTTAATCAGTATTTATGTTGTCTGGGCTTCACAGCTATTTGCTTTCACATAAAAAAAAATGGAACATATCCTGCACATCATTAACAAAAGACGTTTACCTATTTCCTATGACAATTACTTCTTGAATAAAATTGTTTATTTATTACTTAAGAGTATTCTTAAATCCAAACCCTGTTCTTGTTTTCTATCATATTCCAGATTAAGCATTGATTTAGATGTTTTATGTACTTACCATACTCTTGGTAAATATACTATAGGATATGAAAGAAAAGAAATTTTTTTTTTCTAAAACCTACAGTGGTTGCTCACAGCTCTTGCTTGACATTAGAATTCAACTTCTTACTCTACATTCTTCCTTTATTCTCCTTTTCCCTTTCCCACTTCATAATGTCCTACCTCTTGAATGAGCACTAATGTTGGAGTTGGCATCAATAGACCTACATTTGAATCCTGGCTTAACTATTCTTCAGTATGATCTTGGGCAGTTCTATGTGGTGATAGAAACAATGCTAGACATATTCAGAGAATATAGATTTGAATCCCAGACCTGTTATTTAACACTGATTATTATTTCTCCTGTCTGGGCTTCAGGTTCCTCATCTATAAAATGAAAAGTCTGGACTCAATCCCACCATGATCACTTACTCTAGTGATTCTAAACAAGTCATTTAACTTTATCTGTGCCTCAATGCTTTCATATGTAAAATGAAAGAATTGGACTACATGGTCTCTAAAAATTTCTTTAACTCTAAATTTACAGTAGCATGATTTTGTGCCTGTATTTCCTCATCTATAAAATATGTAATTTAAGTAAGATTTCTTCCTACTCAAAATTCTGTAACTCTATGATTTTATGTTTTCCCCTGTTAACCAACTCATATTCTCTGCTTTGGTTGATGATAATGTTCTCCAGACTTCCTTGTTTTATATTTTCCATTGCTGAATTTGTGCCTTTATTCTCTCTTCCTTTTCATGCATAGGATCTTCCTTTCCATGCTTTCCATGCTATCTTTTCCATCATATCTGAAGGGCTTTACAAATCTTTCCTCCCTCTCAACACCTTTTATCACTTGATAGAAACAAGATGACAAATAATGTATCTCTTGGCACCCAAATCCATGTGTTACAATTCTGTCATGGTTTGCATATTGTATACATAGTTATTAATTTATTTTAGGGCAACTAAGTGATGCAGTGGATAGAATGCCAGTTCTAGAGTCAGAAACTTATCTTTGTGAGTTCAAACATGGCTTGAGACACTGGGTATGAAACACTCAGTCACTTAACCCTTTCCTTATCTGTAAAATAATTGGAGAAGGAAATGAAAAACTACTCCAATATATTTGCTTAGAAAATCCCAAACACAAAGAGTTGGACATGATTGAAAAAAAAAAAAGACTAAATAACAAAACAACTGACTTATTCAGGGGCTTGACTAATTTCATGATCATTTCCCAGTACATACAGCTATTGTTTGTACATATGTCCTTTGTATTTATATATGTAGATCTTGTTAATTTTGCCCACGTAAAAGGTGAGAGAAGGAGTATTTGATAAGGTGTGTTAAATTCTTTCTATAGTACTAGGCACAAGAATGTGAACATAAGTAAATACCAAAGAATTTGTGATGTTGTCAAAGAATGTGTGATTTGGAGAAACTCCCACTTCCCATACAGAAAGGCTACGGAAAGATTAAGTGACCTGTTCAGGGTTTTACAAGTAATAGATTTCAGAGGAAATATTTGAGCCCAGGTCTTTCTGACTCTAATTTCCTGAATCTAGTGACCATTCTGTATTTTCTGTAATACATGAACATAAGAATGCACTATTTGACAATGATAGTAGGAGACATTGTATTGCAGTGTCAAGGTCAGAAGACCTAGCTTCAAACACTTGGCTGTGACACTGTATCTGGTAAATTCACTTAGCTTCCATGAGTCTTGGTTTTTGTTCCATAAAATGGAGATAATAACATTTGAACTTGATACTTTACAAGGCTGTCCATAAGAATAATGCCTTGAAAAGTCCTTAATTGATAGATAAATAGAAAGTCCTTAATTGATAGATAAATAGAAAGATAGATAAATGATAGATTGATAGATGATAGATACGTTATTGTGATAAATTTTATTCTATGGTATTCATATTTTTTAAGCAAGCTAAGAGAAAAACTAGAATCCCATTTATTCATTCAAATAGAAGCATGATTAATTGTACAAATATATCTGTGGAAATTGATACTAGGGACTTACCACTTCATTTGAAAAATTTGCTGAAGAAAGAAATCATAAAAGAAAAAAGAAAAAAATGCAGCATATAATTTATATTGACCTCAATGCTGATGGTCAGTAACCTACTCTGAATCCTTTCCTTCATTATAGAGGGTAGGTGGGGAAGTATGGGAAGGTAGATGAAGCCCGTATCCCACAGTCCTTGCTCTATGGAAACATGGGATGCTTTCCTTAGAGGGTCCATATTGAACCAAATGCCAAATTATCCATGCCACTGAACCAATATTTTTATATGTAAACATAAGTGATAGGGATTATACCAAGGATCAAAATTTATGTGAGTCCAAATGATAATTAAACTACTATGTTTTCTCCCTCTAGCACTATAAGGAGCTTGGTTAAAGAAGGGCAATCTGAACCCTTATTGGGAAGCAAGAAAAGAAGAAACTTAGTCTTCAAATGTTTAGAAACAGTGTGCTATTACAGAAAGAGCATTTGTAGATTATATAACACGGGGAGTAAATATCTGATCCAGGGTACATATAAGGCCTGTGAAATCATTTGGTCTGGCCTTGACAAGACAACTGCAGGTAATGATGTGCTGAAAATTAGGTAAAACACTGGCCCTACTTGAGAGTAAGTTGTATACCCTGTGAATGATATTATAAACATCCAAATAACCTTTGGCAGAAAAAAGATTCCATCACTTGCTATATAAGAAGGGCAGCAAAGATGATGAATTGCTACAAATCTATGTCATATGAGAATCAGTCAAAAGAACTAGCATCACTTAATTTGAGGTAAGGAAATGGTTTTGTTTATCCTGGAGAAGAGAGGTTTAAGGAGAGACATGACAGCTATTTTCAGAAGGAATGATATGTAATTTATTTGACTAGATTTAATCTAATTGCCTCCAGAGGGCAGAATCAGGAGCAATTCATAGAAGTTGCAAAGAGGGAAATTTAAGTTCGATGTTAGGGAAATTTTTCTCAAAATTAGAACTGTTCTAAAATGTAATGGTCTGCCAACCAAAGTAACGAGTCTCCCTTCCTTGGAGGTTTCCCATTAATATCCAAAGACAAATTGTTGAATATGTTATGATTCTGTAGATGAATTAGACTATATGGCCACCGAAATGCCTTGTAATTTTCATATCTTTTTTTATTCTGGTGAATATTCTGGAGAAAAGGTAATTTGGCAACAGACACAATAGCCATCTCCAACTATTTAAAGAATCATTGTGTGGGGAAAGGTTTATATATTCTGCTTGTACTTATAGGTAGAACTAAGAACATTACTAGCTAGAAATTGCAAAAAAGCAAATTTAGCTTCCATATCAGGAAAAGCTTTCTAATGATTAGAACTATCCAACAGTGAAATAGACTGCCCTAAGACCCAATATATTCCCCTTCATTAAAAGTCTTTAATCAAAAAACTCAGTGATTTCTTGCTATATATTCTCTAGTTTGTTTATTTGTTTTAATCATGTGCAACTCTTTATGACCCCATATGGGGTTTTCTTTGCAGAGATACTAGCATAGTTTGCTATTTCTTTCTCCAAATCATTTTACAAATGAAGAAACTGAGAAAAACAGTTTAAATGACTTTCTTAGGGTCATCTAGCTAATAAGTGGCTGAGGGCAAACTTCAGTTCATGAAGATGAATCTTTCTGAATCCAGGCTCGGCTTTCTATCCATTGCATCATCTCACTGCTCATAAGTTGTAGAGAATTTTTTTTTTGACTAGCGACTACTGCCACTAGTGTCTCTCCAGCTCTGAAAGGCTAAAAATAATTTATCAAATCTTTAATGATTCCTGTTTGCTGCTAATTATTCAATCAATTCTGAATTCATCTGATTGTTGTTGTCTAGCAAAATCTCTTCCCCCTTTCCATATAGAGAGCAGGAGAATGAGAACTCTTTGAGAGCAGGTGCCATCTTGTTTTTCTATTTGCATTTCCAGTGATTACACATAATAAGTCTCTAATATATAGTTTTTATTTAATTGATTTTTTTATTTAGATGTTTTGCTAAAATTTAAGTAAACTTTCATTAGCATTCCTTTTGTTTATTACTTTATTAACACTGATTAAAAAAAGGAAATTAGATACATCTGGCATGGTCTCTCTTGGGAAACTGATGACTATTTGTGACCATTGCTTATTTTTTCAGTTGTCCACTAACCTTTTCTTTAAAATATTTTAGAATGTGTTTTTTCCAATACTCAAGATCAAACTCATTGCATCATAGTTTTCAGAGTCCATCCTCTTCCTTTTTTGAAGACTGTGCCAAAAAAAGATGTAGAAGAAATTAATTTTCTCTGATCAAATTAGAAATAATGATGGAAGATAGGTAGTATTTATATAGCACATCAATGTCTACAAAGCATTTTACATATATTATCTCATCTGATTCTTAATCTGTTGGGTAGGTGCTATTATTATCTATGTTTTGCACATGAAGAAAGGAAGGAAGATAATGGTTTGATGACTTGACTGGAATTACGTACATATTAAATTTCTGAAAAAAGATTAATACTAAAATTTTGCTGATTCTTCAAGTCCAGCATTCTATCAGAAACTGTTAATGAAAAGGAAAGCTCATATCCAAAAAGTTTTTGATAGTTATTTGAAGATTCCCTCTATTTGTCAGGTGGATCTGGTTATAGGCTGGTTATAGTTATTGTTTTGGTATAGCCCCTGAGCTAATAATGGTTTTGTAAATAAGCTTTTATTATACATTTTAAAATGAAACAAAACTTCATTTACATTTACAAATGTAAAAACCAGAGTGGGGGGAGGGTAAAAACAGGAAGAGGGCCTTGGACTGCAGGCCATTGTTGGTCAGTCTTTTGCCTGACTGAGAAGAGCTGAAAATACATTTATTTCAGTCCCTTATATTTTTAGTCCTCAATAAAGTAGTAACACATGAATATAGAGCTTCAGGAGTAATAGCATAACAAGGAAACAAATGTTAGGAGAATAAAGTCATGATATACATTCCTAGAAAAGAATGAAAGCATGAGTAAAAACAGTGTTGAAGGTTTATGAAGAACAACATGTCACAGAGAAATGTATCCTTTTTGAATCAAGCCATAAAGGTAGATTAGTATGAGAAGAATGTAGTACAAGCCATTTATCTTGGTTGTCCTAAAGCCCTTGACAGAATATTTTCTGAAGTTTCACTTGCAAAAATGAACTCAAATTGCATTGAAAATTGGCTGAAGGATTCAAAACAAAGGAAGATGATAAATGACAAAAGTATCTCATTTAAGAAGCCACATGAAAAATGCCAAAGGGAATACTACACTTGTTAGCCTCATTTTTTGCATTTTCAAAAATGATCTGGGTAAAAATTGTGCCTTAAACCAATAGTGTTCATTTAGAAGATCATATAATTTCGAATACAGTCAGAAAAAGAAATCCTCAGTGTATTCGAAAGAAGAAAGTCAAACTTGAAAAAATCTGTGATAGATGATGAACTATTTGAGTCATGGTGACCATAGACACATTATTTAGTATTTGATCTTCTGATATTTTGATGTGTCTAATCAATGCAGTCACTTTTTTTCCACAGTATAGATCTTAGTCTACCCATATCTTTTCAATAATCCAGCAATTATTTATTTTCTAGCTTCTGTGTGCAAGGAGAATGTGCTCTGTGCAGGGCTGATGGCCTGGGAAAGAATTGAAGAATGGGGGAAATGGAGGTCACTGTGAGGAAAAAATAAGTTTAGGGGGCTCAAGAAAAGGGAATGAGAATACAAATAAAGGAATTTCAGAGTTTACAAATTTGTTGTGGAACACTTGTGGGTAATAGCAAGATCAATAGTGTTACCATCTCTCTGTATAGCTGAAGTAGGGTAGAGAACTAGGTTGGAAGACAAACACATTGAAAACCTGGAATTATGGTGAATATGTTGAAATCCCCCACTGTAGGGGCAGGTATTGGGGAAAATACAAAGACTGCGCTAAGCATTGCATTGAAGGAGTGGCTTGGAGGCTTCTGATTCAGTGATAAATATGCATTCAATTGAATCTCAGAGGCGGAGAGG
Source organism: Sarcophilus harrisii (assembly GCF_902635505.1). Taxonomy (NCBI): domain Eukaryota; kingdom Metazoa; phylum Chordata; class Mammalia; order Dasyuromorphia; family Dasyuridae; genus Sarcophilus; species Sarcophilus harrisii. The sequence goes on from NC_045429.1 coordinate 146,096,084, forward strand.
TATAGAAAGCACCTGCAATTGTGCGGCATGAGAATTCCAACTCCTCTACCTTTACCAATAAGTTGTGGGTAAGAGTGAAAGTGTAGCCAATGCTTCTAGCCAATATTACTGATTACACTAAAAGGTAACCATAAAAGCTACAGAAGAGAGCCAAGTCTTAATGAGTGAGAGAGATTGGAAAGAGAGGAAAGGGAAAAAAAGTTTAAGATAAAAGCACATTTATTATATAGAGAGCAGGTAATGCAGAGCACAATGAAAACCGTGGAGTACCTTAAGAGTGGGAACTTTGTGGATGCAGTGTAGGGCAATAGGAATAAGGAAGTAGTTAATAGGAGCCAGAGAATGGAGTTTCAACAGTGGCATTTGGGTGTTGGGGATCAAAGAAGTGAGAAAGCTAAAATGGAGCATGTGAAGAGTATTAATCATTAAGGAAGGAGTTCAAAAATTTTCAGCCATAGCAATTCTTGAAGACTATGTACCAAATTATACAGGGATCGTTGTTGTTCATTTGTGTTGAGTCATATCAAACTTTTTGTGACTACAATTGGGGTTTTTTTGGCAAAGATATTGAAGGAGCTCATAATTTCTTCTCTGTTTCATTTTACAGATGAGGAAATTGAGGCAAACAGGATTAAGTAACTTGCTCAGAGTCACATAACTACTATGTATCTAAAGTCAGATTTGAACTCATGACTTCCTGACCTCAGGTCTTGCACTCTATCCACTGCACCATCTAACTGCCTTTATATAAGGGATTATAGTATAATAAAGTATTTTAGAATCCCTTGAGTCCAACCCCCTTATTTTTAGAGATACAGGCAATGGGGCATAAAGGGATTAAGTGATTTATTCAGGGTCACATAGCTAATAAGTGTCTGAGATGAAATTCAAGCCCAGATGGTTCTGACTTCAAGTCCAATGCCTTATCTTCTCTAGCACAATTCTTTCTGTAAGATTTATATTAGTGGAGTACCCATGGTGACAAAATCAAAGAGCCTTTTAATGTTGAAATACAAATATTTTCCCCATTATTTAGAATCTATGTGACTTAAAGCAATGCAGAAAATGTTCACTGAAGGTGGTCCCCATTCCCCTGAAGGAGTTATATGCAGATCTAAGGTGAAAATGGTTTTCCTATAAAGGATAAAGTCCTTTAGTAGGTCCTATTTTTAGATGACATTGGGATGGTTATATCAAGCCTTAGAAAAGGCTTGTTCATTTGATTCACTCATATCCAACTCTTTATGATCCCATTTGAGTTTTTCTTGGTAAAGATACTGGAGTGGCTTGCCATTTCATTCTGCAGCTCAATTTACATTGAAGAAATTGAGGAAAATAGGGTTAAGTAACCTGCCCAGAGTCACATAGTAAATATCTGAGACCATATTTGAACTCAGGGCTCCTAACACCAGAGCCAGCATTCAATCCTTTACCCCTCCTAGCTGCCTCACCAGTCTCATAGCAACTCAAAAGAATTAAGCCTAACTATACACAATGAAAAAAAAAAAACTAAGTATAGATGTAAGTCTCAAAAATGCCTCTTGTTGAATGGAATACTCCAGAGCATTTCCTTCAGTTTGTGTGCACACATGCGCGCACGCACACACACATACACACACACACACACACACACACAATATGAACAGTGAACTGGTTCCAGAATTAAGCATGAGAGAAGAACAGACCAGATTGCCTTTGAAGAATTCCCAAGTTCTTTTATTGACCCCAAGATTTTCTCTGAAACAGGCACATCTCTTTAGCCCCATTTTTCTATTAGAGAGGTTGAATGGCTATGAGTCATGGAACTCTTCAGTATCCAAAAGGTAAAAGTTGATAATTAAAACACACTTTAGAGGTTCATGATAAATGTGAGTAGACTCTTAGTCTACAAATAAGTAATCACACAATAAAAGAATCATTTAAAAACATCTATTGTAAATCTCTAGCTGGATTCTTACATATACACATCTTAAACTTAACATGTCTAAAAGAAAGCTCATTCCCTCCTCCCCATATTCTCTCCTTTTCCTAATTCCTCTATTTCTATTGTTACCAATCTTAGTTACCCAAGTTCACAAACCACTCACCCTCCCCACCTACCTCACATCTAATTATTGACAAGTCTAATTGATTCTATCTATGCATTATATATGTCATCCATTCCCTTATCTCTACTCACTAGGTCACTAACCTACTTTAGTGTCTCATCAGTGATTTACATGAACTATTCTGATAGCCTCTAATTCATTTCCCTGCCTCCAGACTTCTCTTCTTCAATTCATTTTTCAAATAGCTCTCTACACACTAAAATTAAAGTCCATGTCAGGTCCCTCATCAAGAAGTCATCCAATGGCTCCCTTTGCCTATAAGATAAAATGCAAATTGTTTTTTTTTTCACCTTTAAAGCCCTTCAGAATCTTACTCCAATTTGTTTTTCCCCAGGTTTTTACATATACTCCTTGGATTCATCAAAAAGGCCTATTTGCTCTTCCCTTTATATGATGTGTCATCTCACATGGCTGTTTTAGCATATGCTATCTCTCATTCCTAGACCACCATCTTTTGTCACCTCCATCCCAAGAAATCACTAGCTTCCATCAAAAGTCAGTACAGATGAGACTTCCTACAGGAGTTTCTTCCAATTGTTAGAGCCTCTTATTTTATATGTACTTCATACATATTTTGTTTATTTATTTATTTTTTTACTAATCTGAGCCCATGCTATTTCTCTAATAGAAAAAAAAAATATTCTTGAGGAAAGGGACTATTTCGTGTGTCTTTGTATCACTTGTGCTTAGTACAGGGCTTGTCATATAGCAAGAGTCCAATAATTGTTATATTGAAATGGATTGGAATAAACAATTGAAGAAAGAAGATGAATCAGCCACATGATGAGAGCAAGGGATAATTAAGAATATTCCAAGTACTTCGTTGGTTTCATTGTGATAGTGAGAGACCCAAAGGAAATCTATATGTATTAGGCTATTTTAATATGGTCAATTTCATATTGAATAGGAAGTTAAGAGCACGAATCATATAGAATGTTTAGATGTGGATGGGTTCTTTCTTTACATATAGAGGGTATACTCAGAATAAGTCAGAGTATTGGAACATTTAGAAACTGCACTATGAATTTTCTAGTAATAACAGAGACAGAGATAATGTTGTATCATGACTATAATACAGAATTTACAGTAAGGCTGACTCAAGTCTGCTGCTTACTGCAATGGTGATCATAACTGACTGTCTAAATTTATTTGAGCCAGTTGATTTTCTTATCTGTAAAATGGCAATAATGCATATAGTCCCAATCTCCTAAGGCTATTTTTTTATCTGAAAGACGAAAATGTATATGAAGTGCTTCAAAACCTTTGAAGCACTTAAGTACTCAGATTGATTTTATGGTTTCATTGATTTTAATGTCCCCTGCAATGATGCTGATCATAATCCTTCCATAAATCCATCCTGCATGACTCTTGTCCATGTTCTCTAAGAAGTTTTTGATAGTGAGTTCTACTGAACATACCAGTCTTCCTCATGATGTCATTCAAGGATATCAAGGGAGAGCGTGAATTGTCTGTCATCCCTTTATACTAAATAAAGTATATTACACTATATTTATAGTATAAATATTGTATAGTATTTTATACTATATTTATATTATAACTTTTATACTAAAAAAGAACAAGTTCATCTCCTTTTTATATTATAAATTCTTTATCATTTTAGTGGCATTTCTACCTTCTTTAAACTATCCTGGGACTGCAATATTACTGTGTAAGAGTAACTATTGTCTTTGGAAGCAAAAATAATTTGCCGTGAATATCTTTACAAATCTTTCCCAGTTTTCTTACATTTGTTTTCCTCTCTCCATTTCCATAAGTGTCCTCAGGATGACTGTGGGTCATGTTTTCTTTGAAGCTATTTTACTTTCCCCCATTCTCAGTGTTTTTCTTTGCTCATAACTTTTCAGCCTCCATTTTAATAAGATTTTACAACTGTTATTATCTTTGGCTACCATTTCTCTCACTTTGTCAAGTAAGTAAAATACTTTCTGACTAGCAAATTTTTGAACTTCTTTTGATTTCTTTGCAATGGAACTAATTTGTATCAGTTAAACTTCAGAACAAAATTGTTATAATTGATATTGATATAATTTCTATCATTTATTATTCATTTTCAATAGATTGTTTAAGTAGATCAGTATTGAGTTATTTCAAATGAATGAATGATGATGAATCAATAGATTTTAATTGAATTCAATATTTTTCTCATTATCCTTTTTTCTCATTTTATATAGGCCTATCTTTGTTCTGTTAAATAGGGGTCTGACCATATGCAAATACATTATTCAGAGTTGACTTCCTTATTGATAACAAATCTTTTCTTTCTGTCCGTTAAAATATAATCTATTTTATTTTATGGAGATGTTTGGTATTTTGGTTTTCACCATATCCAATGTCTATGGAATATTTTCAAAAAGAAAAATATTCATTATCTAAAGACATGATACTTTTATGAACTCCGCTAGCCTTTATCCTCTTTCATTTTTTATTCCTGAACCAAGTTTTTATAAGTTTCTCATAAGCCTCACCTAGCTCACTTCTGCTTTGCAGCCTCTGAATATCAAAATGTATCTTGATTCAATTTCAAGGATCTTATTGAATTCTTAATAGAATTTCTCTACCTCTCCATCATCTGTAAGCTATGCTGGTGCATAAGCTGCTCTTATTTTCATGATGGTCATTTTACAAATCTTATTATGAATAAATATTGCAATAAAAGATGGCCAACTGTCTTACAAAATTATTTTTTGTCACTTTTAAGTGCACAATAAAAATTAACTTCACAAGTTATTTTCTTTGCCTCTCTGATAAGTATCTATGAGTCATCCTCCACTTAGCCACTTTTTCTGGTTTTGTCTATAACAAAAATGTCAAGACTTACATGATTCAACAGTTCAGTAGTATGTCCACTCATTGGTTACTGGGCAACAATTTTATATTAAGAGTAAGAAGTCCAGTTAAAGGTTATAAACAATATGGTTCTGAATACCATTGCTCCCTTTCCCTACCACTCTATCACCATGATTACAGAAGTAAAAGGTAAGACACACCATATTGAGGGCTACTTTGTGTTGGGGGGGGGTTGTTTGTTTGTTTCATGAGTTGACATAGAATTTATCTCCTAGTGGCTTGTCACTCCTTACTGTCTTAATCTAGTCCTCACTAAATAGTGAGATCAGATTAAGTCAACAAGCATTCATTAAGTACTATGTCACAAACTGTGCTAAGTGCTGGAGTTCCAAAGAAAGCAAAAACAGTCTCTGTTGTCAAGGAACTCATATTTTAATGACAACATAAAAATAAGATAAAAGATAAAAGAGGAATTATCTCATTTATCTTATTATTTATCATCACAATTTATCATTATATCATTTAATATTTCAACACAGTCTACAAATCCAGACATTTTAGACCCCTAAGAAATCATTGTTGGAAATAAAGTGGAATGGAGAGGATGGTCTATAGACCATCCTATAGAGCTTGGTCTAAAAAGCCCAAGAATTGTCCATAACTTCAAAGAGACAATGAATTAAATAGACAACTTAGAATTGGAAAGAAACTGTGAAATCATCTTGTCCAGCTTCCTAATTTTGCAGACAGGGAAAATGGGATCTAGAGATAAGGAAGGTATTGATTTATGTTAGCTTTACAAACAAGTATTTTAAAAATTGGTCAGATAATGACCTTTTCTAAAATCTATATTTGTTTCCTCAAGAAACTCAAGAGAAAGCATATTTTTCAGAAGCAAATTGTTTGATTTAGGGATGACATGGCTAATTCTTTCTCTTAGTTACTTCCTCTTCTCCTGATACCTGGTTTTACCTATTTAGCTGCTAAACATTGTCATTATTTACTAAACAATTCAAACATGCATTATAAAAGTTATTAAACACCTACTATTTTCAAGACATTATTGATGCAAGATCATGTAATGTAGATTAATGGAAATTTTTACTTGCATTTTAGGAATTTACATTCTTTTGGAGATATGCCACTTTTAAACATCAAAATTGCAAAATAATTTGAGGAACTAGAATTCCATCAAGTGGTACTTACCTTCCAAGGTTGATGCGATGATAAAAAATATGAGATAATATTTTGTAGTGTTTTGTAAACCTTAAAATTCTATATAAATACTATTGTTGTTATATACATTGTTAAATGACATTGAAATAATTGTTCCTTTTTCTTTTCTTTTCTTTCCTTTGCTTCGCTTTCTTTCTCTTTTCTTTCCTCTGTCCACAAAGGGTATCGTACTCTTATCTAAGGGTTTTTCTGTCTGAAGAAATATAAATTTTGATCACTGAAACATCACTATATCTCTTGGGGTTTATGGGCTAGATTTTTCATTCTTTTATTACATAAGGGCAAGTCTCAGATTTAGAAAGTAAATAACTCCATTTGGAATAGATACATTTCTGTTCAACAAAGTTAAAAATGGTAAGCAGGGTAAAAGAAGGTCATAAACAGAAAAGAAAATTATATTACTCATTTTAACCATGTTTCTTGTATTTTCCCCCATCTACAGAAAGAGTTAATTTCTCAGGTCCCCTCAATTCTGAGAGAGACAGACAAAGACACAGAAAAAGAGAATCATAGAGACAAAGAAGGCTGAAGTATTGACTGCATGGGACATAGGACATTGTATCAAAAAATGGTTGGCAGTAATAGAACTCAGGCAGTAGAAGGAGTGGGTACAGTGGCATACTGCCCTATGATCACATGACTAAAATATGTCACTTTTATAAAAAAATTGATTCAGTAACCCTCAGTAATCTCTAATGTGTATTGTTTGATTAGAATTTGGTAGAAGCAAATGGAGAATTGATGTCTGTCCTTTAAACCACTGGTATCTTTTATTCTATGGCTAAACAAGAAACTGTTGCCAAAAGCAAGGGAATAGTCATTAAAAATATATGCCAGGAGAAACTGGGCCATATTCTATGGTGAAACAGATTATTAAAAAACTTTTGTTGTTATCTTTTAGTTTTATATCATTTACATTTCCCAGTTTATCTGTTTTCTATTCTCACCCCTTGCAGTGAGTCCTCTTATAATAAAGAATAAAAATGGAGAGAAAGAGATAATTCAGCAAACAAAACCAATGCATTGAAATGCATTGAAAAATTTGATACCTAATTTATGGTAGATGTCTCTTAGGTATTTTGGGGGAACAATCTTCATATTTCTTTTTTGTGAATAAACATGGTATAATTTTAAAAAAAATTCAGTACCAATTGTTTTGCTGATATTTCCATTTAAATTGTTGTTATCAATTTGTGTATTGTTTTTCCAATTCTACTTACTTCACTTTTCATCAATACATGTGTTTTTTGCATGTCTTTCTGGGTTCATCATATTAACCATTTCTTAAAGCACAGTCATTTTTCCTTAAATTCATGTACCATAACTTGTTTAGCTATTCCCATTCAATGACAGGTCATTTCTTTATGCACCTTCTGTTGATATTCTACCTTATAGCTTGGTAGCATAAAGATTTCTTAGTCTGTTTTAAAAGGTCGATCATTTATGGTAAAAAATGTTAACAGAGAAATTTAGAATTTTAGTACAGGAAGGACCTGGGAAATCATCTATTCTGATCTCATCTTATTTTATAGATGAGGAACTAGAATCCCATGTAAGAGGTGTGACTTGCTCACATATAGCTAGAAAATTATCAGTAAAGCCAAAACTAGAAGCCAGTGTTATTTCCATGAGGCTGTATGATGTGGACATAGTCTCAAAAAAGCATATGTTAGAAGAAAAGAAATTCAACATTATCTAATCCTGTTATATGTTGTATCCAAGACAGATATTCTTTTTCTGAAATGTAACTACATATTAGTTTTTTCTTGTAAGTCAAAATGCTAAACCTCAGGCAACTTTGAAAATCATATAAAAATAATTAAAACTACCTGAATTTATTGGATGCTTCAGCTTTGCTTCCACAGCCATTCAAATTGAGCTAGTCCTTTGCTCTTCTAATCTCTATAATCTTTTCTCTCATAGTCTCTTTTGGACTAGTCACTTTTCAAAGGTGGTTTCTTTCCTTGACTAAGTTTTACCAGACTTTAATTATATATTAAAATATCTTTGGTCTACTCCTATTTCTTAGGACACTTTACTCTTTCAGTCCCTACAAGTTTTTGGTGTTTTGGATTTGTTTGTTTATTTTTTAGCATTTTCTCATCACCTTTCCCTTAGAAAAGATTATTCATTCCGTAGGCTTCTTTCTCCTTCTTCCCTGCCCCTAAATGATCACTTTTCCAGAAGAGAACTTCCTTCTGACCCTAAGTTCTGAAATTCCCATTTTTTTTCTAGCTTTTCTAATTCCTGGCTTTCCAAAAATGAGCATCTTCTGTGGCAGCTAAATGGCACAGTAGATAAAGCACCAGCCCTGGAGTCAAGAGGATCTGAATTTAAATCTGACCTCAGATACTTAACACTTACTAGCTAAGTGGACTTGGACATTTAAATCCCAATTACTTCACCAAATAAATCTAAAATGAGCATCACAATTCATAAGACAATTTGCTGTTTATAACTATTAGGGTAAAATTACAACATAGGTGGTGGGGAAAGAGTGATCATAGATCATAGAAGGACAATGAAGAAAAGGGGTGGTGCTATCAAAACTAAGATTGGTCTGAGTAAGGGCACTTTCCTGCCTTTTGATGTAGGGTTGGATGATTGTTAATATAGTTTGTACATGAACATAGTTCTGGATCCTCATTGCCCCCACTGATGAGACTTTTTTTTCTTTCACTGTAGATTACTCTTTAATAAGGTAGAAATTTCTTTCCTTGTTTCCTTATTAAATACTAGTTAGTAAGCTCTTACATGCTTGTTCATTCATTTACAGGCAGCTTAACCATCTATGAATCACCTTTATAATTGGTCTCTGAGAGAACATGGGTTGGGCACTTAGATGGAGAGAATTGATTGGACATATACAATCATTTCCCTAGAGGAAATCAGGCAATTAACAAATATTTATTAAACACCTATTATGTGCCAGGCACTATTTATTAGACAATGGGAATATAGTTACAAAGAATGAAATAATACATACTCACAAAGGCCTTACATTCTAATAAGTCAATCAATTAGATGTAATATAATAATTAAGAGATAAAGTGAATAAATATAAACATATATGAAGTAGTTAAATGCAAGGTATTTTGGAGAGGGGACACAAACCTGTATAGCTCTTTCAGAGAACCATATACATCAGAGAGCTTCTCTTTGGGGAAGAAAGGGTTCCAAGAAATGATATGACCCAAGGGATTGCTAAAGATAAAAGATGAAATTGCCCAAACTAGAGAAAGCAACAATAGAACTGCAGAGGCAGAAATAAGTGGAATTGTTATAATAATAAAAATAACTAGTATGTATGTAATACTTGCAAAGTATTTTTTCTATGTTTTGTTAATTAAGCCTCACAACAATCCTCTGAGGTAGATGATAATTTTATTATTATTAGATTTATAGATGGAAAATAGAGGATGGAGCAGAGTAAATGATTTGTCCATGGTCAAATAATAATAAGTATCTGAGTTGCTATAATAGCATTTGCTAGATAGAGATTTGTACCCAGGTCTGTTCTAACTTCAAGTTCAGCACTCTATCTGCTCTATGCTGCCTGTCACACCCCTAGACCACGCCTTGTTAGGATTCTTAGAAGGTGCTAAGTCAGTTATCTAATTTAGCATGGTACTTAACAGTTCTCTAGTTCACGAATGTACTTAGTACTTATTAGAGTTCTATAAGATTCACACCTTTAAGAGAACATATATAAGCTAGAAGCCTCAACCAGAATTGAGTCAGGGAGATTTAGAAGTCGGGAAGGACAAGCCCACACTCAGAGGAGGAGACAGATTCATTCCATTTTTCACCTTTGTGCTGGCCGGAGATATTCGGAGGGAGCTAGAGGTGAAGCTGGAAGAGGCAAAGGACTAACGGCAAGAGTTCTCAGAACCAAGGAGAGAGATGGGCCTCTAAGAAAGCTAATAGGGCCCAAGGAAGGAGACAATACTTGAAAGAGAAAATAAAGGATTTGGACTTTAGCTCCTGGCTTCATTGGAGGTGATTACACTAAACTGAAAGGAAGGCTGCTCCCAGAAGCCCCCCAGGAAACCTGCTCCCAGAAAACTTTATATTTTAGAGAAGAACATTACAACACCTCATATAGTATCTTCATTATTTAGCACAATGCTCAAGCATTGTAGGTACTTAATCGATTTTAAAAAATGTAACAGAGTTGACCTTCATGGATCAAGTCTGAACCAAATGGGAGCCAAAGTTGTGAAGCAGCAATTTATGGGGCTAGTAAAATAAACTTAAACTTCCTTGTGAGTTATACAGTCTTTAGAAATTCAAAGATGTGGGTTACTTGACTCTAGAAATTCCAAGAGACTTATGTGGTGGATTCTCAACAGTAATATTCTAAGTATAGAGTAGAGGTGTCTTGAACATTTCCAGCCAACAACACTTCCTAGTTCTGCCCCAATTAGTTTAAAATGTAATTAGAAAATATTGAACAAAATAAATAAAAATATAACAGAAAATAGATAACGTTAATATATAGTTTCCTTAGTTAATATGTGATCCAAAAGGATCCTTTTGTATGGTTTAATGGCCCACTTTTCTATTTGAATTTGACACTACTGCTCTAGGTCTAAAAGACTTTTTAGGTATCTGGGAAAGGTAAGACTCACTGGAAAAGATGGTTGTTCAACTCTAACAGTCCCAATCACATACTTTTTTTTAAATGGATGATTTTTTAAAAATTCTGTTTATTTAAAAAAATAGGAAAAAAAAAGAAAAGGAAAACAAGACAGAACAGAACAAAGCATTGTCATGTACCCAGCAGAATATTAGGGAGAATTCAAAATATATAACAATAAATTCCCAATAAATAACTGAGGATATATAATAGTACAAGAAATTTTATTTATGAGTGACCATCTTTCTTTGCTTCCTTGTAGGTTGTTCTTATGTTCTCTGCTGCATACTTTTTTTCCTCTTTTTCCCCCTTTCATCACCCTCACCTGCCCCAAGTAAGCTATAGTTAAGCACAGATATATTTAATCAATACACACACATACACATACATACACACACATTCACATCTATCCACACAAACATATATATTTATCTATCTATATATATATATATGTGCCTAGAGTAACATGCATACATATCTATATATCTATATATATACACACTTACTTGAAAGTAAATATGCATCTAAAACAATATTAGTATAACTGACATATACTGTAGATTTCAAGAGAGAAATCTCTTTAACTTTTTAGACTTTGACCTTGTTTAAGATCAATGATTACTAGCCATATTTTTTTTTGGTCTACTAAATTTGATTTCTGATCCTAGTGGTGATGTTTGTGTATATATCTCTTTTTTCCTATCCCTGCTAACTGTTATACTTTAATTCTGTTCCTTAACTTGTCTTGCTAACAATCTCCCTACACCCATGGATCCCTCCCTTGTCTTCTTCCCCCACCTTTTACTTCACACTCTGCCCATCCCCCCCCTTATTTTTTTATTGATTTTGGAGCATGCTATACCATTGATGGTATTTATGTAGTGTTACCTATTTAACCCATTCCCAATGTGAGTAAATTTTTAGAATTATAAACCTTCCTCTCTTTTCTAATGCCTCTATATTCTTCTTCTGCACCTCATTTATATATCATAATTACTATTTTTACCTTTTCCTAGGTGATTTTGCTTTTTAGAGTCAGATTCTACTCAATTCTGCCCTAAATTTCTTTTGAGCTATCCAATTACTGATGTCAATCTTAAACATATGCTATATAGTTTCATGTAAAAAAACCAATTTGTCCATGTCAAGTTCCTTGAAATTAATCTTGGATATTGCCTCTTATATGTAAAATTTTCTATTGAGTTCAGATTTGGTTTGAAAGTCTTGAAAATCTGCAAGTTCATTGAATGCCCTTTTTCATTAAATATTATGGTAGTTTCCTGGATGTGATATTTTTGGCCATAGGCCTAATTCTTTTGATTGCTGTTATTTATGATTCCAAGACCTGCGGTCTTTTACTGTGGCTTCAGACAAGTCCTGTATAATTTTAATCTGTTGTTTTTCTTGTAAGTTGTTTCACATTTTGTTCTATTTTTTCATTATTTATATTCTGTTTTGTTATTTGTCTCTTATAGCTTCACTGGCTTTGCCTTGCCTAATTCTATTTTTCAAAATGTTATTTTTGTTTTTAAGACTTTTCATCTCCTTTTCGAAAATAGATGGTTAATTTTTTCATAACTTTGTTTTTTCTTGGCTGGTTTTCATTTTAGTTTAATTTCATTTTTCCTCATTGTCTCTCATTTGATTTAAAAAAAAATCTGAGTTCTATTAATTCTCTTGGCAGAGAGCCATTTCATGTACTCTTTGGGATAGAAGAAGCTCTTTTTACTTCAGTGTCTTCCTCTGAAGATGAACTCTGGTCTTCCCTATTCCCATAGTAAGTTTCTATAGAAGGGTTCTTCTTTAGTGGTTCATTTTTTAAAATAAGAGATATTAGTGTAAGCACTAATTCTGAGTTTGGGGAATCGATGCTTCTAGCTTCACTTGAGGTATCCCCCCAACTACAAGTGTCCATAGCCAGCAGCATCCCTGCCCCACTGCTTCTGCACTTATCAGTTGTGCTGGTTCCTTTTCACCCGGGGTTAAGTCCCTGCAATTGGGCCTAGTGTTCCTAATTAACCAAGGTTCCCTCAGTCTTCCTGGACTCAGATTCTGACTCCACAAACAATCCAGGAGATGAAAGTCTCTGTGGTTCCTGCTTTCCCACCCAGCTCTCCCCAGGGGTCCTCACTGCAGAACTAGCCTAAGAGTGTTTGCACTTCACTTGAATTAATTCTCAGCTTGAAGATTTTCCTCCTCTATTGTTAGGTTGTACCAGGTGGATCTCTGTTCTGTCCCAAATCTTCTTGATTTTTCACCAGTCTATGTTAAACCTGAAGTACAAATTTGTTCTGTGTTGGGGGGGGGAATCTGGAGAGCTTGAAATTTACTGACCTACTCTTCCATCTTCCCAGAATTCTCCCCCCCCACACACATTCAAATTGCAGTGGGGTATGTTCCAACCTTCAATTGATATATGTATAATTATTATTCCCTGAGGACATTGTTCATTGAAGAGGGAAGGAGATTGCCTTGATTATTATCTCAGACATGAGTCCTTTGCCTTCTTGTCAGATTAAATAATTGTTCCCTGTCATCAATGTTTTGTTAGCTTGTATATTTAAATGAAAGCTGAAAGTGCATACATTCTTTTAGTTGTGCATGCCTTAAAAGAAGACCCATTTTGATGTTCTCCACAAACGATCTGGGTGGCATGAGCTAATCAGTGATTTCTATGACGATCTCCCCAAGATCAATCTTGATCCATCTCTAGATCCAAAACTGGTTCTGGATCATAGGTTACATTTTTTTACATATTACACTTTTGATATACCTGGATGCCTATTGATCTATTTATGCTTCTGTCCATAAGTACCAGTGAAACTGAAGTAGTAAGGAATTACCGAAGGTGTAAGAATTATAATCATCATAGTAATTACTGATGTTACTATAGCTATTAAATTTTTTCTGCACAATTACAATTGATTACATAAATGTTCCTTTCATTCTAAAAGAGCATATATTTCATTCCTTCTCATTTTACATGGAAATAAATTTTAAAATAGCACAGAAAATTGAAGTGGATCTTATGTTAATTACAGAGTGTGGCAATAGAACTTATTCCCAACCCTGATTTCAAACATTAAATCATGTTACCTCCCTGAGAATTAAGGACAGAGCACAGAGAAAAGCAATGAAAATGCAAAATGTTAAACTATCCTTATGTGTCAACATCTAGAGAAAGTTGAATAGGATCAATAGAAGGGTGAGATGCAAAAATAATAAAATAAGGGGTAAGTAACAGGGCAATAAAGGAATTTGGAGCTGTTATTTTGGAGTCAAATTGTTAGGTAGCTATAGTTATTTATGGAAACTTTTAGGTTCTCTAAAAAATGCTAGTGATTTATTTTGTGAGGTTAAGGGTCAATGTTCCACAGAAATAACTACATTGGAGCCTCACTATTATGCTCTTTTTGGGCTTCCTGTTGCAAAAACTCCTTACAGATTCAGTAACTTTTAGATTCTTTGTATACTTCAATAATTAGACGGACTTGTGTAGAATCCAGCAGTCACCTGAGTTGTATCAAAAGACCTACTTTTGCCAGGTTTATCTAATTACTTCAACGAAGGGAGAGACAAATTAATTTATCTTTAAACTAAATATAGAGTTTATTGATTATCTACAAGCTAAGGGAATACTTACCTAAGAAGGACAGAAGGAGATATGTGTTTCCACTTTGCTGCCACATTTAGGTCCCAGACTTGGTCTGATTCTGGAAAATGAAATAGCCTCGTAATCATAACCCAGGTAATTGGTGTTTTCTAGACTATTAACCCATTTTGGAGGGGTTTAAAAGAGTTAAAAGCCTTGTGTCTTTATAATTAACTTGGTGTAAACAATGGGACACTGGAAAACAGCCAGCTGTATTTATGCCAGGAATAAAGTAATATTTAAATTAGTATTGTCTCTTTGGTACTGTGTAGCTCTACCTAATATATCAACCAGTCATTGTCTGTTGCTTACACTAATCCCTTGTGGTCTGGGAGTAAGTGTAAAGAGCTAAGCCTAGGCACTCTTTATGAATTCTATAGAAAATAATTCCATTGTTAAGTTGTCAATGAATCTAAATTGCAGAAAATATCAGTTTATATTTGTCAGTGTATTTAAATTTGCTTTATGATTATATGTACTGTCCTTAATACAGTTGAAATAATGGTAATTCTAAAAGAAAAAGAAAGTATAAGAGATTTTTTAAATTAAAAGTATAAAGAGGGGAACTTGATCAGGGAACTTCTTGTTCATTATCACAAGATTTTGGGGTGGTGTTTTTGCTTGGTATCACAAATGCACATCCCCATGAGAATGTGGATATGCCCATTGATAGCTGATTAAGAGAGCATAAGACAATTTATCTTCAGAACCATTATGCCCTGGGAAATCTGGCTGGTTAAGGTTCTATGTTGATCTATGGTAGTAAACTGATAGATTTACTCAACATGTTCCTACTTTTTCACCTTTTCCATTTCCCCTTTCCACACTAAAGGGAAGCATGGCAGAAAATATTACTCCCTCTTTCTACTTTGGTCAACCCAGTGGTTATTAATGGCTGCCTATACTTTTATAGAAGGTATCATAAAGGAGTTTCTAGACTTCATATCATTATCTCTTCTTCCTTCCTCTGAACATAGATCAGAAAATTGAGAGTGAATGTTCCAAATCTAAGAGATGGCAATATTATTAGAGGAATAGTAGAGTATTAGATTTCCTGTAGAAACACAGAGTAGAAGGAAGCATATGTTTTCCCACATGGTCCAAGAGAAGAGTACATGAACAATATTTCTGAATCCCAATCTCATGCAGAGCAAATTAAGGAATTTTCATTTCTTAGGGAACATAATCTAGAATCTACTTTCTATAGAAGAGAGAATTCCTGGGAAATTCTGGCATTGCACATTATCCTCAAAGGTAATTCCAAATTTCATAGTTCAGTGGTTGGCCCTTCAAGAAAAATAGGGGAATTCCTGAGCAGCCAGTCTTTTCATCAAAAAAGAGGATTTGGGAGCAGCTAGATGGTACAGTGGATTGAGCACCATCCCTGAAGTCAGGAGGAGCTGAGTTCAAATTTGACCTCAGATACTTAACACTTCCTGGCAGTGTAACCCTAGGTAAGTCATTTAACCCTAATTGCCTCAGAAAAAAAAGGATTTGTTTCTCCTCTATCCTTTTCTCTGACTCCCCAGCCAAAATAGCAGCAAAGAGTTAAAATCATAGGAGGGGAAGAAAGATAAGGATCTTACCACTTCCTGCAATTAAAGTATATTATTCAGATAGTATAGGCCTTATGAGAAGGAAGTAACTTTTTTGTCCAGCAGCCTTTATATGTGTGCTTTCTTGATGGAATCCAAACCACAAGATGGCCCTACAAATCTGGGATAAATAGATAGGATGCTATACTTGCATTCCAGAAGACTCAAATTCAAATCTCCTAACACTTGCTCGGTGACCATAGTTATTATCATTGTGTCTTTAGTTGGGATCTTTTTTTGAGTCATTTTCAGTTGTATCTGTCTATGACACCATTTGGGATTTTCTTAGCAAGTATTAGAGTAGTTTGGCTTTCATTCTCTAGCTTATTTTATAGATAAGGAAACTGAGGCAAACAGAGTTAAGTGTCTTGCCCATGGTTACATAGCTTGTAACTGTCTATAGTCAGATTTGAACTCATAGAGTCTTGACTTGGTATTTTAGGTCTGACACTCTATCCACAGCACCACATAGCTGCCCATGTGGTCTTTCACAAACCACTTAATCTCTGTGAGCCTCAGTTTATTCTGTGGTATGAGATAAAGACTGCTTCCTATCTGATATGCATGTTATTCCTTGCCCAAATTTGTGGAAATCTAGATAGCAAGTATAAAAGAACCATGTCTGAAGATTTCCACAAAGGAAGTAACTCTTCTGAAATGTGCCTATTAAGTTGGATCCAAGCTATGATTGTCAGAATATAGGGAGGCTGAAGTCACAAGTTACAAGAAATGAAGCTTAAACCCTTAAACATATTTGTTTGGGTTAAATTCTTAAATTTATTGAATTTAGACCAAAACTGCTAGTTAAACTTGCTCATTTAAGAACTAGGGAAAATGTCAATTTTGTTGTTGTTGTTTTTCCCATACTTGTTTACTAAAAGGCATTTACGTATGAACTTTCTGATTAATTACTTAAATGGTATGTGTGTGAGTGTGTGTGTATATGTATATATATATATATATACATATACACACACTCACACACATATGTGTGTATGTGTGTATGCATATGGTTGGATAAGTATTCTAGTGATTCTAAAACTTTTTGGTCTTGGACCTTTATACTTTTGTTATTTGATCTTTAAATCAGCTTTTATGATTTGAAAAATTTTTGAGGACCCCCCCATAGAGTTTTTCTTTTGTGGATTACATCTAATGATATTTATTTTATTAGAAATTTAGGTTTTTTAGCATTATTATAAAACATGTTTGACATCATGGACCCCCTAAAAGACTCTGAGGGGTCTTTAGGCCACACTTTAAGAGTGGATTCTTTAGTTTAACATTTTCATTTAGCAAAATATTTACTGTAGCTCAGAGAAATAAACTGTCTTTTTCCCATCAATACAGTTAATAATAGATGCAAGATTTGGACCCAAGTCTTATAACTAAAATCAATTCACTTTCTTATTCCAATTTTACAGATAAGGGAGCTGAAGTCTATAGAAGTTATTTGACTTTCCCAGGATCAGGTAATAAGGTAAGTGGCAGAACCTGGTCTTGAAAACATTACAGAAAGTTGCTGATTTGAAGAGATAATTAAATCAATTAATACATTAAACAAATAATATACATATTTCAAGAGGATTGCTTATTTTAGACCTTTTGTTGTTTATACATTATTTTTCTCCCTTCACTAAGGAAGTTGCCCTATCTGATAGCAGAGTATAAGCTTTGCCTTACTGAACACCAAATGTGGCACTAAAAGGATCTGCAATTCCTGAAATGCCTTTCAGCCATACATTGTAAAGGACAAAGACATTACAGATGTTAGTCTTATATAAAACAGAAGGAGCGTGCCTCTAACTTCCAATTGTCCTATTAAAGAACTGCTTTGCTGTGGAATTTAGCTCAGTGGAGGAAAATATTATCTTTTAATAAAAAAGCCCTCTCCTAAGCCATAGAACATTTTGCACTGATATTTCCTATGCAAAAATCTTCGAGTTTAAAGTACCATGGGAGTTTATAGAAGAACTACATGCTCTGGGGAAAAAATGAATCATAGACATAGAATTTGAGAAGAGCCTTTTAATATCTCATCTAAGCTCATTTTATACTAAAGGGAACAGTGACCCAGAGAAGGTAATTGACTGACCCTAGCTTAAAAAGCTTGTTAATGAAGAGGAAGACTGCAACCTTGAACTCCTGACTACCAGTCTATATCAATTCAATTTAATTTAATAAACTGTTTAAAAAGTATCTATTATGGATAAAACATTAGGATATAGAGATGAAAAGCAACATAGTTTCTGCTTTCTTTCTTTTTAATTTATAGAATAAAACAAGAATTTCCACAACATAGTATAATAAAAAAGATGACTGCACATGAAATTACAGATCTATTATATATAAATTGCTATTTCTTTTAAACATATTATATTATATTATATGAATTATATCGTAATTTTTCCCCCTTTTTTCTTTCCTTGTAACCTCCTCTCTGGGAAGATGTCAGAATAAATCAGAAATTTCTACTTTTCAAATTTCCTTCACAAACAAGACAGAACATAGAACAACAGAAATAAAGGGTATAGTTCCTGCTTTCAAAAATATATAGTTTATTAGGATTTTAGAAACTATATAAGGAAATAGATTTAATATGTGGCAGGTACATTGCAAAGGGCAAGCAAAGAGGTATGAGAGATTCGGAGGTGGATGAAAAATTTCTTTGTAAGATGCTTGAGGGAAGGCACCATACTATGAACTTGAGCTGAATTTTGAAAAAGGGTAGAGATGTTGAGAAGTGAAGATGTAGAGGGGACCTGTTCTAGGAACAGAGGATTGTATGTGAAAAGGTATGGAAGCAGAAGGGGGTAGGGAAGCATCTGGTAATGACAAGGAGCTGGCTTGGCTGGAACTTAGAGTGTGTGAAGGGGAATAGTGTGATGCATGAGTGGAAAGGTAGGTGGAGGAGCAGATTGTGGGATGCTTTGAATGCCAAGCAAAAAAAGAAGAGTGTTACAAAGGAAGAATAACTGGATTTGGGAGTTAGAGGAACAAGGTCCAACTTTGTGTGTTCCGCTTACTCTTTATATGACAAATCACTTGGACAAATCACCAAACTACTTGAGACCATTTTTCCTCAAGCATAAAATAAAGGGGTTGAGCTAATGAGAAATATTCTATAAATGGTAGAGAGCCATATGAGGGTTTTGAATAAATGAATGGTCAGAAATGATCTGTGCATTAAAAAAATTACTTAACCAGTGGTGTGAAGAAGAATGGATTGAAAAAAGGAGAGCCATGACACACAAAATAACTTAACAAGCTATTACAATAGTCTAGGTTGATTGAATTTTGTCTTTCATTGTCAAGGAGAACTAAACTATATAGCACAAAGCTTCTTAAACTGTGAGTTGTAACCCCACATGGGGTCACAATAACTGAATGTGGGGGTAATTAAAATTTGGCAAGAAGTAAAAATATCAAATATTCCATTGTGATTTAATTCTTTATATATGCATGTCTATTTCATTTATGCATAAATCTGCTTTCATTTTCAATAAAAGGTAAAACTATATGTATGCCAAAGAATTGTTTTAAAATAAATTTCTTTATGATTTATTATCAATAAATGTATGATTTGTGTATCTATTTTACATACCTGCATACCTGGGGTCTCATAAAATTTTTTTGGGCAAAAGGGAGTCATGAGTGAAAAAAGTTTAAGTCCTGGTCTAGAACTGTCTAGGGGAAATATAATGAAGACCCAAACAAAGACCCTCCACAGGTGTGGAGATATAGAGGGCATATTCAAAAGAAAATCACTAGGACTTAAGAATTCATTATATATGGGATAAATAGGGGTCAAAAAAGGACTTTGGAGTTTAAAGTCTACCTGACAGATAACTGTGCTGGCATCAAAGAATAAAAGAAATAAAAACTAGTTTTGGTGCTAAGAAGATAAATTCTACTTTGAACATGTTGTTTTTGAAAAGTTGATAAGCTATCTTTGTGGAGATATCTGCCAAGAAATGTAGGGCAGGAATTTAGAAGAAAAGTCAAAGCTAGAGATATAAATTTGAAAATTATCTTCATAAAATGAAAATTGAAGCCATAGGAATGGATGGGAAAAGTAGACATAAGAAAAGAAAGCACAAGGCAAGTAATCTGAAGGATAGTAATCTTTAGGGAATAGAAGCATATAAAGAGCAGTCAGAAAATTAGAAGGATAAATTAAGACTAGTATTTAAAAAATAAAAGACTGGAGAATATCATAAAAGAGCAAATCATCCATAATATCCAGAGCTGCAGAATGGGCAACAGTGGGAAAATAGGATTGTACTTTTCAAAAATTAATAAATTATTGAGAATAATAGAGAAAATGGGTTACAAAGAAAAATGGGAATGTCTAGAAGGAAGAAAAGCCAATAGGAAAGAGAAGCAAATACACAGAAATAGTTTAGTGTAATGGGGAAAATGGGATATTCAAGAGAACATTTTTCTTTTTACCATTCCATATGCCTGGAATATGGTGAGTACTTAATAAAATTATCCTTGCCTAATTGTTGCTTTTAGGGAGCCCTGATACATACATAATGGACTGGGCATAGACTGGATGCCTATGGGTGATTGAAACCATGTGTTTTATTTGGTATGTAGAGATTAAATTTGAAAATGAGGGAGGCAGTCAATATTAGAGGGCAGATTATATACATATATATATGATGTTGTTGATAGAGCCCTGAATTAATCCAGCTGGTCTGAAAAAAAATAATTTGAGAAAAATCATAATTAAATTGTTTATACTTTCTGGCCATGTATTCCAAAAAAGGACAATGACAAAGTGATAAAATATATAGCAAATATTCATAGGAGTCTTTGTTACAGGAAAAAAAATTTGGGAACAAAGTGGGTATCAATTGAGAATGGCTCAGAAAATTGCAGTATATGCATATAAGGGAATCATATTGTATTAAGGATACATGTGCTAAATTTGGAGGAAAACATTTAAAGCAATATACAACCAAGAAGGTATAATTGTGAGAAATATGCACCATGACCATAATAATGTAAATAAAAACTACACTAAAAAAAAGGAACTGAACTCAGATTAACTTCAATGAGCAGTCTTATTCTCACAGATCAGGTGATGAAACATATTTCTCTCTTTTGGTAGGGAGGTGAGGGTCTACAGATGAAGGAGGTTGTGCATACTATCACACGTAATCATTTATTCTTTTTTCTCCTATTTTTGTTATAGAGAAGTGCTCAGTGGTATATGTATATAGATGCATGTAGATATAGATGTAGATGTATTCACACATATTTATAAAATGCTCACATATATACATATATTTATACATCTATCTACATAATATTAATATATACATTCACATAAATATATGCATGTATATATATATATACATATACATAGGCAGATAGATAGATAGATAAAGGGAGTCCCCCCAAAATAAAGTTTTAAGCTATTAGCTTTAGCTTAAAACTTCTGTAAGAAGGCAGGAGTGATTGTTATAAAATATCATCAATAAAATATTTTTTAGAATATTTTAGGAGGGCTACATAATTTGGGTCTGGAAAAAAGGAAAGCATGAAGTGAAGATTTGGAAAAATTTTGACTTGTGGGGGACAAAAAGGTGAGCAAATTTGGAACTTGGAGAAAAGAAAAGGTCTAGAATGGTAGAAGTTTGCTAGGGAAAAATAATCACAGAAGTTATTGTTGTCATTGTTTGTCCTTCATTTCTGAAGAAGATCATGACATCAGGGAGTTGATGACATGACATGCAAGTGAATTTGACTTAAGTGAGGGAGGGTTGGGCAAGGTCACCTGCTTTACTTTCCCCTCCAGAGACACCTGGGTCCAGTAGCAAGACATAGCAAGACAACTAGAAATGGCCCTGGGGAAAAAAATCAGAAATTTATGTGGGTCCTATTTGTTGAAATTAGCTAGCATAAATTTCTAATGTACTAAATCAACCCAATTTCTTTGCATTCTTCAGCAGTGTCAGATGGCTTTGTGGTAGTAGCAAATTGGGTAAAGAATGGAAGCTACCATTCTCCAGCTGATAAATGATCAAAGGATGTGAACAGACAATTTTCTGATGAAGAAATTAAAACTATATATAGTCATATGAAAAGGTACTCCAAATCACTATTGAGACAACTCTTGAGTTACCACTATATACTTGTCAGATTGGCTAACATGATAGGAAAATATAACAACAAATGTTGGAGGGGGTGTGGAAAAACTGGGACACTGATACATTGTTGGTGGAATCGTAAATGGATCCAGCCATTCTGGAGAGCAGTTTTCAACTATGCTCAAAAAATTATCAAACTTTGATCTAGCAGTGTTTCTACTGGGATTATATCCCAAAGAGATCTTAAAGGAGGGAAAGGGACCCAAATGTGCAAAAATGTCCGTGGTAGCCCTTTTTGTAGTAGCAAGAAACTGGAAACTAAGTGGATGCCCATCAATTGCTGAATGGCTGAATAAATTATGGTATATGAATGCTATGGAATACTATTGTTCTATAAGGAATGACTAGTAGGATGATTTCAGAAAGGTTTGGCAAGGCTTACATGAACTGATGCTAAGTGAAATGAGCAGAACCAAGAGATCATTATACACAGCAACAAGACTATATGACGATTAATTCTGATGGACATGGCTCTCTTCAACAATGAATTGATTCACATGTTCCATGATGAAGAGAGCCATCTACACTCAGAGAGAGAACTGTGGGAACAGAGTGTGGAACACAACATAGCATTCTCACTCTTTCTGTTGTTATTTGCTTGCATTTCGTTTTCTTTCTCAGTTTTTCCTTTCCTTCCTTCTTGATATGATTTTTCTTGTGCAGCAAGATAACTGTATAAATATGTAAACATATATTGTATTTAACACGTATTTCAACATATCTAACATGTATTGGACTGCCTGCCAATTAGGGGAGAGGGTGGAGGAAAGGTGGGAAAAATTTGGAAAAAAGGTTTTACAAGGGTCAATGTTGGAAAAATCACCCATGCATATGCTTAGTAAACAAACAAATAAATAATTATATTAAACAAAAAAAGAATGGAGGCTACTCAGGGTGTGGATTAGAACAATGACCACTTTGCAAATTCAAAGAGACCTTGTTGAAATAACTGGTTATACAGGAAAGATTATGGGAAGAAAAGCAAAGCAATAATAGATGATAGGCTGGGAGAGGAGGAATTAAAAATGGAATCAGCATTATGACAAGGAGGAAGAATCATTTTAGGAGGAGTGAGTCATGGTAAAAGTCAGAAGGACAGGAAAATGATTAAAGAAGTAATCTTAAGGTTCAGAAACTTGAATATTGATGTTTCCAGTGAAAGTTGACATCTAAGATGGCTATAACCCTGATATAAGGCTGAGGTAAATTGGAGATAGGATTTGAGAAGTAGAAGGCACCACAAAAAGGTCTTCATTTAAGAGATGAGGAAATAGTCAAGGTGGTCAACTAATTTGTCTGCAGTCACATAGGGAGTAAATATTTGAGACAGGATTCACATATAGACCTTTTCATTCCATATCCAATATTTGTCTACTGTGTTATAACATCTCCTTGATAAAAGTTATAGGAAATTAGAAAGTAAAAAATCCTAAGAGATCAGGGTGCTAAACAGATCATAAAAAACAAATATTGAAGTTGCTAAGGAATGAGAGAAGAGATAAGAAGAAGAGGAGTCTGATAAGGAAGGTACTAACATAATGGAAGGAGGGGAGAGAGGGGAAACATCTATGACAGGGATTGGGAGAAGGTGATATAGTTGGATGGCCTAATTTAAGGACAGATTTTGAAATAATGGCAGCACAGCAATGACTTATAAATGTCAGTGGAAAGCAATAAATATGTTACATCCTTCCCCCTTCTGGCCTTCTGAATTAGAAGAGTAATCAGTGTTAGGGAGGAAATCAAGGAATGTGGGATTCTCAAAGAAAAGCCAAGTTTTAATTAGTAGCAGTTATTAAAAGGACTATAAATGGTACTGGTGAGATGTAGGAGTCAAAAAATGTTTATTGATTGATCAAAAAAAAAAAAGAAATCATAATTACTTTTATTTTTATTTATTAAATCAATAATAAAAATTATTTTCAATAGAACAGTGATTCCAAGGAAGTAGTAGAACATAGAAGGAGTAGACAACAAGGATTGAGTAGGAGCAGAGCTAAACAGGGTTTGGGTTACAGAAATAAAAACTAGCTTACATTTATTTACATGGGGAATGTGCCAGAGCCAGGAGAGCCTGACTTACTATTAAAATTTCAACCTGAGTATTTATACTTCAGACATTAACAATCACTGCAAATCTGGGTGTGATTTAATATTTATTAATTATCTAGAATTGTTGAGATTTAGTTATTCTGTCATGTCTTACTCTTTTTTATAAAGCTTTTTATTTTCAAAATATATTCATAGAGAATTTTCAACATACACCCTTGCAAAATCTTGTGTTCCAAATTTTTTTCTCCTTCCCTTCCCTCTACCCCCTCCTTTAGATGGCAAGTAATCCAATATACATTAAACCTATGCAATTCTTATATATATAATTTCTACAATTATCCTGCTGCTCAGGAGAATCCCATCAAAAAGAAAAAATGAGAAAGAATACAAAAAGCAGGCACATAACAATAAAAAGTAAAAATACTATGTTGTGATCCACACTCAGTTCCCACAGTCCTCTCTCTGAGTGTAGATGGCTCTCTTTATTGGAACTGGCCTGAATTACCTCACTGTTGAAGAGCCACATCCATCATAATTGATCATTGTATAATCTTCTTGTTGTTGTGCACAATGTTCTCTTGGTTCTACTTACTTCATTTAGCATCAGTTCATGTGAGTCTCTCCAGATTTGTCTGAAATCATTTCAGACAGATCATTTCTTATAGAACAATAATATTCCATAACACTCATATACCATAACTTATTCAACCATTTCCCAACTAATGGACATCCACTCAGTTTCCAGTTCCTTGCCATTACAAAAAGGGCTGCTACAAACATTTTTGCATATGTGTGTCCTTTTCCCTTTTTAATGATCTCTTTGGGATCCATGTCCATTGGAATGTCTTACTCTTCATGGTCTCTTTTCAGGTTTTCTTAGCAAAGATTCAGGAGTGATTTGTGTGACGACCGTGCTGATACCCCACACACCCCAGAATCAGCTGGAGTCAGGATAAGCAAACCTTTTTTATTCTTGATCTTTAGGGGTAGAAGTGAAGGGAATGGAAGCAAGACCTCCACAACCTCCTTCTTCCTCGTCCACTGCCAAAGTGACTCTGACTAGTCTTATTCCACCCCTTAGTCCCTCCTAGAATTCTCTGTATACACCAATTATCAAGCCAGCACAGGATAGTGGGAAGGACCATTCCCCAAGCACATGCCCATAGAGTATTGGCCAATCGGTAATTAGCCCTAAGTGCTTGAACTGACCTCAGTGCAACGACTCAAGAGTTTCCACCCTCTATAGATTTGCTATTTCCTTCTCTAATGGAATAAGGCAAACAACAATAAATGACTTGGTCACAGTCACACAGCTAGTAAATTTTGGAGGATTTGTACTCAGGCCAAGCACTCTGCCCAGGGAGCCATCAAGTTGCCTCCAAGGCAAACAGAGAATAAGTTCTTTCTGAGATCATAGAATTAATAGACATCTGAGGGCAGTTTTGAATTCTGGTATTCTTGACTTCAGGTCCTGCACTCTTATCTGTTGAATCATCTAGTGGTCTTGCATAGACTTAAGATAATGCAAATAATATAGATCAGATGTAAAAGTGTTTGTGCATAGATTTCCCCCCAGAAGGTCCAGTTGTTATATATTTACTAGCATACCTCTAAATTATCCAAAAAAAACATTGCTGGAAAGCAGTAGAAGTCTCAGGGAGTAGCCTTCATTAGAATGGAATCCTGGTGACTAAAAGCTAATAACAATGAAAATAAAGCTAATAACAATAACTGGCATTTATGGAGAGTTTTGAGGTTTGCAAAGTGCTTTACATCCATCATCTCATTTGATCCTATGGCAATCCTTTGAGGTAGGTACTTTTATTATTCCCATTCATAGATGAGAAAACCGAGTCTCAGAGAAGACTTGCCCAGTACTACCTACTCATAAATATCTCAAATGGTATGATTTGAACCCCAAATTCTGTTCTCTACTCACCACACCCCACTACTTTTCCATAATAAGAGGTATCCAGAAGAGGAATTTATAACAGGAGGACTGGGATCCTTGATAAGAGCACCTGGAAGTTATGGCAGTGGGAGTTTAGGAGGTAAAATGGACTTGAGTGCCTCAATGCCATTACTGCCCCACTCCTCTCCCCAAAATTCTCTGCTTTATATTATAAATATACCATGGCTCATGAAACTTTTGACTCATTCTCTACAGACGGTGAATGTGAGCTGTTTTATCATTGATGAAGTGTGAATGAGATGCTGTGTATTAATACAAACAGAGGCTCCCTCTGGGTATTATACATTTATCAGATAAAGCATCTGAATACAAAAATAGGAAAACAACTAATGAACACAAAATGAATATTGTTAGCCAAATTAATGCTGTCATTTTCTCCCAGTGTAGTTCCCAAACAAAATGGTCCAACAGCTAAAATAGAACAAGCTGGGAACACTCCGTCCCACAGTGTTGAGGATTTGAAATACAGAGAGGTTTTTTTTTTCCCAATGTGTGAAACTCATCAAGTGTCAGTGGTTAATGAATAGACAAATGAAGGGGTCTCAGAAGTAATCCAGCATGTTCTTTTCTTGAGTTCCTCATAGAATTAGAACACTTATTTTGTGTTTTTTTTTTAATGACAAGAAGAACAAAATGAGATTGTATTGCAGAATTTGGCCTTCTTCCATGTTGTCTTTCTGCCCACCTGTTCCCATCACTTTTGTAGCCCCCACTTTCCCTTCCCTTCAAGAGTACCAAAGTGCTTGAGCATTTGTTCTGCTTTATATGGCTGGACAAAATACAGACATCAATTGCAGCATCTTTGTTTTTTGAAACTAAAAACGGCCCAAGAGAGCAGTTGGATGGCGAGTTCATGAACACTCATTTTCTCTCTGTGTCTCTTTTTGAACTGTCCATATTTTATAAGCTATGTTTTGGATTAATCTTCCAAAATGAGCAGTCCTAGCAACAATAGTTAGTGCAATCCAATTTGAATCTGTTTCAGCTATTACTTTATCTTTGTTCAAAGCTAAATGCATTCATAATGTTCATCCATTATCAAATGGACATGATCACCAATGGCTGAAAACTTTGTGAGCAGGTCATTGAATATGTTGGTCCAAGCTAAAGGCAAAGTCACACTAAAATTTTTTCAGTGTATGCCTCCAGTATACCTCCAAAGCTGAAGATTATGTGACCTCAGTAGATATTTTTGTTCAGTAATTTTAGTTGTTTCCTATTCTTTCTGACACAATTTGGGTTTTTCTTGGCAAAGAGTGCTTTGCCATTTCCTTCTTTAATTTATTTTACAGATGAGAAAATCAAGGTAAACAAGATTAAGTGACTTGCTCAGGGTCATACAACTATAGGGCAGAGGCCAGATTTGAACTCAAGAAGATGAGCTTTCCTGACTCATGGCCCACTACTGTATCTAATATGCCACCTAGCTGCCTCAATAGGTAACCATTTCCAAAATATGACAATCTTTAAAATGTGAGGAAGAGAGGCAGTGGGGTTTAGTGAATAGAAAGATAAGATTAGAGTCAGGAAGACCTATCTAGAAGCCTGCTTCTCCCATATACTGGCTAATGCCACAACCCTTGGCAAGTTAGTTAACCTCTCAGTATTCCATCTAGCTCGTTAAAGATATAAAATTTCAGGGATGCATAATTACAGTTTTCATAAAGAGTTTTCTCTACTAATGAAAATAAATAAAGCAATCCAGACCAATTTATTTTTAAGTAAAGAAATTATCCTTTAGGTTTAAATTATTTTCTTGTATGTAATATTCTCCTACATATTTGTGACTATACATCACAAATATTCCTCTTATTCAGGAATATTTGAGAATCAAAATAGTTATCAGGCTCAGTATAGAAAGCCTTCAGATCTATGAAGAGCATTACAACTGTTTTAGTTGCCTTTTTGTTCTTGGATTTCAATAATCCCAGTTAATATTCTTTTTCCTGTTTCCTTTTAATAAAGTTCATTTTACCAAGACTTTATTGAACAATAGCCCTGTGCTGGATGCTATGGTAAACTATGGAGTTACAGTGAGAAATATAAAAAAGTAGCCCCTGAACACAAGGGACTTCTATTCTATTAGCAAAATTATATTTTAGTGGAATGCTAACTCCTTATAAGCAGATTTTTTTTCTAGTGTCACCTTTTTGGAAGCTCTGAGAAGGAAACTTGTGGTGGGTGCACCACACACACACACAAACACACACAGATATTTTCCACCCAAAGGTGGAAAGTTACTGGATGTCAATTTCACCTCTTTTTTCCCCCTTTCTTTTCCATCTGCTTCTCTGCTTTATTCCAAGAGGGCAGAGGAAGGCTCTGGAGGTGGTTGAACATCATTTTTAGTGCCCCTGAGTGAACAGACATCTGGTGATTTTCATTCTGGCTCATGCACCAAGCTTAGGACTCTTTCTTCTGAGCATAAGGGAATAAGGCAGTGATAACTCACATTTATGTATTGCTGTAAGGTTGGCAGTACATTTTCCTCATACTACCTGATGAGGGATCCCTGGCAGGACTGCTGGGATAGACCTGCCTGAAGGGAAGCTTTGGAGCAGCCTCATCCATGGAACTAGTCTGGCATAAGGAATAAGCAAAGTAAGAAGAGAAAATCTGCTCCTTGATGTCAAAAAATATAAATTATAGCAATGACAGTGTGGTAGAGCTGGAATAAAACTTAGTTAACCTGTAGTCCCATTCCTCCATTTTATAGAAGAGGAAACTGAAAGAAATTAGGTGATTTATCCAAAGTATCACATGCATCCTGAGTACCAGAACTACCACTCAAAGCCAAGTCCTATCTCTCCAGAGTTAGGGTTCTATGGATTATATAAAAGAATGACAATTAGGCAACCCTCTCTAACTCTTTTTAAAAAAAAATCTAAATTTTTCTTGATGTCTTATATTTGTCATTATACTTACCTCAAGTATTCTACTTTCTTCCCTTCCCAGAGTTATCCATTATATCAAACAGTATTTTTCAAGAGGAAAAAATTATTGTAATACAACTGATCAATATATTGAAAAAGTCTGAGATCATATACAATGTTATCTCTGTGAACCTCTCACCTGCCTGAAGAGTGGATTAGAGATGTCTTCTCTTATCTCTACATTCCACTGCTGCTTGATCTTTAAAATGTTATTACATTTATATTTTGGTGTGTTTTTCCATTATTCTTTCCATTTTTGTTGTCATGTCTGACCATAATTTCATTTGGGGTTTTCTTGACAGAGATACTGAAGTGATTTGCTATTTCCTTTTCCAGCTCATTTTATAGATGAGTTAACTGAGACAGGCAGGATTAAATAGCTTGGCCAGGGTCACATACCTAGTAAGTGTCTGAGGCTGGATTTGAATTCAGATTTCCTTGCTTCTAGGCCTAGTATTCTATATACTGGGCCACTTAGCTGTCTCTGTTCTTTCCATTTA
The DNA here is from genome assembly GCF_902635505.1 of Sarcophilus harrisii. Classification (NCBI taxonomy): domain Eukaryota; kingdom Metazoa; phylum Chordata; class Mammalia; order Dasyuromorphia; family Dasyuridae; genus Sarcophilus; species Sarcophilus harrisii. Next base: position 146,125,740 of record NC_045429.1, read on the forward strand.
TAAGGTTGCAATCATTATACATAATTGTTTTCAATTATTTGTTTCCAGTTGTTTCCAAATCACTTTTCAAAATTGTTGGACCATCTCATATGTTCCCCAACAATGTATTAGTGTACCTCTTATCCTATAATTCCTCCATTAATGATAATTCCTACTTTATATCATCTTTGCTAATTTGTAGGGTGTGAAGTAAAACCTCAGGGTTGTTTTGGTTTGTATTTCTCTTAATAATCACGATTTAAAGCATTCTTTAATGAGTTTGTGAATATTTTATAATTTTTTGACAACTTCATATTTTTTGACTGCTTATCTATTGAGGAATGACTTTTAGTTTTATACAAATATATATATATATATGTGTGTATATGTATGCATATATATGCATTGTATGTTACATTATATATTATAAATATTTATATGTTGTACATATTACACATTATATATAATATAAATATTATTTATATATTTTGGATTACAAATATCAGAGAAATTTAATACAAATATTTTTCCCATTTGATTTTCCTCATTTTTAATTGAAATAATAGCTTTCAGAGTTGTAAATAAGTAAGCAACCACTTGAAGGATTGACATGACCATTTGTCCTGTAAATAACTGAAGTAGGCCAGAGGTAGAGTTCATGGCAGTTGAAGGGGATGGGGAAGTGGGAGACTAATGTTTTTCAAAGAAAAAGGACTTAGATTGGAGAGTTAGATTCTATGAACCAAATATTGTGCTTATTTGAGGAGAAGAAAGCTTCTCTGGAGAGGCCATAGATAACAGTATCATCTATGGTCAGGATGGCATTCTATAGGATGAAAGCCACTGAGTCAATCCATCCATCAGAAGAATAGTCTGAAAGTCACAGTGGAAAGTAAGGGATAAGCCACTTCTGTTTGGCTCTGAGTTTAAGGGAATTTGAGAGAAGTTAGTCTTGGAAAGAATATCTTTAAAGGGAAATCTAGGTATCAGTAAACACCGAAAGATGAAATGAATGTGATTAAAAGAGATTAAGGATGAATGGGAGTTTGTTAACACAGGAAGATTTCAAAGGGTTCATTAGAAAGGGAAGGCAAAGGAAATCTCAGTAAAGAGGGCTCAGATTCAGCAAAATGAGTGAAGAGAGATAATGGGTTGGAGAAGGAAAAGAAGTTTTTTTTTTTTTTGCCTATGCCAGGATTTCTTAACTTGAAGACTGTGAACTTTACAAATAGATGGTAATTAGATTGATTGATTGATATAAAAATATAGATAAATATAATTGATCTCCATTGTAATTCTTTGTAAATAAGAGAATATATATCAAAGGCTCTGCAAAATTTAAAGCACATACATGCAATTATTATTTCAAAATATTTTATTAATTTAGAAACAGTATTTTGTGAAAGGTTCTTGGGCTTGGCTAGGCAGTCAAATGGGTCCATGCTACAAAAGAGATTCAGAACCCTTAGCCTAGGTAAAAAGAGACTCCTGGATAGAAGGAATTAGAGTTTCAGGAAGTAGGAATTTGTTAATCATAGTACCTAGGAGTACTAAGGAGAGATACCCTAAATGAGGTCCAAGGTGTTAATTAGTATAATGTGCAAGTGTCAGTACATTTTGACTCAGAGGTGGAGCCCTTTAGGTGATTACAGTGGAAGGTGGGATGATTGATTCCTTGTTTGACAGGAAATATCAGCCATAATCATAATTATAGACAAACATTTATTGAGTGCTTAATCTGTGCTGGGTGTCAGATCTACTGCTAGGGAAACTAAAGGAAGAGGTATGAGACAGAATCTCTTCCCTGAGAGAATTTATTATCTGATAGGGGAAGATCTAGTTCTTGGCACTTTGTGCCAATCCAAGTCATGGTAGAGAAAGATGTAAATATACTCCGGTGGGAAGGGGTCACTGGGAGAGGGGTGTTAAACTATGGGACTATAGTCAGATGGCAGCTAAAATTGAGGATTGCTCCAATTTGCAGGTGTATGTGGGAGGGAGGGGGTAGTGAAGGAGTGTTGTGAGGGAGATGCTTACCCCCTCCCTAACTTCCATTTACTTAGTCAATTAGCCTCTTGAGAACCTTTAACCACATATTGTTGGCTTATGAATGAGAGAAAATTTTGATCAGGCAAATTTATAAGAATTCAAGCCATTCTCCAATTGATAAATGGTCAAAGGATAAGACCAGGCAATTATCAGAGGAAGAAATTAAAACCATTTATAGTCATATGAAAAAAAATGCTCTAAATCACTATTGATCAGAGAAATGCAAATTAAGACAACTCTGAAGTACCACTACACACCTCTCAGATTGGCTAAAATGACAAGAAAAGATAGTGATGAATGTTGGAGGGGATGTGGGAAAACTGGGACTCTAATATATTGTTGGTGGATTTGTGAAGTGATCCAACCATTCTGGAGAGCAATATGGAACTATGCCTAAAGGGCTATCAAACTATGCATACTCTTTGACCTAGTAGTGGCTCTATTGGATTTATATCCCAAAGAGATCATAAAAAGGGGGAAAGACCTACATTTGCAAAAATGTTTTCAGCAGCCCTTTTTGTAATGGCAAGGAACTGAAAACTGAGTGGATGCTCATAAGTTGAAGAATGGCTGAATAAGTTATGGTATATGAATGTTATGGAATATTATTGTTTTATAAGAAACTTTCAGCAGAATGATTTTATAGAATCCTGGAGAGATTTACATGATCTGATGCTAATTGAGTAGAACCAGGAGATCACTATACATAACCACAGCAAGATTATATGATGGTCAATTCTGATGGATGTGGTTCTTTTCAACAATGAGATGATTCAGGGAAGTTACAATGATCTTGTGATGGAGAGAGCCATCTGCACCCAAAGAGAGGACTAGGAGAGCTGAGAGTAGACAACATTGTATTTTAACTCTTTTTGTTGTTTTTTGTTTGTTTTTTGTTTTCTTTCTCATTTTTCCCCTTTTTTGATCTTATTTTTCTTGCACAGAATGATAATTGTGGATGTGTGCATGGAGGAAATGCACATGTTTAACATGGGTTACTTGCTGTCTAGAAGAAGGGATGGGGTCAAGGGAGGGAAAAATTTGGAACACCGGATTTTGCAAGGCTGAATGTTGAAAATTTCCTATGCATATGTTTTGAAAATTTAAAAAACACCTTTAATAAAAAAAGAAATTTTTGAACGGGGCCTTTTCTAGATTCTCTTATCCACTCAAACCTTAATGATCCATTCACCCAATACCTTAAAATTTCCAGGAAAATTCAATCAGACTCCTTTCCTTCCTGTACCCCATTTACAACCTCTTTAGGAAATCAACCTATGAAAAAATGTGATATATACAATAGAAGACATATGATCCATTCTTCTAATTTCACACTGATCCCAAAATGGCAGCAGCTGTGTGATTCAGTCTTTTCCATTTCACATACAACAGGACTGCCATTTCAATGTTCAGGCTATTCCAAATTGGTCCTGTGTCTACTGCAAACAGAATGTCTTTTTTTCCCCATACACTATTCCAGGTCTACCTTTTTATTGCATATAACATCTACTTTTCCCCAAAATATGTGTAAAAAGAAACAGGCCATACTATAGCTAGGAGGCAAGGGTAATACATTTAGAAATTATGTACAGAAAAGATTTGCTTTCTGTTCCCATTCCCAGCTAAATCAGGTAAGCATATTGTACTCATCCTGTCTACATGGATCCTGTCTCTGATGCTAATCAGTCTCCTTATTTTACCCCTGTCTTTTGCATTATTTGCATACTCGTTGATCACTATGGTTACAAACAATCTGCTATGGGAAAGATCACCAGCCACTGTGAATGATGGGGATTCTTTGGAGTTTAGGTAAATCTTTTTTTTTCTTTTAGAAGAGAGAATTATCACCTGCAGTGATCTGCAATGAAATCATGACCTTCTGGCTATTGCTTCTTAAATTGCTATAAATTTATCTGGGCAGAAATTTATATTTCCTTATTTTCCAAGTAAAATCCTTTGCTTTTTCTAGATGAGTTTAATCTTTAAAAAGTACTTGAAAGGAGAGAAGAAAATGGTTCTCATGTGATACTTTCAGGCAATTATCTGGGATTTCCCTTAAATTACAATGACCAAGAAATCCCTGGTCCAAGGCCAAGTTCCACCTTCAGTATTTTTTGGAAGGCAACATGGCATTTGGGGTGAAACCCTGGACTCTTAGAGTCAGAAAGCATGGATGATTATCATGGGTTCCAGAATTAGATTTTTAATTAATTTGATAAGTATCTTTCAATCCAATTCATTTCCTTTGTATTCCTATGTACTTTATTATGCATTTAAAAATATTCTATAATGAACCCCCTAGCCTGCCAAAGAGGTCCATGAATCAAAAAAGTTAAGATCTCCTGGATTAGAATCTCAACTCTGTTTCTTACTAGCTATTTGATAGGTAGCAAATCATCTAACTTATTAGAACTTTAATTTTTTCCTGAAAATGGAAACAAATAATATTACTTTTTATACAGTTAGGTGATGTAGTATAGGGAAGCACTGAACTTGGAAGATCTTGCTTTAAAGATTGTTTTATGCTTCTACTGCCTGTGTGACACTGATCAATCATTTAACATCTCTAAGATTCAGTCATCTCATCTGTAAACTGGGAATGATAATTAACATAACTAAGTGCTTTGTTCAGTCATATCATATCATATCAGATTCTTCATGACCCCATTTGGGGTTTTCTTGGCAAAGTGACTGAAATGGTTTACCGTTTCCTTTTCCAGTTCATTTTACAGATGAAGAAACTGAAGCAAACAGAGTTAAGTGAGTTGCCCAGAGTCACAAAGCTGGTAAGAATCTGAGGCTAGATCTGAACTTCCTGACATTAGGCTTAGTACTCTATCATCTATACCTCTAGTTTCCAGTTAAGTGATAATGTTGTGTAATATACAGATAGTTGGCATTGGGGTATTAGAAGACCTGACTTCAAGTTTCACCTGTCATTCTGGCTATTGTGATCCAGAACAAGAGTTAATCTTTCTCATTGATTCAAGATGTTCTTTAAGATGTAATTTGTAGAGCAAGTACCAATCTGTATTAGTAGAGAAATTCTCCATTGCTAATAAATGCAAGTAAAATTATAATTATGATAATAGTAATAATAATGATGATGATGATGATGTAGCTCTTACCCTAAAAGTTTATTGGACATAGATGAGTTAGCTTGAAAATACTCTAGGCTTTGTTTGGCCATGTATCAAAATGGCAGACTGTGGTTAGGCAAGTAGGAAAGATGATGAACTTGTTCCTTTCCTTAACTTTGTCTCTATGCCTTTGGCTCTGACTACACATCTATCTGGGCATGTAAAAGAGATTTAGGTTGAAAAATGGAAAATCTTGAACCTGCTTTGTTTGGTAGTGATTGGGCAGACACTTTTAGAGATGATGGGCAGATATATTTTAATATCCAGAGAAGGAAATTAGGAAGTATATGGAAAGTATACCCTAATCTAAAGTGAGGTTACTCGTGTAGACCCAAGTTCAGGGACCAAAAAGTTGAGTCCAAAAAGAAGTAAACCTGAAGGCATGAACTATGTTGAAGGACTTAGTAGTATAATAAAATTGTTGCTTGGGGAAAATAGTCTCCTACTGTATGTGAAGGATCTGTTACATGAGATCCTGAAAAGGAACATATAAACTGTCCTTAAAATTAATAAAAACAAAAAGAAAAGCTTTTTTTCTCCTTATAAGGCCTGTTAATTGTCTTATGATTAAAGGAAGGGAGAGTAATATCCTAAAAGAACTACAAAAATTCCTTTTTAAATAAGTCTAACAGAACTCACTCTTCCCATGAGAACAAGTTTTTTTTTTATTAGACAGCAAAAAAACTTCAGCTGAAGCTATTTGATAAAAATAGAGAGAAGTTCCATATCTCTATGGCCAGTAGGACTATGTATGGCAATGTCCATCAGAAACATGTGGCTACAATAGAATAGCATCCAGTGGGGAAGTCTCAGATGGAGCAACAAACAGCAAAGGAGTTGGAAGCCAGTGGGGAACAGACCTGTTGAGAGCAGTGCAATGATAGTTATAGAAGACATTAATAACTCTGTAAGATCAGAAGCCTTACTTGCTCTTTTACTCATACTCCCTGGTCATATTTATGCATCTTCCTCCACACGTATACCCTGTTCACTTGTATCTCCTACATATGTGTCTTTCCATTTCCTAACCATGCATGTTCCCAAATGGATGCCTTTCCATGTATATTCCTAACATGGTTTACTGATTATACTGATGACTTGGCTTTTTGAGAGAGTGAATGTCACGTCCACATGGGAAATGTTCTATAGTTAATCTTTTTAAAAAATTTTGTTCAATATCCTCACCAAATGTCCTTGTTAGTTCATTTTGTTAAATGTTCTTGTTTTAAACTATGTAAATTTTCTGGCTGACTGTTGAAGGTAAAAGCACCAGGGCAGGGAGTGGGGTGACGGGGGAGGCTTATAAAGAATTGTTTTGATGACTATAGATTGAAGAGATATCTTAAACTTGAGATAACCTTCTCTGAAGTACCCATCCCATAAATTAAGAGATTCTACATATCATTATGCCTTACTGTTTCATAGATTCAGACAGTATGGAGGTCCAGGTTATGCTTTTGAAATTCTTTACATCACTGTTGTTTTATATACCTCCACCCCAGAAACTATGCAAAAATGTTGGATATTACTACCACCCATGATCTTGAACCGGATTTCCACTTTCAAGAAGGCAGTTTACAATAATACAGAGCAACTATTTAAACAAAACTCTCAAATAAGTAAATTTTCCAAAGACCTTTGTAAATTTCCAAAGTCACAATTCTATTATCAGGGTTTCTTGAACTAAAGATCTCCAAGAATTCTGATATAATTGGAAAAGCACTGTGCTTACTACTACAAGAAAACCTAGTTTTGAATTTTGACTCTGCTACTTACAATCTGAGCCACCTTGAACAGGTTACATAAACTCTCTGATAGAGATGGGGCAGGAGAAAGTATGCCAGGTGGAGAAAACAGCAGGAGCAAAAGTACTGAGACAGAAGACTATGGCAGGATTTGGAGAGTACAGGTCTTCATTTTAGTTGAGTGTTAAAAACAGTAGGGGAAGTAGAGTGGAATAAGACTGGAAAATAGATTGGATTTAAGTTGTGGATGATATGAAAAATGAATTAGCTAATAAAAGTATAACCTGACAACAATGTCCAATTCAGATTTCTGTTCTCAAAGAAATAAAATAATGAATTTTGTTTATTGTAGAAAAAAATTTTAAAAATCTATTTGCCAAAAGTTTTCCTGCACAACTGGGTTTTGCACATTATTAGAGTTCCTTTTATATCATACAATAACAAGGGACACATATTTATCAGCCAGTAAGACTTATAGCAGACCACAAATGGATTTGTTCAAATTGTAAGGGAAAGGAACAATTCTGAACCTACCAAAAATTTCTCTATCACTTTATTTTTTAGAAAATCTCAAAATGACTCTGAATCTATAAACATCAATTGAAACTGATAATTCAACGAAGCTGCCCACATACATTTATGTTAAAGTATCTTCCTTAGATAGAAAAATTGCTGAGATAATATTTATTCCTGAAATAGAAGACTAAAAAAATCCTTGAATTACTCTTTTACTATTCAATAGTATTAGCTACACACATATGAAAATAATGAAAGCTCATGTTTATATAGCAATTTAAGATGTGGAAAGTACTTTATGTATATTATTTCATAACAACCCTCAATTGTTCTTGGGTCCAAATCTTTGTGACTTCATTTGCAGTTTTTTTTTTTTTTTTTTTTGCAAAGATCATGGAGTGGTTGCCATTTTCTTTTCCAGGTCATTTTTACAGATGAGGAAACTGAGGCAAACATTGTGAAGTGATTTGCCCAGGGTCACACAGCTATTAAGTATCTCAGGCCAGTTTTGAAATTAGGAAGATAAGTTTTCTGACTCTAGGCCTGGCACTCTGTCCATTGGGCCAACTAGCTGCCCATAGGTAGCTGTTATTATTCCTTGCCAGTTATCCCTTTACTCATTAAAAAACTGATCTTAGTGATTTTTTTAGAGTCATATAGCTAATAGAAGGGTTTGAACTCAACCAACATTCTGTCCAGTTGACTTGTGGCCAGTATCAATGTGCCAGCTATCAGATTAGATAAAACAAAGCACTGAACCAAAAAATATCAAAACTTCTGGGTCCTAGATTAATCAAATACTCAATAAAATTCATCAAGTACCTACAATATGCCCAACACTGTGCTAAGCATTTAGGATACAAAGGAAGGTGAAAAAACAGTGTCTTCTCTCAAAAGATAACATGCAGATAGCTCTGTGCAAACAGAATATATACGTTAAATGGGGGAATAATTAATAGAGGGAAGGTTCTAAAATTGAGAGAGATTGGGAAAAACTTCCTTTGGAATGTGGTATTTTGATTGGGACCTGCAAAATATGTGTCTGAAAAATATTTTCAAAAGGAAAAACCCTCAGATAGCTCCTAAAGACAAGACAGACAAATTCTAGAACCCAAGTTTTTAACACCAGCAATTCAAGGGCCAACAAATGCAGGTTTAATCAGCTACAGACAGGAAATACAAAATTCATTTTTCATTTGAAAAATGAAAATTCATTTGAATGTGTTATGGAATGGGATGTTTATGTGAACATTGTTGAAGAATATAAGTTATGATTTAGGTGAGTAGTGCCTAAAAGTTGTGGGTCGAGGGGGAAATGACTAATATTATAGAACATGATAGTTCTCTCTGCTAATAACTTCCTGATCCCAGGTTGCAAAGAAATAAGGGACTAGAAGCTGCTTGCCAAAAAAAAGAGGGGGAAAAAAGCATCTATGGAAGTGATAATGTTCTATGCCATGATTATTTAAAATGACTTACAAGAGGACAGTAGCAGTAAAATGAATTCAATTTAAAAAAATCAAAATTGATGATCATATTACAAGTGATATAATATATTCTAAAACCATATAATACAAGTAGGAAAGCAAAGATTTTTGCTCAGTTTCTAATTGTCAAGTTCCCTTTTCATTGTTATTCACTTCCATTTTATCATCTTAATTTTCTGTGGTTGAACAGGCAAAAAATATGCATTCTGATTAGTTGTTAGAGATGTTGGGCAAAAGTGTGGTAGGGGTAGTGTATCATAAGATTCAGTTTTCTCATATATTAAGTGAAGAGGTAAGTCCAGATGAAGTCTCAGGTGCACTTCTTTCAGCTGTAAGGTTCTACTAATCTCTATGTTCTTACATGGCAGCTAACTGGCACAGGGGATAGAGCACTGTCTAGAGTCAGGAAGACCTGAGTTCAAATATGGCCTCAGATGCTATTTATGTGACTTTGGATAAGTAACTTACACTCCATAATAGCAACATCTATATCCCAGGTTTATTGTGAGGGTCAAATGAGATAATATATATAGGGTCTTTAGTACTATTCCATATACTTAGTAAATGCTCATTCCCTTTCCTTGGAAGTCAAGAACCCATTTTGTTTATATTTTATAATAAATAATGTAATAAATAAATATTTGTTGAATTGAATTGAATTTTATACCATTGATACAGAGTCCTTACAGAGTATTAGGAATCTTATAGCTGTCTAATAAATAGTAATAGGTTTTGTTGTAGTGACTCTAGATTCAGATTCTATCTCTGACTCTTAATAGGTGATCTTCAAGAAGTTGCTTAAGATTCTAAGCCTCTGTTTTCTCCTCCACAATTGGAATGCTTTCATTAAGCCTTTCTAGGGTTCCTTCTGGTATAGTGGGAAATGTGCTAGATCTGAATTTGAAACCAGAGTACCTAAGTTTGAATTCTCTTTCTGCCATTTGTTAGATGTGTGACTTTGAGTAAGTAACTTAATCTCTTTTTTGCCTAAAGTTGTTCTTCTATAAAATGAGAAGATTTTCTATAAATTTCTATAAAATGAAGAGCTTGAGGGTATCTTCTAGCTCTCAATCTGTGTTCTGCAATCTTTTTGTTTTCATTATTCTGATTCAATTTGTGATCTACTTAATAAACATAGTTCCTTTCTTTTGGGGAGAAACTGCCTGCTAATGCAGAGCAGTATCTTTTCTGAACCTTATAATATTAATGAGTTTTCTGAAGGCACTGAAAAATTAAATGATTTGCCCCATATCACATGGGAAAGTATGTATCAGAAGTATCACTTGAACCCAGATCTGCTGTTGACTCTAAGATTAGTTCTCTTATGCCATACTACTTCTCATTATCTTGTTACTTATCGTAATTACCAGGATTTGTTCAAAAAAATCTAGTGGGAGGCTATTGGGAAAAGCGTAGCTTCTCTGTGGATTGTTTGTGGGAGGAGAGAAACAAGAATTGCCCAGTATTTGAGAGGCTCATGGATCCATTCGAATGATACAAGTGACAAGATGCATCATGGATCCATTGGAATGATACAAATGATGAAAAGCTTCCATTTTACGTAATATTTGAGGCACTGGCCTTCAGAGAAGTACCTCAACTCAGAATATATAAAATAATTGTAACATTAAAGGAACTATTTTTTAAGTTTCTTATTACAGATATTATATCTTCTCTTATACCCCATCTTTAGCAGATTTGGACTCATCCCAAAGGAATAGAGATAGAGAATGGACCTGCTATTTTACTGGTATACGAAATTTCTGGATAAGGAAATTCCTTTTATCAATGTAGGTGGGCATCTTCTCAGTAACTTATAGTTTTAGTTGCATAGAGCACAGAAGGATTAAGTGACATTCAGACAGATGTGGGTTGTGGCTCTTAGGTCAGCTCTCTATTCATAAGCACATTGCTATTAAAATCTCAGTAAAATACCTGAGCACATAGAAAATGAGATCCTAAAAGATATTTATTCTCAATACATCAGGATGTATTAGTGCTGGAGGAATTCTGTTAGCATATAGAGTTATTTAAATGTCCATTGCAATTTACAATTTAAATTATGTACTTATTATGGATTATTATGTATAATAGATGCATGTATATTTTCTGCCTACTAAGTAGATATTTTCTCTTATTTATTTAAACTTTTTTTTGTACCATTTGATGCGATGCATAAAGTGGGTATTTTAAAAAGTTTTTAAAACTTATTTGAATCTAAAATCTACAAGGAATTTTAGAGAACATTGACTCAAACTACCTTATTCAACAGGTGAAGAGTTTGAGACCTGGAAAGTTTCATTGAATTATTAAAGATTATTTAGTAATAAGATCATTGGAGGCAAAATCCAGAAAATTTCTGAATTCCTTATACGATTTTATCCATTTGGTAAAATGTCCCCCATTATACTCATAGTTAGCTATTTTTCCTTTTAAGAATTGTTATAACCAATTTCTTCTCTTCTTTAGCTCCCTTTTCCTTTTGTACTTGATGCCTGGGGAGGATGATTTAATTTTTCAATATACATTAAAGTAAAAAAAAATTACAGGGTGCCTACTTTCTCCATTATTTCACATACCTCTCAATGTTCCCATATTCTTTTTTCCTCTACTGGTATGAATGGTCTAGGAATCCTTCTTAAATGGAGATGTTAAGAGAAGCTAACCAATTAGAGGGAAGGCTACAAGGATTCAGGGTGCTTCAGAAGTATGAATCAGGGCTGTAGAGAGCTTTTAAGATAAAGAAGTCTGGAGTGGAACCCAGTTTGAAATTAAGAATACTATCTGTTATAATATCTAGCATATAGAAATAATTACAGGAGCAGGAAGAGGGAGGTATAAGCTACTTTCTTTCCTATTAAACAAGAAAAGTTCAGGCGAGCATGGAGGATTGGATAGCTTTCTCACTATGTTAAGATCTGTGGCCCAATAGGCTAGGACATACTTGTGGCTGTGCCCATACTGCTTGAGACCCAAGGCATGAAGCATATTGTCATTTAGGGCAACAGTTACTTTGAACCATTAGTCCTTTACAATATCATATGGACTTATCTTTTTTCTCAAATAAGCATGTGTCAGAGGTAATGGGATCTTTATTGTCACTGGCATAATACCCTGACATACATTCTTGAAAGTTGTTTGAAAATGAGCTGATGAATATATCACCTAGTGTTTTGCATTATTCTTGTGTGTTACATCTCAAAGGGTAATATTTTTCAGTGCTTCTGTGGATTCAGTGCTTGGAAATTTGCCCTATAATTAATTTTACATGAAATCATACATTCTGCCATCATCTTTAGTGTCAATTCTAAGACTGTCAGACATTTAGGACCAAATTCTGTCCTCAGGTACTCATAGATTATCTCCATCTGGCCGTTAAAGTTTTATGACTGCAGGTGAGCAGCCAGACAGAATTAGAAAGATATACATTTCAGTTAAAGGTTTTATGTTTCTTACCAAACTTTAGGTTGGGAAATGGAATGCTGAGAATCATGCCTTAGGATTTGTAAAAATTGTCCCTTCCTGGGGGAGCTCAGACTTAAACTGAAATAGGGAGATCTATTCAACTAGAAAATTAGCACTTTAGGGAAAATGTCTCTCCTTGCTATTTTGTTTATAAATATACATTGCTCAGTGGGACAGAACTGTCAAGCTGCGGCTACCAGCTCTTGGTGGGAGTGTATACTTTAGTCCTGTAAGTTATAGTGAAAAGTGGGTGATTATTTTTTTTTTCTACTCAGTTTCAAAGACTTTGATAACTCTTGTGTGAAAAGTCAGATGGTCTTACAAAGTCTCTACCTTCCTCATCCCCATCCCCAAGCACATTCCCTGTTCCAACAATCCAATTCAACAATTTATTATTATGGACTTATTACGTGAAAGATGAATGATGAAGATATGGTGATAGAGAAATGGGCATGGAGATGAGTTCACATCCAACCCTGATACTTATTAGCTTTATGGTCTTCAAAAGTCACCTAAGCTCCAAAAGTCTCAAACTCAGAGGCTCTCTAACACAGTGATTCTTAGCCTTTTGTACATGAACTTGCTTTTTACAAATATTAATATTGAAGAGGTCTATAGACTTCGTCAAACTGTCATGATACAATAAGGTTTAAGGACTCCTGCTCTAAGTTTTATTTGCTAAGTAACAAGCAGATAATGACCTGACTTCATAGAGAAAGTTACTGTATTGAGAAATTAACTGCAAAGGACATATGAAAGAAGATACTATCTACATGTAGAGGAAGAACTGATAAATAGAAATATAAGTAGAGTGATTTGACTATGTGTGTTATATATATATATATAAATTGTTTCAAATACTAGCCATCTTAGGGAAAGAAGGGGAAGAAAAAAAGGGAAAACTGTACATGGTTACTCTATATTTAAAAGGAATAGCAAGTTGTACATAATAGATTTATAGTTTCATGTGAAACAATTTTTATTATGTTATGGAAATGATTGTTTTATTTCATAATGTTTTTTTTTAAAGAAAAAGGAAAGTCCTAGAATTCATGACATATATGGAATACTCCTGGAGAATGTATTGGTTAATAGTGTCTCTGCAAGTCATCTCTGTCTAAGAGAGAAGACTTAGGATATTCTTCTAGTGATTGCTGCTGAAGCATTTATGGATGTCCCTTTCTCTCTATAATCCTTCAAAAATTTCTAGAAACCTTTAGCTTTATTTCCTCCTTAATCAAGTCTTTCTTAATTAATTATGAAAAAGAAGACTCCATTTATTAAGAGAATTAACAATGTACAATGTACAATTATACAATGGAAAGAATGCTGGATTCTTATCAAGATACCTGCACTGAAATCCTAGTTCTGTTCTGTACAACTTATGTGACCTTGGGCTAATTATCCCACCAGTTTCCTCACTTCTAAAATGAGTCAGTATACTCCAGTATAGTTGCCAAGAAAACTCCAAAAGGGGTCATGAAGAGTAGATCGCTACTGAAAATGACTAACCCACAACAAGAGAGATACTGTAAAAAAAAATAACCTTTGAGGTCCCTTTCACTCTAAATTTCACTTCCCATTACAGTTTTATATAAAATGTTGTAAAGCAAAGAACTATACAAAGTCCAGGTAAAGTTTACATTCCACCGGGATAAGTAGAAGGAAGCCTTCAGTTTGCTTTGAAATCTTGCCAAGTCAATGCTGAAGGCTGAGAATCTGACAGTGATTCCATGAGCTTTTGGTGATTAAAAAAAAAAAAGCCCAAAATGAGCCCAGTAAGACAATACATATAGCCTTTTCAAACAATGTTGGTGTGTATTATAATCATTTTTATTAAATTCAAATGTATAAATATAATCTGGAAGTCTGTAATCAGCATTAACTCCTAATATTTTTTAGTATTTTAATGTCACTGAGGATGACTTTTTCATTCATTTGAAGCAAAATGAAATAATTTCATTTACATATAAATTAAATTAAAGTCAGTTATGTATCAATTGCTATTTAAAACAGGAAAAAAATCATTTACAGACACTTTGGAAAACCAATGTTCTGAAATGTACTTACTTTTAAAGGTCAGTTAAGATCCTTTCTTCAGCTTTTGAAGCTTTTAGGGGTAGAGGCAACAAATTGCAGCAGTTCAGAACTTGGATTGTTTCATGGCTGAATAGAAGTCAAGCCTGCAAACCTAGTTTCTACATCTAGGAATGCTCAAGAATCCTCATATCCCATTGCTGTGTCAGAGATGTTATGGTGGTAGTGATGTGATAGTACCTCCTTCTCTTCCGTTCCTATTCTCCTGTCTTCGCATACTTAGCCCCAGAGGGAATTACATTATTTAGAAACCACAGGGATAGTAGATAGTCCTTTTGGTGATATGGAGAACAAGTCCTGGACTTGGGTTTAAATCTTGTATCTTCCATTTACTAACTGTATAATCATAGGAAAGAGCCAACCCCAGGGAACCTATTTTATCATCTGTAAAATAAAGATAATCATACCCACACCCCTTGATTGTATATTGGGAGACTTAAATGAATTAATATATGTTTAGCATTTTGCAGATTATTTTTATGAGGGACAGGAATTAGGATACCATTGATATGTTTACATTCCTCATGAGAAGATAATACTTGTAATTCATAAAAACTTTCTCATTATTAAGGCAGTTAGAAGGAAGATACATGTATACATATATATGTATACATATGTATGTATATATAAATATATATTTACATATATATGTAGGGCACAATTCTGAGTCAAATATGAAGAGATGATATCTTAAAAAATAAAATTAAGATATAAGAAAAGGAGTGAACCTGGAGAAAGAAAAGGGAGAGAGGTAGAATGGGGGAAATAATCTCACATAAAAATGGTGGTTAAAAGATTTTACAATAAAGGGCAAGATGGGGGGAAGTGAGATGGGGATATGAAAGGGAGTGAGTAAACTATCCTTTCAATGGAATTGGCTCAGTGTTAACAACATATATACTCAACTGGATAGAGAAATCTATCTTACCCTGTGAGAAAGTAAGACGGGAAAGGTATTGATGAATGGGGGAAAATTATAGAAGGGAGGGCAGATTGATAGAACCAAAACACTTTTGAGGAGGGACAGGATGAAAGGAAAGAAAGAATAGAATAAGCAAAGGAGGAAATAGGATGAAGAGAAATACAGTTAGCAATTGCAACTAAAAATTTTGAAGCAAGTTTCTTTGATAAGTCTCGTTTTTCAAACATAAAGAAGTGAGTTAAATTTATAAAAAAAAAAAAGAACCCTTCCTCCATTGATAAATTGATCAGAAGATATGAACAGTTTTCAGATGAAATGATCAAAGCTATCTAAAGCCATATTTTTAAAAAAATGCTCTAACTCACTATTGATTGAAAAAAATGCAAATTAAAACAATTCTGAGTTAAAATCCCATATTATATTGGTAGAGTTATGATCTGATTTGACCATTCTGTAGAGCATTTTGGAGTTGGGCCCACATATACCCTTTGACTTAGCAATACCACTATTAGGATTATATTCAAAATGAGATAAAAAAACAAAAAAGTAAAAGGACATATATGGACAAAAATATTGACAACAGCTTTTTTCTCAGAGCAATTGAGGAATCTCAGGAAATTGAGGAGATGTCTATCAATTCAGGAATGGCTAAATAAATTGTCATATGTGATTGTGATGGAATATTATCATACTACAAGAAATGATGCTCTCAGAAAAACTTGTAAAGACTTAACAGAAACTGATGTAAAGTGGCATGTACAAAGTAATAGCAATATTGTAAGATGATCAGCGGTAAATTAATCTCAGGAATGCAATGATCCAAGACAACTATAAAGCACTTCTGAAAAATGCTGTCCATCTGAGAAAGAAACCATGGTATTTGAATATAGATTGTAGCATATAATACAGAAATATGTTTTGCATGTATACATGTATAATCTATATCAAATTGCTTACCTTCTCAATGAGATATAGGGAGGAAGGAATGGAGAGAATTTGGAACTCAAAAGTTTTAAAAATAATATCAAAAATTGTTTTTTCAAGTAATTGAAAAAAAATAAAATACTAAACACAATTTTTTAAAATGCCCTGAAGAATAGTCCATCAACAGTGGTTAGGTAGCCCATATTCTATGCAAAGAATTGTCTCTGACATAGTTTTAGGTAGGGTATAGGAGAGAGAAACACTGGTAAATACTCTTTAAAAAAAACCAAAAATGTATATAAAGATGCATATGACAAAAATAGAATAGTTACATAGATCAATATTCTTTCTGAGATTTCCCTTGCCTTTTCCCATTTATCCTTGTTCTAATCTCTATGGGAAGGGACAGCAGAGAAGCTCACTTGTTTGGGTCCTCTGCTAAAGCAAGATTGATCATTTCTTCACCAGTTTACCAACAGACAAAGAGGCACCTGTTTCCATTCATCTCTCATTTCTTACTTATCTGAACAAAGAAAACCTAGAGAGATTAGAAGTTTTTTTTTTTCACAACTGTGGTTGCTTTGTAACAATAGCATCTTGCTCATTAAGTAGTTGTGAGGATCAAATGAGATTATTTATCTCTATCTCTACATCTATCTCTCTTTCCAGTCATCCAGCTTCCCAGCCACCCACCATCCATTTATCCCTGCACCATCAATCTATCCTCTATCCATCTATCTAATCTATTTCTGAAAAATGAATTTTCCTTTGTCCTAGCATAATGTATTAAACTCAACTTCCCTCTGCATTTCTCCTCCTTATCTTCATTGAAATTTCCACTAACTTATGAATTCTTAGTTATAGCTCAAACAGCTTAGGAAGGGGGGAAAGAACCAATTTTGATAATCTGAAAGAGTAAATAGAGTAGTAAACAGAGTACTGTAGTAAAACATTTCAGAAGTAATCAGCCCAACCAGTCACTATTATTTAGTAATTTTTCAATAGTATGTAATTCTTTGTGACCTCAGTTGGGTTAAATTGTTTTTTTTTTTTCCCAGTTACTGAGGTGGTTGCCATTTCTTTCTCCAGCTCATTTTACAAGAGGAAACTAAGGCACCCAGGATTAAGTGAATTATCTAGGGTTACACAGCTAAGAAATGATTGAAGCTGGATTTGAATTCAGGAAGATGACTCTTCCTGACTCCAGGCCCAGCATTCTATCCACTGTTATCTATCTAGTTAGATAGCCCAGAGCAGGAAGAAGTGGGGATGAGGAAGTGAGGAGTCCAAGAGGGCACTAGGGTGGACAGAGCTCTTCACCAGGAAGATGAAAGGAAGAAGCACCTGGATTAATGCTTGAATGAACGTAAAATCTTTGCCTGAGATAGTGTTTCAATTGTCACTACATGCTACCTTATGGCTCCTCTTTATTCAAATCTCCATGTGATAAAAGGGCCTAGACACCAAAAACAGCTCATGAAAAAAAAAATTCTGCTCTTTCCCCTTTTCCTCTATCTAGTAATGTGAGCTGTCCTACAGGGAAGAAGACTGACCTTGGCAAGGCCCTCCGTGTATATCTCTACCCCATCTCACCCCACTCCACCTATCCTGCTGTCATGTCCCCAGTTAATCCAATAAACCTGGATTCCTATGGATAAATTGCAATCTCGAGTTCTCATGGACAAAATCCCTACTTCTAACAGCCTAAACTGAAACTAAGATCTTTAGGTAAGGTTTGGCTGAAAAACAATTCAAGAAAAATGAGATGGCAGAAGATTCTGATATCATTATCAGTTAAGATATCATTTTCAGTCTTTATTGATTTTAGTAATCATATGGTTTATGGTATAAAATGTCAAAAAAAACAGGAAAGTATGTGTTATAGGATTACTATGTACTGTTCTTTCTCCCACCCCACTCCACTCAAGTGAGTTAGGCAGTTTGGGGTGTAATTGTGTGTATGAGTGTTTCTACTTCTGTTTTTAATCTCCCTGAAAGGTAATGTCATTGCTCCAGAGATTTAGGGCCCTGTTGTTGGAGTTTCAGAGAGGTTAACAATTAGCCCAAGATCACACAGGAAATAAAGTTTGGGTAGAGGGGAGATTAGAATGAGTCTCCAAACTCTTGGACCAGTGCATTTTCTTGCTGCCTCTATCATAGTAATGATATTCCCACCAGTTGTCTCTATGTAATGCTTTCCTGGTATATTTCTTTTCTTTTCTTTTTTTTTCTGAGGCAGTTGGGGTTAAGTGACTTGGCTAGAGTCACACAGCTCGGAAGTGTAAAGTGTCTGAGACCAGATTTGAACTCAGGTCCTCCTGACTTCAGAATTGGTGCTCTGTCCACTGCACTAACTCGCCCCTGGTATAGTTGTTATATAGAATTACCACATTAAGTTAAAAAAAAAAGATAAATAAAATGGCACGCAAAATTGGAATTATCAAGAAGAAATATTAGCATGCTCACCTTACCCAAAATGAAAAAGGCTAAAGTTAACTTAGCTTGTAAACAATTAGGTATTTCAATGGTTAGAGTGCCTGGTCTGGGGTCAGGAAGACTCATTTAATAAGTTCAAAGCTGACTTCAGATGCTTACTTGCTATGTGACTCTGGGCAAGTCACTTAACCTTATTTTCCTCAATTTCCTGTCTTTTGAGAGAGAAAGAAATGGCAAGCCACTCTAAGTATTTTTGCTATAAAAACTCCATATGAGATCAGAAAGTGTTGAATGTGACTGAATCAAATGAACATTAAAGAAGCAGAGGAAGCGAGGGCTAAGTAATAATTTGCTTATCCAAAACAAGGCCAAAATTTCAACATTGCCACTTTCTCCTAAGAATCCTTCTCCTATTTGAAGGACAAATGAATCAAGGCTCTCTTTCTCTGGCTCTGGAGGTAGAGGATTTCTGTTCATATCTGGATTCTATCAGATATGACCTTGGAGCAATTGATCAAGTCATCTAAAGCACTCTGAGGCCCCTTCCAGCTTCAGATCATTCTCATTTTTAAACTGGATATTTGATGTCCTTTTAAAGGGTGGAATTTTCCTAGTATTTAATTATGATTAGAGAAATGGACCTTAGTTTTGTTGGATTACAGGTGCCTTTAGGAGAACACAATCCAATACTACTGAGAGATGAGTGACAGAAATTTGACTACTCTGTAAACCATTATTGAAAACCTCTCTGTCCCATCCCCCAAAATTACAAAAACAAATTACAGTGATTCTGGAAAGCACCTTTTGGGGGAAAAATATCATGGCTTTCTGCCAGGAATATAATGATCAACAGAGCAAAGCAGGTTCAAACATACTAAAGTATTATTCTTGCTAATTGCCTGTTTGGGGAATAATAGTAATTAGATAGCCTAAACTGCATCATTGATTTTTTTCAGTAAAGCTAAAATTGGTTATTTGTATATTTTAAAATCATCACTTTTATTGTCTCCTTTTCCTGAAGGCCAGCTTGGTGCCTAGCAACTGCCAGCTATCTAGTGCTATCTCCTCTATCCAATGAAGCTGGAGATGTGGGAGGTGGGGAGGGAGAGCCAGGAAGAGAAGGAGTGGCATGGGAGGGGAAAAGGGAAGCAAAAAGATAATAGAGAAAACAAAAGATCTTTTATTTATTTATTTAGTAGCCTTTTATTTACAGGATATATGCATGGGTAACTTTACAGCATTAACAATTGCCAAACCTCTTGTTCCAATTTTTCACCTCTTACCCCCCACCCCCTCCCCCAGATGGCAGGATGACCAGTAGATGTTAAGTACATTAAAATATAAATTAGATACACAATAAGTATACATGACCAAAACGTTATTTTGCTGTACAAAAAGAATCAGACTCTGAAATATTGTACAATTAGCTTGTGAAAGAAATCAAAAATGCATGTGGGCATAAATATAAGGATTGGGAATTCAATGTAACGGTTTTTAGTCATCTCCCAGAGTTCTTTCTCTGGGCATAGCTGGTTCAGTTCATTACTGCTCCATTGGAAATGATTTGGTTGATCTCGTTGCTTGAGGATGGCCTGGTCCATCAGAACTGGTCATCATATAGTATTGTTGTTGAAGTATATAATGATCTCCTGGTCCTGCTCATTTCACTCAGCATCAGTTCGTGTAAGTCTCTCCAGGCCTTTCTGAAATCATCCTGTTGGTCATTTCTTACAGAACAGTAATATTCCATAATTTTCATATACCACAATTTATTCAGCCATTCTCCAACTGATGGACATCCATTCAGTTTCCAGTTTCTAGCCACTACAAAAAGGGCTGCCACAAACATTCGTGCACATACAGGTCCCTTTCCCTTCTTTATAATCTCTTTGGGATATAATCCCAGTAGTAACACTGCTGGATCAAAGGGTATGCACAATTTGATAACTTTTTGAGCATAGTTCCAAACTACTCTCCAAAATGGTTGGATTCGTTCACAACTCCACCAACAATGCATCAATGTCCCAGTTTTCCCGCATCCCCTCCAACAATCATCATTATTTTTTCCTGTCATCTTAGCCAATCTGACAGGTGTGTAGTGGTATCTTAGAGTTGTCTTAATTTGCATTTCTCTGATTAATAATGACTTGGAGCATCTTTTCATATGACTAGAAATAGTTTCAATTTCTTCATCTGAGAATTGTCTGTTCATATCCTTTGACCATTTTTCAATTGGAGAATGGCTTGATTTTTTATAAATTAGAGTTAATTCTTTATATATTTTGGAAATGAGGCCTTTATCAGAACCTTTGACTGTAAAAATATTTTCCCAGTTTATTGCTTCCCTTCTAATCTTGTCTGCATTAGTTTTGGAAAACAAAAGATCTTACAGATTGTTCTTAGGTCTAATTTATTTCACAAATGGCCCAAGATTAACCATTTCGTATAAATTCACTGAGAAAAAGCTCTGAAGAATTAATATTTTTCATGGTTATGTTTTTCCCCAATGCCTAGCTTCTGATCACTTAGTGGCCATAGGACCTATGCCTAATTTTCATAATTGATTTATAAGTTTTCAACATCTCTACTGCTAAAAGGGGGGAGGGAATGAAAATAACCCTAACCTTAGCATAGACAACAGAATACTTGTAGTGAAAAGAACATTGAACTTCAACTCAGACACCCTGAACTTAAGTCCTAATTATATGATAATCATTTGCTAACCTGTGTATTTTGGGAAAGTCACTTTTCCTCTCTTGGTCTTAGTTTCCTGATCTGAAAACAGGAGAAGTTAGACTAGATGGTCTCTGAGGTCCCTTTCATCTTTCTTTAGAGGTCATGTGATGAGCAAATCTTTTAGGTACTTTCCATTGATTTAATCCTGTGATAATTCTGGCTCTGACATTTGTTATATAAATTTGGACAAAGCACATGTTCTTTATAGTTACTGGTTATTTCCTTATAAAATTAGATTGGATAATATGATCTCTAAGACCCATTACAACCCCACAAATTATGACTTATGATTTATAATACCAAAAAGCACTAGGATTTGCAAAAGGGACAGACATACTTCTATGCTAATAATCAATGCTAATGATTGCAGTTAAAGACCCAAAAATATGCATGGAAAAATATTATTTCCTTCAATTTTCATGATGGTGTTGATTCTTTTCTTCAACTATTAAAGAGAAAAAACAAAACTAAAAAGTATTAGTGTAATTTAGCAGTCTATATTAACTGTCTCTAATCTATTGGTATGAAAAATATAATAACAATAGTGTTCCATTTCTCCAACAACAAACTGTATTTCTATGGCTTACTCATTAGTTTTGAACCAGACTCCTCTGAGTGAAAATGGTCCCTCAACTCACATACTTTCTGGATTCCTCAGCACACCCAAGTGTTAGATCATGAAAATGTTATTATCCAACTCTATCAGCTGAGATTAGAACTCAAACCCAGTACTTTCACAACTCAGTTGAGTGTTCTTAGCACTACATTTACAGGATCATGAATTTAGAGCTGGAAAGGAACTTGGAGACCATTGAATACAACCCGCCAATTTTTTTCAGATGAAACAAATTAAACTGAGACGTTATGACTGGCCTAGGGTAACATGGCTAGTAGTGTCTAAAACAGGATTTGAATTCAGGTTTTTCTTACTGTCAGCCCACTTTACCACATAGGTGAATCTAAATGCAATATTACATTTATTTTATTTTTTATTTTAATAATATTTTATTTTTCCAAATACATGCAAAAATAGTTTTCAAAATTCCACTTTGCAAAACCTTGTGTTCCAAATTTTAACCCCTTCTCTCACTTTTCCTCTCTCCTCAAGATGACAAACAATCCAGTATAGGTTAAACATGTGCAATTCTTCTAAACATATTTCCATATTTGTTGTCCTGCACAACAAAAATCATCTCAAAAGGGGAAAAAAAACTTGAGAAAGAAAAAAACAGGCAAACAAACAACAACAACAAAGCTGAAAATACTATGCTTTGATCTATATTCAGTTTCCATACTTCTCTCTCTGGATGTGGATAGCACTTTCTATCACAAGTCTATTGGAGCAATATTACTATTTATGTTAACAAATATTGTAAGTAGTCTTAATACAAGGTGAGGGATTTAAAAGTTGTTAGTAGAAAACCTTGTGCTATGTGTGTGTGTACGTGTGTGTACATATGTGCATTTGGCTATTGCATATAGCCCATGCTACAGTTTCTTGGAGCCACCAGTAAGTATTTATTTCCAGGTGGATTCCAAACGTGGATGAGCACCTCCTGAAAAGTGCTTGAGAAACCTTCATACCAAAAAGTGTTTGTCCTTTCTGAACATCCCAACTAACTAAATGAGATTGAGGGTAATTGTCAGGTCTCAAATTTGTAAGTGTTTTGGGGGATTTCAATCCCAAGCATTGGGAAGACTTTATCCCTTCCCCCCCTTACCTTCAGAAAAGGCAGATGAGAATAATTTGTTTCAATAGAAAGTGGTTGAAGCAGGTAATAAAAGAGTTCTTAGAGGTTAGCCAGACATTTGAAGATGCCAAGGTCATCCCAGATATCTGGGCCAATGCCAGTTTTCTTGATTTTTGTCCTGCCAATGGACTTCAATGACTCTGGAAGAGACGATCAAGCTGATTATTTTGTGCAATTGTACCTCACTTAAATTCAATTCATTTGAAAGTCAAGATATCACTTGTAATGTCATTGGTCCTCTACAGAAATGAAGGATGAACAACAAAAACATCTTCCTGAGCTGAGGATGGTCAAGAAGTAGTTATTAAAGGGAGTTTTTTTGTTTTGTTTTGTTTTTGCCAAAAAACAAAGCTAATCACGTGTTCAACCTCAGGGGGATCTAAGATTGGAGCTTAAGACTTGGCAATCAAACAGCTTGAGGATAAGGTAGATAGGCTTGAAGCAGGGTTATTCTGGATCCAGATCAAACCCTCTCTCAAATGCTGATTGTTAAATCTTCAGTGTATGCATTTATCCTGGAAATCAGAAAATGTTGCAAATCAGGGCTTGATTTATTGTTTTTTTTTTTGATTGTTTAGACTTAAAGGGATGGGGGAAATGTTAATTTGCAGATTAAACAGTGTCAGGCATACATTTTGGGGGGCAGGGTAAATTGGATGTTAAACATTTATCAGCATAACACTGTCTGGAAGGGTAGGGAAGAACTCATCTGGGGGGGTACCTGCCAGTATACCATCTGGTGGCTTCTTGTTTTAATTATTGCAAAAAGTGCCAAGCTCAGTTATTTCAATGCAGTTGAATAAAAGGTCTATCAGTGCTCTGGGACAGTCATTGTCACGCTACCTTAGTTATGGTTTTCATTGTGGTTTAAGGTCCACCACTGGAAAGTATGAAGCTTTTCAAGATAGAGAGAAGATAAAGGATAGATCTACAAGATTATCTCTTAGGCAAAACTGCTGTATATATTATATAGAAAAACTGTACTGAGCAGAGGAGTATGAAACAGGAAGTGAGGTCCAAAATGAGCTGAGATTGACTAGGGAAGAATAGTTTCTGAAGTAGGGAAAGATGTGTTTCAGAATCAGAAAGAAGTGTTAACAGGAAAATGGAGAATGTATAATGGGGACATTACAAGCCTAGCCAAGAATGTTTATGTGTTTGTTATTTTGTGGATGATTTTGTATTTTGTACATGGGTATGTTAGATGATGATGCCTTCCATTTCTTTGGTAATTAATAAGGGGTCAAACAAATGTTTGTGAGGGGCAAGAGACAGAAAGGTTCTTAGTGTGGAAATGCTTCTGTTCTATGTAGTACAATGGTTCTCTAATTAGGATTAGAGTCAGGAAAACCTGAGTTCAAATATCACCTCAGAAATTTACTAGCTGAGTAACATTGGGCAAGTCACTTAACTGTTTGGCTCAGTTTCATTACTTCTAAAATGGGGGTAATAATAGTACCTATCACTTGGCTCTTTTCAACGATGAAATAATTCAAGGTAATAAATTTGTGATGGAGAGAGCCATCTGCATCCAGTGAGAGAACTTTAGGAATTGAATGTGGATCACAAGATAGTATTTTCACCTTTTTTGTTGTGGTGGTCTACTTCTTTGTTTTTTTCTTTCTCATTTTGTTTTTCTTTTTGATCTGATTTTTCTTGTGTAGCCTAATAAGTGTGAAAATATATTTAGAAAAATTGCACATGTTTAACCTATATTGAATTACTTGCTGTCTAGGGGAAGCGGAAAGGGAGGGAGAAAAATTTGAAACACAAGATTTTGCAAGGGTGAATGTTAAAAAACTATCTTTGCATGTATTTTTAAAAACAAAAATCTATTATTATTTTTTAAAAAGCTAAAATATAATATCTATCTTTCCCAGGGTCTCTGTGAAGATCAGATTAGATATTAGTACAGTGTCTAGAAAATAATAACAAATACCTGTTTTCTACCTTCAGATTCATGATACATTATTATTTCCATAAAACAGTTCAAACAAAAAATCCTCCTCTTATTTCTATCTCAGAACTAGCATTGAACCAGATAGATGAAAATAGGAGATCCTGGATAACCTTTTCTTTGTAATAGTTAACGTTTATATTGTGCTTTGAGGTTTGCAAAGTACTTTACATATGTTGTCTCGCATCTTTCAACCTCACAACAATCTTGCGATATAGGCATTAATATTTGTTCCCATTTTACAGATGAGAAAACTGAGTTTGAGAGAGATTTAGTGATTTACTCTAAACCACACAACTATAGATATTACTTGAGACTGAATTTGAACATACTTCCTGACTTCAAGTTAATGCTCTATGCTCTGCAACATCTTAATTGCATATTAGTGAGAGGGCGAGATAGAAGAATATTCTTTTCTCTGCAGCTCAGGATAGGCCAATGTTGGACATGGAATATAAAATTGCTACCACATTTAGCAATGTTTAGAATGTTTAGGCTAACATGATATGGAAGACCTTGGGTGCGGTGAGGTTAGGAGGAGAAAAGAAAGTCATTTTATTTCAGTGTTCATTTGAAATGTCAAGAAGAATACATCAATTTGTCTTATTTCAAAAGAAGACAGGATACTGCTATTTGCAGATAAGTGACATGTAATTACAATAAATGGAAAAAAAATTCAATTGGCAGGCTTCACCATTATTTTGATATTTATAGAAGCCTAATGTTTTCAAATTGAAAACAGTCATGAATGGTTGAGTCATTCTTTTCTTATCCACTCCTGGATTTTAAATATAATCATTTTTTAATTGAAAACATGTAGCAAGGAATTTCCCTCATTTTTGAATGAACACAATATCATTTATTACAAGCTAGCCATAATCTGTTCAATGATGTATTTTAATTCAATCCCTGATAAGATTATACCTGATTTAACAAAATTGAGTCCAGATCCAGCTTTTCTCCCTTGGAAGTTATTATACCAATCAGCTATCATCAAAGGTTCAGGGAAAGGTTAGCTTAGTATGCTCTGCTTTCATTATATAAAAATCAAATTAATCCCAGGAAATCTAATTTCTCAACAAGATTGTAATCTCCTTGAGAGCAGGATCTCTGTCTTACAAGTGGTTTTAGCTCTCATTTGCTTT
This sequence comes from Sarcophilus harrisii, assembly GCF_902635505.1. Lineage (NCBI taxonomy): Eukaryota > Metazoa > Chordata > Mammalia > Dasyuromorphia > Dasyuridae > Sarcophilus > Sarcophilus harrisii. The sequence continues at coordinate 146,152,089 of NC_045429.1, forward strand.
AGCACAGGGCTATGCACATAATAAATATGCAATAAGATCAATTGCTTTCACTATGAAAGAGCTCAGGAGAAGATAGCAGTGATCCTAGAAATCAAAAGAGACCTGTAAACCTCATGGAGTTGAAGGACTTCTGTTTTTCTCTTCTGAAGAAACCAGATGAGAAAGATCCTGCTGATCCTTGTTGTAGATGTGAAGATCTGTGTGACAGATTTTTTGCACTTTTTGTAATAGGAGTTGCAAGACAGCTCCACTAACCTTGGTTTGAATGCCTTTCTTTGTTGCCTTCTAATCACTATTCTCTGTTCCTTGAATTCTCTCTTGGAGACAGAATGTTAATCTGATTCATGCCACTGAATTTATCATATGAGTTAAATTGTGAAAGAGAAAAAATAAATTGCCAGACTGAGCTCGTGAAAAATGATGAGAACAATGGAATTCCTTTTGATTTATGTTCTGAACAAGAAAACAAAGAGGAGATAAGTTTAACGCTTTACCATATGATGTTATGTTTGTTAACTATGACCCAAAATCAAAGCTCTAAGTTGTAGGAATCAAGTTCCACTTGAGGTATTTCTAATTTAGTAACTCTCTTTGGTTTATTCCTTTAGCCAGAATTTCCTCTGGGAAAATCAGAATGATGTTGGTCCTGTGCAAGTACTATGGCTAACGATGCATTGACTAGAGAATGGACTTTTTTTTTTTCAACAGAAGAAAATGCAAAAAATTCAAACCTGAGAACAGGCAAGGCAACTCTCCTCCCTTCAATAATCTTCAACTTCTCTAAGGAACTATAAAATCCTCAGGACTTGAGGTACTTGAAATATACCCTGTGATATAGTTCTTTCCCTTCATATGGTAAACTGTCTGGGAGGCCTAGAGAACTTTGCTTCTGACATTCATAGTCTGAATAATCCAATAATGATAATTAAATGAAAAATCCAAGTTTTTGTCTTCACATCATCATTCTATCTCTCATACTTTTTTGTCTCTAGAGTTTCCTTTGACCTAGAATTTATTTGCTTGGTTTTAAAACTTCTCAGCTTTATGTAAGAACTTTTCCTGCTCCTCTCTCTAGGAAGCCCAGCCCCCAAATTCATCAGCCTGTTCGGGAAATTTATCATTCCTCTACAATTCTACCATCTGTATAGTCACCCCTCTCTTTGGGCCATGTGGTTCTCTAGTGTGATCACAGTCTTATCCTACTGAGTTTCAGTAATTGTGGTTCTTCTCTGCATTTTTCAGTTCTACTATAATTTAGCTATCTATCTCTGGTGGCTGTAAATCAGCACTCAAATAGCTTCAATGTGATATTAATAGGCCAGTGAGTCCTCCAGATGAGAATTTACATATCACTAAGGAAATAAATTCAATGTCAGAAGAAAGATGGCATCTTTGACTGACTTGCCTAAAGATATGTCATCAATACTTCTTCCTTTATTCTTAATACCCTTGTTACCAAGAAGTAAACTTAATCAAGTTTTTTTTTTTTTTGTACACACTCTTTACATACTGGCAGACCAAGGAGAAAGAGCCAGTGGAGAGAAAGAGACAAAAAATATGTGAGAGAGAGTGTGTGTGTATATGATTGATGGAGCCAAGTAACTGAGGAAATAGTAGGTAAAGAGATTAGAGAGACAGGTGGAGGAAATAGCTATGAAAAGAAAGTTGCTTCTCTGAGACTACAAAAGAAAAAGAGATATAAAATAAAAGAGAAAAATTTGAGATGAGAAACAAAATATCATAATTTCATAAATTTAGAGTTTCAAGGGATTTCAGATGCCATACAGGCCAATCCACTTTTTTTAATCCCACCTCTCAGGGTTGCTATCCACCTTGATGTATTTTTGTGAGGATCAAATGAGATAATATTTATATAAAGCACTAATTACAATATCTGGCACATGCTAGGCATTATATAAATACATCTCCTTCCCTTCCCCTTTAAATATTGAAATCCTATTAACTTACTCAAGTCATATAAACAATAAATATTGAGGACAGAATTTGAACTCAGACACTTTGATATCATGATCAATGCAAATCAGAAAGACCTGGGTTCATTTTTTTTCATCTGGAATATACCGATTATGAGACCTTTGATCTCTTAACTTCATTAGAGTTTTCTAAGCAACTTTAAGACTATAAATTGCATAGAAGATTCAATCTATATTGGCAGAAGACATTTTCTCAGACACGATTTCTCTACAATTAAATCACTGGTCCTGTGCCTCCCATAATCTGTCCCCTATAAACACATCAAAGAAGTCAAGTTCACCAATCCAAACATTCTGGATAGCAATATAGAAGTATACCCAAAGAGTTATCAAACTGTGGATAGCTTTGACCCAGAAGTGTCACTAAAAGATCATTAAAAAGGGAGATCATTAAAAAATCATTAAAAAAGGGAATAGGACCTACATGTGCAAAAATATTGGTAGCAGTTCTTTTTGTAGTGGCAAGGAACTGGGAACTAAGTTAATGCCCATCGGTTGGGGAATAGCTAACTAAATTATGATATGTGAATATTATGGAATATTATTGTTTTATAAGAAACTATCAGCAGGTTGATTTCAGAGAGGCCTGGAGAAATTTACATGAACTGATGCTAAGTGAAATGAGTAGAACCAAGAGGCCATTGTGCATAGTAACAACAAGATTATGTAATGACCACCTTTGATGGATGTTGCTCTTTTCAATTGTTGAGGCAAATCGAACCAGTTCCAATAGATTTGTGATGGAGAGAGCCATCTGCCTCCAGAGAGAGGACTGTGGGGACTGAGTGTGGATTATAACATAATATTTCCATTTTTTTGTTGTTGTTTTCTTGCATTTTTTCTTTCTCATTTTTTTCCTTTTTGATCTGATTTTATGTGCATGATAATTGTGGAAATATGTGTAGAAGAATTGCATAAAAGATATATATATATATATATATCTTTTATGCAATTCTTATGCTATATATATATATATATATAATGTCAAGTTGACTAACAGTCCATCTGGATGACTATCTATGAGGGATATTGTAGATAGGAATTTCTGCATGGGGTGAAGGATCAGATAAGAGAATCTGTAAGATTGCCTCCCACCCAAAACATTGTTTTCAGGAAAGCAGTTTATAAACTGTAAAAACTTACTAATATGATGATGATGATGATGAGAAGGAGGAGAAGGAGGAAAAGGAGGATGTGTTGTGATGTGATGAGAAAAATGACAGTGAAGATAACTCTGTGAACTGTGGCAATGAAATTGCAATCTTGAAAATGTTCTAAATATTGGCTAATCATTTTTTTTTCAGAATTACCTAGATAGTCATATCTGTTCTCATGAGTTATCAAATGATTCAAGGGTTTTTCTTGAGGAAACTGCATTGTTCTAATCCATAAATAACACACAAAAATGTGGTGGAGAGAAAGGAACAATTAATTAAATTATAAACTAACATAACAAAGGGAAAAAAATCAATTAAAACTGTTCCTTAAGCACTGCATGGGAATCCTGTTTATCTCTACATTGAGGTGGCTCAGTGGATAGGAAAATAGAAAGATTGAAAGACCAAAGTTTGAATCCTACCAATTACTATCTGTGTGGCCTTAGGGAAAAATCAAAAACCATCTTTCTCAGTTTCATTACCTGTGAAATGGGAATAATAATAGAACCTACCTCCCAGAGTAGTTGTGAGGATCAAATGAGATAATTTGTATAAATTTCTTTGCAAAGCACTGTATTAATATTGATTGGCTACTTTTAATATTGTCTCTTACTAGCTCCCTTTGGAACTCCAACAGTCACTATGTAATACAATGCAAAATACAATAAACATTTATTCAGCATCTACTGTATGTAAAGTATCTCAACAGAAGAACAGAATGTGATACAAAGTTTAGATTGCATGATTCTTACCATCATGGAGGAGCTTACATTGTAGCAGGAGGATAAGACATAAGCATCAGAAAACTAAAATGTACAAGAATATGTGAAAAGGGCAAAATCTAATATAGAATGGCTTTAAGGGGTTTACTAACCCAAGGATTTAAGAGTTGGAATATGAATTCAGATTCATCTGATTTCATCTGATTACAAATTTCAACTGTTCCCCCCTTTTCTTATGCCTTTCCCCTTTTAATTGTGTTCTCCCTTCTATTAACCTATTCTTTCCTTTTCCCTTTCCCCTCTTACTTCCTTATAGGGTAAGACAAATTTCTATACCAAACTAAATATTTATGTTATTCCCTCTTTGAACCAAATCTGATGAGATAAAGTTTCAAACAATATTCATCCTCCTCCCTTTTTTACCTTAACCCCAATAGGTGTTTTGTGCCTTTTCATGTGATGTAATTTACTCCATTTTATCTCCCCTTTCCTCTTCTCCAGTACAATTCCTTTTCTACTCCTCATTTCTTTTTTATTTTTTCACATTAAAGTCAACTTTATATCCTCTAAGAATACTCTGACACAGATACTATTTTCAAGAGTTACACATATCATCTTCCCATGTAGGGATGTAAATTTTTTAACTTTTAAAACATTATTTTTCCCCTTCTATCTACTTTTTTATGCTTCTCTTGAGTCTTGTATTTGAAGGTTAACTTTTCTATTAAGTTCTGGCATTTTCATCAGAAATGATTGAAAATCCCCTATTTCATTGAATGTTCATCTTTTCCCCTGAAAGATAATGTTAGCTTCTCCCCTCCCCCCCAAAAAAAAAAAAAAAGCTTTCATATCTCTTCTGCAAAGCTCTCATTTCTTTTCCCTATTTTTTTTTCTCTTTTGAGATCCTTTTTGAATTCTTCTAAGAGAGCCTTTGGAATTGAAGACTAGTTCATATCCTCCTTTAAGGCTTCACCTGAAGGTATTTTTGCCTTTGCTATTCTTTTCTAAGTTAGTATTCTGATCTTCCTTGCCTCCATAGTAGATCTCTATGGTCACAGATCTTTTTGCTTTTTTGCTTGTTTCTAAAGGTTGAGGTCTATTCTTAGGATATAGGAAAGATTGTCCTGAGCTACCTCTAGAACAACAGAGCTTCTCATTGATTGAGTGGTTCTGTAGGCTTCCCCACTGCCTTGGGCAGACCTGGCTAAGTCCTTGTAATGCTAGGATTCAGGGACTCACAATTTGCCTTGTAGTTGTGTTAGAGGTCTCACAGCTGGTCTGCTGATCTATTGGCCTTCTGAACCAGGACAAAGTAGCTAGCTGCTATATTTTGGCTAAGAGCCTCTTACTAAATTCCCTGTACCTAGCCTCTCCATGATGGTTCTTCCTATATCTCTTGAGCCATGTTCCCCCCCTGTTCAACTGAGCAATCTTTTCCTGAATTCTTCCAAGATATCTTAGACTGAAAAATTATTGCATGCTGAATATTTCTGGGTTCTATCACTCCAAAACCCATTCAGAAACTTGGTCAGATGTTGATTCTGAGGGAAACTGTGGAGATCTCAGGCTATGTTCTGTCTATTTTCCACCATTTTGGTTTTACTTTCTTTATTTTCTTGATAGTAAAAGGCAGAATGAAATGTACCTGTGAACTTCAGTTTCCACATATGTGAAATAAACAAGTAACACTAGTAGATTTCTGATATCCCCTCCAAATTTGTCCTATGCTCTTAGTTTGATAATGTATTGCCTCGTGTTTAGGGATGAAGAATTACATCTAGAATATCCATGGAAAATCAAAACTGCTAGAGGGTTTAGAAACTCATAGATTTTATAAAATATAAGCCTAAATATTCAAGCATCTCATACTGATTCATCCTTTTTAAGATAATTAGTGCCTTGTGTTCTTTAGGGGGCAGAAGATAGGAAGTGGGAAGAACAGCAACAGATTATTGCTTTGGTAGTCATGAACATGTTTTAACTCTTAGTGATAATTTCTCCCACCCATATGCAGGTTTATTTATACAATATCATAACCTGCTAGATTCTTGTTTTCTGTAATCTTATGACAATACTCTCTGTGAAAGAGAGAGGAATTATGTTCTTGAAATCAACTGACCATGTGACCATAACTGATCATGTGACTCTAGACAAATTTTTTAATGAGCCTCAGGTTCTTCCACCATAAAATTAGGATAATAATAAAACCTACCTCACAGGGTTGATACAAAGATCAAATGAGATAACATATAAAGCTCTAAAAGAACTATATAGGGTTTAGCTATTATTTACATTAAACTAAGGGACATAGAGGATTAGACTCTATTCTAGAGACAAAAATAAGAAGAAATAATGGTTAACTTAAAGGAATTGAAGGCAATAATAAACTTTACTGTAGAAACCTGGAAATGTGGCCAACTATTTAAAGTTTCACATATAGTATTCAAATAAAACAAAAAAGATCAGCTGCAAAACTTAAAAAAAATCAGCTGCAAATTTAGTAAGCATACTGTGCATAGAAATCAATCATTTTCATTATTATAGCATATATGAATAATATTTCAAAGTTTCCAAAAGGAAGATAATCAACAGGATGCATGTATATGTTCAAGTAATCATTTTTACTCTTGTAGGTAACATCTTAGCAGTGAAATTTTATAAACTTGCTCTTAGCTGGCCATAAAGCTATGTTTACATCAAAAATTTGAAATTATAGTCATGTAACCACACTGCTGGCTGATATGGTTTTGCTCTGACTTTTCAAAAAGCTGAATTAGCTTTAGGGTGACTAAATTGCTCATTCTTCCTTCACATTATCTTTTTTATCCATCTCTTTTCCATTCTCCCTGCCAATATTCTAATTCAAGTCCCTAATATCCTTTACCTGTATATTACAACTGCCCCTACTTGATTTTTTCAATGTTATTCTCATTCTGCCATCAAGCTATTTTACACATTGCTGCTAGATTAACCCAAAGAACCCCTAAATATTGCTGTGATCATGTTATTTCTCTCTCAGAAATCTTAATTGGTTCTGATGATCTAATGAAGAATAAAGTTCAGGCTTCTTAGGTAGGCAAATATCTAAATTTATATCTACAGATTTTTCTCCCACTATACCCCCACATAAATCCTATATTCCAGTTTAATTGATTCCCTCTTGATTTAGTTAAATTCAACAAACAGTGTTATGCCCTGGAGAGACAAAGATAAAAAATGAAATAATAACCATCCTCAAAGTGCTTACTTTCTACTGGGAGGAAATTACATGTACACAGATAATGCACAAGGTAATTTGAAGAAGAAAGGAATAACTTCTAGCAGAATCAAGCAAACAGAGAAGAGATCACTTTAGCTGAATTTTGAAAATAAGTATTCTGAGAAGTAGAAATGAAGAAACAATGTTTTTTTGGAATGTCTATTCATAAGAAGCAGGAATTGAGGGCAAGCTAAGTTAGTTAAAGAGCCAGTAAATCTAGTTTCATTGGACTATAGATGACATGATTGCTAGCAATATAAATAAGGTCATGATGGCAGGTTGAAATCATATTGTGAAGGGCTCAAAGTGACAGATTAGTGAGTCATATTTTTTTTTCCTGGAGGCAATAGGTAGCTCCTTGGTAATGGTAATAACAATCATTCTGGACATTTGGGGATATCATTTTGTCTTCTATGTGAAACATGGAAGTAAGGCTACTTAGAAAGTTAATAAAAATATTTTAGGTGAGAAGTAATTACTGAAAAGAAAGAAAATGATTTATTGAGATTTATTGTGGGAAAAGAATCAATAGAACTTGGAAACTAAATAGATATGGGAGAGGGAAGGACAGAAAGAGAAGAGTCAAAAATGATTCCCAAATTTTTTAACCTTGGTGACTGGATAATGATGGTATCCTTAGAGAAGTTTGAAAGAGATAGATTTAGAGGGAGAAAAAATTCAGTTGTTATTTGGGCATGTTTTTTTTTCAGATGTCAACTGCATGAAGATAGAGTTATCATGCAGGCAGTTAGCAAAGTGAGCCTGGAGCTCAGGGGAGAGAAGAGGGCGGGATATGTTATGAACACAGAAATGAAAATTGAATTCACTGGAATTGATAAGGTCACAAAGTATGAAAAAAGTGTAGTAAAGAGCTAAGAACAAAACCTTGAGGGACATTCCAGATTAGAGAGAGGATATAGATGATCTAAAAAAGTAAAATGAAGCAAAAGCAGACAACTAGAGAAGCAAACTAAAATAAAGAGTGGTGTCACAAAAACCATCTGAGGATACAACATCTCATTTTAAAACATCTCTTTTTAATTAAACTTTTTTTTTAATTTTTAACATTCATTTAAAAATTGAGTTCTAATTTTTTTGCCTCTTTCCAATTCTTCCCCAATGCCTTGAGAAGGCAAATATATATCAATTATACATTCAAAATCATGCAAAGCATATTTCTATATTATCCATGTTGCAAAAAACCCCAATAAAAATAAAGTAAGTGAAAAAGTTATACTTAATTTCTGAAACTATCGCCTTGTTCTTTCTTATAGCACAATAGTATTCCATCATAATTACATGCTACATCTTTTCTGTGCTTTTGTCATTGCATTTTCTCTTATTATTATACATTTTCCCCCAGTTTCTTCTTTTCCTTCTAATCTTTGCTGCATTGGTTTTGTTTGTGCATTTTTAATTTAATGTATGAAAATTACTCTTTTTACTTTCCATGATTCTCTCTATCTCTTGTTTGGTCATAAATTCTTTCTTTATCCATAGAGCTAACAGATAAAATCTTATTCAGTCATTCACTCAATGGCTGGATATATTCTCTCACAAGTCTTCACAATCACAAAAAAAGAGCTGCTATATAGAATTTTTGTACTTACAGGTCTTTTCCCTTGCTCTTTGATGTCTTTTGGATACAGAACTATTAGTGATATTGATGGGTCAAAAGATAAGCACAGTTTCATAGTTCTTTGGATTTAGTTCCAAACAGTTTTCCAGAATGATTGGACCAGTTTACAACTCTACCAAGTGTCCCTATTTTTTCATTACTTTCAGCATTTGTCATGCTCCTTTTCAGTTATGTGAATCATCTAATAAGTATGAGAAGTATCTCAGTGTTGTCTTAATTTGCTTTTCTTTAATCAATAGTTATTTAAAGCATTTTTATATAACTATAGATTTTTCTTCTGAAAACTGTATTCATATTTTTGACTATTGATCAATTGGGGAATACCTCTTATTTTCATAATTTTATGTATTTCCCCATATATTTGAGAAATAAAGTTTTTTTTTTTTTTTTTTTTTTTTTTTACCAGAGAAGTTTGCTGTGGAAATACCCCCTTCCCCGTTTCTTCTTTTTCTTCTAATCTTGGCTGCATTGGTTTTGTTTGTGTAAAACCATTTTAATTTCATGACATCAAATTATCCTTTTTACTTTCCAAGATCCCTTCTACCTCTTGTTTGGTCATAAATTCTTTCTTTCCTGTCTTTTGACCATTTATCTATTGGAGAATGGCTTAAATTCTTGTGAATTTGAATCAATTCTCTGAATATTTTAGAAATGAGGCCTTTATCAGAACCCTTAAATGTAACTTTTTTTTAGTTTATTGCTTCCTTTCTAATCTTTTGGGGTTTGTTTTAACAAAAACTTTTTTACTTAATATAATCAAAATTATCCATTTTGCACTCTATAATGTACTTCAGTTCTTCTTTGGCTAAAAATTCCTTTCTTCTCTACAGATCTGAGAGCTAGACTATTCTTTGTTCTTCTAATTTGCTTATAATACCACTCTTTATATCTAAATCATGAACCCATGTCAACCTTATCTTGGTATAGGGTGTTAGTTGTGAGTCAGTGCCTAGTTCTTGTCATGCTAGTTTCTGATTTTCCTAGCAAATTTTGTCAAATAGTGAGTTCTTATCCCAGAAGCTGGAATCTTGGGTTTATCAAACACTAGATTAGTATAGGTAGTGACTATTGTGTCTTGTGAATGTAATGATTACTTTATTTCTTAGGCAGTATCAAATGTTTTTGGTGACTACTGCTTTATAATATAGTTTTAGGTCTGATACATTTAGGTCACCTTCATTTGCATTATTTTTTCTTAATTTCTTTGCAACTTTTGACCTTTTGTTCTTCCAGATGAACTTTGTTATTACTTTTTCTAGCTTTGTAAAATAATTTCTTGGGAGTTTGATTAGTATGGCACGTAATAAGTAGATTAATTTAGGTAGTATTGTTAATATTAAATTCATATTAACTTCAAATGTCTTGAATCTCAGCATTTAAACTGTTTGAATCCCAAAAAGAGATATCCACTTCCCCTAGTTCAGAAAACTTATTAGAGGGCTTAGCTAGTGCTGTTTCCAGGGTTGTTATCCTGGGATCCAAGAATTCATCTTTTTAATATTTTGATAATTGTATTTCAGGGAAATTGTTTCCTTTACAGTCATATTTTATATTTTATTAAATTCTGTTGTATGCATCAAAAACATTATTCTGAGAATGGATTCCATAGGTTTCTCCATACATCTCAACGATTATGATGCAAAAAAAAAAAATTAAGAATCCCTTTAGACTTTGGCTGGGCATCAATCTGAGAAGATGCAATGATAAAGCGCAAAAGAGGATGGAGATGAAGCATGTTACCCATGCTTCTGACAGAGAGGTGATGGGCTCCAAGTGCAGAATGATATACATTTTTTAAAAAGATATACATTTTTGAACATAGTTGATGAAGAAATTTGCTTTGCTTGGCTATTTACATTAGGTAGTTTTTGAATTTTTTGTTTTGTTTGTTTTACGGGTGATATGATAATTTATTTAGAAAATTAAAGGAAAGCAGCAAAGCAACTAATCCAGACAACAGCTTCAACAAAATTTCAATATACACATTTGTCCCAAGGGTTTTACTTTTTTTATTTTCCTTTTCAGTTGTTATTCATTTGTGAGTATGGCAGGGAAAGAACATCAATGTCTACTAAGTAAAAATATGAAATTTTTAAAATGAAAGGTGTATATAGAATATGGAAAAATTCATAGTTATCTCCCAGTCCTACATAGAAGCTTATGTTTTCCTTAGGTTTAATTTTTTTTTGGTCCATGGGTATACATAAACACACATATATACCCATATATGCACATATATTTCTGTATGTATATATATATATATTTATGAATATGATTATGGTAAACCATCACCACTACTATCATTAACATCAGTATAATAGAGGTAAAATTTTATCAGAATAAATCCATTACAATTTTAGCACAAAGACAGAGATTTCTAAGCAACAAAAAAGTAAATGTTGAAAATTATGTAGGTTAATATAATGTATTGGGTAACAAAGTCAGAACCTAAAATATCTTTACACACTAGCATTAGGCCAAATCAAATATGATTAATTTAGAGATAAATATTGACACAGATTCAAAAAATCAAAATTACACATAAAAAATGAGGGAAGTATAGCTAGACAGAAATTCATAGAAATTCTAGTACAGTAAAAGCTCAAAATGAGTCAAAAATGTGATAAGGCAAAAGAAAAATGTGATCTTATACTACATTAAGAGAGATAGAGTACCCAAATATAAAGAGATGATAATCCTACTTACGCTTCTGACTAAGTACTAGGTTCAGTTCTGCCAACATATTTTAGGATAGACTATGATAAAACAGAGGACATCTAGAAGAAGGCGGTCAATACAATGAAAATCTCCAGCTCATGTCATATAAAGATCCTTTGAAAGAATTAGACTGAAGAAAAGACTAGAGAAACATGATAGATGACTTTAAATATCTGAAGATCTGAAGCAATGTCATGGAAAAAGAATAAATCTGTTTTTATGATCTCCAGATAGTGAGCAGTCAGTGCAGAAAGTTAATAAGAAACAACTTCCTTATATTCAAAACTATCCCAAATAGGAAAAATCTGCATGTGAGAAGTAACAGAGAATGAGGGTCGAATGACTAATTGTCAAGAATACTATAGAAATAAACCACTCAGATGTGCACTAAATGGCTTATGTTTTCTCACTTAAAAAACAATTCTGAGATGTGTGAATACTTGGGGAGGGAGTGGAATATATGCAAAAGGAGGCAGAGTTCCACAGTGTCAAAAGTTGCTGGAAGATCAAAAAGAGAATGAGTGTAGGGGAAGAGGTCATGGAATTTAATAGTTAACCTTTGAAGCAGCAGTAGTGAGTGTCAGAAGCAGTGACATGAGTGGTGAGGTAAGAAGCCACAGACCAAAAACTGAATTTGTCAGTTAAAGGTAGAAGGAGAATAGGATGACAGCTTGATGAGATGGCAAACTTAAGGGAAATTTGTTTTTGTTTTAGCAATGGAAGAGATGAGGGTGTTTGTAGAAGGCAGAGAAGGAGCTAGTGCCTAAAGATTAAAGATCATTATGAAAGAATGACATTTATATACAATGAAGACCCATCTGAGATTAAGAGAGACAGAGTACCCAAGTCTAAAGAGATGATAATAAATTTGCACCTGGTCCTTCTGATTAACAAGACTGCAAAACTTTCTCTAGAAGTGTTCACCAGCACAAAAATAGCACTTAAGAAATCAAATAATGGAGATGACCCAAAGCCTAAGATTGGTATAAAATGAATGGGAGCAAATGATTCAAGATTAGAGGGCCACATATTAATAAATCTTTTAATTATAAGGTCAAGAATGATGAGAGAAAGAGAGGTTAGGGAAGGGGTGATAAACTGGGAATGAAATGATATAGGGAGTCATAGAGACTAAAAATCATGGGAACGACAAAGAATATATTAGGTAGTCAATTTAGGAAAATAGAGTAAGCTCAGAAAAGGCTATTTTGTACTTAATAAAAATGAATGAGACAATTTGAAGTGATGATAAAATCTTAAGAAACACTGTTTATCCTTTATATAGCAGTTCAAATAACTCCTTTGTAGGAATCTTTCCCTGCTCACTTCAACTGGAAATAATCCATGCCTCCTCTGAAAACATGTAACTTCCTGTTTGTACAGCTTCTATGGCACTTATCATATATCACTTTATATTGTGGATTGTATTTTGCTCTCCTACTAGATTACAAGAGTCTTGAGGGTAGGGACTATGTTTTATTCATCTTTGTATCTTGTGAAACATCTAGTACTATATGCTTCACATACCAAAGATTTCAATAAATGTTGAATGAACAGATAGATGAATATCTTGTGCTTTATGATAATTCAATAATACAAAATATTCTATAACTATTAACTAGCCACCAGGCCACAATACCTTCAGAGCTTAAAAAACAATAGGTTTGATTCTTTGAATTGAAAGCTCAACTGGTTATAACCATTTTATTATATGGTCCTAGAGATAGAGGTTTCATCTAAATCAGAATTCTCCCTTAAAATGAATAAGGTATTTTTAATCCCATTTTATACATGGGGCAAATGAATCACCAATGTGCAATATAAAGTAGAGGGAAAAACAATTTTCTTTTTTGAGTAGAGGGCTGAAAACTATTCAAAGAGATCCACAATAAGCATTACATGCACATAGTAAAGATAGATAGATAGATATACACACACCCATTTATATACATATATACATATACACTCATATATGCAGCAATTAAAATTTGTCCATAAAGTATAGAAATAGGTCAAAACATTGGATCTTTAATCATTAATTTGTTGGTATGCCAACTAACACTTTTTTTTAGTTACAAACAAGTACACACAATTTAATTATGTTTTATATTCTGCTCGCTGTTTAAGAAATTCATGTCTGGCTCCAGGCCTTTTGTCTCCATCTTTCATTGATCCTTTCACCTGGAATGACAGACATGTTTTGATTTAAGTCATGTGTGAATATATTCATTCACAGCAAGCCCTCACATTGTGAGAGATTACTTTGAAAAGACAGAGCATCATTGCTGTATAAACGGATATTACAATCACTGATATAGCAAGAAGAATAAAACTACAATAATTATATAAAATCCTGGAAGGATCAGTTCAGTGCTGTTTTACTCTACTATAAACCTATATTTATTTTATTAACATTATCTCATCTTAGATTTCATTTTGAGAAGTGAAATGCAAAAAAATTGTAGTCAGAGAACCCTGAATCCTACTCCCACCTGTGTCTTAATAGCTGTTTGAACTGAGGCAAGTTTCTTCACTTCCTTGGGCCTCAGGTTCCTCAGATATAAAATGAAGGGGTTGAATTAGATAGCCTCAAAGATCTCTCATAGCACCAAATTCATAAGCCAATATTCCTACAAAGGTCATATCGAAAGTAATAAAATACACAGCCTAAGTGTCTTAATTGCCTTCTTCCTGGTACAGTGAGAAAAGCATTGGTTTGCACTCAAGAAACCTGGACTCAAGAAACTATCTTACAGCTGTGTGACTTTGGATAAATCATTTAACTTCATTGAACCTCAATTTCCTTAACTGCAAATTGGGGAAATTTTTTGTACTGCCTTTATCATGAAAATCAAATAAGATAGATGTTAAAGCTACCACTAACCATAAATGTTCTTTGTGGCTGTTCAGCCATTTTCAGTTATGTCTGACTTTTTGTGACCCTGTTTAGGAGTTTTCTTGGTAAGGTGGAGGTTTGCCATTTCCTTCCCTATCCCATTTTATAGATAAGAAGACTGAAACAAGATGAAGGGACTTGTTCAGGTCTCTACAGCTATTAAGTGCCTGAGGCCAGATTTGAACTCAAAAAGATGTCTTCTTGATTCTAGGTCCAGAATTTTATCTACTGTACCATCTAGCTATCCATAAATGTTCTAACATGAGTTATCATGAACTCAAGCAGGATTCCTAGTTTTCTCAAACCTACCATCTCATTTCAATTCAATTCAACAATCATTTATTAAGTCATTTTACTCTGCTGAATTCTAGAGAAACAAAAAGTTAAAAACAAAATGATCTATTGCCCTCAGTGACCTTACATTCTATTAGAAGGGGACATTGTATACATTAAATTAAATATATGAAGAAAATCAAATACAACATTACTCAAGTACTTTCCAAGGGAATATACAATATGAAATTAATTCATTAACAATAGAATAATTGTCTAGTTGCCATAATAGAAGGATGGAATAAAATGGAAGGGGGCATGGAAGTAATGGAGTTGAAATGAATGATTATGAAGAAGATTAAAGAGCTTACCAGGGAAAATAAGTGTAAGTAATGCACTTCATGGAAGCTACAATCACTTTGATTTGCTAAGCAGTCTCTGAGAAAGGTAGAATGTAATGGAGTTAGGGACCATTCTGGGGCAGGGCAGATAAGATCGTTCCTGGTCCTAACTGATGGTGAAGGCAAGGGTTAATGGAATCCTAGATTATAACTGGTTATGGTGTACTTAAATGTCAGACCTTCTGCCAGGATATTTTATTCATGGCCTAGTATGAATACCTATTCTTACAACTTTGGACAGATCTCAAATGTTTTTAAAAAGGAAAAATTGCATGGATATACATGTACACTATGTGGGTGTATATACTGCAATATATATAGATATATACTTATATTTACATTTTTATAATTTGTATGTGCTATTTATGTATAGATCGATGCTAGATCATATATATATATATATATATACACACACATAAATGATGGATGGTTAGATAGATAGATGATAGATAATGCAAACAAATTAATTTGTTTTCTATTTTTCAACCAGAGAGTATTCTAAACTGAAGTCTTGTGCATGGCTATCAATATCATGCATACAGTTCATTTTCCATCATACCTTATCATAAACATCCTGTATAATTTGTCATAGAATAATAAAATCGAGCTGGGCATGTGCTCCAAGAAGATGCAAGACAGAAATAAAGTTTCAATATATACAAACATATTTTAGCAGCACTTTTAAAGCAGTAAGAACAAAACAAAGCAAAATATAGGAAAATGGGAGCTTAACAATTGATAAATGACTGAATAAATTAATAAATTGCTGTGTAATAATACATGCAAGTGCAATAATACAAATAGAAACAATGCTAAAAGGCAGTCATGTGCTGATTATGAGCAATGGTGGACAGCTCTAAAAAAGAAATAAATGGAACAAGTTTTCCTTTTCTCTTTGACAAAATGGGAGAGGTTGACACAATTTTGCAGATTATAGAAATAGTAGTTTTGTCTTTCAGTTTTGTTTAATTGTTTTTATTTCTCTTTCAAGAGAGGTTTCACTGGCTAGGTCGGGAGGGAGATGTTGGTATATCTGAAATTACTATCTTCCTTAAAAGATAGTAGTAGGGGCAGCTAGGTGGTGCAGTGGATAGAGTACCAGCCCTAAAGTCAGGAAGAACCTGAGTTCAAATCTAACCTCAGATACTTAACACTTCCTAGCTGGGTGATCCTGGGCAAGTCACTTATCCCTAATTGCCTCGGGGGAAAAAAGTAGTATAACTCAAAATATAATTTTTAAAAATTAAAAGAAAAAAAGTATTAAGAAAAAGGTCTTTTAGGGATCAAACAACATAATCATGTTGAAAAGCATTTGCCCATGAGTCAGAGAGTTTTGTGTTTTCTCTTTCCTCCAAGAAATCCTCGCACTTAGAACCCTTTTGGTACATACTGCTATTTTATAGGAATTGGTTTAATTTATTATCTACTCTGGTTTTTTATTTGTCTGATCTCACTTGACTCTTAAGTCAATTGACTTACTTGCACATATCAAATTTTATTTTAAGTTTAGTACAGGTCACAGGACAGTTTCGTATTAAAACCCAAGAAACTAAAATCAAAGAATTTTTTTTAATTCAAGGAACTAAAATAGTCTACATTTTCCTTACATTCAAGTTTGTAAGCCTTCAAGGCCACCATCCACATCTCTGAAAACCTTATGCAGGCTGGAGACTGGAGGATGTAATTGTAAAAGCAAATACAAATTTTCTTGAGTTATCTTCTTCCACCCTACCACCCATTTGATTCCTTTTCAGTCAAGAATAACTTTTTGTTCTTGAAATTCTCTTATCAGGAATACCACAGATAAACTTCTGGCTATAATGTTTCGCATGAGAGAGTTTAGTTAGATATAAGCAAGAATTTTTTTTTCAAAACTGATTAAACTGTGAAATAGACTATTACTAGAAATTGCATAATCTCTATCCCAAGAGATTTTTTAAAAATAGGACAATTTGCCTGATTTCTAGGATGAGTGTACTGAAAACTTGCTTAAAGGCATGAAGCAAAACTAGATGACCTCTTGATATCCCTTTGAGCTCAAAGGTTCTAGCCATAGTCAGAATAAATATTAGCATAAGCTATTTATTCTTCCTTATAAACTCTTATTGAAATATACCATTAAAAACAAATGTAATGAATTTCTACAAATAATTTAACTTTCTCAGATGGAATTTCAAATTATAAGAACCAACCCCCCCAAAAAAGTTCCAAAGAGATCTGTGGGGACAGTGATTATGGGGAAAAGACTAACATATTTGGAATCATAATACCTCTGGATTTGAGTTCCATTTCTAAAATTTGTTGTAGCCTCAGAAGTTCTAAGCAAATCACTTTATGTCTTCGAGTCTCAGTTTCCCTAACCCTTAAATAGCAAGGTTAAGCTAGATAGCCTCTAAAGTCTGTTATTGTTTAAAATAAAAACATATTATTTGTGCAATAAGGGGTAAAATTATCTGGCCTTTCAACTTTTCTATCTCAGAACCCAGACTTGTACAAGAAGAGATCAGAGTAAGTTTGAATCATTTTTTTTAATGTTTACTTTGTTATCTGAAATGTCAGATTAAAATTATCTTGCCCACATTATCTAAGTTGGTGCCTCCATTTTATGCTATTTTGCTCCTGTAGGTATAATTTTAGACTATTGTTTTGCTTTTCATTATCATCGAGATGGACACCTTCCCCAATATATAACTGAAAAAATCTGGGTGTTTGAAGAAACCTTAGAAGTCGTCTTTTCTAACTCATTCAGTGCCCAGTTCTTTCTACAATGTCACCCAAAATCATCTGGCAATGCTGCTTGAACAGCCAGTGATGGGTTCTCTCTAGAAAGGAAGCCTGTTTCATTATTAGATAACTCTAATTATCATCAAACTCTTTTGTTGAGCTGAATTATGTCACCTTATAAATTCTATCCTTAAAATATAGGTAGATAGCTATTTGTAAAATATCTAACCCCACCCCAAAACCTACTTCTCCATTACCATGATTAAAGTAAGTACTAGAGTTCTTTTATTTTAGTTGAAATTAGATGAATGTTGAATTGTGGAGTACCCCATCCTTGGGTCGTCATACAGTCAAAGCCAGGATTTGAATCTACACCATGTCAAATCATTTCAGACAAAACCAAATGAAACATAAGTTCAAAAGCAAAATGCATTTAATTAAAAGGCAATAGCAAAGTTTGTAGAATAGTTGGTTCAAAATTACAAACAACCTTCATAGTCATCTAATGTAACTCTCATTTTACTTATGTGGAAATTGAGATTAGCTTTGTTGTCCACAAAGCACTTGACATATATCTCATATAATCCTCATTATAAGCCACATGATATATACATGTATGTGTGTGTATCTATCTATCTATCTATCTATATGTAGTATTCACTATTATTCCCAATTACTATCTTTTCCACCTTTAGGGTAATCTTTTTATAGAAAATACTTATGTCAAGAAATATATAAGATGGTATCACTATTTTGAAATTATAGATTAAACAAAAAAGATCATTGTATGATGTGTGAAGAAGGGTAGTAATACAGAGGAATACAGAGTAGTATACATTAATAAGCTGAAACATTTCAAATCAGAAACTATAAATAGTTAAATCCAATTCTATTCATGCTAAGACCTTATTGCTTATCTCAGGATTTCAATTGTAGGTCATAGGATTTAGAACTGAGCAGGAAATAGAGATCATTTAGGTCAATCCTCTCCCTACCCCCTGACATTTTCCAAAGAAGGATCACATTAAAAAAAAGAGGGATCACTAACACTGGTAGGTCTGGGCTATCTGGGATACATTAATGTGCCCTGGAGTTATTTCTAAAGTTTTTTTTAAAAATACAAGTGAGAAAAAGAAACAGAAAAGAAGCAGCAAAAGGAAAGTAGAAAAACTTCCATTTAATTATACAAGCAGAATACAGAATACACGAATGAGTATTTGGTTTCACTCCATAGCCATGTGAAGGAAAAGAAAAAGAAATTAAGTAAATATGCCATGGAGCTCATTCTACCATATTAACTTAACAGTAAGGTTAATATGAAATGATGAATATTGCTAAAGTTTTGACATTCATTAAAATGGGTCACAGATAATAAGTGATAAAATGGTAAGAGAGGCTTCTTTGTCCAATAAATCTAAATAAGAATAGAGAGGAGGAAAGAGAAAAAGTGCACTCCTACTTGTCTTAGGCTAAGGTGATGATTTATTAATTATTTTATTTTAAAACAACAGCAGGATACTGCTTTAGAGCAAGCAGACAAATGCTTCCTTACACTATAAGAGCTTACTCCTTGATGGGCAATGAAAATGAATAATGAATAATGAATATGAAAAATGAATAAAAGCCAAGAGGTTAAATCAGTCACATTTAGTTTTTGAAATATCACAGACTTTATTTTCCCAAGCACCTTATTTTACAGGTCTGATGATACTCAGAACACTTGCTTCTTGGTGAAGAAAAAAGTACAAAAGGCATCATTATACTATACACTTGAAAGGAAACATCTTAGCAAACACACATATCCCCAGCAGTTTACAAGCCTCCCTGGTCTAATGTTTTCAAAATGAACTCGCTATCTGGATGTTCATTAACTTTTATCAGGATAATTAACTACATCAACAGCTTGTTCATCTTTCTGCCAAAACCAAAACAAACAAGAACTGTCCTGATAAATTTGGCCATTACATCTACCTTCCATTTGTGAGAACATAATATTGGAAATCATGAAAGGAAAAGAATAATGTTTAAAAATGGAATTCAGAGGTCTGTCCATAGAAGTGTCAAGAGCTGGAGATACTGCAAGGCTTGTAACACCAAAAGCTTTCATTTTCAGGGCCACAGATAAGAGTTTCTCTCAGAAATGGTCTATTACTTAGTATGTAGGACATACCAAGTACAAAGAACAAGAAATGAAAAAAGTGGTCTTTAAGGATATTGTTATGCCCCAATGCCCAGCCAGTTATCTTGTTAATAAATGGTTTTCTGGTCATGGGGGAATAGATTAAAAAAGGAATTGTTGCTTAGCACACAGCATCATAGCCCCTTAAAAATTAATTATTAGCAGAGAATTGGAAACAAAATAGATATCCATCAGTTGGGTAATGTAAGGAAGGAATCAAATATTTATTAAACTCCTACTATGTGCCCAACACTGTGCTAAGTACTTTACAAATATTTCATTGTTTCTTCATTATAATACCAAGGGTTTTTAAGTCTATTTTACAATTGAGAAAACTGAGACAAACAGAAATTAAATTATTTGCCTAGATTCATTCTCTGTCTAAGATTAGACTTGAAATCTGGTCTTTATGACTCTAATACCAGTATTTTATCCATTATGCCACCATGTGGTATATAAATGTCTTTAAAAATAATACCATAAGAATATATATATATATATATATATAGAATTCAGAAAAAATATGAAAATAAAACTTATATGTTCTGAGGTATAGTGAAGTAAATAGAACCAGGAAAATAAGTTACAAAATGACTACAAACAGTGCTAATGAAAAGAGGAGAGAGTGAGAAAAAGAGAGAAGGAAGGAAGGAAGGAAGGAAGGAAGGAAGGAAGGAGGGAGGGAGGGAAGGAGGGAAGGAGAGAAAGAAGGAGGGAGGCAAGGAGGGAGGTGGGGAGGGAGGGAAAAAGGGAGGGAGGAGGGAAAAAAGGGTAAAACAACTAAATTTTTTTTCCTGAAGAAAAGAAAATGATCCTCCCTTCTTTGTAGAAGTGCAGGACTAGTAGTGTTAAATGTTTCATATATTATTAGACCTAGTTGATAAGTTGGTTAGATTTCCTTATTTTTCCAAACACACACCCCTCCATTTTTTTTTTGTTTTGTTATAAAGACATAGTTCTCTAGGTAGTGCAGGAAGAAAATATATTTGGAAATTAAATGATATTTTTAAAAGTTATCAATATAAATTTTCAAAGAAATACAACTAGTCATGCTGTATTAATAGCAAGAATCCTTGAACCTCACATACATAACATTTCTCACATATATAATCATTAGGCTTTTTACTAGCCTTATTTTGACTTCTGGCATATTCAAAATATTTACACATTATTTTGAGCTTACTATCTCTTCAATCAATAAACTTACTTCAGCAGATTGATTCATGATCATGGATAATGTGGAAATTCTCTCCTTCAATATAGATGACAATCCATCATCTATGTTTCTCCTCTGTCTATTTCCAGAAATCCTCTGGGAATCTTCTTCCAGGCCTTTTAATAATTCATGAATCTTGGGCTGTCCCTCTGTCATTTATCACTCACAAGATATGACTACTATCTCCTTTTCTAATTATACATACAATAATAGATGACATTTATGTAGGGTTTGCAAAGTACCATATCCAAATCTTTTTTTCCAAATCTATTTTTTATCCATAGCTTATTTCTTATAGTGCTCATGTGAACCCTATGAAGTAGGTACATACATGTGTTATATACCTATAATATATGTAATATGCACACATGCACATATAATATATATGAATATCTGTACATACGTGTTTAGATATGTATGAGTATAGATATAGTCATAGATACACGCACACATGCACACACACACACACACACACATACACACTCTTGATGTCTTGATATCTTTTATTCAATTTCTTGCAGACAAGTCTTTCCTGGTAATAAGCTACCACTGGCAAAGGTCCATCAATCATCTTTATGTTGCCTTTGGCTTCCTGCAATTTCTGTTCTTTTGAGATTGTAATGTTTAAAGTATTCTCAACTATTCTCATTGGGAGAATATTAGTATTAAAAGATTCTTTTGTGGTATCAAGATTAGCTTATTAAATATACTGCAAAATCACTAGTATAGACACTTCCTATCTCATGGGTCGTGCATAATGTCTATCAAGATATATACACTCAAGTACTGAGTCAACAGAGATAGCTAGGTAGTGGATAGGGTGCTAAATCTTGAGTCAGGAATTCTCATCTTCCTGAATTCTATCTAATCTGATCTCAGTTAATTATGGTGTGACCTTGGACAAATCACTTAACCTTGTTTACATAATTTCCTCATTTGTAAAATGAGTTCAGGAAGGAAATGGCAAATCATTCTATAATCTTTACCAAGAAAACCCCAAAATAATGTCACAAAAATTTGGACACATACAAATGAAAAATGACTAAACAACAACTGACTCAATAGACTGCATGGCCAGTTGTATGCTATAATCTGGAAAATATGTATTTTTCAACTACTTAATTTATATGGAATGGATAGATTACTATTTTCTTGTTTGCCCAGGGATTTCATCTAAGAAGACCTATAGTATCATGAAATTGGATGAAATTAAAATAATGTTGTTGGTGAATAAAAATATCTTGATAAGCATCACATTCATAAATAATTCTTATTCTATGGGAAATTTGTGAAGGACATTGTCCCTGACCCTGGTGAATGATTTTGATTGGCATCTCTATTTTATGGTTTATTTGATGATACTACTCAACAGATAAATGAATAAATTTATTTCAGTAATTCCATTCATGAAATTTTATAATTTTGACATTTGCATGGGAATATTTTGAGGAAAGTTTTTAAGGCTTAATTTGGTTGTATCACTCAAATACATTAGTATAATTATATGTGTGTGTGTATATATATATATATATATATATATATATATATATACATGTATAAAGATCGATATATACATACAGAAAACAAAATTCTTATTACCAAACCTCTCATTCATTTTGTAATTCTGAATACAATACATAGTATACTACAGAAAGTTAATTATAAAAGTCTGATTATATATTTTTTCATGTTTTCATCATGGGTATTATTGATATTCACATAGCACAGTTGTGTAAAGTTTGCCCAAAAATGGAAAAAAAAAAAGACTACAAGATCAGTAGATACAGATCCTATTTTGGTAAATGGTCTTAGCCAGATCTTTCACATTCTTTAAAAAACTTCTCCTCTTTGAAGTATCTAAAAAATTTGATCAGTTCATTGTTCTCTTAGGATCATTTAATTAGGTGGGTCTCATATCCTACTTTTTGAATGCTGATTTCTCCCTCCTAATGTTTGCTACTTGTTGATGTCATATGGAGCACAATCTTTGATCACATTCCTCTTCAGAGATTTATGCACAAATTCATACTTGAAACCAATATTTTCCTTGGCTATCATATATCTTCTATTTGAAAGGAAGTCAAGTTAGCAGCATGGTATCGAAAAAAGTATACTGAACTTCAGGTCAAAAGATCTTCATTCAAGTCTTATCTCTGACACATTTTAGCAATTTAACTCTGAACAAGTAAAACACAATCTCTCTGAATCTCACTTTTATCGTTTGTTATAAAAGAGATAAGAACCTATGAGTCAAAATAGAATAGTGGAAGGAATAGTGGACTGAAAGTGAGGAGATACCTGGATTTGAAGCTTGGATCTGATGCTTCCCTTTCTCAACCTGTTCCTGATTTCTAGTTTCAAAACTACACTCCCACTACTGCATCATCTTGAAACTTCTTTCTGCACTTGGGGCCTCCACATGAAATATCCAAACACCCCTTCATCCTTCTAAACTTAGAATATCCCTCTGTTAAAACCTGTCTCCTCCTGCTGGTAATTTATTCTTAGAGAATCCATTTTGTAGAAGGGTACAAAAAGGCTTTCTTAACAACTTCCATCTCTTACCTTACTTTTCTCTTCCCTTTTGTGCATTATCTTCCCCCATTAAAATGTAAATTCCTTGAAGGAAGAGACTATCATTTTGCTTGTATTTGTATCTATTCATCTCACTACAGTGCCTGGCATATAGTGTTAAACAAATGCTTCTTTTCTTCTTTCCTTTCTTCTCCTCACTTAACTACAAATAAGACTTAATTCTGCATGTCCATGCTTATATACATGTATGTGTACTTTTATAAATTATTAACCAAAGACCAATAAACAATCTATATTCTACATCCAATATTTTACTCTAAAATCAAAGACTGAGGAGATAATTTCAATTGAAATTTTAAATGTCATACATAGAGAGTGAAATACTTCCTCTGCTTTTGTAGTGGATTTGTGTTGTTTCATTATGGCCTGACCTTAACATCATTAAAATCAAGCACAGTGGGCAAAGCCTTCAGAGCTCATTTCAATTCATTTGGTTTAGTTTTTCAAGGAGGCTTAGGCAACACAATTTTCTTCAAAGCAAGAATTACCCTCCTAACAACATTAAGTTGTAATGACTTTAATTATACAAATGCTATTCTTATAATCTAGAAGGTATCAGCAGAAAGACAAAAATGGCTCATTTCCATTAGATATATAGGGAAAATCATACTTCAGTATACATCCCTTCAGACATGCAGGAAATTCACTGAGTTCCTATCTGGATATTACTGGGAGAATCTTTGTAAATAAGGTCATGAAAAACTATAATTTTATTTTCTGGACAAAGGTTTATATTCCCATAGTGTAAAATTGGTGGAAAATATTACCATTCAAACCTAGAAAGTCTATACTTTAGGGGATAGTTGAGAGCTACAGTCTAGTCTATTAAAAGTCACTTGCTATGTCATTTTAAAGTATGCTACTTTCAGATTACTTCTGCTCTAGCCTATCTAAAAATTGCAATAGGGTACAAAGGAAAAGCATTTGATTTGTTATCACAGGACCTGTTTCAGTCACAAATCTGCTACTTATTATCTATATGACTTTGGGCACAGTTCCTTATGGCTCCAGTTTCTTCATCTGTAAAAAAGAGTACATTGGACTAGATAACTGCTTAGATAGCTTCTAATTCTGGTTCTAGTGATGATTTTATGAGTTATTAAAATGTATATGTGTGTATGAATGCTTGTATTAAATAATATGCATAGAAAGTCTTACTGTAATAATTTAATTGTAACATAGAGATGACTATGGGTTGTTGGAAACTATTCTGGAAGAGGTTAAGTTTTGTTGGTTTTTACAATATGAGAAAGACTTCAAGTGTGGTACTACTAGTAGAAAATACCTTCTTTTCTAGAACTGACCAGGCAAACCATGTAAAGGCTTTTCTATAACGGGCTGCCTATTTAGTGCCAAAAGTGTTAGACAAGGCAACCCAAGAAACAAAGAAAAATAGAAAAAATGACTCTCAGTTATATTCATTCCTTTCTTCTTGGCAGATGATAAATGGTGGTAGACTTCCTAAAAGAGGTATAGGAGCTTCTAAGAATTGCCAAAATTGTTAGACATTTTACTATCATTTACTTAATATCACAAAAATCATATCAATTAAATTTGAACAGAAAAAAGATGATTGGTTATCTTGGCATCATTTCCAAATAACCTGCATTTGTTTAATTACAACATCAAATTTGAAGAATAATTCAAACAATATTTGAAAATTATTCAAACAATTAAGTCAGCTCTAAATTGACTTATTTGAGCAAGATGTTGACACTAAAAATGAGAAAATGACACAAGAAAATGACCTTTTCCTAGAGATATTTTATCAATCTAGAGAAATGCCAAAATGAAGTGGTCCAAAAAGTAAGCACTTGATCTCCATGCCAAGTGAAGAAAGATGACACACAAAAGTAACATTGGTTTATTATTTAACATTTTATCAAATTTTATGGAAGAAGATAATGAAACATTATATTATGGGCATTATCACCTCATACATCCTCAGATACAATGGAAGTAAAAGCAAGCTTGCAGAAAGTTTCATAAGTGACTAAATTAATTTCAAAGGAATTTAAAGATGAAATTAGAAGGACACAATTCCTTTTTTTAAAAAATTTATTTAATAGCCTTTTATTTACAGGTTATGGGTAACTTTACAGCATTAACAATTGCCAAACCTCTAGTTCCAATTTTTTACCTCTTACCCCCCACCCCCTCCCCCAGATGGCAGGATGACCAGTAGATGTTAAATATATTAAAATATAAATTAGATACACAATAAGTATACATGACCAAACTGTTATTTTGCTGTACAAAAAGAATCAGACTCTGAAATATTGTACACTTAGCTTGTGAAGGAAATCAAAAATGCAGGTGGGCATAAACATAGGGATTGGGAATTCAATGTAATGGTTTTTAGTCATCTCCCAGAGTTCTTTCTCTGGGCATAGCTGGTTCAGTTCATTACTGCTCCATTGGAAATGATTTGGCTGATGTCATTGCTGAGGATGGCCAGGTCCATCAGAACTGGTCATCATATAGTATTGTTGTTGAAGTATATAATGATCTCCTGGTCCTGCTCATTTCACTCAGCCTCAGTTTGTGTAAGTCTCTCCAGGCCTTTCTGAAAGCATCCTGTTGGTCATTTCTTACAGAACAATAATATTCCATAATATTCATATACCACAATTTATTCAGCCATTCTCCAATTGATGGGCATCCACTCAGTTTCCAGTTTCTAGCCACTACAAAGAGGGCTGCCACAAACATTTGTGCACATACAGGTCCCTTTCCAGAAGGACACAATTCCAATGAAAAATGGAAAATATCTATCAACTTTCATAATGAACAACTCTTTTTTTTTTTTAAACAGAATTACCATCTTTAGATCTTGACATTGCCACAGAACCAATGAATAGGCTGAGGACATGAAATTATCACTAATATTTGATATCTGTTCAAGAGGTGGAATAATATTGAGCATTCTCAGCTAATTGAAGATGGGAAGATAATAAAAAACCACAGCCTTAATGATTACAAAAAAAGAGACCCCTAAGAAAATATTTTTATCTATGAATTTGCCTAGTTTTTCACTGCATCAAAATTTTTATTTCAATTTATTATTTATGTCAAAACATATTTATATTCATATATTATTTATATTATTTTAATTTTTTTTATTTTAAATTCTTTCCTTCCCTAAAGCTCCTTTCCCAACTTCTGAGAAGGCAAGCAATATGATATTAATTTTACAGGTGAAAAAATACAAAACATTTTTCTCTATTGGCAATGTTTCCAAAAAAAGCAAGAAAAATAAAGTGAAAAAAAATTGTATTTCAATTTGCACTCAGAATCAACAGTTTTTTCTGTGGGTGTGTATAAGATTTTTCATTAAGTCCTTTGGAATTATCTTGGATCATTTTATTTGTCAGAGTAGTTAAGTTGTTCATTATTGATCATCCTCATAACATTGCTCTTATTGTCTACAATGATCTCTTGGTTTTCCTCACTTCATTTTGTAAGAATTCATATAGCTTGTCCCAGGTTTTTCTGAAACCATCATGCTCATAATTTTATATAGCACAATAATATTCCATCAAAAATATATAACACAACTTCTTCCACATCAAATCAAAATTTTCATGAGAATAGTATATATTCCATTCATCAAGAATTTCCTTGATGAATGTTTGAGAAGGTAATATCCAAGCTTCCACAAGATAACATACTCGTTGTTATACATTGACTGAAATGTATAGAGAATATGAGGTGATCTCATGAATTTATGATTCTTGATGATTAAAAAAATATTGTTAGGGTAGACCAAAATCTGTGAGGTAGACCTCACAGATCACAATATAAAGGGGCAATGAGAAAGAGAGAGAGAGAGAGAAAATAAAGTTGCTTCTTTATATTATGGTCTGTGAGGTATTAATAATCTAAATGTTATTAAGAAAAATTTTGCTGTTTTATCTTTCAAGAAATTTTCTAACATAAAAATTTTATATTTAGGAAGGAGAGCTTTTAAGGTAGCATTTTGATCTATCCTAACAATATTTGGGAGGGGGGGAGGGACAGTCACTATGCATGAACTCTGATCCAAAATAAATAGAAAGAGAAGAGTAGGTGGAATTGCCTTTGGGAAATTATGTAATATTTTTAATGATCCTAAGCTCTTCACTGAAAAAAAAGGGCTCACATTTTTACTTTAATATTCTTCTGGTGCTACTAAAGAACTCTACATCATAGAATGTCATTCTCTAAAGAAATAAATGAGAGGGTTACATTTAATAAAAATAAAGTATTAACATATGTAAAGCAACAGGGAATGACCTATGTCAATTACCTCATTGTACTCAATGATAAAGATAACAATAAAGATCATAGCTAACACTATATCACTTTAAAGTTTACAAACTACTCTCATTTGATCCTCACAACCCTGTTATGTGGGTGCTTTTATTATTCCAGTTTTACAGTGATTGAGAAACTGAGGCAAAGATTAAGCAATTTGCTCAGGATTTTCAATAAAATCCTATGAATCTTTTATAAAAATAACAATTATCTTGGAGCCGAAATATTTGAACATTCATCAGAACTGGGAAGAGAGTAATTTCAGTCAAGGGTCATAGATGGAATCACTGGGAGAATAGCCTCTGCCTCTTCTGATTCTGTTCCTTCTCCATGATTCAGCTTTCCTCTTCTTTATCAGAGAACTTCAGATTTTTCAAAGATAACCTGAATGCACTGAGAAATGAAAACAAACAAAACATTGAAGTAAGATGCTTCAGGACGCTTAATACTCTAAGATGCCTAGCAAAAAGTCACAGCATGCCTAAAGGGGAATATCTTGAGGACTCTAGCTCCAAACTTTGCCTACTGGGACAAATTGGCTATCCCTTCATTGTTCCTTGCTCTCTTATATGCACTCATTGGGATGTCATTTATTTTTTCCATCCTTATTTATCTTTCTGCTATTTGTGTTAATTAACTGTAACAACCTAGACAAATTATATGTCACATATTATATAATCCATATTTAACCCATATCAAAGTTAACATAACTTCATAGAGTATGTTATAAGAATTATATTAACTTACACATCAAAATTGAAGATGATTTTTGGTCCATGTGCAGATTTTAAATTGTTACTGATAAACACATATATTACTAATGTGCGAAATGTTGGAGAAATATATCCTAAATGGAACTCTTTCACAAGTAAACACTTCAGAGTCACATGCCTTTTTTGAAGAAAAGCTTTTGTGTTGATCCATTTCCCTATAAGATAAATAAAGAAGAACAGTACCAAGAAAATAATTTACACAGTAACACTGTGAAAACAAACAACTTTGAAATAAGATTTCTAATCAATACTATAACCATTCATGAGTCTGTGGACCAATGCTATCCATTAGAGAGGTGGTAGATTGAGATGCAGAAGAAGACATATTTTTGTATGCAAACATTGATGAAATTTGTTTTGTTTGACTCTGCATATGTTATAAGAAATGCGCTTTTCATTTTTTTTTCATGATGAGTTAAGGAATTGAGGGACAGAAAATAGCTTTCTGTTGATTTTTTTTAATAGAGAGGGATATCTACAGATATAATATGTTGGTTGTACTTTTGGATGAGGTCATTGTATTGTTAGTTTTAATTTGTTGGAAGAAACCTCTTAAGAAGTGGAAATTTCATATGTATATATATATATATATATACATACACATATATAATATAAATATATGAGATGTAAAAATAAAATATCGATAAAAGGCTTTTTTTAAAAAGATAGGTCATCAAAGAATATATCTAGATACATGAATGAGAACTTAGACCCCATTTAGTCCACAACTCTCTTTTTCATGGATGAAGGAATAGAAAGCTGGAGAGGTAATGTGAGTTGTCCATGGCCACAAAATGAATGAATGAATTTTTAAAAAGCATTTATTCAGCAATCACTAAGTGCTAGGCACTGTGCTAAGCACTGTGGATACAAATACAAAAAACAAACAAACAAATAAACAAACAAAAAAAAACAGTCTCTTCTCCCAAGGAGAGACTGCACTCTAACAGAGGGAAACAACATATAAAGGAGAGCTAGAAAGGGTGTGGATTACATAGACAATTTTATGTTTTAGAAATGTTCAGGAAGTGATTTAAGAGCTAGTTGCCAAAAAGTAAGACAAAAGTCTGCCCAGCCCAGAAAACCAGAGGGCAGAAACCAAAAACTAGTAGGGAGCATGAAAGAAGTTGACTAAAGTGGAGATGGCATTAGGTGGCTTAGAAATGGCCAGAAGTCACTGAAAGTAGCAGTTGTCAGCAGTAAAATTCAAATTCAGGTCCTGTAATGCTAGAACTATTCTTAATCCACTGTATTCCAGAAGCATAGTAGCATATTGAGGCGCTTTTTACAAAGGAGTGTTTTAACTGCTCATTTCTTTAAGCTACATTTTATGAGATTCTAAAATTTTTCTATATCATTTAATAAAACGTACATTTGTTTTTTCAAAACTCCTCAATACAACAGAATGATTACATAAAGCATTTTTCTCTTTATATAACAGGAAAGCATTTACCTTAGCTCATTTTGCTGAATTTTCCATAATGATATATACCTCAGACATTGGGTAACAGAGATTTTTGGTCTTGATGTTCTCATTTTGAGATTGCACCTTTAAAATCTGAACTAAAATTCTGAACTTAAAAAACCTGGGGGCTACAGTACTGTCATACCAAAGGAGTTAATTTTTGCCTTGGGACTGAGCATAGAATATAGATATGATAACCAGCAAAAATCTATGGAACTTTTAGCAAATAACTTCCCTCTTCCCAGTTTCAGTTTACTCGTCTGTGAAATAAAGCAATTGAATTAAATGTGGTTCAAGTTAACCAGTCACTCAACTTTTGCTGAATGACTGATTATGAAATGAGAGGAAACAGATTAAATGTTGTACAAGTTATTGTTTCACTCCAATATTTTATGATTCTGTGAAATCACCTTATTACAAGGACACGTTAAGGTTTAGAAATCTAAGGCCAAAGTTAGAAGAATAGAGTAGATGATATGAGATGTTACTATCTCCTCTGCTTACTCCATGATTGTCTTGTCCTTGGACTTTTCAAACCTCCTAAACTGCTTTAAAAGCCTCACAAAACCAGGATTAAGGGAGAAAGTAAGTGGAGCAGGGATGACTGTCAGGGCAGAGCTGGTGATTTCAAGTGAAATAATGCTTTTCCTTTCTATTTGTATTTTATTTGTGTCTATTTGGCTGTTATATGGATCGTGGTTCTATATTGGTGATTCCAAATCATGGGGAAATTATTGTTCTATACAAAATGATGAGCTGGCCGATTTCAGAAAAGCCTGGAAAGACTTTCATGAACTGATCTTAAGTGAACTGAGTAGAACCAAGGAAACATTATCCACAGCAACAAAAAGATTATGTGAAGAACAACTGTGATGAATTTGCCTCTTTTCAACAATCAGGTGATTCAGCAATTGCAATAGACTTGTGACAGAAAGAGCCATTCTCATCCAGTGAGAGAACTATGGAGACTGAGGTATATCACAATATATATTTTCACCTTTTGTTTTGTTGTTTGTTTGCCTGTTTTCTTTTCTTTCTCATTTTTCCCTTTTTCATCTGGTTTTTCTTGTGCAGCATAGTAAATATAGAAATACATTTAGAAGAATTGCACATGTTTTAACCTATATTGGATTACTCAGTGTATAGGGGAGTGGGAAGAGAAAGGGAAAAAGGGAGAAAGAAAAATTTGGAACACAACATTTTGCAAGGGTGGATATTGAAAACTATCTTTGCATTGCATATATTTTGAAAAATAAAAAGGTATTATAAAAAAAGAAAATCATGGATATAGAAGTTAAAGGGAAATTAGATGCCATTAAATATGATTTTCAAACATTTAGAGGATTTAAATGATTTATCCAGGGTTATACAATAAGTGTCTTTTCTGGGATTTAACCAAGATCTTCCTAATTTCAAGTCTAGTGCTCTAGCCACTACTTTCTTCTGCCTCTAATAATAGTTTATATTTATAAAACACTGTGAAATAGTAAATGCAAATATTTTCATCCCCATGGTATTAATGAAATTAATGGTAAGAAATGCTGTGATTTTTACCAGGTGAGAGCTATTAAATGAAAGAACCAGGATTTGAATCCAATTCTGTGAGATCCCAACTCACTACACTTTCTACTGGCTTCCCACTCTTTCTATTCTCTCTAAACACTCAAGGAGAGTAGACAGAGTTCAGTATTCCTTATGCTCATTGATAGGTAGGGAGTCAGACACAATCAGCTCTCTCTGCTTAGCACAGTGTTTCTCTACAACCAAGTTAATCAAGGTCAAGCCTTCAGAATCTTTTCTTAACATCCTTGTCCTGTACCAACTATTACTGATAATGGAACTCAATTCTGCTTGGCTAAGTCGGGAGTGGGCTATTGAAAAGGACACATGTGTATATCCCACTATTCAAACAATAGTTCATCACAGCATTTCTTATGAGTGTCAAGAAAAAAAAAAAGTCTACTTGGTTTTTCCTTTAAAGCTTCACAGTTAAGCCTTTGTACCTGCTTTTCCAATTTTCTATTTCTTCCTTTTTCCATTATAA
Source organism: Sarcophilus harrisii (assembly GCF_902635505.1). Taxonomy (NCBI): domain Eukaryota; kingdom Metazoa; phylum Chordata; class Mammalia; order Dasyuromorphia; family Dasyuridae; genus Sarcophilus; species Sarcophilus harrisii. The sequence goes on from NC_045429.1 coordinate 146,184,440, forward strand.
GTGAAACAGCATGTCTAGTAGATAGGACACTTAAGGCATAAAGGCAGAAGATAATGGATTCTAGTTCAGTCTCTGATTTGTTGTGATTGTGAAAAAGTTTCTAAGGTATTTGGTATCTCATTTTCCTTATCCATAAAATGGGGTACATAGTTCAGAGCTAACTTGTCCATCTATATTTATCACCAAACTGTCTGGTAAAAACCCCCTAATGTTAAGATACAGAGGTCAATGCATAGCTGGGATCACTTATGCATTGCTGGGATCACTTATGCATTGCTGATGCAATACTCCTGAAAGACTGCAATTTCTTAGTGAAATCAAATCTTGTTTGGTAGTTTGATATATTGAAAAGAATAATAAATGGGGAGTGAGAAAACCTGGAATCCCAATTGTGAGTACTATTTACTAAGGCAGAGAAATGGCACAGAGGATTGAATGTTAGACTTAGTTTTAAGATCTAGATTTAAATGCTGCCTCATACATTTACTAACTGACCTACCTTGGACAAATTATTTACCTCATAGCCTCAGTTTTCTTATTTGTAAAAGGCACCTAATAACAACAGCTATATGCAAGAGGTAATTGTGAGAAGCAAGTGATAGAACATATTCAAAAAGCCTTGCAAATCTTAAACTGCTATGTCAATACAACCTTTTTTAAAAACTCTGTGACCTTGTACAAGCCTCTTGACCTTCAGTTTCCTTAACTTTAAAAAAAAAAAAAAGGAAAGGAAATTAGACTATACCTGTTCTTTAATTCTATTATTTGCAATGATCTGATGAGGTATGGAGGCAGCTAATTTCTCAGTAATGTACAACATCCATTCAGACAGAGAGATGCTTACATTAAACCAGGGGCTGCAATTAGCCCCTATTATATGTTGCATATAGTTTTTTTTGTTTTTTTTTTTTTTTTGTCTCAGAATCATTAGGAAAACTAAAAGAGTGGAGTGAGGGAAAGGTACCAAGAGACAAGATACCTTGTGGGTAAAAATGACCAAACTCCGTGATTGGACAAAAGGATTTCACATTATTCTGTGTCCAGAGAACAGAACAGGATGTGAGAACCAGATTGCTATAACATGGCAGTTTCCAGTAAGTAGGGAATTAACTCTGTGGGAGAAGCCATGTTAAGGCAATTTGGCCATTCTATTTTTGATATTTTTGGCAGCTATACCAAACATTATCTATTAAATGCTAACCTCCTCACTCATTGTGCCTGGGTACAGTATAAAAACAACTATCCAGATGGAAACATGCAATAAAAAGAAGTCACCCTCTATTCCAGCCCTGTTTGGTATCAGAGACAGAATGCTTTAATGTTGGAGTTTGCCAGAGCTGCAAACCCTTTTGCTCCGTTTCTTAAAATGATCCCATCTCCAAGGCTTTGGTTTAAAGTTGAACTCTTTTTCTGTGAGATAGAAGCAGCTATTAAGTTTATTCTGCTGTCTGAGGAGTTTCTTGCCTCTTCATCACTCCCCAAATCAGAATTTATTTGACCTCATCAGGTAACAGAATTGTCATGAAGTCCCTGGAGAATCAGCTTCTACCCTGATCCTTTTCACTACACACAGCTAGATACTGGGACTCAGAAGTGCCCACAGAGTTTTATTAGATTGGGCTTTTTTAAGGAAGCTGATCCATCTGAACTTCCTGGAGAGTTTAAGATTAGTACACTGGGGAAATCCATTTAAAAAATAATAGTAATGATAAAGGACAAACTACTTTAGAATGGAAATCCAAAGTAACCCAGAATATGAATAGATACTGCCAGATGTGGCTGGAATGCAAGCCAGAGATTTTTAACCAAGGCAAAAGCAGATTACTCTTCTTTGCAGTCAATTCCAAATTCTGTTCAGGAAATGACAAGGAGCCTCGGGTCAGAAGGAGGAGAGCCAGGGCAAACCGGAATCCAGTGTGCAAGGATCCAAACACCAGTGTCATACCACCCAGCCAGCAGTGCAGTGAAAGTGTAGACACTAATGAACCAGCTCTGGAATTGCCTGCCAGGGAATAATCTGCATGTCGCAGTAAGGCTCAGTCTTCCTTTGTCCTTTCCTGCAAGATAGCTGGGGAAATAGAACTCTTGTACTTTAATCACTTGTGTGGCAGCACAGGGTAATATTATTGTATCATCTAGCCAGCTGACAAGACGAGATTAAATATTATTTCAGCAGCAACACATTAAGACTCCAAATTAGTCCATGGGCCTGGAGTGACCTCCACTGAACTCCTTGGTACATGACTCAGAAGCAAAACACAGGCTGGTTACAGCTGAGACAGATAGACATTAGAAGGAGGCAGATTCGGACTTTTCTGCTTCATTGAATTCAGCACATGCTGCTGACTCAGAGATGCTCCAGCCCAGAGAGGAGCTGATAGTCTCAGAAAGCTGTTTTGCTAAATAGACTTGAGAGACATGAAAAATGAATTCAGAAAACAATTCATAATTGTGTTTCGTCATAATGACAACAAAAGCCTTACTTATCACCTCTGAATACCTCCTTTTTGCTAAGAAAATGGGGTTCTTGTGGGCAAAACGCTGCTAAAAGAACCAAAGCCTGAATCTAAACAGCAGCCCCTAAGGACTATCTCTTGGGATGAGTTTTTATTTTTTCCTTCACATGACATATTTTATTACTGTCGTTTGAATTTGAACTTGCCTATTTATGTTGTTAACAGATCATTCGCCAGGTTATCAAAGAAAAGTTAAAATCAGGACCATATTCATAGTTTTTAAGGCTGCATCAGGGAATGAGTCAGCAATTTCCAGATTATACCAATGAACAAGAAAATATGAAGCTCAGGCTTTCTTGATAGTCAAACGTAGTTCAGGAAAGCTTCCTTCTTGTTCCTCCATATCCTTCCTACTTCAAATCGGATTCCAAAATTAGAATCATGAAGTTCTAGCACTCAAATAAGACAGAAGAAATCATTTCTCCTGAATTCTTCCTTCAAAAACAAGGAAAATGAGAAGTAAAATAAGTGGCCCAAGGTTAGTTACTGGGTTAGAAGAAAGAAGGATTTTAGGTGCCCAGGTTCATACTTATCCCATATGTTTAAAAATTGGTCCACATCTATGATGAATTCATTTTTTCTCAATTTTTAAGTAGTATTTTTATCCAATTACATGTCAAGATAATTTTAGCATTCATTTTTATAAGATTTTTTTGTTCCATTTTTTCTCTCTCCTTTTCTCCTCTTCCCTCTTCCAAAAAACAGTAGGCAATTTGCTATGTTAGGCATATATTATCATGTAAAATTTCCATATTATTCACAGTTATAAAAGAAAAAACAGGTTAAAAGGAAGCAAAAAACATGAAAAATAATAATGTAAGTGAAAAAGTATACTTCAATATAGATTAAGAGTCCATCAGTTCTTTATCTGGATGTGGATAGTATTTTCCTTTGTAAGTCTTTTGTATTTGTCTTAGATCACTGTGTTGCTGAGAAAAGCTGAGTCATTCATTGTTGATCATACAATGTTGCTAATGCTTTGAACAATGTTTCCTGTTCTGTTCATTTCACTTTGTATCAGATCATACAAGTCTTTATCTTTTTTTTTTTTTTTTGAAATCTGCCTGTTTATCATTTCTTATTGCATAATAATTCTCCATTACATTCATATATCAAAATGTGTTCAACCATTCCCCAATTGAAGGGCATCTCTTCAATTTCCAATACTTTGTCAGTATAAAAAGGGTTGCTATAAATATTTTTGAACATGTAAATTCTCCTTTTTTATTATTTCTTTGACTTAGTAGTAGTATTACTGGACCAAAGGGTGTGCACAGTCTGCTTGCTTTGGACATAGTTCCAAATTGATCTCCGGAATACATGGATCAGTTCACAAATCTACCAACAATGCATTACTTTCCAAATTTTCCCATATCCTCTTCAAAATTTATCATTTTTATTTTTTGTCATATTAATAAGTCTAATAGATATGAGGTGGTACCTCAGATATTTTAACTTGCATTTTTAATAATCAAAAGTGATTTGGAACATTTCTTCATATGCCTATAGATTACTTTGATTTCTTCATCTGAAAACTTCCTGTTCATTTGACCATTTATCAATTGGGAAATAGCTTATATTTTTATAAATTTGACTCAGTTCTTTATGTATTTGAGAAATGTGACCTTTATTAAAGACATTTGCTATAAAGATTATTTCTCTGCTTTCTGCTTTTCTTTCATTCTTGATTGCATTATTTTTGTTTTACAAAAGATTTTTATTTTAACAATCAAAATTATCTATTTTACATTTTGTAATGTTCTCTATCTCTTATTTGTCCATGAACTTATAGCCCATTTAGCTTCTCCTTCAATAATTTGGATACTAACCCTTTCTATAGTAGCAAAAAACTACAAACGGAATAAATGCCCATCAGTTGGAGGATGACTGATTAAGTTATGGTATATGAATATTATGGAATATTATTATTCTAAAAGAAACAATAATCAGGATGATTTCAGAGAGGCCTGGAGAGACTTACATGATCTGATGATAAATGAAGTGAGTAGAAACAGGAGAACGTTATACATGACAACAAGAAGATTATGAGATGATCAATTCTGATGGACATGGCTCTTTTTAACAGCAAGGTGATTCAGGCCAGTTCCAATGATCTTATGAGGAAGAGAGCCATCTGCACCTAGAGAAAGGACTGTGGGGGCTGAGTGTAGATCACAACATAAATTTTCCTCTTTTTATTGTTGTTTACTTGCATTCTGTTTTCTTTCTCATTTTTCCCTTTTTTATCTGATTTTTCTTGGGCAGCATGATAATTGTGGGAATATATATAAATCTACATAAAAGAATTGCACATACTTAACATTTATTGGATTATTTTGCTGTCTAGGGGAGAAAATAGGTAGAAGGGGAAAATTTTAGAACACAAAGTTTTTCAAGGGTGAATGTCAAAAATTATCTATGCATATGTTTTGAAACTAAAAAGTTTTAATAAAAAAGAAAAAAAAAATTGGATGCTGTATTACTTGGTGCATATGTTTAGTATTGATATTACCTCATTATCTATCATACCTTTTAGCAAGATTTATCTTTTTGAATTGGGTCTATTTTTCTTTTGCTATGTCTGAGATCAGGACTGCTACACTGTTTTGTTTTGGTTTGGTTTTTTTGTTTTGTTTGTTTGTTTTTACTTCTTGATATTGGAGATCAAGTTTTTTGTTTAATTCTGCTTGTCTCATTATTTTCCCTTTGATGGGATTATGCTTAATTTTGCTGAGTAGGTGATTCTTGGTTGTAGCTCTAGCTCCTTTGTCTTTCAGAATATTATGTTGTAGGATCACCAAACCTTTAATGTTGTAGCTGTTTAGTTCTATGTAATGCTTGTGGTTCTCTGACTTCTGGCCACTTGGAGTATTTCTTTTTTCTTCACCTGATAATTTGATTATAATATTTCTTGAAGTTTTTATTTTGGAATTTCTTTTCTGAGGTGATTGGTGGTTTATTTTTTCCTTTTTTATTTTATTTTTTTGTTTACAAGGATCAGTTGAAGGAAAAAGGAATGTTGAGCCTGAACAAGAGCAGATTTAATGAGGAAATCAGAGTTTGGAGACTGAAGTATTATCCAAGAATATCTTGGTTTGTTCTCTTGGCTACAGAGGGCAGAAAGAACAATTGACTGAAATTTTTTTAAAAAGCTAATTTCATATTAATGTGTTTGGGGTGTGTGTGTGTGTGTGTGTGTGTGTGTGTGTGTGTGTTTAGCTTTCTAAAATTGAAATTGGTTCTCTTCAGAGAACCAATTGACTGTAGAGAGATCAATGACTGTATTGTGAATCCTCCAAAAGGTCATAATTAGATGACCAACAAGCTCCTTTTAAATCCTAAGCTTCTGTAATTTTTTGTATTCTGGAATAAAAATAACTCTGAATGTTGTATAAAAATTATTGTTATATTTTTCTAGTTATACATATATATAAAAATTTTAATATACATTTCTTTATGAAGAGAAAAAAAGAGAAAAAGAAAAAAGTCAGAAATAAATAAAAAAACCATGAAAGAAGAAAAAACAGAAGAAAAAGAAAAAAAGTGAACTTAGCATCTGCTGATTTATATTCAGTCTCCATCATTTTCTCTCTGGATGCAGATAGTGTTTTCAATCCAAAGTTTATTGAGATCGTCTTGGATCACTGAACCACTGAGAAGAAAGAAATCTTTCATAGTTGAATCATTGAACAATCTTGCTGTTATTCTGTACGATGTACTACTGGTTCTGCTTGGCTTCACTCAGCATCAGTTTGTGTAAATCTTTCTAGGCCTTTCTAAAATCAATTTGTTTATCATATTTTATAGAGCAATAATATTTCATTACTTTCATATACTATAACCTATTCAGTCATTCCTCAATTGGCATCTAAGTGGATTTTTTCATTGTCTATTTTGCCTTCCAGTTCTAGGATATAACTGGATATAAAGGAAGTTTTCCTTGATAACTTCTCAAAAGATGCTATTTAGGTCCTCTGGCTGATTATGGGTTTCATGTAGACTAATGATTCTGACATTGCTTCTCCTGATTTATTTTCTCGATCAGTTATTTTTCCATGGATATATTTTACATTTTCTTCTATTTTCTATTTCATTTTTAAAAATTTGTTGATCTATTGTTTATTGATTCTTTATGGAGTCATTAGCTTCCATTTTGCCAGTTCTAATTTTTTTAGGCATTATTTTCCCCAATTTGTTTTGTAATTCTTTTTCAATTTGGCCAATTGTACTATTTAGAGAGTTGTTTTCTTCAGTGGATTTTTTTGTATTTTCTTTTCCATTTGTCCCATTCTACTTCTTAAGCAATTGTTTTCTTTTTCTAAGCTATTGATTCTTTTTTTCATAATTCTCTTGCATTACTCTCATTTCTTTTTAAGCTCTTCCATGAGTTCTTTCTGGTCTTGAGATCACTTCCCATTTTTCTTTAGGAGTGTACCTATAGGACTTTATTATCCTCTTTTGAGTTTGTGTCTGGGTCTTCCAAGTGGCCAGAAACAATTCAAATATTAGAGAACCACAACTAGTATTACATAGAATTTAGCAGCTGCAGTGTTAAAGTTCTTCCCTGTCATCATAACAACTTTCTGAATATATTCTGAATATATTCAGATTTTTTGGGGTTGTTTTTTGCTCATCTTTTTTGTTCTGACCTTTTTCCTTTTTCAGTGTGAGTTCTGTCCCCGGAGTATAAAGAGCACTGTCTCAGGCTTTTTTGTGCCAGGGACTATAAGCCCTGGCTTTTACCTGGTACTGCACTGATGTTGCCCTGAGGTCCACAGGAAACTTCATGTCTGGAACTGCACTGAGGGGAGGAGGGAACTGAGAGGGATGATTGGTGATGATGGAATTTTTAGGGGTCTGATGGCTTTCTTGATATTGACCTAAGGACTCAGTTGTGATTTCTGGCATATACTGAGACTGGTATGGTGTGTTTACATTTCCTTGGACTCACACTGAAGAATGTTCTCAGAGCTGGAGTCTACCAGTGTTCCTGGTTACACTGAGGCACATGGAGGACCTTGGTGGATATCCATTGATTTGTTCAAGTGGGGCTTGCTATTGGTTTACTGGGATGCTTCCTGTCTTGGACTGCACTCCTCATTTACTTGATTGAGACAGACCTTTCTTGCCAGTCTTCCAAATTTATTAGGCAAAAAAATTATTGCACCTATCATTTTGTTGGTTCTGCTGTTCCAGGATTTATTTTGGGTATTATTTTATGGTTGATTGGAGGCAAAGATGGGAGAATTATGGTGATATGCTACTCACTCAGCCAGCTTGGTTCCTGGAACTGAGGAGATGTGAATTCACTTTAACCAGGGTTTCTTGTGGTGTTCTTTGTTCTTTAAAATATAATATGATGGTTCTCTCTGGGAGCAGGTTTAACCAGGCATCTATAAAGTTGTCCTGGAAATTCCAGTGGTTGAAGGAATATACTCTAAGGAGATCAAAGATAGAACAAAAGATCTTCAGTTACACCAAAATATTTATAGCAGTACTTTTTCTGTAGCAATGAATTGGAAACAAAAGTGTGCCTATTTGGCATTTTGGAGAATTATTGGGATATTACTAAACAAGTTTGGCATATAATAATAGATAGTATTTATATTATACTTTAAGGTTTGCAAAGCATTATAGAATTATCATCTCAAATTTTAATCTCATTATCACCTTGGGTGGTAGGTGCAATTATTATCCCTGTTTTATAGATGAGAAAACTGAGGCAAAAGGAGATTAAGTTGTTGTAACCTGACTAGCTTTCTGGACTACCTCAGTACCAGCCCACCTCAGTACCAGGCCAAGTCCTTGGTCTTAGAAGAGGAGTGATGAGGCGAAACTCATATGGATAGTCAAAATATGGAGTCCATTTATTCCAAATTCTCTCAGCCTTATATACCTTAATAACCTCATATAACAATAGCAACACTGTGTATCTGCTAATTACATACTGCAAATGCAGGACAACATAAACAACTTGCCATTGTGTGTAGATGACTTTTTGCCATTTGGCATCACTCTGCTTCAACTACAACACAGGTTGTTACTATCCCCAATTTCACAGGAAGTCAGAGAGCCCTTAGAGTAGATGGGGAGCCGAACCAGAGTCACACATTACACAAATGTAATGGGATATGTTTTAAGAAATTGTGACTATGATAAATACAGAGAAGCATATTCTATAAGTTGATACAAAGCAAAATAATTAGAAATAGAAAAACAACATTCTTGACTTCTGCTGGACTTCATAATGATGCCTTCTCTAGAACTGGCTCATCCTAGAATTTCCTTCAGTACCTGGAGCTTCCTCAATCTGAGGCAGTCTACTATAGCCCACTCCCTATAATATCCCTCTGCAAAGTCTACTTCATCTCCTTCTCATTCATGAGTTCTTGGGGCCTCCATTTTGTCAAGGTATTCAGGGCCTATCTTCATTCTTCTTCCAGCTCTGTTCCTGCCTTCCTGTGGATTTTAAAACATTGCCTACAGTTCAGTGCCTAGTACATAGTGAACACTTAATAAGCATTTCCTTCCCTCCTTTCAACAAAACAAGTGCAGGCATCCATAATTAGAAGAAAAATCAAAAACTTGTGGGAAAAATTTTGTAGCAAGTTTCCTTCCATCCTTCCTCCTTCCTTCTTTCTTTCCTTCCTTTCTTCCTTCTTTCCTTCCTTACTTTTTTCTCTCCTTCCTTCTTTCCTTCTTTCCTTCCTATCCAAAGTTTATTAGAATTGACTTGGATCACTGAACTGCTGAAAAGAAATCAGTTTTTCATAGTTGATAATTGCATAATGTTGATATTACTGTGTACAATGTATTACTAGTTTTGCTTCTTCACTTAGCATCAGTTCATGTAAATCTTTCCAGGCTTCTCTAAAATCAGCAGGTAGGAAGAAAGAAAGCAGGAAATAAAGTAAAGACTTCCTTACTGCCTATCTTACTTTGCTCTTTCCCTCCCTCCTCCTTCCTTCCTTCTCTCTTCCTCTCTTCCTTCTTTCCTTCCTTCCTGCCTCCTTCTCTTCCTTCCTTTCTTCCTTCCTTCCTTCCTTCCTTTCTTCCTTCCTTCCTTCCTTCCTCCCTTCCTTCCTGAGTGATATCTCAAAGTTTTCTTAGTTTGCATTTCTCTAATCAATAGTTATATAGAACATTTTTTCATATGACTAAAATAGTTTTAATGTCTTCACCTGAAAACTGTTCATATCCTTTGACCATTTATCTACTGGAGAATGGCTTGTATTCTTATAAATTTGAGTCATATATATATATATATATATGTATATACACATATGTATGTGTATATACATATATATTAGAAATGAGGCCTTTATCAAAACCTTAGGATGTAAACATCTTTCCCAGTTTCTTTCCTTCCTTCCTTCCTTCCTTCCTTCTTTTCTTTCTTCCTTCCCCTTATTCCTTCTTTTTCCCTTCCTTCCTTCCATGAAATTTTAAGACCAAATCTGTTCCCAAGAAATTTGACAGTACATAACACCATGCTTCTTGGCACCAGAATACTCTTGTTTCCTAACTTTTATTCAATTTAATTCAATAAACATTTCTTAAGGGTCAACCATAAGCAAGGCACTTTTAGGTACCCTGGGAATACAAAGACAAGAAAAATAGTTTCTTCTAGCAAGGATCTTTGTAAGAAGTGGGTTAGGGGAGGGAGTGCCATATGCACTGGTAATACAAAGTATATACAAAATTATATAAAGCAATTTTAAGATGAAAAGAATGTTAATAATTGGGAGGAGGTAATTTAAAAAAGCCTAATGTGCCATACATGGTATTAAGCATGTTACAGATATTATCTTATTTGATCCTCACATACTTTGTGAAATTGGTGCTATTATTATTCCTATTTTACAATTGAGGCAACTGAGACTGACCTAGGTTAACTAATTTGCCAAAGATCATATAGCTAGGAAATGTCAGGGGTCAGATTTGAACTCAAGTCCATTGATTTTAGGCCCAGTGCTCTATCTTCTGTACTACCTAGCTGCCCAATTTTTTTGTTTTTGTCAATTTTATCCAGAAAGACATTTTTTTCCTAGATCAGATGAGAAACCATTACTTGTATTCATCAGTGCTTTTCATAATGGCTATCTCTTACTAAAACTCTTAACTCTGCCTTCTGAATTTCCATATGAGTTTTAATGTTTAATATAAGTTTTAATATGTAGAGGGTTACAGATATGGTCTGACTAGGAGACAGTCAGACCTATACCGTATCTGAATCTTCTACATGACCACATTAACATTTTTGCTTGTGTGGATTTAACTACATATCCAAAAGGATTGCTGAAGCAAAAATGATCACCTGCCAGAGACTCACTAATTTGGAGTGTTTGAACTCTTTTGACCTGATAATTCATTAGGAGAATAGTCTGTTTCGACATGAGAAATATTGTCAATCACTTTACAGAACTATAGGCATACTATGTCTATGGCATTACTTGAGCTTACTTGACTAATAACATTTTTTAAAAGGCAATTAGTTTGGACAATTATGGCCATACTAACCTTGTTTGTCTTTATTCTTTTGATTTTCAGAATTATTGGAAGGATCTAATGAGATCATGTATTTAAAGAACTTTGTAAATTTTAAAATCTATATAAATGCCAACTGCATTTAAATGTACCTGGGCTTTGGGCTAGATATTGGGACAAATCTGGAGCCATGTTCTATGCATGTTTATGCAGCTATCATATTATGATATTAATTATGACTTGTTTTAGATAAAGAAATATTTTAATGACTAGCACTTATTTTTTCAAATGCTTACAAGGCATCATTTTAATAATATGGTCAAGTTACTGCAAGGAATAAAAATAAAATTTGCTAACCTAGTGCCATGAAGGTTCCAGCTTTTTCCATTTTTGAAAATTGGCAGTTACTTGTCTTTTTCCATTATTGTGGCTTCTCTCCCATTCTCCATGTGTTCCCATATTATGAGGTTCAACTCCCTGTTAGCCATTTTAATTCTATTCTCAGTGCAAAGATTTTTCTCCTTAACAGAGAAAACAGAATAATAACCTAAAGGAACCCCCAAAGACCATGGTAACTCTTTTAAGATTTTATGATTCTACGAATCTAGCAAAAAAGAAACTTGTGACTTTTAATAAAGAAACAAAAACTGGGAGGCAATGGTGTGGAAGAAATACTTGTTATGAAATCAAAAGACCTGAGTTCCAATTCCACCAAGTTATATTAATCTCTGGGATTTCGTAGTCTGGGATTTCAGTTTCTCCTGTAAAACAAAGAAGCTGAATCAGAACTCCTGAGGTGACCACTTTCAAATTCCTTGAATCTACTTACCCTTGATTTCTCTGTGCCATAGCTTCTTTACCAGTAAAATAAAGGATTTTGACCAACTGACGTAGATTTAAATCCTATAACTGAATTTTTCCTCTAAATCAAAATTTTACCCTTCTCAAAATATAAAAATAATGATATTGTTGTCATGATCAAATCACGAGCCAATCAGTCATTAAGCATTTGTGAATTGCCTACTTTGTGCTGGGCATTATGCTAAGCACTAAGGATAGGAAGAAAGCCCAAAACAGTCCCTAGTCTCTCTAGAGCTTCACTGTTGGGGAAGTTTTACAAACTATGTAAAAAGTAAACAGAAACTATGTAAACTTGAGATAATCTTAAGAAGAAAATACTAGTAGTAGGAGGAATTAGAAAAGGGTAGGATATTAGCTAAATATTGAAGGAAGCCAGGAGGGAGAGAGGAGGAGGGAGAGAATTCTAGCCATGGAAGACAGTAAAAATATGTGGAGTTGGGTGATGGACTATCTTGTGTGAGGAACAACAAGTAAGTTACTGTCCCTGTGTTGCAGAGTAGATACAAAGAAGTAAGATGTTAAAAGACTAGAAAGCTAGGAAAGAAGCCAGATTATGAAGTGTTTTAAAAGTCAAATGGAACATTTTATATTTTATTTTGGTGATGACAGAGACCAACTGAATTTTTTTCATTGTGAGGATAATCAATTTGAGCCAATTAGCTTAGAATGATTCTAAATGATCATAAAATCTTGGATAAAATCAATATGATATTAGAAGGCATATTTATCTGCAAATAGGTAGGTTTCCATATATGAATATTTTGGAATAAACATCATCTGGAACAGAGGTTTTTTTTGCTGGTTTTGTGCCATAGGTGAACTTTGGCAGCCTGGTTTTCAATACAGAAATCTATGGAACCCTTTTCTTTTTTTAATTAATTAATTTTATTTTTTTTAAAAAATCAATAAGAAAAAAGAAAAACAGAAAAGGAATACAAAACAAAAGAGAACATTCTCAGGTGTGCAACAGAACATCAGGGAGGATTCAAAATATAAAATAATGAATTACCAGTTCTAGAAACCATATATATTAGTAGAAGAAATTATATTCATGAATGTGCATTTTTTTAAAAAATTGCTTCTCCATCCACCCATCCCTCCATCCCTTATGTCTTTATAGATTTTGGAGAGTACTATACCCTTCATGGTATATATGTAGTGTTGCCTATTTAACTCATTCTTGATAAGAGTGGATTTTCAGATCTACAAGCCCTCCTCCTGCCTTTAATACCTCTGTCTATTCTCCCTCTGCACTTCATTTGTATAACATAATTACTATTTTTACCTTAACTCTGCCCCAACCTTTCTTTTGAGCTACCTTATTGTAAACACATTTCCCATTTGATATGGGGGGAAAAAAAGAGAGACATAATCAATTTCTCCATGTTAAATAAGTTGAAATTGATTTTTGATATTGGCTCTTATATATTAAAGTTTTAATTAAGTTTGGGTTTGGTTGATAGATAGTCCTGAAAATTTCCAAGTTTGTTTAAATGTCCATTTTTTTCTCATTCAATATTATATATAATGGTGCTGGGTATGATATTTTGGCCATAGGCCTAGTTCTTTTGATTGTTAGTAGATACAGAACCTGTGGTCTTTTATTGTGGCTGCTGATAAGTCCTGTACAATTCTAATTGTAGTTTCAGTGTATTTCAGTTCTATTTTCTTGTTTCTTGCAAAATTTTCTCTTTGATTTAGAGCTTTTGAACTTTGGAAATAATATTCCTGTATGTTTTCCTCAAAGGGTCACATTTAGGTGATTTCAGTGAATTGTTTTCTGTTTCTGCTTTCCTCTCATGTTCTATCATTCCAAGACAATTTTCTTAGATTATTTCCTGCATTACTATGTGAAAGTTCTTTTCTTGGTCACAACTTTCAGGCAATCCAATTATCCTTATATTTTCTCTTAATCTATTCTCCAGATCTGTCATTTTTCTTATAAGATGTTTCACATTCTGTTCTATTTTCTCATTCTTTATAATCTGTTTTGTTATTCCTTGACCTCTCGGAGCTTTGACTTCCCCTTGCCAATTCTAATTTTCAAAGAATTATTTTCATCTTTGAAACTCTCTCTTTGTCATTGGCTAACTTTTTTTCATAATATTCTTGGTTTTTTTGTTTTTGTTTTTTAGTTTTTCCTCAATGTCTTTTATTTCATTTTTTAAATTATTTTTTCAAGTTCTTTGATAAACTTTCCTTGAGCAGGGAGCCATTTTACCTTACTCTTTTTTTTTTTTTTTAACTTTAGTGTCCTTCTCTGAAGATGCACCTCAGTCTTCCCTGTTTCCATATTAAGTTTCTATGATTAGGTTCTTTCTTCTCTGCCAGTTCATTTTTTTTTTTAAATAAGAGGTATTAATATAAGCAATCATGAATTAGGAAATAGTGCCTCTAGTTCCCTTGAGGTCTCCCCTCTGACCTGGAACTCCAAACCAAGACCTCTGTCCTTCAATAAGTGCCCACGGCATCCCTGTCCCCCTGCTTCTGCATTCACCAGGTCCCGGTTCCTCATCCAAGACCAAGTCTCAGTAGCATAGCTGGGCCTGGTGTTTGTACTCAATTGAGGTTTACTCAGTTCTACTGATTCAGACTCAAGACTCTTCAAGCTGTCTGGGAGGTGAAAATCTCTGTAATTCCTCAGTCTCCAACCACACCCAGCTAAGCTTCGGGTGCCCCACTTGAAGTTTCTGTGGAGCTTGCTAGCCCCAAAGTGTTTGCACTTCACCTGGGTTAATCCCCAGCCTAAGGTCTTCAGATCTTTTCAGGTTGTACCAGGAGGACCCTTGTTCTGCCCCAAATTTTCTTGATTTTTCACCTATGTTTGCCCTGAGGTGCAAATTTGTTCTGTTTATGGGGAAAATCTGGGAAGCTTGAAATTTATTAACCTACTACACCATCTTCACAGAATCCTCCCTAACTTTTCAAAATAATATTTTTAAAAGCATAAAATAAAATACTCATTATTGCAAAGGAAACTAATTACATTGAAATATAGTTATCAAAATATTTTTCAAAGACAAATTTATAGACCCAAGGTTAAGAAGCCCTGATCTAGAGCTTATAGTTAATATGGCTATGAAAGATATTCTAGTGTTATGGCTATTATATAGAAATGATAACAAACTTGAATATTTCTTGAATAGTAGTCAATCAATGTGCTTAGGATAAAGTTCATATTATGGGAAATAGAATATGAAAAATTTTATTAATTTAATATTTTGTTGAGGCAAAAAAGTAGAAAAGATTACACTTTAAGATTGCTCAAAAGAAACCAGTTTGGTTTGGTTTGAGACCTAATGAAACTGAGTAAAGCAAACAAAGCAAATAGATGAGTTGGTCTGGATTATGTTAGGGCCTAAGTGAATTTTTCTTCTACACAAAAAATTTTAATAACTGAGAAAGAAGAGGGACATAGCATTAATCATTAGCTCTTCTGTGGAGAAGAAATTATTTAATTTTATTTTTGCCTTATATTTGAAATTTGTTTTTAAAACTAGAGAAAGCTAGCTGGAGATGTGCATAAAATGCCAGACCTAGAAATACAGCCTCAGATCTTTACTAGTTGTGTGACTCTGGGCAAGCACTTTACCTTACTTGTCTCCGTTTCCTCATCTATAAAATAAGCTGGAGAAGGAAATGGCAGACCAATATAGTATCTTTGCCAAGAAAATCCCAAATGAGGTCATGAAGATTTGGAGATGACTAAAAAACAAATCAGCAACAAATTTTAGAATTATTTCCTCCCCTAATTCTTTATTTGTCTAAAGGAAAAAAAATTGCTATCTCAGACCTGAAGGTGAACATAAGGAAGAATTGAAATTGACTTTATGAAAAGTAACTTTTCTCTTGAAAAAGAGTGGAACTCCAATTCAGGTAATGATACCTAAACAACAACAACAACTAAAAACTTACATTTATGGCATAAATAAATCTATGTCCTTATTGCTCATTTCAGTCTATTAATAAGCATTTATTTAATGCTTCCTATGGTCTAAGTACTATACTAAGTACGCCAATAAATTCAAGGTATCTTTCCTTCAAATTGTACAGGATGATTTACTCTGTCTCTCTGGGAGATATGGAATGCAAGGACAGTACTACTAGGACAAAGTGTTAGCTGATTTTTACATCCTATTTTTAGGTATTTTTTTAGTACCTATTTTAGGTACTATATTAAAGTGCTTTAATATAACATCTTACAAGTCTTTGAGGTGAGTACTACAGATATTTTCTCCCCATTTTATAGATGAAGAAATTGAGTCTTCAAGAAGTCAAGTGATTTATCCATGGTGATATAACAAGTAAATGTCAAAAGTAAAAGCAGAAATGTCTCCTGACTGGGTTTACTACTCTTTCCACTATACCAAATAGATAGCAATGGGATTGGACAATGTCATCATGTATTACAATAGGAGCCCCCTCTTCCTATCATATAAGAAGTGTTTCTGAGACTCAGTGGCTAGATTGCAAGTAGGATACTGAGGGAGCTAAATAGAAAATTCATCCTAATCAGTTATTTTGATAGATTGGATGATTGAGGCTAAATGGGTTAAGTTTTTTGATTCTCTATTTTGTCAGCAGAAATTTGGGGTTTTGGTATGACTGAAAGATAAGAAAGAAGAATTTTTAGGATATTTTTTCCTTTTATTTTTAGAGGGAATAGGAAATGGTCTTTAATGAAGGAATGATGTCGAAAAGAATCTGGCATTCAAATTCTGTTCCAAGGAAAATGAGGAAAAAATCAATTCAAGGCAAAGAATGTGTCAGATTGGTAAGAGATAGAAAATTGGATTTGCCAAAACAACTCATTATTGTTTTCTATGAGCCAAGGTCTTAAAAAGTCAGTGCATTTATTTATGTATGTTCCTAAGGCAATTATAGTTCATTAGTTCTCTCAATAAACATGCATTTCTAACTGTATGCCCTGAAATAATTTATTAATGCATCAGAAGTTGCTTTTTAAACATTCTACCTGCCTAAGATTATTGAAGCATTTTTTGAAGTTCACAGATTTTGCAAGCTTTATTATGATTTCATTGACTTAAATCAGTCTTTAAAATAATCTTTCCTAATTGCTTAGATGGCATTTTTGGCATATGGCTAGCAAGTGTATCTTTCTAGACACTTGGGATTCTGATAATCTGTCATTACTACTACTTTTATTACTTCCTACTGTTTCCATCTCCTATTTATCCATCTCTCCCATTTTAACCACATACTTGGGAGTGGAGGAGCTCAGCTGGGGAGCTATGCACTAGAGCTAAGAATCATAGATTGTGCCTATATCCATTTTAATAGAAACAGATACTCAAGCCAGCTTTGAACTATTGTACACTGATCAAAGGAACTCAACCCTCTAGTGTTGTAATGAAGTTCCCAAGCCTATCTAACAAGTGTCAATGTTAAGTTCCTGCTATGTAAGAAAGTACTACATTAAGTGCTAAGGATTCAAAGACAAAATGAAAAAGTAACTCCTAATCTCAAAAAGCTTATCATTTACTAGGGATTCAAATGTAAATATAGGAGAGAATGTTTTACTGTGTAGGTAAGGATATAAGAAATTCATAGCAATTCAGTTGTGGTCAGGGGCTTTTTTTTCCCCTTCTGTCATTCCTGGTTTTGTTCTTTGTGACATTGCTCAGTCAGGAATCTATGTGCTAAGTCAATGTTTTCTTGAGGGTCCTCTGCAGTATGAAAAGCAGTGTCCTAATGTGTAGATTCAGAGGTTAAGTGATTTGCCCAGGATCACATTATTAAGTGTTTTAGGTCTTCCTAATGCTATATCTACTGTACCATCTTATTTGTCTCACCTGGAAGTTCCCTATACTAGTGAAATCCCAGATCCAGTCCCTCTCTTGTCCATGATCTACAGTTAGGACCTTGTGTTATTGGGAGTCAATATATCTCATAGAATACCTATAGTTCTTCTAGGACTTAATCCTTCAGTTACATCTTAGAATACATCTCATCTTTTGATCAGCAGCACCCTTTAAATCAAAAACTCAGACTCATATTTCTTTCTTTCCCACTCCTATTATTAGCATTGCCTAACAAGGTATACATCTGTTCTAGGTATTGTGCCTGAGAGATTCCCTAACACTGAGAGATATTGTACAAAAACATAAGCCAGCACGATTGCAGCCAAATTAACTGACTGAAAAAATAAAGTGGATAGTTAAAAGCCAATGGCAAAGCACCCAACTGCAGCTCCAGGGACAGCTCTCCAAGATGCTTTTCTTGAGAAATCATCCTGTGACAAGTGGGTGATATTGTTCAGTACAAGTATAAATGAGTTAAGGTACTCCATCATCAGATTGCCTTTTACTGTAGCAAGTCTGCATCCAAAGCTATCTCTAAATGTACATAAATGACTCAGGCCCTTCAAAGCCAGAGAGAATGACAGGACAGTAAGATCTGTCAATAGCCCAGGCAATTGATGCCAAGGAACTGAAGGAAAAAATTCATAAAACCCTGGGAGGAGGCAAACTATAGTTCGGTCTCAATTCAGAGGAGCATTAGCAGGAGATGAAAAGTGAAAAACCCACGCTCATGTGCCTGGCAAAAGGCCACTTTGGCAAGAAGGTGTCATAAAAGGAAGATAAGGATATTTCTCTACAAAAGTTAAAGGCATTACTGTTCTGTTATTGCAGATCATTGTGAGAGAGTTGGGGTGTGTAACTTAACCCCCAAAGGATAACCAGTAACTCATTTCCTCTTCTGTAAATGTATTGCAAATACTCAGGAAGATAAAACTATTTTCCTGCAGAAAAAAGAATAGCAACTGGAAAATGCCATTAGCTTCCAGATTGTCCCACTTCACATGCATATCATCCTTTGAACAACAGTCGTGACTTGGCTTATTTCTCAGAGACCCATATTTTATGATAGAGTTTGTTACCAAATTCTTCCCAATGCACTGATATAGAATCATAACTAGTGTGATACTCTAAGGCTCCAATAACTTGTGACATTTTTTCTCTTTCTCTTTCTCAACCCCCTCCCCACAACACACACACAGTTATATCCATAGCAAAGCAATTCATACTTCTTTATCTGATGCTGGACAGCTATCTCAAGGGATCTGAAATTACCTTTACTCTCTCCTGGTGATTAATCCCCATGATACCTGCCCATTTCTCAACCCTTCTTCTATTGGTTGCCTCTCCTACTATCTCTTTCAAAAGGTACAAGGGCCAGATTCTTTGAAAGATAAATCACCTTAAATTGTTGAATTTGGCTGGCATTCCCATGTCAATTGAATATGCCATGTGTGTACTAATTTCTAGTTATAGAAATTCCCATTCTATCACTATGTTTTTGAGGTGATAGTCAATCAGTATAATTCCTTCTACAAAAGCAGTTTTAATAGCTACTACAAGAGCTCAAATATAGCTACATTATCATCTATGCTCAAAGATGAGCAAATTCAATTTCACTTCTCAAAAGAAAACTTTGAGATGTTCCCATCTGCCAAATTTCCAAATGATTTCTCTGTGACATTTATTCTGTGTTAGAAGAGTCTCAGGTACAGAATAGGGAATCAAACTTTATCAGTTCATCAGAAAATTTGAGCTGTTTGGAGTAGCACTTAACTAATGTTATTATTTCCCCTTAAAATCTACCAACACATAAGTCCCTAGGCTTATAAAATTTTTCACTGATGACTACAAACGCAGTTATTAATTAAGCTAATACTTATTTGTAATTAACCACCAGGGATACTGCTAACCACGAACCTGATCCCATTGAGCAAAAGATCTTAGGTGCTGGGTCAATCCAATATTCATCCTAGAAACCATGGCACTCTATCAAATTGAGTGAAAATACTAGATAAGTACCCTCCTCTCGGTATTTCTTATAGAGAGAACAACCTTCCATAGCATTGCTTCTCTAGATGGCCATGCTTGCGGGGTTGTTCTCTAGAGGAGTGGAATGTGGATTTTCCCAATCAAGATAGCTCTGCATCTCCAGCAAATTCCATCTATTTTTTTAAAAAA